>NW_027361766.1:36505000-37105000 GCF_039654945.1 Dendrobates tinctorius
CGCCAAGGTCCAACATGCCATAAACAAGGCTGAACACCGTATCTCTCACCTGCAAGAAACCAGGTCACACCGATCGACCTCATCTAAACGTTCCTCTCGGTCATCCAGGGCATCGTCCTCAAGAAGTTCAACCATGAGCGACAGGATACTAGAGGGCCGCATAAAGGCAGAGGAAAGCAGAGTGAGACGTTCTTTCACTGAGAGAGAAGCTAAGGCAGAGGCAAAAAGGGCAGAAGCAGACATGGAAGCAAAAAGGGCAGAAGTGGAAGCAAAAAGGGCAGAAGTGGAAGCAAAAAGGGCAGAAGTGGAAGCCAAGAGAGCAGAAGCAGAAGCGGAGGCTCAGCTGAAGATTCTTCGGTCACAGATGGAAGAGGAGGTCGCACTAGCTAAAGTGAGACTACTTGAGCAGGCGTTGATCCAAGGTCCTGATGCAGCTAACTTGCCACCACTGGAATCAGACGATCCAGTCAATCGCACGAAAGACTATGTACTAAACCAGCTACCGGTAGCAACCCCGGTCTACAGTACCGTCCAAGTCGACAACACCAAAACCTCCAACGTACTTCCAGAGGTGCCAGTACCCTCGAAGGCACCTGAGCTAATTAATGACAGTCACCCAGAGATACCTTCTCAAACACAGTCACCACCACAAGATGGCAACCAAGTGTTTCCTGACCCACCTTCACAGCTCAAGCGGTATTCGTCAGATTCTTCAAGGGCTAAACCACAGCTCAACCCTGCAGCAACATCGTTCTATCCGGGAACAGCTCATCCATTCACACCAGGCGGCCCATACGCCCCAGGGGCATCACGAGTCGTCGTGGCAACGAGTGGTGAGAAGTTGGATATGTCCGAGTTCGCCAGGTTCATGGTGAGCAGAGAGCTAATCAACACCAGTCTTACGAAGTTTGATGATCGTGCAGAGAGCTACAGGGCCTGGAAAGCAACCTTTAAGGTAGCCATCGCCAATCTCAACCTAACTGAAGAACAGGAACTTGACCTCCTGATAAAGTGGTTAGGTCCAAGCTCTTCAACCCGCGTCAGGAGCCTCAGAGCGGTCCACGTGGGACAAGCAGAAGCAGGTCTCGCTGCCGCATGGCAAAGGCTGGAACGCACCTTTGGCAGCGCAGAGGCAATAGAGAAAACCCTATTCAAGAGACTGCAGGATTTCCAAAAGATCAACCTTAAAGACGTCCACAAGCTGCAAGACCTAAGTGACCTGCTAATGGAGCTGGAGCTCGCCAAAAGAGACCCTCGTCTGTCTGGGCTGTGCTATCTGGATTCAGCCCATGGAGTAAACCCGATCGTGGTGAAGCTGCCATACAGCCTGCAGGAAAAGTGGGCAATGTCAGTATCAAGATACAAAGGAGTGAACGACGTTACCTTCCCTCCATTCATCCACTTCTGCAGGTTCATCGATGAACAGGCCCAGATGAGGAATGACCCCAGCCTCGACTTCCTAGAGTCCAACGCTTCGACAGCCGCACCAACTCCTGCGCCAAGGTATGAAAACACCACATACAAACGCAGAGACACTAAGAGAGCTGTGAGCGTTAGGAAGACCGAGCTACCGTCACCTGCAACGCCCACAGACGAACAGAACATCGTCTCAACACGAGATAAATCCTTTAATCGTGAATGTCCCATCCACAAGAAGCCACACTCGTTGACCAAGTGCAAAGGGTTTAGATCCAAAACCCTACAGGAGCGCAAGGAGATCCTCACAGAGCTCGGGGTTTGCTTCAAATGCTGCGCATCACTTGAGCACATGGCCAAGGACTGCAAATCCACAGTCAAGTGTGGGGAGTGCCACAGCGAAAAGCATGTTTCAGCCATGCACTCAACCCGAATAGCTAGAGACACACCGGCTGCAGTCACCACTGCTCCCGCTCCAAGTCATGGCGGGGAGCCACAGAATCAGACCGACACCGCCACAACTGTCTCCTGCTCATGCTCAGAAGTATGTGGAGAGGGCCGCATGGAGAAATGTTGCGCCCGAATATGCCTCATCAAGGTTTACCCCGAAGGACATCCAGAAAAGGCAATGAAGGTGTATGCCATCATAGATGACCAAAGCAACCGGTCCCTGGCAGGAGCCAAATTCTTTGAAGCCTTCGGAATTAGTGGACCATCAGAGCCCTACACCTTGAACACCTGCTCAGGCCGCATAGAGACTAGCGGCAGAAGAGCCCAGGGATTCATCGCTTCTCCTATCAACGGGAAGACTGAAATACCTCTGCCAACGCTAGTTGAATGTAACCAAATACCCAGCCATAGGAGTGAAATTCCTACCCCAGAAGCTGTACTTCATCAGCCGCACCTGAAGCACCTCGCAAGCGTCATCCCACCTATGGACAACAACGCGGAGATTCTACTCCTGCTCGGCAGAGACAACCTGAGGGTACACAAGGTGCGACAACAGTGCAACGGACCTGACTACGCACCATACGCCCAGAGACTGGACCTCGGATGGGTAGTCATAGGAAACGTGTGCGTTGATCGATCAGAAATCGACTCCTTCAGGACCTACGTCCATGGAGACGGACGCACAACCTGCCTAAGGCCATGTCCTCATCACTATGAAGTGAAAGAGAAGCCCCCAGACTCAATACAGCTGCCTGACATCGCTTCTTCTCTGCGTACCGACAACTTGGGAAGATCAGTCTTTCACATCACCAAGGACGACGATAAAGTAGCCTTGTCAGTGGAGGACAGAGAATTCATCGACATAATGGACCGTGAGTTCTCTAAGGACAAAACCGACCACTGGGTCTCTCCATTACCCTTCCGATCCACCAGGGTAAGACTGCCAAACAACCGAGACCAAGCTCTGAACAGATTCAACTCTCTTCAACGTTCAATGAACCACAAACCTGAAATGAGGGAGCACATTGTCGCCTTTATGGACAGAATATTTCGCAACAACCACGCGGAACCCGCTCCTCCCGTGAAGAAGAACGAAGAGTGCTGGTATCTGCCTTCATTTGGTGTCTACCACCCACGGAAACCGAACCAAATCAGGGTTGTCTTTGACTCCAGCGCCAAACATGGAGGCGTATCACTCAACGATGTCCTCCTCACAGGTCCCAACCTGACGAACAACTTAGTAGGAGTGTTGCTGAGGTTCAGGAAAGAACTCGTCGCCATCACTGCCGATATCGAACAGATGTTCCACTGTTTCCTAGTCAGGGAGGACCACCGGAACTTCCTCAGATTCCTGTGGTTCAAGGACAACGACACCAACAAAGAGATGGTGGAATACCGTATGAGAGTCCATGTCTTCGGGAACAGCCCTTCACCCGCAGTAGCAACCTACGGTCTCCGAAGGACCGCATCAGAGGGAGAGTCTGAGTATGGCACAGACGCAAGAGACTTCGTTGAAAGAGACTTCTATGTAGACGACGGGCTCAAATCACTGCCCACTGAAGAAGCAGCCATTGATTTGCTCAAGAGGACCCAAGGTATGCTGGCCCAGGCAAGGCTCAGGCTTCATAAAATCGCTTCAAACAGCCCGACCGTAATGAGAGCCTTTGATTCGGGTGATCACGCCCCTGGATTCAAGGACATTGACTTGGGGCTAGACAGCCCACCCGTGCAGAGGAGCCTAGGCATCAGATGGGATCTCGCAGCCGACTCCTTCGGGTTTCAAGTGAATTGCTCGGACAAACCGTTCACAAAACGTGGTGTCCTCTCCATAGTGAACAGCTTATTTGACCCGCTGGGGTTCGTGGCGCCCATCGCCATACAAGGCAAATCCTTGTTGAGACAACTATCTGAAACTGTCAAGGATTGGGATACCCCGCTCCCCTCCGACAAAGAGAAAAAATGGGAAACTTGGAAACAGTCGTTGTGCGGATTGAACAATATTCACATCCCGAGATGCTACACCAAAATCTCCCTTGCCTCTAGCGGAAGGAAAGAACTCCACGTCTTTTCAGACGCCTCCACAGAAGCCATAGCGGCGGTTGCATACCTGAAGGTGATGGACGCCAGCGGGCAAAGCTACGTCGGATTGGTGTTCGGCAAGGCGAAGCTAGCCCCGAAGCCCGACCACACCATCCCCAGACTCGAACTCTGTGGAGCCGTCTTGGCAGTGGAAATTGCTGACTTCATACTACAAGAACTGTGTATCGAAATAGATGAGGTCCAATTCTACACCGACAGCAAGGTCGTTTTGGGTTACATCTACAATACATCGAGACGATTCTACGTGTATGTCAGTAACCGCATCGAAAGGATCAGGAGATCCTCCAAACCGGAACAATGGCGTTACGTACCATCGGAGCTGAATCCAGCAGATCTTGCAACCAGACCCATGTCTATATCTTCTTTCGTTAACTCTTCTTGGCTTACAGGTCCAGAGTTCCTGCTGAGACGGTCAGAAGAAGGTGTCCAGGAAGACTTCAGCATCCTAGATCCAGACAACGATCCAGATGTCCGAACTGAAGTCCATACCCTGACCACCAGTGCTGAGAAAACATCCAACCTCGGCTGCCAACGTTTTGAACGTTTCTCCAGCTGGTTAAGACTCGTCAGGACTGTTGCCAGGTTAGTGCACATCGCCAGATGTTATCGTGCAGACTTTAAAGACAAGGACTGTCATCGCTGGCATGTATGCCACAGACCTCTTTCTGCTGAGGACATCTCCCGTAGTGAGTCCCTCATTATACGCCACCTCCAACAGAGCGAATTCGCCACCGAATGGAAGTGCTTAAATAACAAACAGCAGATTCCATTAAGAAGCCCCCTCGCCAATTTAAACCCAGTAATGGACAGCTTCGGCTTACTGAGGGTTGGCAGTCGTTTAAGCCAGGCTCGTTTCGGTGTCACAGAGCAAAATCCTCTCATCATTCCCAACAAACACCACGTTACAGTCTTACTGATCCGTCATCATCATGAAAGGACTGACTGGCCTCTGGGACTTGTTACCAGGACACTGCCTAGCCAGGACGGCAACGTGCGGAAGGTGGAGCTGAGGGTCTTTAGGAAGGGTGAGACGAAGATCTTTGCGAGGCCAATCCATGAACTCGTCCTCTTACTGCCTATCGAGAGCGCCACTACGGGATGAGCGTTCTGCACCCGAAGTTTTGCCGTTTTTCTGATTTTTTGAACTTTAATTGTTGCATTTAACATGCCCTTTCTTTTAGGTTTATTATTATTATGGACAATAGTGGAATCCCCATAGTGAATTCCAGACGGGGAGTGTGCTGTTCCATGCATGTTTCTAGTTAAAGAAATGTATTTATGTTTTTTCGCTTGTCTCTGCTGCCATCTACTGGCCAGACCATTTAGTTCCTCGGTCTTTCCTTGTTCAGCCTATGGGGAGGGGCTTCTCTTCAGCCTCTTCTCTTCCTGTTTGCTCAGTCATCGGCAGACATCTTACCTGAGAGAACTGTTCTCCCTCATGAGCTGAGGAAGCAAAGTCTTTTGACCCGCAAGTAGCGACTCCAGAGACAAGCTCCATGCAAGAGACTCAGTGTAATGTTTGGATCGTTATCTACGGAATAAACCAACATTGTTCTTCATCACAACGCGTGTATGCTTATCTGAGAAGCTGCTAAGGGTCATGTCTGCCTCGCTTATTGGATACACAAAGGTAGGAACTTCTCTCACTTACATGTCTGCATACCTTTAATCGCCATTAAGTGGGGACAGAACAATACTACATACATGCTACATACATGCAACATACACACTACATGCTACATACATGCAACATACATAGAATCATAGAATCATAGAATCATAGAATCATAGAGTTGGAAGGGACCTCCTGGGCCATCTGGTCCAACCCCCTGCTCAAAGCAGGATTCGCTAAATCATCCCAGTCAGATGTCTGTCCAGCCTCTGTTTGAAGACTTCCATTGAAGGAGAACTCACCACTTCTCGTGGCAGCCTGTTCCACTCATTGATCACTCTAACTGTCAAAAAGTTTTTTCTAATATCTAATCTGTGTCTCCTCCCATTCAGTTTCATCCCATTGCTTCTAGTCTTTCCTTGTGCAAATGAGAATAAAGTTGATCCTTCTACAATGTGACAGCCCTTTAGATACTTGTAGACAGCTATTAAGTCTCCTCTCAGTCTTCTCTTTTGCAAACTAAACATTCCCAAATCCTGCAACCTTTCCTCATAAGACAGGGTTTGCAGACAGGTCACCATTCTGGTCGCTCTTTTCTGAACTTGCTCCAGTTTGTTGATGTCTTTTTTAAAATGTGGTGCCCAAAACTGGACACAATATTCCAGATGAGGTCTGACCAAAGAGGAGTACAGGGAAATAATGACTTCACGTGATCTAGACTGTATGCTTCTGTTAATACATCCTAGAATTGCATTTGCCTTTTTTGCTGCTGCATCATACTGTTGACTCATATTCAGTCTGTGATCTATTAGTATACCGTCTTTTTCACATGTACTGTCACTTAGCCCTATTCCTCCCATTCTATATATGCTTTTTTCATTTTTATTGCCCAGATGTAGTACTTTGCATTTCTCCCTGTTAAAAACCATTCTGTTAGTTGCTGCCCACTTCTCCAGTTTATTTAAATCTTTTTGAATCCTCTCTCTCTTTTCTCTAGTATTAGCTATCCCTCCTAGCTTTGTGTCATCAGCAAATTTAATCAGTTTACCCTCAATTCCTTCATCTAAATCGTTGATAAAGATGTTGAACAATACCGGGCCCAGGACAGAGCCCTGTGGTACCCCACTTGAGACATTCTTCCAACTGGATGTGCAGCCATTTATGACCACTCTTTGGGTCCGATCACTAAGCCAGTTATGAATCCATCTAACAGTTGCCTTGTCCATTCCATACTTAGTCATTTTTTCAATAAGGATTGTATGAGAGACTTTGTCAAATGCTTTGCTGAAGTCAAGATATATTCCCATGCAGCAATGGCATAAAGTGAGACTAGGGACTTTTTTTTTTTTACAGTGGTGGAGGAATACAGTGCGGAAGGATACCTACCTTCCGTCATTGTATTCCTGGAGCTGGTAGAGAACGGTAGCATCAGCTGATGCTGCTGTTCTCCACGCAAGATGGACGTGGGACCCTCGTGGACTTCTGCGGATTGGGGTAAGTATATTGGTGTTTTTTAATTTTGATATTTATCCCTCAGGTGACAATGGCTTCGGGGATCAAAGTGACAAGTGACGGTAAGTATGTACTCTATGTTATATGTACTGTATGTCTATACAGTGGGGAAAAAAAGTATTTAGTCAGTCAGCAATAGTGCAAGTTCCACCACTTAAAAAGATGAGAGGCATCTGTAATTTACATCATAGGTAGACCTCAACTATGGGAGACAAACTGAGAAAAAAAAATCCAGAAAATCACATTGTCTGTTTTTTTTTCATTTTATTTGCATATTATGGTGGAAAATAAGTATTTGGTCAGAAACAAGCAATCAAGATTTCTGGCTCTCACAGACCTGTAACTTCTTATTTAAGAGTCTCCTCTTTCCTCCACTCATTACCTGTAGTAATGGCACCTGTTTAAACTTGTTATCAGTATAAAAAGACACCTGTGCACACCCTCAAACAGTCTGACTCCAAACTCCACTATGGTGAAGACCAAAGAGCTGTCAAAGGACACCAGAAACAAAATTGTAGCCCTGCACCAGGCTGGGAAGACTGAATCTGCAATAGCCAACCAGCTTGGAGTGAAGAAATCAACTGTGGGAGCAATAATTAGAAAATGGAAGACATACAAGACCACTGATAATCTCCCTCGATCTGGTGCTCCACGCAAAATCCCACCCCGTGGGGTCAGAATGATCACAAGAACGGTGAGCAAAAATCCCAGAACCACGCGGGGGGACCTAGTGAATGAACTGCAGAGAGCTGGGACCAATGTAACAAGGCCTACCATAAGTAACACACTATGCCACCATGGACTCAGATCCTGCAGTGCCAGACGTGTCCCACTGCTTAAGCCTGTACATGTTCGGGCCCGTCTGAAGTTTGCTAGAGAGCACTTGGATGATCCAGAGGAGTTTTGGGAGAATGTCCTATGGTCTGATGAAACCAAACTGGAACTGTTTGGTAGAAACACAACTTGTCGTGTTTGAAGGAAAAAGAATACTGAGTTGCATCCATCAAACACCATACCTACTGTAAAGCATGGTGGTGGAAACATCATGCTTTGGGGCTGTTTCTCTGCAAAGGGGCCAGGACGACTGATCCGGGAACATGAAAGAATGAATGGGGCCATGTATCGTGAGATTTTGAGTGCAAACCTCCTTCCATCAGCAAGGGCATTGAAGATGAAATGTGGCTGGGTCTTTCAACATGACAATGATCCAAAGCACACCGCCAGGGCAACGAAGGAGTGGCTTCGTAAGAAGCATTTCAAGGTCCTGGAGTGACCTAGCCAGTCTCCAGATCTCAACCCTATAGAAAACCTTTGGAGGGAGTTGAAAGTCCATGTTGCCAAGCGAAAAGCCAAAAACATCACTGCTCTAGAGGAGATCTGCATGGAGGAATGGGCCAACATACCAACAACAGTGTGTGGCAACCTTGTGAAGACTTACAGAAAACGTTTGACCTCTGTCATTGCCAACAAAGGATATATCACAAAGTATTGAGATGAAATTTTGTTTCTGACCAAATACTTATTTTCCACCATAATATGCAAATAAAATGAAAAAAAAACAGACAATGTGATTGTCTGGATTTTTTTTTCTCAGTTTGTCTCCCATAGTTGAGGTCTACCTATGATGTAAATTACAGACGCCTCTCATCTTTTTAAGTGGTGGAACTTGCACTATTGCTGACTGACTAAATACTTTTTTTCCCCACTGTATGTATGTATTGTATGTAGTATATATGTATGTTGCATGCATGTAGTATATATGTAGTATGCATGTTGCATGCATGTGGTATGTATGTAGTATGTATGTAGTATGTATGTAGCATGTATGTAGCATGTATGTAGTATGTATGTTGCATGTATGTAGCATGTAGCATGTATGTAGTATGTATGTTGCATGTATGTAGCATGTATGTAGCATGTAGTGTGTATGTTGCATGTATGTAGCATGTAGTATGTATGTTACATGTAGTATATATAGTATATATGTAGTATGCATGTTGCATGCATGTAGTATATATGTATTATGTATGTAGTATGTATGTAGCATGTATGTAGTATGTAGCATGCATGTAGTATGTAGCATGTATGTAGTATGTATGTTACATGTAGTATATATGTAGTATGTATGTTACATGTAGTATATATGTAGTATGTATGTTGCATGCATGTGTATATATGTAGTATATATGTATTATGTATGTAGTATGTATGTAGCATGTATGTAGCATGCATTTAGTATGTAGCATGTATGTAGTATGTATGTTACATGTAGTATATATGTAGTATGCATGTTGTATGTGTATGTAGCATGTAAATTTTTTTTTTTTTTTTCACATTCAACACATTAGCCGGATGATGGGACTACTACTGTCCCATCATTGGCTAATGTGTCAATCACTGTCATGGTAGCAGGCATCGCCCGATGGGACTTGTAGTCCCATCGGCCGATGCCTGCACAGACCCCCGGAGCCTGCACAGACCACCGGCAGGCCGGCACAGCCCCCCGGCAGGCCGGCACAGACCACCGGAGCCTGCACAGACCACCGCCAGGCCGGCACAGACCACCGGAGCCTGCACAGACCACCTGCAGGCCGGCACAGCCCCCCGGCAGGCCGGCACAGACCACCGGAGCCTGCACAGACCCCCTGCCAGGCCGGCACAGCCCCCCGAAAGGCCCGTACAGACCCCAGAGAGGCTGTACAAGGCAAAAATAGGGTTTTTCTTATTCCAATACCGGAAGTCCCATAGACTTGAATGGGACTTCCGGTATCGGAATCGGCGATACCCGATATTTTTTTTAGATCGGCCGATACCATCCGATATGATACTTTTAAGTATCGGACGGTATCGCTCAACACTACTTTTAACCCCTTAATTCCCCGGTGATTTATCGTTTATGTGCTCCCATTTTATCAAAAAGGTGTGAAAGGGTAAAAGAAAATTGATTCCAACAATTTTTTTTTTTTTTAGATTTTATTTTGACGGTGTTCATTGTACTCTAAAGATGACTAGGTTGACAAGATTCATCACATCAAGGATTATGGTGAAATCAGACATGTATGTTTTCTTTTTCTTAAGTGGTGAAAAAAATGTGAAATTTTGTAACAAAAAGATAAAGTTTTTATTTTTTTATTGATGGAGATATGGGAGGATGTTGTGAGTTCATTTTCCCCTTCACCATTGAGGTCTGATGAACTCCCTCTTCTGGTGAAGGAAGGTAGTGAGGCTGATTACCAAGCACCTGGGCAGGATGATGATGACTGGGTGACGGGAATTACTGACTGGATATAAGGCAGCCGACGCCCTTCTGCTTTGCTGGTGATCTCTCTGAGGGATTCTAGGAGACCAGTCTGATTCTTGCTCCTCAAAAGCTAAGTTTTCTACTCTACTTTATGCATTTGTGTTTTGGTTTTGTTTTGCATTGTTTTCCTTGATTTCTGCCATTCCCTGCTGGGGTGAGCTGAATTCCTTTTTGCTCTGTCTTCAGAAAATACCTGAGTACTGATATAGTCTTTTTGAAGCCTAGCGTCTTCAGGGCTTTTTTCCCTATCAGCTGTTGGCTCTTGTTTTGATAGGGTTTTGGCGGATTAAAGACAGCAGCTTTTCTATCCTGTTCTATCTAGTTAGCTTGAGCCCCATCATTTGCTCAGCCTATCTTTCTATCTGTGTGAGTGTTTTTTCATCTTGCTTCACCGTCATTATATGTTGGGGGCTGCCTATTGCTTTGGGGTCTGCTCTGGGGCAGTTTAGATTTCCCTTTCTGTCTTTAGGCTATGTAGTTCTCCGGCTGTGATCGAGGGGTCTAGGGCACCGTAGGAACCCCCCTCGGCTACTGCTAGTTGTTGTTGATAGGTTCAGGGGTCTGCAATCCGATAGCTGCCAACTTCTTTGGTTTTCTGGACTTAGCTAGTATTTCTGTTTTTGCCTCCTATGGTGACTCATTCATAACAGAATCACCAGCCATACCGCAGATCCTAGGGTACTCAATAGCAGGAAAGAATTGTAAAAAAAAAAAAAGTGTGTATATTTTTTCCTCTATATCTCTGAGGCTGTAGGGTGAATTTTTTTTTCTCTCAATGGAGATAAAGCAATTGTCTGATTGTGTGGAGCAGCTCGCTGCGGAAGTGCGGGGAATTTCCGCCTACCTTGCTCATTCACATGCTGCTGAACCAAAGATTCCTACTCCTGATGTGTTTTTTGGGGATCGGTCTAAATTTTTGAATTTCAAAAATAATTGTAAATTATTTTTTGCCTTGAAGCCTATCTCGTCAGGGAGCTCCGCGCAGCAGGTTAAAATTGTCATCTCTTTGCTGCATGGCGATCCCCAGGATTGGGCGTTTTCTTTGAAACCAGATGATCCTATTCTGACTAATGTGAACGCATTTTTTCACGCCTTGGTGTTGTTGTATGACGAACTTAATGCTATTGATCAGGCTGAAAAGACCCTGTTGGCATTGAGCCAGGGTTGAAATTCTGCAGAATTGTACTGTCAAAAATTCCAAAAGTGGGCGGTCCTTACTACCTGGAATGATAATGCCTTGGCAGCTCTCTTTCGGAAGGGTTTGTCAGAAGCCGTAAAAGATACTATGGTGGGATTTCTTGTTCCCTCTGGTCTTGACGATTCTATGTCATTAGCCATTCAGGTTGATCGGCGTTTACGTGAACGCAGGACTGCACGAGAGGTGTTGCCACCTGTTGAACAAATGTCTGAACCTATGCAATGTGATAGAGTTTTGTCCAGGGAGCAACGTCAGGAGTTCAGAAGGCATAATAAGCTGTGTTTTTTTGTGGAGATGCCTCGCATATTATTTCTGTCTGTCCTAAACGAGAGAAACGTTTTGCACACACGTTTTCTGTGGGTGGTGTTCAACCTAAGTTTCTTCTGGCAATCACTCTGATCTGCTCCCTGTCCACATTTTCCGCCAAGGCTTTTGTGGATTCGGGAGCAGCCCTGAACATAATGGACTTGGATTTTGCTAAACGTTGTGGATTTCTTATGACACCTCTGCGGACGCCTATCCCTTTGAGGGGGATTGATGCTACTCCTTTGGCAAAAAATAAACCTCAGTTTTGGACCCAGGTGGTAATGCGGGTCACCCCAGACCATCAAGAAAATTGCAGATTTTTGGTGTTGCATAATTTGCATGATACCATTGTTCTGAGGTTTCCCTGGTTGCAAATTCATTATCCAGTTTTGGATTGGAAATCTGTGTCTGTGGTGAGTTGGGGTTGTCAGTGTGCCCTTGGTGAGGCTCCATTTTTTTCCACCTCTCCTCAGTCGCATGATGTTCCTGACTTTTTGGCAGATTTTTATGATGTATTTAGTGAGAATGAGTCTGCGTCTTTGCCTCCTCATAGGAGTTATGACTGTGCAATTGAACTGAGCCCGGGGTGTAAATTTCCCAAGGGTCTGCTCTTCAATTTATCTGTACCCGAGCACGAGGCTATACGATCCTATATTAAGGAGGCGTTGGAGAAGGGTCATATTAGACCATCCTCTTCACCCTTAGGTGCTGGTTTTTTTTTCGTGGCCAAAAAGGATGGTTCATTAAGGCCTTGTATTGATTATCGTGCCCTCAACAAAATTACTATTAAATATCAGTATCCGTTACCCCTGATTTTGGATCTATTCTCCAGAGTTAAAGGTGCTTGCTGGTTTACCAAGCTTGACCTCAGGGGGGCGTATAATATTATCCGCATTAAGCATGGGGATGAATGGAAGACGGCGTTTAATACTCCGGAGGGACATTTTGAGTACCTGGTGATGCCTTTTGGGCTCACTAATGCCCCTTCTGTCTTCCAGTGCTTCATGAACGATATTTTCCGAGAGTTTGTGGATAAATTTTTGATTATCTATCTGGAAGATATTTTGATCTTCTCCAAGGATTGGGATTCTCATGTGGAACATGTTCGGACTGTGTTCCGGATCTTGAGGGAGAATTCCCGGTATGTCAAAGGATCGAAATGCCTTTTTGGGGTACAGAGGATTTCTTTTTTGGGATTTATTTTGTCTCCGTCAACTATTGAAATGGACCCGGCCAAGGTACAGGCCATTTATGATTGGGTTCAGCCCACTTCTTTGAAGGCCCTCCAGAAGTTTTTGGGTTTTGCTAATTTTTATCGGAAATTTATAGCAAAATTTTCTAGTATTGCCAAGCCATTGACTAATCTGACTAAGAAGGGTGCTGATGTGTTGAATTGGTCTCCGGAGGCTGTTTCTTCCTTTCAGGAGCTGAAGCGAAGATTCACTTCTGCCCCGGTTTTGCAGCAACCTGATGTCTCACTCCCGTTCCACGTAGAGGTGGACGCTTCTGAGATTGGTGCAGGAGCTGTTTTGTCCCAAAAGGATCCTGTAACATCTAAAATGAATCCCTGTGCTTTCTTTTCCCGAAAGTTCTCTCCATCTGAACGTAACTATGATGTGGGGAATCAGGAACTGTTAGCCATGAAATGGGCATTTGAGGAGTGGAGACATTGGTTGGAGGGAGCTAAACATCAAGTCGTGGTCCTCACTGACCACAAGAATTTGATTTACCTGGAGTCGGCCAAACACTTGAACCCTAGACAGGCTAGGTGGGCCTTGTTTTTTACACGTTTTGATTTTGTGGTCTCTTTTCTTCTGGGCACTAAGAATGTCAAGGCTGACGTTCTCTCTAGGAGCTTCTTTGCTGATTCTCCTGTGGTGACCAAGCCTGCTACCATCTTAGGCGAAGGGGTAGTTCTTTCTGCCATCTCGCCCGATTTGAGACGTGCTCTGGAAAAGTTCCAGGAGGACAAACCTGAGCGTTGTCCCAGTGGAAAGTTGTATGTTCCTGACCAGTGGAAGAAGAGAGTGATGTCTGAAGTTCATTGCTCTGCATTGGTTGGTCATCCAGGTATTTTTGGTACTAGAGATCTGGTGAGTCGGTCTTTTTGGTGGCCCGCCTTGTCTCGTGATGTCAGGAATTTTGTGTAGTCCTGTGGGACTTGCTCCCGATCTAAACCTTGTTCTCGCTCTAGTGGGTTGTTGATGCCTTTGCCGGTTCCCAGGAGGCGATGGACCCATATTTCAATGGATTTCATCTCTGATATGCCTGTCTCTCAGAGAATGACTGTTATTTGGGTGATTTGTGATAGGTTCTCTAAGATGGTTCATCTTGTACCACTCCCTAAGTTGCCATCTTCCTCTGAGTTGGTGCCCCTGTTTTTGCAACAGGTGGTTCGCTTGCACGGGATTCCTGAGAACATTGTATCTGACAGAGGAGTTCAGTTTGTGTCTAGATTTTGGAGGACTTTCTGTTCCAAGCTGGGAATTCAGTTGTCCTTCTCCTCTGCTTTTCACCCTCAGACCAATGGGCAGACGGAGAGAACAAACCAGACTTTGGAGTTGTATTTGAGATGTTTTATTTCCGCTGATCAGGATGATTGGGTTTCATTTTTGCCCTTGGCCGAATTTGCTTTAAATAATAGAGCTAGTTCTGCCACTTTGATGTCACCTTTTTTTTGTAACTTTGGGTTTCATCCTCGATTTTGTTCAGGGCAGGTGGAGCCTTCTGCCTGCCCAGGTGTTGACACTGTGGTGGAGAGAATGCACTGGGACCAAGTGGTGGATAAGTTATCTCTCTCCCAGGAAAAGGCCCAGCGGTTTTCCAACCGACATAGGACCATTGGTCCCCAGTTTAAGGTTGGTGATATGGTTTGGTTATCATAAAAAAATATCGCTATGAAGGTGGCTTCTCCTAAGTTTAAGCCTAGATTTATTGGACCTTACAAGATTTTGGAGATTATTAATCCGGTCTCTTTTCGTTTGGCTCTTCCTGTTACATTTAAAATCCATAATGTGTTTCATAAGTCCTTGTTGAAGAGGTTTGTTGAACCAGTAGTTCCTGGGGTGGCACCTCCAGACCCTGTATTGGTTGAAGGTAACATGGAATATGAGGTAGAGAAGATACTGGATTCCCATCTGGCTAGACGGAGACTCCAGTATTTGGTTAAGTGGAAGGGTTATGGTCAGGAGGATAATTCCTGGGTCTCTGCCTCTGATATTCATGCCAAAAGATTGGTGCGTGCCTTTCATCGGGCTCACCCTGATCACCCTGGTGGCGTGGATGAGGGTTCGGTGACCCCTCCTCAAGGGGGAGGTACTGTTGTGAGTTCATTTTCCCCTTCACCATTGAGGTCTGATGAACTCCCTCTTCTGGTGAAGGAAGGTAGTGAGGCTGATTACCAAGCACCTGGGCAGGATGATGATGACTGGGTGACGGGAATTACTGACTGGATATAAGGCAGCCGACGCCCTTCTGCCTTGCTGGTGATCTCTCTGAGGGATTCTAGGAGACCAGTCTGATTCCTGCTCCTCAAAAGCTAAGTTTTCTGCTCTACTTTTTGCATTTGTGTTTTGGTTTTGTTTTGCATTGTTTTCCTTGATTTCTGCCATTCCTTGCTGGGGTGAGCTGAATTCTTTTTTGCTCTGTCTTCAGAAAATACCTGAGTACTGATATAGTCTTTTTGAAGCCTAGCGTCTTCTGGGCTTTTTTTCCCTATCAGCTGTTGGCTCTTGTTTTGATAGGGTTTTGGCGGATTAAAGACAGCAGCTTTTCTATCCTGTCCT
The DNA here is from genome assembly GCF_039654945.1 of Dendrobates tinctorius. Classification (NCBI taxonomy): domain Eukaryota; kingdom Metazoa; phylum Chordata; class Amphibia; order Anura; family Dendrobatidae; genus Dendrobates; species Dendrobates tinctorius. The sequence continues at coordinate 36,520,681 of NW_027361766.1, forward strand.
ATCTAGTTAGCTTGAGCCCCATCATTTGCTCAGCCTATCTTTCTATCTGTGTGAGTGTTTTTTCATCTTGCTTCACCGTCATTATATGTTGGGGGCTGCCTATTGCTTTGGGTCTGCTCTGGGGCAGTTTAGATTTCCCTTTCTGTCTTTAGGCTATGTAGTTCTCCGGCTGTGATCGAGGGGTCTAGGGCACCGTAGGAACCCCCCACGGCTACTGCTAGTTGTTGTTGATAGGTTCAGGGGTCTGCAATCCGATAGCTGCCAACTTCTCTGGTTTTCTGGACTTAGCTAGTATTTCTGTTTTTGCCTCCTATGGTGACTCATTCATAACAGGAGGATTTGTTTTTATGGCAAAGTAACATTTTTATTGATACTTTTTTCTTTTTCACTTTTTAGAACATTTGGATTGCATTTTATTGTATATTTTTAAGGGGCGAGCAAGGACCAAAAATACCGTAACGGTAACATAACGTGATATTTCTTTATAAACAGGTGAAAAGGGTATTATTAAAATTTTTATTTTTTCATATTTTTGCAAACTTTTTTTTTCCATGTCTTAATATTTTTTTTAGCCCTTTTACAAATCACGTTCAAAACCAATGATTGTTGTCCTATATACTGCAATACAATTGTATAACAATGACCTTTTGAAGAAGCTGTTTGCAAAACATGTATAGGGGTAGGGTGAAGGTGACAGCATTTATTATTTTTGTAAGTAAGCACTGCACTTTATATTGAATATATACATTTATTTGCCAATGTTGAACAAACTATGAAGCATAACAATGGTATTGGACTCTGGGTCATGCACATTTAATGAATAGATCATATAAAGAATTGATGCAATAAGACCATATTAGAAGATTATTTTAAAAATGCAAAATTTGATTTAAACAATAATCATAAAATATATAATACACAGGCTGAACCAATCAATGGGAAATGTCAAAACAAGGGAGGTCGATGGATTAATCAAATGCACAAGTTGAAGTTTTCTCCAGACATAACAATTACATAATAATATGTATAGTCCTGAATAATAATAATCAGCTGTATACTCAAGTAGTAAATCAAATTAGTATTACATAACGTAAAGTACATAGGATGTATATATAGCAGGCAAAATCTAAGCACATATAGTTATCATATAGAGTAAAGTGCAACTGCATTTAAGGGGTTACAACATGTTGTTTGCTGGAGGCTATCAAATATACAGTTAGCACTAAGTCAAGTCAATGCTGGCTGTGCAGCTTGGATTTAATCATTCGTGGGCTGCAGAGCCCTGGTTAGAGTAAAGTGCAAGTGCAATAAGAAGAGGTGGAGATAGACATAAAGGTAAACATTTACACAAGTTTGAAACATGTCATCAGATTTTCCTACGTGCATTTCGGCGCTTGCCTTCTTCCAGGGGACGTGGTTAATATGGAACTGGAGCATGTATTATACAGGACACAGTTTTCAATCATATTTCGCTAGACTTAATAAGTCTTGGCATCATTGGCGCATGTGAGTGATGATAACCTCCCACTGGTCCCATCCCCAGAAGCGTCATGGGGAAGCCATGTGCACATGACTCAGGAGGTCCGCTCACGTAGGTCACATGAGCAGAGCTCCCGGTCACACTCGCAGGGAGGCATCATGGAGACGCGACCGAGGATGGAAGCGATGAGGAAGTCAGCAGAGGAGGATCATCATGCAATAGGAAAACAAATGCCAATATAGGAGACATTATGTTAAAATCGTTGTAGCTATCATTATTAACTCTATATATTTTGCTGCTGTGCATCAATATCACAGCATATACAGTATGTTATATTAATATGAATTGAGCAATCACCCTTAAAGGGAATCTGTCACCCATTTTCAGTGATTTCATATAAAAATATCATTCAATTGTGTGTCACATAAGGATTCTATTAGGACTTTTGATTAATAATGGATAATAATTATTTTTATATAGCGCTAACATATTCCGCAGCGCTTTACAGTTTGCACACATTATCATCACTGACCCCCGATGGGACTCACAATCTAAATTCCCTATCAGTATGTCTTTGGAATGTGGGAGGAAACCGGAGTACCCGGAGGAAACCCACACAAACACGGGGAGAACATACAAACATACAAACTCCTTGCAGATTTGAACCCAGGACCCCAGCGCTGCAAGGCTGCAATGCTATCCACTGAGCCACTATGCCCCTGACCCCTTTGATGCATAAATACCTTTTTTTACCTTGGTTGAGATGTTTGTAAATCACCGTGGACTGGTCCCATGGGCGGGGCTTATTCGCCTTCTCCCTCCCTCCCTGTCTTGCTCTACATTTCTTCATTTTTTTTCCTGCGTTCACGTAGTGTTTCCGCGCTTTCACATTGAAAAGGCCTCCGGTGCTTGAGCTCAACTGTGGGAAAAGCATATAATCGGTACTGCACATGCGCCGGTATTTTTCAGCATGCATCCGGCGTCCAGGAAGAGTGTCCTGCATGTGAAGACTTCCAAGGCATAGATTGCGCTGAAAAATACCAGCGCATGCGCAGTACCGATTATATGCTCTGTCCACAGTTGGGCAAAGCATACTGCGCAAGTGCCGGAGGCCTTTTCAATGCGCAAGCGTGGAAAAACTACCGCATCTGTGAAGTTCACAGATGAAGTTACTTTCAGCAAGCCGAGGAGGGAGGAGAAGGCAAATAAGCCCCACCCATCGGACCGGACCGCAGCGATTTACATATATCTCAACCAAGATAAAAAAGGTATTTATGCATCAAAGGTGCGGGGTCAGGGAAGATCAAAAGTCCTAATAGAATCCTTATGTGACACACAATTGAATGATACAGTATCTTTACATGATATCACTAAAAATGGGTGACAGTTTCCCTTTAAAAAAATATATCCCACAAATTGTTAATAAATAAAAAACTAAATGAACTAACGCATAATGTGAACTATGTTCCAGTACAGCCGAAACTTATCTTCTCTGTCCCTGACTCTCTGGAACTTCTGACCAGGGCAATCTCTTCATCTTACGTACTCTGCCCCGTCTAGACCAGTTAACTTTGTGAGTTATGAACTCTGGGCCATACTGCTAAGCTGCCTACCACAGAACCTGTCTCTGATCGATCACTTTTTTCTTTTGGTCACTTCTACCTCTTGCTCTTGCTCGTTAAGGACACCCACATCATGAGGCGCTGCTCACATCAAACCTTAGGATTTCTATCTACACACTCTGGGCCCTTTCTAACTTCCAGACTGGAAACTGTCTCTGTTCCTTTATCTTAACCCTCTCCCACACTGGATCAATCCTAAACAATAATTCTCACTTTCCCTACTCTCAAGCAGCACACAACATTAATATCATTAATGGATTGCACAATTCACATTGCACAATTCACATTGCACAAAGGGGAATTGCGAGCGATATATCCGTCTTCTTATACATATGCAAAATACATATTGAGCTTCACAGGAGGACTATTATGGCAGATTTGATTGACTTTAGCAAGCCTCCAACTGCCATTACAACCCTTTCCCCCACTCATGTTTGCATCATGGGTCACCAATGAAAGCTGGTGCATATGCACTCCATACTATTTAAATGACACTGTCAGTAACTGAAAGTGGCATTTAAACAGTTAGACAGCAATAAACAGAGATTGCTCTAGTCACTGCTGTTACAGCACGGCCAGATGCCGGCTGTGTGCCACAGCTGACTTCTTCTGGTGCGGTCTAATTTCTTGAACCCGCTGCACACAACTAACATGTGAACATAATATAACTATACATGTGAGTAACGCTAATCTACAAATTATCAGCACAAGGAATTCCTCAATACTAAATGATCCCTTCCCAAACAAAATAGTAATCTATAGCAATATGGAAGGAGCAGAACATGAACAAAATAGTGATTAATTTATTGAATGCACGATACCGAAAATACAAGATAGTAATGACAAAGTTACAAAAAAGTTACACATAGAAAGCTTTGATCAGAAAGAAGACAGACATTGTGAGCCCTAAGAGAAAAGTCATATTAAATAATAGAAGCTTCTGTATCTAAAGTGTCCTGTTAATCCATATTGTAGTATGCAAAAAAACGATCACAAACAAATAAATCAGAGAGCATATGTAGAGACACATGTGAAATGCACGTAGGGGTGGCAGGCAGGGCTACCTTCACTTGAAATTACCAGTAAGTAATTGCACAGTATTTTCTTTATTGTGGCACTCATAGGTGTCTAAATCATTGGCCCTACTACAGCACTTTACTTTTCTATTAATTACATTAAGCCCTTGTTGCACTATTACATGGTCGTTTGGAAGCATTATTCTGAGTTGTGGTTATCTTATAATTGCTAGGCATGTTTTAGCCCAAATTCTTATGGCTGTATATATGATGTTCTTAGCCACATTCATAACTCTTCCATTGCATTGGAGGCAATCATACTGGAGAATTTAACTACTGGTTCTTTATGTTTAATTGTGGTTTCCCCATTACTCCTGCTTTGGCAGATTTTATTCTGTCATTTTTTTTTTGCTCTATATATATTTTGATTGAAATAAAAGTATTAATTGGCATAAAATACTCTTTTTCCTTCGCGCCTTTACTGACTAGTAGGGTGTTGGTAGTGCTAAGCATATGTAAAGATGGAATATTCTACAATATCATTGCTGCATAAATAATACATGGTTCACATCGATAAAATAAACCTTAGAATGTAAATACACTGATATGAAATGGAGCCATATATAGATATACCTGTATCTATGCCACCATAATGACATCAGGATCATAGATATAATTACATAATGTGAAAGTCATCAGAAACATTGATTACCTATGGCCATGTTAAATGATAGGGATGTGTGAACACCTCGACGTGCGTTTATTGTAAGGTTCATTAATTACGGTATATAGATGAGTTATGGTATTGTATTATGTATGCGGCAATGATATTATAGACTTCTACATCTTTACATATGCTATCTGATTTATTTGCTTGTGGTAATTTGTTGCTTATTACTAGTGATGAGCGAATTTCAGCATGAATATGGCACATTCAGATTCGTAATCAGAAACTCGAGCAAAATTTTATAAAATCGGTAAAGATCGGTAACATTCTGTAAAACTGCGGGAAAAAAATTTGCGTTGCCACAAAAATATTATCAGCACTTTAGCAACGATAATGATATTGTATTATGAGCGTTTGGCACGTGTTTGATGAGGGGAGAAACTTTTCAGAGCCCATAGACGTAGCATTCTTGTAAGCACAGCACAGCAGTCATTTTATTTTTCCTATCTTCATGTGTGGTGCACATTGCGGCTAGCCAATCAGGGCGCAGGAAACACCCACAATGTCCTGACACAACGGCTTATGTCATTGGCTGCTGAAATCACATGTCCCGCTTTATATAAATAGCAGACATCTTGTTTTAGTGCCATTTTGACACTATAACAGTGCAGAGAGGGTGCTCCTGATGCTGCCACTGCCAACGTCAAGATTTCAGCTAGTTAGGCAGTTGTATATCAGTCAGATGGTGTACAAATTACAGAAAACTGACAACACATCTAAAACTAGTGTAGGGTCGGTGGGCCGAGCTGGGGGGTGGTCCCTCTGTATACCGCGCAGTGACGTACAGACACACGATGAGGCAAGTTTCGGGTGCAACAGGTCCAAGTTTATTTTCCACCGTCCGACTGACAGCCCTCACAGCACACCGCAATATCACTTTCTCACGGCCCTCCGTGTCTAGGGCCGCTTCACACACGGTACTTTACACCAGGGACGTATTTATACGTACCGCCCCTTTTTCACTCTGTGACGATTCTGTCAGCTCAGTCACTGTGGCCACCTTAGGCCCGTACACCATCAGCACTTTACTGGTCAGCTTCGTAATTCCAAATACGGTGTCCTCCACCCCATGCCTCGTCTATACTGCGGTTCTTCCTGTCAGGACCACCCCCCTGACATTCTCTCTCCTCAGTCCCCCTAGTTTGGTTCTCGTCACAGTGCACAAACTGTCGTAGTCCTCCTGTCACTGGAGCTCCCCCTGGGGACTGGAACTTTCTGGAACCCTCCTTCAAATTTATACCTTTCCCAGTTCCCTGTAACTCCGCCCCCCATGACCAACGGTTTCCTAAGCCCTAAGCTGATGTCAAGTCCTTTGCTCACACTCCTCCCTGCCCTCTAATGGTCAACCCAAGGTACTGCACGTCCACTACACTTTCCTAGCTGTTTCCCCACTGTAGTAACTGACACCTATCTAAACTGTGCAAACCTTTCCTTCTCCATTCTGACAAGTCCATCAGTCAGGTCACCTTCCCTACACTCCTCGTTCCTTTGTCTATTGTCGTCCTTGATAATCGTAATCCCTGCCTTCGTCGTTCTGAAGCTTCACCAACACTCTGTTGTCGGACCAGTTGTTGGGCCAAACCCACTACCTGCGGGGGCCGAACCATACAGGGAGCACCATGCTCTGAGTAGCCTACTGCTACTCACCAGCCCGCACGCCACATGACAACGTCTTTCAATCTGGGCTAGGTACACCCATATTCTCTCTATGGCATGTACCTTCCCCTACTCTCCCCTTCTGTTACCTTCCACTGTCTGGTACGCCATGATCGAGGCCTCACACATGCCAGATCATTGCCGGCATCTTTCTTTCTTCTTCAGGGGTGTCCGTGGTGTCGGGGATCTGACCTAGGACGGCTGTCTTCTTCACATCTTCCACCTCTTGTACCCTTCTTTCAATTACATGTCATGGTCAGCGTCTCGGTCTCCCATATCCTCTTCACACATAGACCCCTCTTCGGATCTCACACTTCCCGTTGGTCTCTCAGACCTTCCCTTACCCGGACCTGTTGCATTTTACTTTTGCATATTATACATCAAACAACTTTATAATAGCACAAGTACCCATTTTTTATATATTTTTTTTTCATTTTATTTTGCTTTTAAAACCAACATATAACAATAAAACATCACATGTTCTCCTTCCCCCCCTTCCTTGGACAAGGACACTCCCTCTTCTTGACATCCCCGCTTTGCCAGGCTTAATACAACAAATAACAAAAAAAAAAAAAAACTTCTATATTAAACCTCTTTTTTTTTTAACTCGGACGCAAACTGTCCTTGTGATTTTACAAAACATTTCAACGAAACTTCGAAAGTCCAAACCACTTCCTAGTGGCCGGCAGCAAGGGGTCCCACAGCCGTGGAGCCCCCGGGATGTAAGGAGTGTCCGCAACAGTCCTCTTTACGGGGCTCCGCCAGTACTGCCACCGCATAATATCCGCGGGGCAGTATTCTTTATAATCTGATACTAAGTCCCCCTCCTTCAGAGCCCGGCCGTGACGTATGAAGGCCACATTAACATAAACCTTTTGACCAGTCTTATCTTGGATGAAACCGTAACCCTTTGCAACGTTGGTGTACACCAGCCGTCCCTTCGATCTCTTAGCCGCCATACCTGCCTCTCCCTTTTTATGAAGCTGTTTCCAGATTGCTTGCTCCCGTGTCTTCTTCCGCTTAATAACCTCCTTAATAACCTCCGCAACCCAAACGGAGGGTACAGTGCAGGCTCTAGAGTCCGATGGGCGGGGCTCCACCGAAGAAGAGGGCAGGGCAGAGGCAGCCGATGGTTTCTGCGGCCCAGCAGCCGCTGGGGCCGAATGGCGGATGGGAACAGCCGTGTTCTCGGTAGGCTGGGTTACAGGGTCGGCCAAATAGGATGCAGCTGGTTCCAGTACCGGCATAACCATGGCCGCCGAGTAGGCCGCACTTGACGTTTCAGCCGGGGCCGGAGTAGTGACCGATTTGACAAATGAGGACGCTGGTGGCAGGGGAAGTGCAATAGCACCCTCTGGGATCAGGCTCCGCTCCGGCGGCACCGTGCGTGGTGTCTCCGGGCGGGGTGGTTCAGGACTTGGAATGGAGGCCCCGCTCACTTCAGTATAGAGGGAAGGGCCTTCTGTGATCGGCCTCTTGGGTACACAGGCTGCCGCGTGCTGCAGCCGAATGGTGGGGGGTAGGAGGATCTCTCACCTTCCCCGGCGCCGTGGCCTCCGTTACGTCATCACGCGGCTCCTTCCACAGATTCTACTTTTCACCCTGCCGTCCGACGGGGCTAGCCTCCAGGCTTTGGGGCTCCGCGGGCAGATTCTCCACCATTATTCTGGGTGGCCGCTCCTGCTGATTCCGCACAGGCCTCCGCTTCCCAGCTCACCATCCTGCTGCCTGCTCGTGTCTCAGAAGATGTCACTTTCTGGTGGAGCTCGATATCCCGCCGCCATTGCCACTCCAGGCGGCCGATGCCTCGACACCTGCAGCATCTCATACCGTCCGGTGGGCAGCACTCGAATGGCACCAGACAGCCGCAGCCAAACTTTTGCTCTGTGCCACTCTCTCTGCTGGGTGAGGCATTGGCAGGCCTTTACACCCACTTGTCAGAGTCTAGTATGAGGGAGCATCGGCCTCCCGTGACACAGCGCTGGTCCCCGGGGTACGTAGGAGGGGGCCCCAGTCCATTGAGAACTACAGCAAACACCTGGATCTCTTCTCTGCACTAAAGCATCACCGCCATCTTGCACCAGTCCTGGTACCTCCCCGGATCTTCTGCTGGTGACGCAGATACGCCACAGCGCTCCCAAATTGTAATCCACAGGTAGGTAATTTGTAATCCACAGGCATTTGTAATCCAAGCAGCGTTGTCCAAGTCTTTCTCCATCCTTTAGGGCAGGCCTGCCGCAGAAGATCTTGTATTAGCGGTGTTGATCCTGCCGACTACGCCAAGTGTATGGTCGGTGAGCCGAGCTGGTGAGTGGTCCCTCTGTATACCGCGCAGTGACGTACAGACACACGATGAGGCAAGTTTCGGGTGCAACAGGTCCAAGTTTGTTTTCCACCATCCGACTGACGGCCCTCACAGCACACCGCAATATCTCTTTCTCACGGCTCTCCTTGTCCAGGGCCGCTTCACACACCGTACTTTACACCAGGGACGTATTTATATGTACTGCCCCTTTTTCACTCTGTGACGATTCTGTCAGCTCAGTCACTGTGGCCGCCTTAGATCCGTACACCATCAGCATTTTATTGGTCAGCTTCATTCTTCCAAATACGGTGTCCTCCACCCCGTGCCTCGTCTATACTGTGGTTCTTCCTGTCAGGACCACCCCCCTGACGTTCTCTCTCCTCAGTCCCCCTAGTTTGGTTCTCGTCACAGTGCACAAACTGTCGTAGTCCTCCTGTCACTGGAGCTCCCCCTGGGGACTGGAACTTTCTGGAACCCTCCTTCAAATTTATACCTTTCCCAGTTCCCTGTAACTCCGCCCCCCATGACCAACGGTTTCCTAAGCCCTAAGCTGATGTCAACTCCTTTGCTCACATTCCTCCCTGCCCTCTAATGGTCAACCCAAGGTACTGCACGTCCACTACATTTTCCTAGCTGTTTCCCCACTGTAGTAACTGACACCTATCTAAACTGTGCAAACATTTCCTTCTCCATTCTGACAAGTCCATCTGTCAGGTCACCTTCCCTGCACTAGTCTGAACAGGTGCATACAAAAAACAGCTTACATATCAAAATTAGGAAATGGTTGCACTCAATTGCATTAAGGCATATCAATGTGAAATACAAGAAGTGTAAATAGTGTAATGGCTTTTGAAATTTAGGAAAAACACATGAGATACTTAGCAGAAAATTTGGCCAAAAATTGTGAGCCCATTCACCAACGTCAAGGTGATCTCATTGAACGGGTCCCTGACCTGACTGCCTAGTGTGAACACTTACCTATTGCTAATAACTTGGTAAAACCTGTATTTATAGGGAGGTCGGAACCCAATGTGATTGGATGGAATTAAAATCACAGCATGGTTAAGGGCAGAGTGCTCAGTCAGAAAGCTAGCAAACAAATTACAGAAAACTGACGGCACATCTAGAACTAGTCTGAACAGGTGCATACCAAAAAACAGCTTACATATCAAAATTAGGAAATTATTATTATTATTATTGATTTATAATGGTTGCACTCAATTGCATTAAGGAATATAATTGTGAAATACAAGAAGTGTGAATAGCGTAATGGCTTTTGAAATTTAGGAAAAACACATGAGATACTTAGCACAAAATTTGGCAAAAAAATGTGAGCCCGTTCACCAACGTCAAGGTGATCTCATTGAATGGGTCCCTGACCTGACTGATTAATGTGAACACTTACCTATGGCTAATAGGTTGCCAGTGTAGTATCTAGTGATTTGCAAACGTGTTTGCCACTACTCATTACTCGCACGAGTATCATGGTACTTGGTGTACTCGGCAAGCACTGAGTATTTCCGGGATTACTCGGTGGGAACTCGGGTCTCCACCCAGCTTTTTTGGCGGATTTCAGAGACCCAACCACGATGCAGGGATTGTCTGCCAGGCAATGAAACGCCGCAGCCATCTTTGTTGTGGTCGTACAGTGATTGGCTGGCCGCACAGCATCATCAGGGGTATAAGAGACTGGACGCGGCCCTGCTCGGCGCATTCAGCTCCGGATTTAGATAGTGTAGGGAGAGCTGCTGCCAAGATAGGGTCAGAATTGGGGATTTATTAGTCAGTGTGGGGTCTACCATCATAAACTACTCAAATCCAGATAAACCAATAGTCCTTCAAAGGATTAATTCCAGAGTATATAGGTTCCAGTGTTGGGTAGGCAGGGTAGTGTATCTCTCGTTACACACATTAGTGCAAGGCCTGCAGTTACTGTATGTGTGTATATATATATATATATATATATATATATATCATTGCATACATCAAGAGGGTCCATTCCCTTCCTGTGTTCTAGTGCTGCAGCTACCTGTAGGATATATTGGCCGTATATACTTAGCCCCAGGTGTAATTGGATTTGAAAATTTTTTTGGCCAGGGCTAATAGAGCTTTTTTTATTGCAAAAGCAATCCAGAACCCTTTTTTCCCCCTCCATTTCCTTTTTGACAGTGCACAATACAGCTAGATCCTTTTCCTAGCACAGGATAAAAATCCAGCAATTTTAAAGGGGTCCCAAATATCCCTTTTGAGTGCACAGAGAAATATTTAATTTTTATGTGGTACTGTTGAGAAGGTTTTTTTTTTGAGTGTCTTACACAATTTGTTGACACTATTTTGCTGAACCCCCCAAAAAATACATACAAGCCACATATTTTACAGTGTGGTATATCTGTGACACACCTCATCCATCAGACTGCTAAAAATGTTGGTCTCTTTAGCTCTAAATTCAATTTTTTTTTGCTGTCTGTCATTGTACTTATATACAGCACTATTTAGCCCCCCCAAAAATAGGCCACACATTTGTCGAAGTGGAATCGTCATGCCAGCTGATATCTGTACGTGCTCAAAGTTTGGCTGCTTTAGGCCGGTTTTCTTTTTTTGTCCTGGGTGTCACAGTACTTATATACAGCACTAGTCAGCCAAAAAATAAAAAAAAACAGGCCACACATTTGTCGTAGTGGTATCGCCGTACCAGCTGATATCTGTGCACTCTCAAAGTTTGGTCAGTTTAGGCCGGTTTTCTTTTTTTGTCCTGGGTGTCACAGTACTTATATGCAGCACTAGTTAGCCAAAAAAAACAAAAAAATAGGCCTCATAGTGGTATCGTCGTGCCAGTTGATATCTGTGCATGCTCAAAGTTTGGCCAGTTTAGGCCGGTTTTCCTTTTTTGGCCTGGGTGTCACAGTACTTTCTTCTTGAGGGACCTTAGTGTCCGAAGTCCTAGGGGACTCTGGCAAGACAACACTATTGAAGCTTGAGCAGTGGGAAAAGGTTGTTGGTTGGATAGCGGATAAGACTTCCAGTTACTTATCCACCAGCACCCTGTCTTCAACACGGTCAAGTCACAGTAGCCGTGAATCTAGACTGCATATTCCTTACCCTGATCCTCCTTCCTCCCACCATGCCGAGTGCCCTGAGACAACTGATTACACCCACACTCGGACACTCGAATGAGCTGTTCAGTTTTCCATTTGGAGATTTGTGCCTCTCCCTCTGATCCACTTGAAGTGGGGCAAGATGATATTCCATGTAGCGATGCACAAATCTTTGAGCAGCCACGGTCACAAGAGGTGGATGATGATGAGACACTATTGCCAGAAAGTCAGGAGGAGGACCAGGGTGGGGAAGTAGAAGATGAAGTGGTGGATGAGCTAGTAACAGACCCAACCTGGCAGGAGGACATGCAGAGTGAGGACAGCATCACACAGGGGGAGTAGACGTCGCACCACTTCAGGCAGAAAGAAGCAGTGTAGTGGCTGCAGACAGAAGGCGTGCAACTGTTCCCCATAACACCAACGTGACGGAAGTTGCCAGTCCAATTGTTAGGTCTTCCCGAGTGTGGGTATTTTTTAAAGACTCTGCAAATAACCCCAAACAGGCCATTTGCAACACCTGTCATGCCAGCATCAGCAGGGATAGCAAAACTACTAGCCTTACCAATACCAGCTTGATCAGGCACATGGCAGCAAAGCACCTGACTTTGTGAGCCCAAACCCATGCTGCAGGAACAATGTCTGCGGGTGACACCACAGCTTCTTCCAGTGTTGTGTGTGCAAGCCAATCCCCTGTCCACAGTGCATGCAAAGATGCCTCCTGCCCTACACCTGCCGTTGCCCACAGTCAAATAGCATCATCATCAAGCACGTCCATGTCCTTGTCCCAGCGCAGCCTTCAGTTGTCCATACCCCAGTCATTGGAACGTAAGCGGAAATACGCAGCCAACACCCCACAGGCCACAGTACTCAATTCTTATATTTCTCGTCTGCTTGCAATCGAAATGTTGATTTTTAGGCTCGTGGAGACAGCTTTAAGCAACCTGATGGCGGCGGCCGTCCCAAGGTACTCTGTCCCCATCTGCCACTATTTCTCCTGCTGTGCCATCCTGGCATTACACAAGCACATGTCCCACAACATTACCCATGCCCTCAACAATACAGTTACTGGGAAAGTACACCTAACAACGGACACATGGACAAGAGCTTGTGGCCAGGGATAGCACATCACGCTGACGGCACACTGGGTTAACATAGTGGAAGTCGGGACCAAGTCAGTCCTTGGGATGGAACACGTCCTCCCGACGGCAAGGATTGCGGGCCCTATGTCAATCAGGGTTTCCCCCACTGTATACAGCTACTGCACCTCCTCCTCCTCTTCAGCCTCCATGTCCGAAATCAGCACATCCATTACAAGCTGGAAGCACTGCAGCACTGCACTGTGTGGCTGACACCGCTGAATCTACAGCCAGGCATTGTTGTGTGTGACAATGGCAGGAACCTGGTGGGGGCTCAGAGGCGAGGCAAACTGACACACGTACCATGCCTGGTCCATGTGCTGTACCTCGTTGTTCAACGTTTTCTAAAAAGCTATCCGGAGCTGACAAATCTGCTGGTTAAAGTACGCCGCCTGTGTGTACATTTTAGAAAATCAGCTACATCTTCAGCCACCCTTGCCGTGCTTCAGCAGCGATTGTAGATTCCGGCTCACCAACTGGTGTGTGATGTGCCCACGTATTGGACCTCTACACTGCATATGTTAGAAAGGATTTGTGAGCAGAAGAGGGCAGTTGTTGAATACCAGCATCAACAAGGCCATCATTTTTCAGGTTTGACGCATAAATATATCAAATACTGGGCACGCTCATAAAGATGTGATGTGAAAAAATAATTTTAATACATACAGTAGCCACTAGTAACAAACGTTTCGGTCTACTTAGACCTTCATCAGTGTACTACAAAAGAAAAGAAATTAAAACCATATACTAACAAAGGTATATACAAATTCATACAATCAGAGTAGGTCAATTGTGTAACAGCTGATGATTAATTATGGAGGAGGCAATCCAAATTGCATACATCTATATCTTTTCTCATAATATCATGCCAACTTACCTAGGGTACAATGGAAGTTTATGTGAAATCTCACATGTGGTATCACAGTAGAAGCTAGTAATCTGTGGCAGAAAGAGGGCATAAGTGACAGGACGGTTATAAGGTGTCATAAGTAGTGTTGAGCATTCCGATACCGCAAGTATCGGGTATCGGCCGATATTAGCTGTATCGGAATTCCGATACTTAGTTCCGATACTTTTTTCATATCGAATACCGGAATCGGAAGTTCCCATAATGCTAGGAGCCCGCTCGATTTGATTCAGCCAATGGGGATCCTCAGAAGTGTGGGCATATCCTGTTAGGCATGTAGGCATGTTAACTACTGGCATGGCTGTGATTGGCTGCTGAAATGATGTCATGATGCACTATAAAAAGCGCTGCAGCCGCCATTTCTGGTCACTCTGCTGTGAATTCAGTTAGGGACAGGCTGCTGTTGAAGACTGTGAGGGACAGTTAGAAATAGCGATTCCACAAATCATATAGTGCTTGACCCAGGCTACATAAACCACCACTGTAGCTTGCTTTTCCCTAGCAGCGCTGTTTTCACAGCTGTCTGCAAGGGCTGTGTGAGTGCAGACCCACGCTGTGTAGTGTGTCCTGCAGGCACGTCTGCTTGTAGGCCGGCCAGCGTGTGTCTCTGCCTCATACACATTTTTCTTTTATTGCTGCTTTTTTTTTCTCCTGTATAGTGTGCTTCCATACGTATCCATATACGTTGGTTGCAAACACTAAAGGAGTGGACAGCGGAGCCTTTCAGCAGCCTTTCAGTGCTATAGCCCATTTCTCTGCACTGTTTTTGGCTGTCTGATAGGTCTCTCTGTGTGTGAGTGCAGCTCACGTTGCAGTGTGTTCTACAGCCACCGCTAGCTATAGTCCGCTCAGCGTGCGTCACTGCCTCATACATAGTCCTTTTTTTGCAGCAAATTTAGCCAGATTTTTGCTCCTATATTAGTGTGCTTCCAACCGCATCCATTGTCATTGGTTGGTTGCAAACACTATATAGGATTAGATAGAGGAGCCTTTTTGCTGGCTTCTGCCCTTCAGGGCCAGCCAGGCTAGTATCACCCTATTTTTTGGAGCCTCATCAATTGCATTGTAGGTTAGCTTCCTGCATTGTAATCGCTCCAAAAAGTTTGTGATACTATAGCTTTCAAACTTTGGTCATATCCTTTCCTTTCCCCCCACCCAAAAAAAAAAGGAAATAAAGTTCACCAAACACTCCACTTTACAGTTGTCTAGACCACATTAGATCATATTAAAGTGTAGTACACACACTCTTAGCCAAATTAGTGTTTCTTATACTGGTTAGCAGGTGTTCAGGAATAAGAACACTAAGCCACCCCTTTTTTACTTTTCTGCCTATCTTTATCAGTCTACCAAGATGAAGAAGGCAGGGAGTAAGGCACGTGGTCGTGGCCGTGGAGTTTCAGCAGGGAGAGGACGGGGGGATTCAGCAGGGAGAGGACGTGGGGATTCGGTATCTGCTGCGGCCACCAGTGACCCGGCATCCCCCACTTTTACCAGGCAACAGTCCTTCATGCGCAGCTTTGTAGGACCTCGCCGTACCCCACTGCTGCGTGACGAACAAATTGAAGCCGTTGTCGGATGGATGGCAGCTAATGCATCCACTTCAATGACTTCCGCATCCTCCCAAGGCCAGAGCACTGAAGAGCAACCATCTGTCTCTTCACCACCTGCCAAATTGCCCAGGCAGTCTGAGAGCCCTGGACAGGAGCCATCTCAATCTTTACTTCTGTTCTCAGAATCTGTTGGCTTGGAAAGAGGTGGCCAGCCAAGCAGCATTCTAGAGCGTGAAGAAGAGGGAGTATGCAGTGATGCGCAACTGCTTTGTCCCTCTGAATCTGAAGAGGCGGGTGGGCCAGTGCCTATGGTCAGCACACCTCAGTATGCATCAGATGATGATGAGACTCAGTTGCCAATTTCTGGTGCGTACGGTGCTGGCGAGACAACCCAGGACCAGCCGGTGCTTGAAGAGGGGAGTGGAGATGATGAGGTCCTTGACCCATCATGGCGTCAGCCACAGGAAGGTGGTGGGAGCAGCTCTGAGGAAGAGATTCCCCGAACGGCCAAAAGAGGAGGGAGAGGGCGGGGGCAGACTTGGTTGCCTGTAGCCTCCACTTTGGCACCCGTGAGGAGCAATCCTCTTCCAAAACACAAAACGGGCGCTCCCAGGACTTGCAGTGCGTGGTCTTTTTTTGACACAGTTGCAGATGACATTTGCTTTGTCAAATGCAAGCTGTGTCATCAGAAAGTGAAACGAGGCAAAAATGTGACCAACCTCAATACCACAAATATGTGGAAACATGTGCGTACCAAGCACGAGGTGGAGTTACACAGACACACTGAAGATGTAGGCCAACCTTCAGCAGCACCTACCACCTCTTCAGCTCATGTTGGGGCCTCTTCCTCCAGCTCACACCCAGCTGGTTCGGCTTCCTCACTGGAACGCCATGGAAGAACCACTGCCACTGTTGTCCAGAGACCCAGTGAAATTCCACCCACTGAACCACGTTCGCAGTCATCAGCACCCTCCCAGGCCACTCACCAGCAATCGGTAGCACAGGCATGGGAGAAAAAGCGGCCATACTCGGCAAACCATCCCCGAGCACTGGCTCTGAATGCCGGCATTGCCAAACTACTGGCCCTTGAGATGCTGTCATTCAGGCTGGTGGAGACTGACACATTCCGGAACTTTATGTCATTGGCAGTTCCACAATACAATGTGCCCAGCCGCTTTTATTTCAGCAGGCAAGCTGTCCCTGCCCTGCAAAAGCATGTGGAGGGAAAAATTAAAAATGCGCTACTAAATGCCGTCAGTAGCAAGGTCCACCTGACCACCGATGCGTGGACCAGTAGCCATGGACAGGGAGGATACCTTTCCCTCACTGCCCATTGGGTCAATGTTGTGGAGCCAGGTACAGATCTGGAGAGTGGCTCTGTACGTATTCTGCCAACTCCAAGGATTGCAGGAATGCAGTCTGTACATATTGAGTCCTCCTCCTACTCTAGTTCCTCGGAATCAGCACTGCGTGAGCCTGTTAGGCCAGATATGAGCACAGGTGTGGCCAAACGTCAACAGGCCGTCCTTAAATTAATTTCTTTGGGGAATCGGAGCCACACAGCACAGGAGCTCTGGAATGCCATCAAGTAGGAGAGCGATGTGTGGTTTGTGCCAGCGAATCTCCAGCCAGGTTTGGTAGTGAGTGACAATGGCCGAAATCTAGTGGCAGCTCTGGGCCTAGGCAACCTCACTCACATACCATGTCTGGCACACGTGCTCAATTTGATCGTGCAGAGCTTTCTGAGGGACTATCCGGATCTTGATGCACTGCTGCACAAGGTTCGCCTAGAGTGTGCTCACTTGCGGCGTTCCAGCATCGCAAGATCGCGCATTGCATCTCTGCAACGCCGATTCCGCCTGCCAGAACATCGCATCATATGTGACCTCCCCACCAGGTGGAATTCAACGTTACATATATTGGAGCGGTTGTGTGAGCAGCAGGCAGCAGTAATGGAGTACCAGCTGCATCAGGCGCAAACAAGTCGCACTGTGCGCCGGACACACTTCACCACCAATGAGTGGGCCACTATGAGGGACATCTGCCAAGTTTTGCGTGCCTTCGATGACTCCACGCGGATGGCCAGTGCAGATGATGCACTAATCAGCATGACTGTCCCCCTCATCTGTCTGCTTCAAAAAACCTTACAAGCACTAAGTGAGGAGGTTTTTGAAGAGGTCGAGGATGAGCAGTCAGAAATGCCATCTGCTTCTGGCAAGTCTGCGCAACGTGCTTCCACACAAAGGCCCAGGCAGGGGACACTTAGTGAGGAGGATGATGAGGAGTCAATGGAGGAGGAGGAACACATCTCTCCAGAGGAGGGAGGTACACAAGGCTCTAGTAGTCAGTGTGTACAGCGAGGGTGGGGTGATGCTGAGCAGGCTGAGATGCTGCCTCAAGCTGGGGACAGCGTTTCCGGTCCAGTTGGCAGTCTGCAGCACATGGTTGTTTTCATGCTGCAGTGCTTGTTAAATGACCGCCGCATCGCCAACATTCTCCACACGGCTGATTATTGGGTGTACACCCTCCTAGATCCTCGCTACCGGGACAACTTACAAAGCCTCATACCACAGTTGAACCGGGAGCGAAAAATGCGGGAGTACCAAGAAACACTTGTGCAGGCCATCATGTTCTCCATTCCCCCCACAAGTGTTGCTGGTAGTGCTTTTCAAACCAGCCATGTGGGTAGAGGCAGTGGAGGAAGCTCTGCACAAAGAGGTAGCACAGGCAGTGCCGCAGGACAAGGCAAGGCCAGTATGGCCCACATGTGGAAAAGTTTTGTGGGACCGCCACAAACCGCTACACCATCACAGACGGCTCCAGTCAGCAGGAGGCAACGTTTCCGTCAGATGGTGACAGACTACTTGTCGTGCCCTGTTAGTGTTCTCCCAGACGGCTCTTCCCCGTTCAAGTATTGTGTCTCTAAGCTGGATACATGGCCAGAGCTTAGCCAGTATGCATTGGAGGTGCTGGCTTGCCCTGCTGCCAGTGTATTATCGGAACGTGTCTTTAGTGCTGCAGGTGGTGTGGTAACAGACCGTCGCACGCGACTATCCGCCGATAATGTTGACCGGCTTACTTTTCTGAAAATGAACAAGGCCTGGATCTCACCTGAATTTGCCAGTCCTCTTCCAGAATAAATAATTGGCTGGCAACAGGATCCAGGTCTCCTGTTGTGTTCATGTTTCTATGACCTGAACTTTATTTCCTGGGCTACAGCAACGCCCGTTGTTGCTCAGAAGTGCTGTCCGCACAGACAAAACACTAGCTCATGTGTAAGTGGGGTTCGGTAATGTCAGCTGATCCCCTGCTGTGTGTACGGCAAACTCTCCTGCTGCCTACAACTTCTGACTACCTCTGATTTAATATGTTCTCTGATTTGTCTCCACTCTGTTTTGAGTATTTCCTCCGGCCTACAACACCGCCTGTTTCTGCTCTCAAGTGCCGTCTGCACAATCCACACTTGTTCCTGTGGTACCTGGGTCCTGTAACATCTGCTCATCTCCAGAGTTGAGCACGGCAATGTCTCCTGCTTTGTCTACATTCCCACTACTTGTAGTGGAAATGTGGACAGAGCAGGAGACATTGCCTGACTCACCTCTAGGGAGAAGCTGCTGTTACAGAACCCCAGTAACACAGGAACAAGTGTGGGTTGTGCAGACGGCATTTCAGAGCAGCAACTGGCGTGGTTGGAAGCCAGAGGAAATACTCGAAACAGAGTGAAGACAGAGGCCTAATTGGAGTACGTTGACAGTTAGTAGTAGTCTAGAAACAATCGCAAACTGCCACCAAGTAGGCCTCGGCCTACTACCTGATTTTCCCTGGGCTCCGACACCGCCAGTTGGTGCTCAGAAGTGCTGTCCGCACAGACAAAACACTCGCTCATGTGTAAGTGGGGTTCGGTAACGTCAGCTGATCCCCTGCTGTGTGTATGGCAAAGTGTCCTGCTCCCTCCACAGTCAAACAACCTCAGATTTACACCTGGCTCCAAGTAGGCCTCGGCCTACTACCTCATTTTCCCTGGGCTCCGACAACGCCTGTTGGTGCTCGGAAGTGCTGTCCGCACAGACAAAACACTCGCTCATGTGTAAGTGGGGTTCGGTAACGTCAGCTGATCCCCTGCTGTGTGTATGGCAAAGTGTCCTGCTCCCTCCACAGTCAAACAACCTCAGATTTACACCTGGCTCCAAGTAGGCCTCGGCCTACTTCCTCATTTTCCCTGGGCTCCGACAACGCCAGTTGGTGCTCGGAAGTGCTGTCCGCACAGACAAAACACTCGCTCATGTGTAAGTGGGGTTCGGTAACGTCAGCTGATCCCCTGCTGTGTGTATGGCAAAGTGTCCTGCTCCCTCCACAGTCAAACAACCTCAGATTTACACCTGGCTCCAAGTAGGCCTCGGCCTACTACCTCATTTTCCCTGGGCTCCGACAACGCCAGTTGGTGCTTGGAAGTGCTGTCCACACAGAAAAACACACTCGTTCATGTGAAAGTGGGGTTCGGTAACGTCAGCTGATCCCCTGCTGTATGGCGGGCAAACTGCTGCTGCCTCCAAATTTTAGCTACTTCAGATTTAAACATTCTCTGATTTGGCCTCTGTCTCCACTCTGTCTCTAGTATTTCCCCTGACCTCCAACACCGCCAGTTCCTGCTCACAGTTGCCGTCCACGCATTCCACACGTGTTCCTGTGTTACTGGGGTTCTGTTACGTAAGCAGATCCCCCAATGTGTGTCCGCCACTGTCTCCTGCGCTGTCCACCTTCCCACTGCAAGTGGTGGGAATGTGGACAGAGCAGGAGACATTGGCAGACAAACATCAGGGGATCTGCTGACATTACAGAACACCAGTAACACAGGAACACGTGTGGATTGGGCAGACGGCTACTGTACGCATAAACTGGCGGTGTTGGTAGTCACGTGAAATCCTGGAAACAGAGTGGAGACAGATGCCTAATTGGAGCATGTTGACAGTCTGTTGTAGCCTACAAACAATGTAAAACTGCCACCAAGTAGGCCTCGGCCTGTACCCTGGTTCTCCCTGGGCTCCAACAGCGCTAGTTGGTGCTCAGAAGTGCTGTCCACACAGAAAAACACACTCGTTCATGTGAAAGTGGGGGTCAGTAACGTCAGCTGATCCCCTGCTGTGTGGAGGGCAAAGTGTCCTGCTCCCTCCAAAGTCAAAATACCTCAGCTTTACACCTGGCTCCTAGTAGGCCTCGGCCTGCACCATGATTGTCCCTGGGCTCCAACACCGCCAGTTGGTGCTCGGAAGTGCTGTCCACACAGAAAAACACACTCGTTCATGTGAAAGTGGGGTTCAGTAACGTCAGCTGATCCCCTGCTGTGTGGAGGGCAAACTGCTGCTGCCTACAAATTGTAACTACTTCAGATTTAAACATTCTCTGATTTGGCCTCTGTCTCCACTCTGTCTCTAGTATTTCCCCTGACCTCCAACACCGCCAGTTCCTGCTCACAGTTGCCGTCCACGCATTCCACACGTGTTCCTGTGTTACTGGGGTTCTGTAATGTCAGCAGATCCCCCAATATGTGTCCGCCACTGTCTCCTGCGCTGTCCACCTTCCCACTGCAAGCGGTGGGAATGTGGACAGAGCAGGAGACAGTGGCAGACACACATCAGGGGATCTGCTGACATTACAGAATCCCAGTAACACAGCAACATGTGTGGATTGGGCAGACGGCTGCTGTACGCATAAACTGGCGGTGTTGTTGGTCACGTGAAATCCTGGAAACAGAGTGGAGACAGATGCCTAATAGGAGCACGTTGACAGTCTGTTGTAGCCTACAAACAATCTAAAACTACCACCAAGTAGGCCTCGGCCTACACCATGATTGTCCCTGGGCTCCAACAACGCCAGTTGGTGCTCGGCAGTGTCTTTGGCATGGGGACTCCCTGTTGCCCAGCCTGGTTCCAGCACGCCTGCTGTTTCCGGGTAGTGTCAAGGTCACTATGCCACCAATCCATTGTCCTGTCGTCTTGCGGCCGGGTTAGCCGACTCTACGGTGCCTGCAGTTTAGGTGACTCCTATGTGGGCTGCGGGAACTGGCACTGAAGGCTGGGTCCGTTGTGCCAATGGGACATGGACCCCCTGTAGGACTGTGGGTTTCGGTAACTGCGGCCGGCTTGCGGCCTGGCTACTTTGCTTTCAATGGGTACCTTCTGCTACCCACCCGGGTTCCAGCACTGTCTGCTGGTTCTCGCCAGAGCCTTTGGCCTAGGTGCCTCCATCTCGGTATCCGAGGTCCAGCACCGTCAGCTGGTCCTTGGTAGTGCTTTCTAGCACAGGTACCTCCTGCCTAGTAACCGTGGTTCAGAACCGTCAGCTGTTCCTCGGTAGTGCCATTGGCTCTTGTAGCTTTTGCTACCCATCTGGGTTCCAGCACCGTCAGCTGGTTCTCGGCAGTGTCTTTGGCACAGGGACTCCCTGTTGCCCAGCCTGGTTCCAGCATGCCTGCTGTTTCCGGGTAGTGTCAAGGTCACTATGCCACCAATCCGTTGTCCTGTCGTCTTGCGGCCGGGTTAGCCGACTCTACGGTGCCTGCAGTTTAGGTGACTCCTATGTGGGCTGCGGGAACTGGCACTGAAGGCTGGATCCGTAGTGCCAATGGGACATGGACCCCCTGTAGGACTGTGGGTTTCGGTAACTGCGGCCGGCTTGCGGCCTGGCTACTTTGCTTTGAATGGGTACCTTCTGCTACCCACCCGGGTTCCAGCACTGTCTGCTGGTTCTCAACAGAGCCTTTGGCCTAGGTGCCTCCATCTCGGTATCCGAGGTCCAGCAAGGTCAGCTGGTCCTTGGTAGTGCTTTCTAGCACAGGTACCTCCTGCCTAGTAACCGTGGTCCAGAACCGTCAGCTGTTCCTCAGTAGTGCCATTGGCTCTTGTAGCTTTTGCTACCCATCTGGGTTCCAGCACCGTCAGCTTGTTCTCGGCAGTGTCTTTGGCATGGGGACTCCCTGTTGCCCAGCCTGGTTCCAGCACGCCTGCTGTTTCCGGGTAGTGTCAAGGTCACTGTGCCACCAATCTGTTGTCCTGTCGTCTTGCGGCCGGGTTAGCCGACTCTACGGTGCCTGCAGTTTAGGTGACTCCTATGTGGGCTGCGGGAACTGGCACTGAAGGCTGGATCCGTAGTGCCAATGGGACAAGGACCCCCTGTAGGACTGTGGGTTTCGGTAACTGCGGCCGGCTTGCGGCCTGGCTACTTTGCTTTCAATGGGTACCTTCTGCTACCCACCCGGGTTCCAGCACTGTCTGCTGGTTCTCGCCAGAGCCTTTGGCCTAGGTGCCTCCATCTCGGTATCCGAGGTCCAGCACCGTCAGCTGGTCCTTGGTAGTGCTTTCTAGCACAGGTACCTCCTGCCTAGTAACCGTGGTCCAGCACCGTCAGCTGTTCCTCGGTAGTGCCATTGACTCTTGTAGCTTTTGCTACCCATCTGGGTTCCAGCACCGTCAGCTGGTTCTTGGCAGTGTCTTTGGCACAGGGACTCCCTGTTGCCCAGCCTGGTTCCAGCACGCCTGCTGTTTCCGGGTAGTGTCAAGGTCACTATGCCACCAATCCGTTGTCCTGTCGTCTTGCGGCCGGGTTAGCCAACTCTACGGTGCCTGCAGTTTAGGTGACTCCTATGTGGGCTGCGGGAACTGGCACTGAAGGCTGGATCCGTAGTAGTGCTTTTTAGCACAGGTACCTTCTGCTTAGTAACCGTGGTCCAGCACCGTCAGTTGGTCCTCGGTAGTGCCATTGGCTCTTGTTCCTTCTGCTACCCATCCGAGTGCCAGCACTGTCTGCTGGTTCTCGCCACAGCCTTTGGCCTAGGTGCCTCCATCTCGGTATCCGAGGTCCAGCACCGTCAGCTGGTCCTTGGTAGTGCTTTTTAGCACAGGTACCTTCTGCTTAGTAACCGTTGTCCAGCACCGTCAGTTGGTCCTCGGTAGTGCCATTGGCTCTTGTTCCTTCTGCTACCCATCCGGGTGCCAGCACTGTCTGCTGGTTCTCGCCACAGCCTTTGGCCTAGGTGCCTCCATCTCGGTATCCGAGGTCCAGCACCGTCAGCTGGTCCTTGGTAGTGCTTTTTAGCACAGGTACCTTCTGCTTAGTAACCGTGGTCCAGCACCGTCACTTGGTCCTCGGTAGTGCCATTGGCTCTTGTTCCTTCTGCTACCCATCCGGGTGCCGGCACTGTCTGCTGGTTCTCGCCACAGCCTTTGGCCTAGGTGCCTCCATCTCGGTATCCGAGGTCCAGCACCGTCAGCTGGTCCTTGGTAGTGCTTTTTAGCACAGGTACCTTCTGCTTAGTAACCGTGGTCCAGCACCGTCAGTTGGTCTTCGGTAGTGCCATTGGCTCTTGTTCCTTCTGCTACCCATCCGGGTGCCAGCACTGTCTGCTGGTTCTCGCCAGAGCCTTTGGCCTAGGTGCCTCAATCTCGGTATCCGAGGTCCAGCACCGTCAGCTGGTCCTTGGTAGTGCTTTTTAGCACAGGTACCTTCTGCTTAGTAACCGTTGTCCAGCACCGTCAGTTGGTCCTCAGTAGTGCCATTGGCTCTTGTTCCTTCTGCTACCCATCCGGGTGCCAGCACTGTCTGCTGGTTCTCGCCAGTTTCTCAGCCTTATTGTACCTTCTGCTACATTTCCAAGATCAAGCTTTTTGAAATTGTCTTTGGTAATCCTTATTGATCTCCATGACGATGACCCTGATGATGACGACCCTGAAGACCACACCAAAGAAGACCAGAAATATGACCCTAAATAATAAGACCAAGAGGACAAAGAACATGAAGACAACCACCAAGATACAGAACAAAAGACAGAAGAACAAGAAGCAGAAGAAGCAAAAGCAGAAGAACAGAAAGCAGAAGAACATTAAGCATAAGACAAAAAATCAGCATAGAAGAAATCAAAATTATAAGCAGAAGAAGACTAAGCAGTAAATGGGGGTAAGTCCGTTCCTCCTCGTGGTGCCCCTGAAAAATGCCTGCTGCTGCAGGCCAAACTGAACGCGGACAAATCCTGTTGTAAATCTTTTGTGACAGGCAGAACGTAAGGTGTAATCTTATAACTTTTATAGATAAGTACTACAGGAATGCCTGTCACCATAAGAAAATGAAGAAAAAGAAGAATAGGAAGAAGATGAAGAAATAGCATATGAAAATTAATAATAGCTGAATAAGAAGAATATGAAGAATGGAAAAAAAAAATTAATAGGAAGAAGGTGAAGAAGAAGAAGATGAATAAGGTGAAGAAAAAGTTGATGAAAAAAATGCTACTGCTGCGGATCATGAAGGAGAAAGTGTGGGAGAAGTACAAAAGAAGGTGAAGAGCATGGAAGTTGCGAAACATACATATCTGACTAAATATAAAAAAGTTAACATAGTCATTATCTTTTTAACTCCGAACGTCTTGAAAAAAAAATTGGAATTAATGCTATGCCATGTGATTTGAATAAACCACTATGCTTTTAATGTCTCCTCCACCTCCCACAATACATTCTACATGATTCTTATTTGTTTTCAATTATGTAGAATTAGCCAACAAGGAAATAAAGGCCTTTTTTTAATTCCGATACCGGAAGTCCCATTGACTTGAATGGGACTGCCGGTATCGGAATCGGCGATACCCGATATTTTTTTCGTATCGGGCGATACCATCCGATACGATATTTTTGGGTATCGAATGGTATCGCTCAACACTAGTCATAAGGTAAGTATAAACGTAATGTAAACAGACCATAGTGCTTGATTTAATAGAGGAATTGTAGGTCAGTGACGCTTCCATGTAATTGAACATGTTCCACACACACGACGTGGTGGGAGCCGCATAGGACTACTTAAATGCAGGGAAGCGTTCTGGATCCACGAACTTAAGACTCTGACCCCTAATGGTCTAAATAGAGACTATGATTTGCAAGCTGTTACACCTATCTTCTGACGAGCATCAAACGCTCTCTGGTAATTGGTGTTGGGTAGATGAGTAACAGTAGGCTGGAGCCTGGATCTTGCACTTCCCATAGCCGCCCTGTTATTGATCCTGTTGTATGTTCCCATTCCCACCCAAAAAAATTCTTCTGTTACTAACATCATACTGTACGGGACATGTAACTTTTAAATTGTTTGGAGCATCCACTCAATCTTATATAGGCCTTATCAAAAGGCCCAAAAAATTATTCTGTTTCTAACGCCATACACTAGGGGACATGTGACTTTGAAATTCTTTGGAGCATCTACTCAATCTTGAACAGGCCTTATCAACAGGCCCAAAAAAATTATTCTGTTGCTAACTTCATACAGCAGGGGACATGTCACTTTTAAATTGCTTGGAGCATCTACTCAATCTTATACAGGCCTAATCAACAGGCTCAAAAAATCTTCTGTTACTAACATCATACAGTAGGGGACATGTAACTTTGAAATTGTTTGGAGCATCTAGTCAATTATTCAGGCCTTATCGACAGGCCCCCAAAAATTCTTCTGTTACTAAAGTCATATGGGTCGCCCTCCCAGGGCTGTGGGGTACTGGGTACCGGGACGGTGTCAGGGGAATGTGTCACAGCAGCGGCAACCCGGTCCGTGGCCCTGGGCGCCCAAGTAATGGTGGATTGTAGTTAGTAAAGTGGAATAGTTTGTGACGCCACCTGTGGTGTTTGGCAAGCAAGATGTTAAGCCAATGCTGCGTGCAGATCCTCTGGGGCTGATGGTGTGTCGCAGCAGAGATGGTGTAGCTCCCCACAGGTGAAGCTGTAACCCCAGGGCAGTGTATAGGCACAGGCAGTGCGAGGAATGTTGGTACCCAGAGGTAGTAGTGCTGACGGTGTTGGCGCACAAATGAATGGAAGACACCAGGGCTTGCAGTTCCAAAGCTTTACTCACAGTTCGTGGTACACACTGGTGCCTGCCTCTGTGCCGTGTCCTCCGGGGTAGAGACTCAACCAACCTCCCGGGCAAGTCAGGCTTCTCCTCTCCAACACTCTGCCAACATGTACCTTTCCTGAATGACTCCTCTATTGCGCCTTTTAGTGTGAAGAGCTCCAGTACCGTGGTACTCTGAAGTTCCTCCTGTCAGATGTTCCTAACAACTCTACTTGTATGACAGACAACTGTAGCCTCTCTTGGGGACTCCCTTCTCTGGAGTCCTGGCTCTCTATTCAGTTGCTGTTGTGCCCCAAGTCTTGGATGGGAGTAATGCATTTACAGCCAACTACTCCACCGGTGTCAGCTGCAGAACCATAAGTGTCCATACAACCTCGGGGACCGGGCCCCGACCTTGCGCTGAGAACCTATAGGCAGGGTTCCTCTTCCAACCCACAACTCCTCTCTGTTCTCCTACTCCTTCGTTCCGCGCTGTTCCTTCTCTCTCTCTTATGGAAGCTTAGGTTGCAGTTCTACGTCTTTCTCCGTCTGTTCCTTTCCCGTGCCAGCTGGCTCAGATCACTGAGGCAGCTGCAGCACTCCTCCTTCTCGGACCTGTCCTCAGACTCTCCTGACTGACTGTCCTTCTACCGCCTGACCTCCCGTCAGACTGACCTCTAATTCTAAACCTTCCCAACCTTTTATATGAATCTCCACTCCACCCACCTCCCAGCACATCTCGTGCTACGAAGCAAGGACCCACAAAAGGTGCTCTGCTACCCTCTAAGCATGGAGCCGCAATGTGGTCAGTGCTGAACTATCCTGTGTGTGGGATGCAGGTGTTGGAGTGTGGAAAGGAGTTCCCAACTTACCTAGTTGGTGGGGCACTACACCTTAGGAGAAGGTGCAGTACCTCTGTGGCGACTGAGCCTCAGGGGCGCCACACATACAGTAGGGGAGATTTTAGTTTGAAAATTGTTTGGAGCACATCTTCTTTGTCATGCAAGCCTTATCCACATAGATTTTTTTTTCTGTGACTAACCTGATTCAGCATGCCATATTTCACCTTCTCATTTAGTGCCACTTAAATTCAGCTCAGCAGAAGTGGTTCAGAGTAAAAAAATCTAATTTTTAGTTGCTAATACTGTGCTCATAGCACACTGTGAGCAACATGACTGGGAAAAAGCAAGGTTATGGTGGTAGGGGGGATTAGGCTCAATGTTTGAGGTCTAAACGGAGTAGGTAGTGAAATTGATGCCACTTGACGTTGGTATTGTCAAGTATTTACCTCGTAAGGGGATATCAAGCATCTTGACTTACCCCCAAAACCCCATCGTGACCATAAAATGTCCACCCCCACCTCAGCGCCAACTAATACACAGACACCGATATTTCTTTTGGAATTTTATGGCCACAGCAGCCTTTTATTATAACAATACACAAACAATAAACACTGTATCATAAACAACATGAGTACAATGAAATTAACCCCTGGAAGGAGAAGTCCTTGAAGCCACAAGATCGTGGTGAAATAGTCCAGATATCGTGGACAACCCCGACCATTTGCTCCCAGCCGTTACCCCACAGGCTCGGGAGCACCAGCACACCAATAGATGTTGTCCACAAACTCCTTGGGATCTGCCCTCTTCCGACGGAAAACTCCCCATCCACCTTTCACCAGATCACGACCAGCATACCTTTAAACGAAGGAGACCCTACCCAGAGAGTCTCCCAAACCAATTTCCACCGACTTCAAGGACTCCCCCTCCCCCAAAACCGCCATGACCCAAAATAAAATCACGTACTACCAACCCAAAAGAAAAAAGGGAGGGAGGGTGGGACTGCTCAGGAGCTGGGACAACAGGAACAGAGGGCGGGCTCCCCCCAGACCCTGCCTTAAATACCCCCTAGCTCCCCCTCCCCTTTAACCCTTCCCCTTCCCTCACTAACTTCCAACCCCCCGTCATGTTGGCCTCCGCCCACGCCTCCTCCAGGGGGTTGGGAGGGTCACTCTGGCCATTTCTTGACATTGGTATTGTCAAGTATTTACCTCGTAAGGGGATATCAAGCATCTTGACTTACACCCAAAACCCCACCGTGACCATAAAATGACCACCCCCACCTCGGCGCCAACTAATACACAGACACCGATATTTCTTTTGGAATTTTATGGCCACAGCAGCCTTTTATTATAACAATACACAAACAATAAACACTGTATCATAAACAACATGAGTACAAAGAAATTAACCCCTGGAAGGAGAAGTCCTTGAAGCCACAAGATCGTGGTGAAATAGTCCAGATATCGTGGACAACCCCCGACCATTTGCTCCCAGCCGTTACCCCACAGGCTCGGGAGCACCAGCACACCAATAGATGTTGTCCACAAACTCCTTGGGATCCGCCCTCTTCAGACGGAAAACTCCCCATCCACCTTTCACCAGATCACGACCAGCATACCTTTAAACGAAGGAGACCCTACCCAGAGAGTCTCCCAAACCAATTTCCACCGACTTCAAGGACTCCCCCTCCCCCAAAACCGCCACAACGAGGGGCCTTTGAACATCTCAATGACCCGAGACCCCCACAACCCGCCAAGCGACAGCCTTCTCTATACCCTCCTGAAGGGCAAGGGCCCAAATATCGGAACCCACTGCATTCAAGTGAATCCCATCCGCCAACTAGTAATCGCCCTCACCCTTCTCCAAATCAAAATGTCGCACGGCAACTCCCCCGTTTTTAACTATAAAAGCGGACACTGCTCTGTTAACCTTGATCCTGGCCCGGTTGACCTTCTCCAACGATCTCATGGACCGCCAACGCCTGCGTGGCACGATCTCCGACCACACAATCATGACTTCCCGATAAGTCACCCACAACCGCAAGCAATCTTGCTTAATGTCCCTGATCAACTCCCGGAAGGGACGGACAGCCAGATCATTACCCCCAGCATGAATAACGAGAACATCTGGTGCCCGGTCCAAACGAACACACTCTTGAATTTCCGGCAACACCCGACGCCACGCCAGGCCCCGAAAACCGATCCACCGCACCACCGCCGCCGATCTGGAAATTCCCAACTGTCTGCCGTCAGTCCTGACATCGGCTCTCACCGCTCCCCAGTAAACAAAGGAGTGACCAAATATCCTGACCAGCAGCGGTCCCATACCTGAAACACAAAACAACACTCACAGAAACATATCACAAAGAAACGCTCCACACTTGCAATATTAAGTCTACCCCTTGGACCACGCCAACTGCACACACCTTCTACACGCCTTAAGGCCGAACATAACTACGATAACGATTCGACCTCCACCCTCCGATACGCTGAATGAAAGAGGGACCCAAACCGCGCTCAGCTGCCTCAGTCGCCGCACCAATCCGAAAAGAATGCGAAGCAAACCTAGAATCATCCAAACCCAAAAGCCGAATTTACTTCTTAAACACCGCACCAAACTGATACCGAGACAGACTCCCACCGTCTGCGTGACACAACAAAGATCCGCCCAGACTAGGATGAAGGTCCCAAAATGTACCCAAACACTGAACTGGGCACATCCCGGAACCAGAGACAACCCCTAACACAACTCGACGGCCATTCCCAGACTGGTCCGTTTTTGACCTACGCAGCCAAAATTCGACGCCCTGAGCCGTCAAGGTCACATCCCTGGCTAACAACCCGCCCACAGACTCTTTATTGTGAGACACGAGTTCCCCAATCCGCAACGCCCCAAAGAATGCAAAGGAAAAAGCCAGACGAAACAACGCAACCTCATAACCATCCGCGCATACCGATCCCAAAACCAGACCCAATTGCTCAAGCATATTTAACGACACGGGCCGCCTTAAATCACCCCCCCCGAAAGCGGTGAAAACCTTTCGCCGCCTGTCTTACCAAAAACATTTTTGACAAATCCCTGTACCCGCACAATCGAAAACCGAAAGACAATCCGGCCAACAAACGTGTCACCTTTGCCCGAGACCAACCTTCGTTTGCACCCTGCCCCAACCATGACAACAAGAGACCCTCTTGCTCAAGCCTGGCCCCACTGGTGGAGCCAGCCGTAAGGACCTCTTCCCAAGCACACCACACATTATGGTAGGCCTCCCAGGTTTTTGGTGCCAAAGATGATACGATCAGTGACTCAGCGGCTCGTAAGCCACCCTCCACAATTTTCTCCAGACAAATCAGACCCTCGAACTCTGCCTCCGGGGCCAAGGAACGAAAACGATCCCACTGTAAACGAGAAAGAGAGTCAGCTATCTCATTCTTCACCCCAGGCACATGTGTCGCCGTCACATGCGCATTCAAAGATAAACATACTAGCACCAACTTCTGCAAAACTCTGACCACTGGAGGGGACGATGCAGTAAGACCGTTAATCGCGCTCACAACACCCATGTTGTCGCAATTGAAACGAACGCGCCGATTCTGAAACTCCTGACCCCACAAATGAACAGCCACCAGAATCGGAAAAATTTCCAACAACGTGATGTTACGCACCAACCCCGCCGAAACCCAAGCAGCAGGCCACTGACCGGCGCACCATTGTCCACCAAAATAGGCACCAAAACCGAATCCGCCCGCCGCATCCATAAACAAATCCAAAGCATCGTTGCAGACCACATCAGCCATTACCAACGAACGACCGTTGTACTTCTCCAAAAAGGACTCCCAAACCACCAAATCGGCCCTGAGCTCCGCCGACAATCTCACAAAATGATGGGGAGCCCGAACCCCCGAAGTAGCGCTAGCCAGCCTACGTGAAAAAACTCGACCCATCGGCATCACCCGACAAGCGAAGTTAAGCTTTCCCAACAGCGACTGAAGGTCCCGCAACGATATTTTCCACAACCGACGTGCACGAACCACCTCAGACCTCAAATCATCCAGCTTGTCCTCCGGCAACCGAAATTCCCATTCAACAGTATCGATGACAATCCCCAGAAAACGCAAACACGTACTGGGGCCCTCAGTTTTTCCAGGCGCCAGCGGAACCCCGAACCGGTCCGCCACCCACTCAATCGCTTTCAAAATCCTAAGACAACGTGAAGAATCCGCTGGGCCAATGCACAAGAAATCGTCCAAATAATGAACTATTGAATCGCAACCAGAGACGTCGCACACGACCCATTCAAGAAAAGAACTAAAAGCCTCAAAATACGCACAAGACAAAGAACAACCCATAGGTAAACACCTATCTACAAAAAACCTGCCTTCCCAGAAACAGCCCAACAACCTCACGCTGTCTGGGTGATCCGGAAGCAAACGAAAAGCGGATTCAACATCAGTCTTAGCCATCAGGGCCCCGCGACCACACTGCCGGACCCAACTCGCCGCCTCATCGAATGAAGAGTATACCACTGAACAAATCTCCGGATCAATACCGTCGTTAACCGACCTCCCCCGTGGGTAAGACAAATGCTGAATGAGCCGAAACTTATTGGGCTCCTTCTTCGGAACCACCCCCAACGGGGAAACGACCAAATTCGGAAAAGGAGGAGACACGAAATGGCCCGCCATGCGCCCCAATGAAACTTCTTTTTGGATCTTTTCCGAAACAACTGACGGATGCTCCAAAGCAGAGCGCAAGTTTCTCAAAACAAACGGGATTTCAAACGGAGGATCCGGAATCTGAAAACCCTCCTGAAAACCAGAATACAACAGCCCCGCTCTTACCCCATCAGGGTATCTATTTAGATAGGGGACCATCCTTTCCAGATTCACTGGAGTCTCCCCCTTGTGAATTACCCCCGCCGGATTTGGACTTCCCTTTCTTAAAACACTTCGATGCCCCATGTGAAGTACCGTTGCAGTTGGAGCAGAGGTGTTTAAATTTACAGTTGGCCCCAAACTTGCACTGGCCGTCATTAAACTGCCAGCAAACGCCCGCCTTGTGCGTTCCCGACTGCCCTTGACCCCCACCACCCGTAGAGCCGGCAGTGCCGCTATTCTGGCTGGTGCTTCCAGCCCCCCCAAGAAAGGAACTCCCAGACTTATTTTGCGCTATCACACGCATCCACAAGCCAATGTCTTTTTGGTCCCAGCGGATAGCCGGACGCACAGCTTTCCTCTGACGAAACTGCTCGTCATACCGCAGCCACGCCTGACCGCCGTAAACTCTATAAGCCTCCCCGATAGCATCCAAATAACAAAATAATGCGGAGCAATTATCAGGGGCCTGTTCCCCGATAACACTCGCCAAAATAGCAAACGCCTGGTGCCAATTTACAAATGTCTGAGGAATCAAGCGCCACCTCCGCTTTTCCTCCTCTTCCTTTTTGCTCTCCTCTTTCTTACTATTGTCCAAATTAAACTTCTTAAGAGGCAATAGCGAAAATCTTTCCACATATTCATCCTTCCAAATCCACTCTTTCACCTCCTTTTTCAAATGGGCCCCCAACGAACCCTCAAAGGACACATACACCTCGCCATGCGCACGATCATCCAGATGCACACGACACTCCTTTTCCTTCTCGGTTTGCAGCGACACTGACACCGGCATA
Source organism: Dendrobates tinctorius (assembly GCF_039654945.1). Lineage (NCBI taxonomy): Eukaryota > Metazoa > Chordata > Amphibia > Anura > Dendrobatidae > Dendrobates > Dendrobates tinctorius. The sequence continues at coordinate 36,553,542 of NW_027361766.1, forward strand.
CTGACACAAGGGCCCAACGCAGCCGCGCCCTGACCCGCCAACCCGCCACCCTGTGGCCCAACCCACACTGCTACCGGCGACGACCCCACAAAACCCTGCTCCAAACGTAAAAGCAAGCTACGCACATCCACCAACATATCACATACTCCCCCAGCCGACCCTGAACTGTTAAAACCAGCCTCAACCCCACCGCCCCCGGACTCTGCTAAGGGGCCCCCTACCACCGCAGATGAAGACAAAAGCGGGTGACAAACAGGGGACATAGACTCATATTCACCGGGCTGTGAGGGGGCTGTGTACCCTCCAGCCGGAAATCCTGGATCCCCAGACGTTGACGCCTCGTGGACCTCGCGCCTCCCGGCGACGAACTCACCGCCATGTAGTTGCGGCCTGAACACCGCTGCAGACTGAGCTGGGGTGAGAGGCCTAAACCCCCTGACGGAACTGGGCCGCGACACCCCCACAAAGGAAGGCTCCTGCCTCCCCCCGCCGAGCGTTAATTCGGCCCCGCTATCACGAGGCACCCGATCGCTCAGAGCCCCCCAACTGGGAGCCCGACAGTGTCGTCCGCTCCAATCTTCTGGCAGCCGGCACCGACTCCGCCGGGCTGCCCTCCGGGCCCACTGCAGCCATAGGGCTGTGGCACCTTCTCGGGGGGTCAGAGGCAAGCGCCGCTGCAGGGGCACCGCAGCAGCGCCCCCCCGTTACAGCAAGTTCCCCCCACTGCCGGGGGATGCGACCCGGCTCGGCCCTGCCGCCTGGCAGGCCGCCACTTTGTCCGTGGCCGAAGCGCCCACCGAGGCAGGCCGCGCGGCTCGTCCACCACCGCCGCGGCCCCCGAAGGACCTGGTGTCACCGGAAGTCGGGCGCGCACCGGCCCCGCCCCTTTCCTGCCCCGGGGCGAAGGTCCGGACACCGCCGCAGGGCCTCGCCGCGTGACAGGATTCCTCCCAGGCCGCGCACCCCCGGACGGGGAAGGCTGCGTAGCGCGGCCTGGAGGGTCCCGGGAGGGGCTCCGGCGGCGACGCGAGGCCCGGGGAGCGTTGTCGGGGGACAGGCGCTCTGGAGGCTGCGCCTGCCGGGGCCTCCGTTCTCTCACCTCGGCCTGCCCCGGCGCTCATCGAAGCAGGCCGGCCACCTGCGCCTCCAGCCAGCCAGGAGGCTGCCCCGCTGCTGCCGCCCGCAGTCTGTCCAGGGCCTGGTCCACACCCGACATCCCGGTAAGTTGTGGGACTGCTCAGGAGCTGGGACAACAGGAACAGAGGGCGGGCTCCCCCCAGACCCTGCCTTAAATACCCCCTAGCTCCCCCTCCCCTTTAACCCTTCCCCTTCCCTCACTAACTTCCAACCCCCCATCATGTTGGCCTCCGCCCACGCCTCCTCCAGGGGGTTGGGAGGCTCACTCTGGCCATTTCTTTATTGGTGTCTGCCACTAATTTTTGGAAATGTGTTCACTCTTGGTGTCCATTTGCTGGGTTAGCTGTAGTGGAAGATGCATTGGTCCCTTTTATACTGTTTCTACTCTCTTGAAAATGATACCACTTTGTTAGTGTCTCCAACTAATTTTTTAAAATGTGTGCATTCGTAGCTGAGTGTACATCTGCTGGGTTGGCTGTAGTGGAGGAGCTGTCGGTCCCTATTATACTATTTCTACTGTGGTGAAATTGATGCCAATTTGTTAATGTCTGCCTCTAATTTTTGGAAATGTGAACATTCCTGTTTGGGTGTCCATCTGCTAAATTGGATGTAATGGACGATGTGTTGGTCCCTATTATACTTTTTCTGCTGTGGTGAAATTGATGCCACTTTGCCACTTTGTTGGTATCTGCCACTAATTTTTGGTAATGTGAACAATCCTGGTTGGGTGTCCATATGCTGGGTTGGCTGTAGTGGAATATTTTTCAGTCCCTATTATACTATTTCTACTGTGGTGAAATTAATGTCACTTTGTTGGTGTCTTCCAATACATTTTTGGAAATGCGTAGACTCCTGGTTGAGTCTCCTTCATGTATGTTGCCTGTAGCAGTAGGCCGCCGAGATGAGCAGTCTTTCACTCTAATTCAGTCAACTACCCATGTTACTATTATTACATTTTTCTGACAATACTAATCAACAAAACTGATATTTTTGCCATCTGCGTGTGGCTGAGCATCAATTTCAAATTTTTTTATCACTTATATAGCGCCGATAATTCAAAATTCGCTTTACAGACATTTACAGACATTACTGCCACTGTCACCATTGGGACCCACAATCGAAATTTAATATTTGCATGTCTTTGGAGTGTGGGTAGAAAAATAAGTACTTGGAGGAAACTCTTGCATACACGGTTAGAACATACAAACACTATGCAGATGCTGTCTTTGGTGGGGTTGGAGCACAGGACTCCAGCGCTGCAAGGCTGCTAATGTTTTTGCGTTGATGACTCAACGTTTCTGTGGTTGGAAGCCTATCACTGTGATGCAAACTATGTGCTTCAATGCTGTCTTGGGGAAAACCACTGTCAACATTGTCTTCAAGCATATTTTGATACTGCAGAATGGGGGCATCCATTTTTCAGGTGGGGAGGCAACTGGCAAAATGTACTTTTGTATCATGAATATAACACACTAGCACCCAGAAGTCAGCACTATATCGAATCATAACTATATGTGTAACAATCATGTTGCAGATAGTGCTGCAAGAAGGTGCACATGGGTCGGTCTCTTTCATGAGGTCCAACTCTACAGTGTGTTGTTGGCGGGATAACACTCAAGCTTTCTTCCTCCATCCCCTTGTGGTAACTATGGACAACATCTCCTAACTTGTGCACGTCCATCACCTCTTCTTTCTTCATTTTCTCCTCCCATGGCAACTGTCAGTAAGATGACAAACCTGAACTTAGAAATATTGTTAACCCTAAAGGCATCCTCCTCTGCTTCCTCATCTTCCCCTGGGACACCACCTCCTCACCCAGACTATTTAAAGTGTGGTCCGGAATTTAGATAACAGTAATAGTGATGCTGATGATGGCATCATCACCGATAACCATCTTAGCAGCCATTTTGAACACATGCAGAAGGGTGTCACAGAGGGGCACATTGGCACACTGGTGATCATGGGTAAGTGACACTACTTAGATACTGAAGGGCATTTGACTTGCTTAATGCTTTAGACAATATTAATTACACCCTGTATGGGTATTTGCACGGGACTTATCATGTTGTACCATATTGTCGCTTTATATACCTTATAACCCTCGGTCACAGGATTGCCATGTGTACCTCTGTTTTGGCATAAGTATCCCTCCTTTTCCTTTTTACTATATAAGCCATTATTGGTATGTATACTTCTGTATTGTTAACTATTTGAATCAATAAATTAATGTTTTTTATTGGATGGTGTTCTCTGCTCCGTTTTTTCTGTGTATACATGCAGAAGGGTGCAGAGGTCCTTCAACTGTTAATTGCACCAAGTCCATACTGTGATGTGTCAGGCTATGCAAAATTTCATACTGCACCAGGTCTTGGCGCTACTGTCACATTCGCTGCAACATGTGCAGAGTTGAATTCCACGGTTTGGTCACTTTGCATATAAATCGGTTAACGGGTAGTCCGAAAGATCTCTATACCAACTTAAGCGGAATGGTAAAAATGAACACAGAAATACAGTGCTTTCTACAGCAGTGCATCCATGCTGGGACAGTGGTGTAGGAATTGCTGTACCATCAGGTTGATGATGCAAGCCATGCAAGGCAAGTGTGTAAGGTTGGCGAGGCATAGGGCCACCACCAGGTATGCACTGTTATCGCATACGACCTTCCCTGGCTCCAGGTTGAGTGTAGGCAGCCATTGCTCAACCTCGGCATGGATACCTGTCCACAACAGTTGATTTGTATGACTGCGATCTCCAAGGCATACTAATTTAAACACTGCCTCATTGGGGTGAGCTGTGGCTATGCAGTACAGTGGTGGGGGAGATTCCCTCTGCAGTGTTTTAACGTCTGTTTCATTAAGGCAGAGGTTGAGGACACAGGTGGAGGCCCTAAAGGAGATGGAGGAGGCAGAAGCACTTAAGGAAATTTTAGATACAGAGGTTTGTTTCACAAGCCATCGGGATTCCAATACTTGTTGTCAAGTGACACTTATCTTTCTAGCACTTTAAGTCTCCATGCCCTGGTGTGCAGTAGTTTAGTTCTCCAGCTCCTGTTGTCTAATAGTTTAGTTCTCAATGTTTTGGTGTGTATTTGTTTACTTCTGCAATCATAACTGTTTAGTAGTTTAGTTCTCCAACCCCTGTTTTCTAGAAGTCTAGTTATCCATCTTATGGTGTATAGTGGTTTATTTTTCCATCTCCAAGCACCCTGCAAGCCTTGGGGATTGCAAAACTTGTAGAGTAGCCCCTTACCTGACTGCTCCTACAGCCACCAGAGTCAACCAGTGCCAAGCTGTCTAGCTATAATATCCCTGTTCATGCTAGCTTGTCCAGGTGTCATTGTTGAAATGAACTCTGGCAGACATAATTTTTCAGGGAATGCATGATGTTGTCTACGACTTAATGCTTTAGCGCAGGCACATCTTTCTTAGAGAAGTAATGGTGACTGGGCAACTGGTATGGGGGGACTGCGACGGCCATCAGCTTTTGGAAACTGTCTGTGTCCATAAGGCATAAAGGCTGCATTTCCATGGCCAACAGATTGGAGTAGCCTCGCAATAATCACAGAGATCACAGGCCATGAGTCATACAGAAGCAAGCGCTGTGATCTTAGTAGCGAATAGCTCTCAGCTGGCCCCTATCATCCAGACAATGACACAATTGGGCCACAAATCAATCGAGCAGGCCAAAGGCTGTACACAATACCTAGTTCTCAGAAAACTAATAGTGAGCATATGGGTTATCCACATCCAGATTACAACATATAGAATATGCGTATATCCTGCTGTATTAAACACTGCTAACTTCACGATAACCCTATACTCCTCGCTGCCAACAATAATCCTGTTTTTAACCCAATAAATAAATGCAGGCTGAATGGATGCCATTCTACTTTTGAGGTTCACACCATCAGGGTGTTCTAACCCTCTCCCTCAGAGTACAGTCATATACCGTCCCCCAGGCTCACCCACCCACTTCCTTGACCACTTTTATGCATTACGGACACACTTCATGTCCTCAGAATTGACAACCCATATCCGGAGAGACTTCAACATCTCCACCTCCTCAACTGGATCCGAGCTTCTATCTCTTGCCAATTCTCGTGGTCTCTCACAACTTTCAAACTCTTGCAAAAAAAGGGGGAGACAAAAAAGCGCAATAGGGTCTTATCCACGTTACAAAAGACAGTATATCATGAAATATGCTCACCTGGTTAGGATGAGATAAGAGCGTGTAGGTAGCGGCTGCTGCAGATCCACAGGTCTTCAGTGACCAAAGAAATGATGAATCCAAAGGGAGTTTGTAGCTATATTCCGCGCTGCCGCTTTAGACAAATTCCAGGAGAATGCTGTATGATTGCAGTGGTTTTATTCTACGCGTTTCAGGGGTCTTATGCCCCCTTCATCAGGAAATACCACAAATACATACAGGTATCACAGACATAAATAGGTTTGTAAGGATGCTGGATTTCAAAAAAATGAGCGCCAACAAGTCAGATGATGCAGTGTCAAAGTTCAATGACACCACATGGTTAACAGTTAACCTAAGATATATTACAAAACAATACGTATTTTAAAAGATTTTTTGATTAAATTTTCGTTTACAAAACAGATAATAAAGTCAAATTTACGATTTAAACAAAAAAAAAACAAAAAAAAACAAAAAAAACAAAAAAAAAAAAAAAAAAGGAACATAATGAAATCCGTAGAATTTTTCATAAGAATTGGCATATATTACTGAACGATCCCATTCTGAACAATATCCTTCCTAGGAATCCCGGGGTTACATTCCGTAGAGCCCCCACAATCAAGGATCTAATAGCCCCTAGCCGCCTGAGAGCTCATGCTAGCCCCATTAACGGTTACACCCTGAATTCAACTAAAGGAATCTTTAAATGTGGCACGAGGAACTGCTTATGCTGTTCTAATATAAATCATAAAGCTGATTATATAATTTCATTTTCTACCAAAGAGAAATTTATGATCCCTTTTGTTCTAAATTGTAACTCTGACTTTGTCATTTATGTCATTGAATGTCCCTGTGGTAAGCAATATGTGGGGAGGACCACACAACCCCTACACCTCAGACTGAACTCCCATCGGCATAATATTAAAAAAGGCCTGCTTACTCATGGGCTGTCCAGACATTACGCCTTGGTACATAATAAGAATTCGAAACTATTAAAAATTAGCCCTATCGATCATATACCTAAATGTGCACCGAACAGATCTACGAAACTAAATAGAAAGGAAGCCTATTGGATCTACAAATTAGGGAGTCTGAAACCACAGGGTCTAAATGAAATAACTGAGGTTTTTACCTAGACAGTGGAATTTTTGTTTATATCTATATTCACATGCTCTGCAACCTTAAAGGGAAAAAAAAAAAAAAAAAAAAAAAAAAACCCTCATGTGTATAGATGGCTTCTGAGTTCTTTTGCGATAATTTCTCTTTGTTCTATTTAAATTTAAAATTTTATTTGCACTATTTGTGTCAGTTTCCCTTGTTTATAATGTCAACCTAGTTATGCAGTCCCCGCCTTGTGGTTTTTAATATATTTTTTTATAGATTTGTTTGCACTTAATGCAATACCTAATTGCAATTTTATATTTATAATTAATTTTACAATACTGTGCCTCCTTGGTCTAATGAAAAAGAAAGGAAAAGGGAAAGGGAAAAAAAAAAAAAAAAAAAAAAAAAAATTATTTATGTATTTGCTTAAATATTGCTTGTGCTTTAGCTCTAAAAGAGTGTTATATATATGAAAATCCTGTATAGCCTCCTATCAGGTTTAGCTCCTTTTGCCCTTGGGAGCAATCACTTTCATACCTCTGTCTTAAACATTATCTCTGTTAGTTGCATTTTGAAGAATTTTTTGAAGAGTTTTTTTTTTTTTTTTTTTTTTCTTCTTTAATTAAGCCCGGGTAAGCGCTACTAATTCTACTAGTCTGACATGAAAGAATGACCCCGGCTGATAATAGTATCTTATTTCTCCTTTAACTCAGCTCCCATGCATATATTGCCTAGTCATAGAGATTAGTGAACAGTGCAAGAATGTTACTGCCACTCCTTCACAGTAAAAAGACTTATGTGTCAGGGGGTGAACACTAAAGCTGCCTGCGATCTTATCTATTAATGAAACCACCCATTCACTCTGCCGCTTTATCCTGCGTTTTTTCTTTGAGCAGTAGTTGGCTCCTGCACAGCGTCCTGTGTGTTGCTGCATCTGATATTAACCCCCTTTTTTATGTGCTTCATGTTATATCTAAAATTTGCCCATGATCTTTGTATTAGTGAAGTAATGAATCCATGCTGTTTGCGTTCTCATTCTGAGCAGCGCTGGCTGCTGTGCAGCTTCTCGTGTGTTGCTGCTTTTAGCATCCTTTATTATTTTTTAACCCATTTCCTCTATACTAAAAAATAATTTATATTTAATTTTTTAGAATTTAACTAAAATTATATATTTTTTATTGGTAATGAATTAAAATTATGTTTTTACTTTTTTCCCCTTTTTGTATTAAGATTGCAATGCTTTCAATGAAAAAAAAGTGGTTTGCTGTTTCCATACGATAGTCCACTTGTAAGGTATCCACCTCTAAACAGGAATAAACTCCCCCCTTCCCCTTTTTTTTTTTTTTTTTTTTGGTTTTTTTGTTTTTTTTTGGTTTTTTTTTTTTGTTTAAATCGTAAATTTGACTTTATTATCTGTTTTGTAAACGAAAATTTAATCAAAAAATCTTTTAAAATACGTATTGTTTTGTAATATATCTTAGGTTAACTGTTAACCATGTGGTGTCATTGAACTTTGACACTGCATCATCTGACTTGTTGGCGCTCATTTTTTTGAAATCCAGCATCCTTACAAACCTATTTATGTCTGTGATACCTGTATGTATTTGTGGTATTTCCTGATGAAGGGGGCATAAGACCCCTGAAACGCGTAGAATAAAACCACTGCAATCATACAGCATTCTCCTGGAATTTGTCTAAAGCGGCAGCGCGGAATATAGCTACAAACTCCCTTTGGATTCAACTTTCAAACTCTGAGACACAAAAATACGGTAACACCCCTGATCTGGACTTTGTCCAGTTCAGTTCAATCCACTACCTAGATGCCTCTCCTCTTACCCTTTGTCCCCCATGAAACTAGGAGTATAACCACAACTTAGACATTTTTCTGTGCTCCCTAAAAACACGTGTTTAGGGCAGCCTATCACGTTCCCAATCAAGGTCCTTTTTATATATATATAGCTTATTCTCTACTTCTCTGAACATAATTTATCATCAAACTCAACCGTACCCAAAAGGCTCATGCAGCCTTTATCTACCCCCCATTTCCTCAAGATGGTTGTGCCACCATTGTAAATAAGCACCTGTAATTGGTGTCACCCCCACCTCATTGTAGATTGTAAGCTCTGAAGAGCAGGTTCGTCATTATTTTTGCTTGAATTGTTCTATTATCTTAAACACGGTAACTTTTGACTGTTTTATATGAACAGCTGACTCGTAAAGCTATGCGTAATGTATTTTTGATATATAAATAAAGTTTTTTTTTAATATTAGTAGATTGAAGATGGTGAAATTCAAAATATTAACTGTGCCATGTGTAGGAGTGAAGAATCTTTTATGTGAGCACATCTGCACAAACGAGGGTTTGCTGCTGTGCTGACACAGGGTAGAGTAGGGTGAACATGACAAGTTGCTGGACTGTGAGAAAGGTGCTGTTGTGAATTCACTTTTTGGCCTGCCTCTGGTTGCTAGTGAAGGTAGTGGAGCTGGTTGTATTGACAGAGGAGTCGCGAGTTCTCTTTCCGGGCTCCCTCTGATGGTTACAGGAGGTAATGGAGCTGATCTAATTGACAGAGCCCTGCCACCTGATAATGAGGACGACGATTGGACATCTGGAGTCTCTGACTGGATTTAAGACAGCCGACTCCCTCTATCCCTGCTGGTGATTTTTCCTGCCTCCTGAGATCTTAGTTTCCAGTTCAGTCTCTGCATGCTCAAGCTAAGTGTTCTTTGCTATTGTTCACATTTGATTTGGCTTTGTCTATTCAGCTTTGTGTGGTCAGCCAGCCCCGGCTGGGGCTGTGCTCAATTTCCATCCTTATGTTACTGTTTGTGTCAGTTTGTTTTATGTCCCTTATTAGATTGGCCTCTTTTTGCTCCGCTTTCAGAATATGCCAGAGTGCTGATATAGTGGGTGAAGTCTAGTGACTTCAGAGTTTTTGCTATCAGAAGTGTTGGATATTTTTGCAGGTTTTTTTTGCGTTATTACAGTGTCTTTCCTTTCCTGTCCTTTATAGTTAGTGTGGGCACCATCGTTTGCTCAGCCTATTTTCCTACCTATGTTTGTGTTTTCATCTTGTCTCACCAACAATATATGTTTGGGGGCTGTCTATTTCTTTGGGGTCTGCTCTGGGGCAGTTTAGATTTCCCCTTTTCTTACTTTAGGCTTATTTAGTTCTCCAGCTGTGTCGAGGCATCTAGAATCATCGTAGCCACGCTCTACGGCTACTGCTAGTTGTGTGGATAGGATCAGGGGTCTGCAATCCGCTTAGATACCAACCTCTCTGGTTTTCTGTAGCTTAGCTTGGTCTTGTTTTCCTCCTCGGTGACTCAAACATAACAGGTGCAGGTGGTGATGTTATGGTGGATTGAGAAAGATGGGGTGTGCTTGGTATGTAAGATCAGTCAAAAACAGCAGGCATGTCCAATTCCATATCAGCTAACTGGCTATCAATCACCCCAACAGTAGGGGGTAAACAAGTGGAGGTTCTTGGGCCGGAGACCTGTGTGACAACACTTTCCATGGTGAGGCAGGAGGAAAAACTAGAAGATGCAGTTGATGGGGTGGACGTTGGTTGGCAGGACCCGGTAGACTGAATTTTAGCACAATGACATTCCCAGATTAATGCATGTTGATCACACATGTGGCAGGTCATGCATATAGTACTGAAATGATTTCATTTTTTTACTCTACTAGGCTGTTTTTAAAAAAGTTGACAGATAACATGCTTTATTAGATTTTCACCAATCTGAAAAAAAGGCCCAAGCTAGGCAAATGCAGAACCATGAATGCTGCTGTCCACTGCCAGTTGGGCCTCAGGATGCATTAGTTGTCGTGGTTGCATAACTCTGTGTCTACATAATCTCCTCATCTTCCTCCTCCTCTGCTGAGCTACTCAGCTGCATGCCTCTGGGTTTACACCAAGTATGATCTGCTACCTCATCGTCATCCTCTCTGTTCTCGCACTCCTCACCCTGAGAGTCACCCTCCTCCTCTTCCTGCATTGACAGCACAGTACAGTCCATGGGCGCCTCAAATATCTGAGTCTAGTCACAAATGGTTCACCTTCACCCAAATGGGGTTAACATCTGTTAAAGAGGGTTTGGTTTATGCTCGGACAAAACTTCGTCCGGCCATAGATCTAAGTAAAAGAAAATGTGGTCATCGGTGCAGATGATTTCCTCCTCTTGACTCTGAATATTTAGAGCAGACCTCTGATACCCATGGAATAGAATGTGTGAACAGCTCTGCAGAATGGCCCATCTGTGATTCCCCACAGTCAGTTGGGCGCTTGGAGAGTTGTGATGTGGGGGAAAAAAGGGTAATTGGTGTGCCACCACTGAGGACTGTACTGTGTGTGATTTTAAGGTGGAGGAAAAGGAGCAGAGGCCACTTGATGCAGCTCTTGCCATCTACTGAAGCACATGTTCTTTCTGGCCCTCATCTACAAAGCGTACCATTGTACAGCTGCTAAAGAAAGGGAGTGGAGTTGTCCGTCCAGTAACAGCAGATGTAAAAATGCTCTTTGGTTCTAATTTTCTTTTTTGTTTTTTTTTAATTATCACACGTATCTGAGATTGATTTCAGTGACCAAAGAACCCTGAGACAGAATACCATCAATGGGTTTCATTGAAAAAAAATGCTATGTCACTTAAAAGCAATTTGCATAATAATTTGGAACATGGTGTACTACAGATTTTCTGATCTGTTGACATTACAGACTTGGCCCTTTGTTTGATCTCCTCTTACCTAACAGACAGGACATTCAGTGTCTCCTACTCACACACCACATACTCATCTCGCCCCCTATGTGTTGGTGTCCACCAAGGTTCAGTTGTAGTACCAGGAACTATACTTAAAGGGACCGCCCACATCAACCTAAGGTATTCCCAACCTATAGCTGGGCTACTCTTTCTATTTAAGGCTTCTCCTCCAATATGGAGGTGCCTCAGCTATATTTTTAGTTTGCCTTGCTAGTTGTCAGTTTCCCCTGGTCCGTCTGTCTGCTTGTCTACCCTGTACCCATCTGCTCTTACCTGTCTTTGCCCATCTGCTCATACATGTCTGCGCTCTTCTGTCCAACACTCGGTCCAGCCCACACCTGCCAGTGCTTTTCTGTTCCTCAGCCAGTTCCATCTGCACCCGTGGTTCCAGAGTCCCTACAGTGCCTGCCTGCATTCTTCATCCATCTTTGTGGCAATAACAGCCTACCTGCAGTAGGGGGTCAGCTGCCACATTCTGAAGGTCAGCTATGGAGTAGCACCTGGTGCCACCTCTTTTACCTCATTGGGTCACAGTTTTTGCCTGCTGCCACTTGTCTGAGTAGGGATTTGGAAGGTCACCTAGTTACGTCGCTTCCAGGCTTTCGGATGGATACGAAACAGTGATTCCAGCACCATGCTCATTACAGTCTCCATCTGCTGGGTTGGCTGTAGTGGAAGAGGTTTCGGTCCCCGCTATACTAATTCTACTTTATTGCAATTAATGACACTTTGTTGGTGTCTGCCACTAATTTTTGTAAATGTATAGACTCCTGGTTGGGTCTCTTTCATGTGTGTTGCCTGTAGCAGTAGCCCTCTGAGACTATCAGGCCTACACTTCCTTGGATTAAACTACCTGTCAGGAATCGAACCCAGTACCTCCTGAGCTACTCAAGTCAGCTGAACAGTTCTTTTCTAAAACCAAGATACCAGTGACTGTTGTTCCTGATCGGCTCCACCCTGTGTTCTCTAATTGGCCCTCTGATTGCTAATTTCACGCCCTATATAAACCTGGCCTTGTGATTGCTGCAGTGTGAGATTATTGTGCTTCCAGCCTCTAGTCAAGCTCTTCCTTCTGCTGATCCTCTGCGATCGAACTGCTTCTCCAGTGTACCGACCCACGGCTGCCATCTGACTACGTTATCTGCTTGATCCTCTGCTACCGAACTGCTTCTCCAGTGTACCGACCCATTGCTGACATCTGACTACGTTATCTGCCTCTGTGCCCACTAGTGGTTGCAATAATATAGACTCCAATTCAGTACAGACCGTGACACTACCCATGTTACTATCATTACATTTTTCTGACATTGGTAGTCTAGAAAACTGATATTTGAGCCATCTGAGTGTGGCTCAGCATGAAAGCATGTAAAGGTGTTGCATGTGGTATCAGGGCTCCCAGCAAAGGGGGCCTACACCGATCCCTCACCCACCTCGTCTTACTGTGACGTTCAATTGAAAGCAGTAAGTGCTGTCCAAGACTCGGAAACCTCATGCCTGGCTGATTGCTGCAGTGCCATGCTAAAATCTGTACTCTGTGTTAATTGAAGCCACTTTCCTGGTGTTTGTCCCTCATTTGATGTCTTTTGGCAGCATTTGGGGCTGTTCTAAGGTGTTGTGCATGCGTTTGTTTTTGCTTCCCCTTGAGGTGAATGGCGTTCTGTTATGTTCGGCAAAAACCAGGGGAAGAGTCTTGAGGAGATCATTTGCATATTCGCAGTGCCTTCTGGGATAAGTGAAGAGTCTCCGCGAGCTCAACGATCACTGGGTTTTGGCCGTTGCAGCTGAAAAGAGGAAATCGGAGAAACCAGGGGAAGAGTCTTGAGGAGATCATTTGCATATTCGCAGTGCCTTCCGGGATAAGTGAAGAGTCTCCGCGAGCTCAACGATCACTGGGTTTTGGCCGTTGCAGCTGAAAAGAGGAAATCTGAGAAACCGCGCGAATTTTGGCTCATCTTTCATCTTTTTAAGAAATCTCAAGATGGAAGAGGCCAGGAGCCATTTGGTGAGCTGCATTTCTTGCTACATGTTCACAGATTTACCAGTGGAAAAGCCAAACTTCACATGCCACAAATGCAAGCTTGTGACCCTGTTGGAGGAAAAGTTGCAAAATCTCGAAGAGAGGTTAGCTACGTTGAAGATCATTAAGGAAGGTGAAGAGTTCTTGGACAGAGCAGAATTATCTCTTCATGTTACAGAAAGAGAAGAAATTCGAAGTGCACCTGAAGAAACAGAGGATTGGAGACATGTGACCCAGAGAAGCAAGAGGATCAGGAGGCAGTCAGCACCCATACTGCTCAGAAACCAGTACCAGGCTCTCACGCAGGAAAACGATGAAGAAATACATCAGGATAAGACTTTGCCAACAAACAGCAACCTTGTACGCCTTCAGAGTCCTCCTGGATGGAGAAAGAAAAATGTTGTGAAGAAGAAACGGAGAGTGGTGGTCATGGGGGATTCCCTGCTGAGAGGAACAGAGGCCGCTATCTGCAGACCGGATATAACTTCAAGAGAAATGTGCTGTCTTCCAGGTGCAAAAATTAAAGATGTGTCTGACAGGATATCAGGACTCTTCAGACCTACAGATGACTACCCATTCCTGCTACTACATGTGGGGACAAATGACACCGCAAGAAACGACCTGGAAACCATCTGCAGAGACTTTGAAGACTTAGGCAAGAAAGTGAAAGAACTGGGAGCGCAGGTGGTCTTCTCTTCCATCCTCCCAGTGGATGGCCATGGAACAAGGAGGTGGAATAAGATTCTGCAGGTGAACAACTGGCTACGTCGATGGTGCCGTCAGCAACGATTTGGATTTCTGGATCACGGAGTGAACTACTTATACGATGGACTACTTGCTAGAGATGGGGTGCACCTTACGAAGACTGGAAAGCAGGTATTTGGAAGTCGCCTTGCTACACTTGTAAGGAGAGCTTTAAACTAGAACAACATGGGAAGGGAAGCAAAAGACCAGAAAAAGCCATACACCTGACAAATGCTACTGAGAACTCTGCTATTAGAAGTGGAAAGGAAGAACAAAGACGAAAAAATCTAATTAAAAAAAATATTGGAGAAAGAGAAACCAATCACAAACTAAAATGTTTCTATACTAATGCACAAAGTATGGGCAACAAACAAGGAGAATTGGAACTACTAACACAGGAAAAGAAATATGATGTCATTGGAATCACTGAAACTTGGTGGGACAATACACATGATTGGAATACAAGACTAGAAGGATACAACTTATTTGCAAGAAACAGACTTGATAAACGAGGAGGGGGTGTCGCATTGTATGTTAGAAATGCGTATATCTGCACAGAGATTGAAGCTTCAGAGACTGGGAGTTCTGTGGAAACTGTTTGGGTAAGAATACAAGGACAGAACAATGGAAAGGACACCATTGTAGGCATTTACTACAGGCCGCCTGTGCAAGCTGAAGATATGGATGAACTCTTTATGCATCAAATGGCCAAGTTCTCCAAAAAATATGACATAGTTGTCATGGGAGATTTCAACTATCCAGACATTTGTTGGGAATCTCTCTCAGGCAAAACTAACAGGTCAAGGAAATTCTTATCCTCTCTTGCTGACAACTTTATCTTCCAAAAGGTAAAGGAGAAAACAAGGGGAACTGCTACCTTGGATCTAATCCTTATAAACAGGGAGGAAATGGTTGAGGAGGTAAAAGTGGCTGGGACCCTAGGAGGTAGCGACCATGCTATTTTAGAATTTTGGATAACTAGAGGCGGAAGACCTGTGAAGACTCAGACGTCAAGGTTAGATTTCAGAAAGGCAGATTTTAAGGGATTCAGAAAGAGAATTGGAGGGATCCAATGGCTGGATATCCTTAAAGACAAAAATGTCCAGGAAGGATGGGAAATCTTGAAAAATGAAATTCTCAAAGCACAGTTGTTAACAATTCCGAAAAGAGGGAAGAATAGGAAGCATTTAAGGAAACCAGGATGGATGAACACAGAACTTAAGCACATGCTAAAAAGGAAGCAAAAAATGTTTATAAAATGGAAAGAAGGAGGCATATCTAAAGAAGAATATAATGCTGTCTGCAGAACCTGCAAGGCACAAATCAGATTATCTAAAGCTGAAAATGAATTGAGGCTTGCAAGAGATGTCAAAAGCAATAATAAAGGATTTTGGGGATATGTCAAAAGTAAAAGAAAAGTCAAAGATGCTATAGGATTTTTACAGGATGAAAATGATGAAATGGTAAGACAGGATGTTGAGAAGGCTGAACTTTTAAATTCCTATTTTGCATCTGTTTTCTCTCAGAAAGGAAATGTAACATCAACTGTTATTCACTGTCCTATTAAGGGAATAGAAGAATCCAGGATATCTATAAACAGAAAGATAGTGAGGAAACACTTAGCTAACCTAAATGTATTCAAGTCTCCAGGTCCAGATGAATTACACCCCAGAGTACTGAAGGAGATAGCAGAAGAAATTTTTGAACCCCTCTCCATAATCTTTGAAAATTCTTGGAGAACAGGAGAAGTGCCAGAAGACTGGAGAAGAGCAAATGTTGTTCCTATCTTCAAAAAGGGGAAGAAGGTGGACCCAGGCAACTATAGGCCGGTGAGTCTGACTTCTATACCAGGAAAGATCTTTGAACAAATTATTAAACAACATGTATGTCAATACCTGGATAAGAATGAAGTGATTAAACAGAGTCAGCATGGGTTTGTAACTAATAAGTCATGTCAGACTAATTTAATTTCCTTCTATGATGGTATTACTGATTGGGTGGATCAAGGAAATGCTGTAGATATAGTATATCTTGACTTCAGCAAAGCATTTGACAAAGTCTCTCATACAATCCTTATTGAAAAAATGACTAAGTATGGAATGGACAAGGCAACTGTTAGGTGGATTCATAACTGGCTTAGTGATCGGACCCAAAGAGTGGTCGTAAATGGCTGCACATCCAGTTGGAAGAATGTCTCAAGTGGGGTACCACAGGGCTCTGTCCTGGGCCCTGTATTGTTCAACATCTTTATCAACGATTTAGATGAAGGAATTGAGGGTAAACTGATTAAATTTGCTGATGACACAAAGCTAGGAGGGATAGCTAATACTAGAGAAGAGAGAGAGAGGATTCAAAAAGATTTAAATAAACTGGAGAAGTGGGCAGCAACTAACAGAATGGTTTTTAACAGGGAGAAATGCAAAGTACTACATCTGGGCAATAAAAATGAAAAAAGCATATATAGAATGGGAGGAAAAGGGCTAAGTGACAGCACATGTGAAAAAGACTTGGGTATACTAATAGATCACAGACTGAATATGAGTCAACAGTGTGATGCAGCAGCAAAAAAGGCAAATGCAATTCTAGGATGTATTAACAGAAGCATACAGTCTAGATCACGTGAAGTAATTATTTCCCTCTACTCCTCTTTGGTCAGACCTCATCTGGAATATTGTGTCCAATTTTGGGCACCACATTTTAAAAAAGACATCAACAAACTGGAGCAAGTTCAGAAAAGAGCGACCAGAATGGTGACCGGTCTGCAAACCCTGTCTTATGAGGAAAGGTTGCAGGATTTGGGAATGTTTAGTTTGCAAAAGAGAAGACTGAGAGGAGACTTAATAGCTGTCTACAAATATCTAAAGGGCTGTCACATTGTAGAAGGATCAACTTTATTCTCATTTGCACAAGGAAAGACTAGAAGCAATGGGATGAAGCTGAATGGGAGGAGACACAGATTAGATATTAGAAAAAACTTTTTGACAGTTAGAGTGATCAATGAGTGGAACAGGCTGCCACGAGAAGTGGTGAGTTCTCCTTCAATGGAAGTCTTCAAACAGAGGCTGGACAGACATCTAACTGGGATGATTTAGCGAATCCTGCTTTGAGCAGGGGGTTGGACCAGATGGCCCAGGAGGTCCCTTCCAACTCTACGATTCTATGATTATATGATTCTATGATTCTATGATTCTACTCAATGAATTAATCGTCGAATATTGCAAATTCAGCGAACGTAATCCAAATCGAACATTTAAATATTTGCTCATCTCTACTTATTACAATACAATTTAACAGAACACTGTTTAGATATAGCTCTATTTATTATTATTATACAGAGTCTTGAGAAAGTATTTTTACCCTCTTTGGCTTTTTACTTATTTGTTACATTACAACCTATTTTTAAATATTTTTGTTAACAGATTTGTGTGTGATGCATCAGCATTAAATAGTCTAAGTTGGTGAAAAGAAGTGAGAAAAAATATAGGCATAAAATAAATTTATGGGATCAAAAAGTTAAAAATTGGCATGTGCATATATTCACTTCTTTTTGCTATGAAACCCCAAAACATTTCTGGTGCAAACAATTACCTTCGTAAATAACATGCTTAGTGAAATATTTCAAATAAAGGACTTTGTGTGTTTATTTCAATTAAAGGACTTTACTCTGTGTCTTTATTAAATTTGACAATTGGGCTATTAATGGGGGTGTTTGAAAGACCTCTCTCCATAAATAATCTGTGGGCTTGATATCAGCGAACATAAAACAGCTGACATCAACTCCAAAACTATTATTCTACCAAGGCAAGTGGGAAGAGTGGGGCAAAGCATCAGAGTTGATGTATTTAATGTATGTGCATTTTTTGGGGATGGCTGATATTTTTAGGCTGGGGAGAGCCAATATCTATGACTCCCTCCCAGTCTGAGAATACCAGCCTCGAATTGTCTGCTTTTGATTTCCTGGTTATCAAAAATGGAGGGACTGCCACGCTGTTTTTTTAATTATTTACTTAAATATTTTAAAAAAAAACCATGGGGGCCCCTTTGTTTTTAATAACCAGCCAAAATAAAGCTGACAGCTGTGGTCTGCAGCCCGCAGCTGTCGGTTTTTCCTGCGTTAGTTATCAAAAGTAGATGTGACTTATTTTTGTAATTTTTATCTAATCATTTGTTATGCTTTTGCATTCAATAAAATATGTATTTATGGCAATTTATACTTATTTTTGTGGTTTATGATTTGTATTTTGAGTTTTTGCCTTGATAATTATCTATTGGGTCTGTGTTGGTTATTATGGCTGTGATTGAGCCTGAAACGCCCATACAGTAAACCTTGTGATTGGCAGGCAACCAAACCCCAACAGGTCCATACCATACTTTACCTTTCAAGTTCGCCCATCTCTAATAGTATGCTCTTGTGAGCAGGGTCCTCACTGCTCTTGTTTAAATTCTTAAAGTATGTGTTATTTTGTAACGTCAGGTATTATTTGTATGCATTCAATTGTAACATGATGATGCTATTTAAAGAAAATCATTATTATTAAAGGGAAACTGGCATCAGCAAAACATAGAGATAGAGACCCTAATTCCAGGGATGTGTCACTTATTAGGCGGAGTGGAATAGTTTCTATAGAATCAGTGTTTTATCAGCAGGAGATTGTTACTGCTGGGACTAGGACTCACATGCAGACCTGTCAGGCTAATCTGTTCAACCCTACCACTACCACTGATTAGCAGCTTGCTTACAATGCACAGTGTCCACATGAAGCTGCCAATCCGTGGTATGGGCGGGTTATACAGGGCTCAGCATTTTGACCACTCGTAAACTACAACAGAGAAAATAGGGATTCTATCCAGTCTGCACCAACAAGCCAGTAAATGATACACTGCTTGAATCAGTATCTCTGCCACTACACCACACTGATATCTGATTACATAACAAACCTGATGGCAGATTAGTTTTAACATCTTTTCAATAGTGCAAATCACAACAATGCTTCACTCATTTCTAGAGTCTAGATATTTCTTTTACATATTGCTTATTGCTCCCCTACTGTTCTTTGATTCCCAGTCAGAACGTTCATCTAAGGCTGGGGTCATACTTGCGAGTGCAATGCCAGAAACTTGCCCGAGTCTTTCGTCTCAATACCCGGCACTTCCGCCGGCACTCGGGACCGGAGTGTGTGGCTGCATGTCTTTCTATGCAGTTGAAGGCTCCGGTCCGAACCGCCGGCGGCAGTGCCGGGTATTGATGCGAGAGACTTGTGCCAGTTTCTCTCATTGCACTCGCAAGTGTGACCCCGGCCTAAAATGTCAAATGGCAGTGGTGAGCAGCTCTGTCCCACCTTCCAGAAATTCTTTCACACAAGAGATGGATTGAATTCTGCTATTGTGCAAGTCAAAAAAGTATTGGTGCGCTGAAACAGGCTTTTTCTTACCAGTACTGAGCACATTTTGCAGACATTCTCAGAAGAGAATCAAGTTCAGAATCACCGGGAGGTGTCCAATGATATTCTAGGTGTGTATAATATGATTGAGTTGAAGGGTTATATTATGATGACTGAAGTTTTACTCTCTCAGCTTTTTGATATAGATGCTTTTGTTTATTACTATTATATGAATGACCTTTTTTTCCTTTTTTATCAGTGTATTGGGCAATGTTTGCTAAAATACTAGGTAAGCTCTCAGTACACGCATAAAACTGGACATTCTTGCTTTGCAGCAGAAAGTTTGAAAAATAGTCCCTAAGAGGGTTAGCTTATTAGTATGCTCTGGATGTCTAACAGTTAAGTTTGTTCCCTCCTGATGTAATTATGCCTGCTTTATTCTTTGTTTGTGGATTTATTTCCTGCGTTCTCTGTGTTTGGCCACTTGATGAGATGCAAGAAGCAATCCCAGCCCCACCAGGGAGCAAAAAAGCAATCTGCGTCGCATCCTTTAATATGCATGTGGCGTGTGACACAATGTGTGAAATGCCGGTGTCACTGCCAGCTGTCACCAGTCTCCTGGCTTTTAAGGAACGTTCGTGTCGGAGACAACAAGATTTGTGGAGCTTTGATGCTTTGTGGGAAACGTCCCAAATTTTGCAATTTTTTTTCTTACTCTTCTTCTCTCATCAATGCAGTACAAATGTGAGATATTTTCCTGAAAGAATTATTGGGTGATATTAATTTCCTGAATACTGCCAAAATGTGGTGACAGCACTTATGGATCACAAAGCTCTCAATATGCCAGGTCATCAAATGACAGATGCCCCAGTTTGTTGGTGGGATTAAAGCAGCTCTGCCCCTGTATATTAAAAAAAAAAACCTTAAATTTCTTTCATAGATGGATAATTTTCAGAAGCGGCCCAAAATTAATGTTATTCTAACTGACATAATATATACCAAATCACGGAGGGACCTTAAGGAGAAATGATGTATTTTGCGCCTTGCATGCTGAATGAATGACTATTGCATTGACATTATTTTGTTTTTCATTGTGATTCATCTCCTTATCACACCTCAAGCTGTGAAATATTGTGCACTACTGTTTATTGCTCTGAGATAAATATGTTTGTGGCATATTCAATCTGCACTCAGTGCCATCCGCCTTTGTATATTTTTTTTCTACCTAGACCTGTTATAATGTGCAATTATCATACACAGTGAGTCACAGTCATAACAAAGGCAAATGCAAAAAAACTGAGTGAATTACGATAGAATGTATTATAGTCAACGAACAGTTAAAATGCATCTAATTCATTCAGTTCAGCAAATTGTGATCCTCAAAACACTAGCAAGATGAATGTCATATTTGTATTCATCCCAATAATAGTACCGCCGAGGAGATATTTGAGAGGTCAGGGACTGTGGTATCACACAGTGCTTTTTCTTGTCTTTCATGTTTTCTGTTAATGTTAGTATGCCACACTTTAAAGATTTACAGTATAAATAAAAAGTAGATAAACTGTAGGTGAACTTTGTTAACAATTCTTTTTTGCATTTACTATTACGTTATTGAGATGAGCAACTTTGCCTTTTTTCGGGTCGAGTCGGGTTTCATGAAACCCGACTTTCTCGAAAGTCGAGTCGAACGAAATCGGCCGATTATCGTGAAAAGTCGAAGGCCGACTGAAACACGAAACCCAATACAAGTCAATGGGGAACCAAGGTCGGCAGGGAGTGGAGGACAGGAAACACACCTACAGTGCCCATTTTAATGCCAAAAACATCAATTCTTATTACTTAAGCTTGTCAACCTTAATTTACTTTATACTAATAGTTAGGCATTGAAAACTGGGGGTTATTTGGCTAAAGTTGTGGCTAAAGAGTGTCACTGGGCTCTTTTAACACATGCCACAATTCATGATCCTCTGATACGGCAGAGAAATCGCGGTATAGTACAATGAAAAATACTTCACTTCTTACATCTCATGACTGATATCCATTTTAAATTCTCCAATAGCTCCAAAAACGGACAGTATATTACTCCATACAGTATTATGGCCATCGCATAGTGCGCTATACAGAGTAATGAGGCCCATATATTTCTCCATACAGAATCATTGGTCCCATATAATGTTTGAAACAGTATATGATGAGCTCCACATAATGCTACAGTATATGATGGGCCCCATCGATGAAGCTCCACTGTCTTATGGGCCCAAATAATGCTCCATATATAATGGGCCCCATTTCTAATGCTCCAGTGCATAATGGGCCCTGTAAATGCTGCTCCAGTGTCTGATGTCCACCTTTGGAATGCTCCAGTGTATGGTGGGCCTCATATATCATTCTCCTGAGTATAGTGCTCCCCAAAAATAGCTGTCCCAACATTGAAAACAATTAAATAAGTCTCCTTGCTAAGGAATCCCTGTACTAGTCTGGACTCCTCGTCATCCCCATCTTCCATCTCACTGCACTTGGACTGTTTAGGCAGAGGGCGTACAGACGTGATGTCATCGCGCTCTCTGATCAGAATGTCACTGTCAGGAAACGTGGAAGACGTCACGGCGGTGGAGCAGGGAGAGGTAAGTATTTGAACTTTGCAAGTGCTGTGATCCTGAGAAAACAGGGAGGGTCCACTCGCTGGCAACGGCACTGGCACAGGGCCCATCATAGTACGGCGGTGTGTCTGATGGTGGGTGGGGGTGGGGGGGTGGTTCCTCCCACCGGCAGAGACACTTTTGCGTACTATGAGGGACCCCGTGCCAGTTCCGCCGCCCATGAGTATGCCCCCCCACCTGCTCAAGGAACCTGCACTTTCATCTGCACCTTCCTCTTTGTCACTGTGTAAGGTGGTATTGTATGTAGGAAGGGGAACCTGAGTTTCATCAGGGTCAGATTCTGGCTGTGTAGAGTGCAAGGGGAATGTAGTGGTCTGGGTCAATGTACCAGCAGAATCATCTAGCAGTGGCTGGGCATCAGTGCACTTGTGGCACCCCCAGGAGTACGATCGCCCCAGTGGCATTACCTTCCTCCTAGGGAGTGTGATGTCGTGCTTGGGAACAACAAAGGGTCTCTCTAGCAGTTAATCCAACACACAACACAGTTCCCACTCCAGGCCAGCAGGGAGACCTCTGAACCTGACTGCTGAGGAGCTGCTCTCTGTGGTCGGGAGAAGGGAAGTTAGGGCAGTCTGTGAAGGGAAGGGGAAGTGTGTGGACGTGAGAAGGGGAGCTGGAGGATGAGCAGAGTTAAGGCTCAAAATAATAATTACACCGCGCTATACTGGGAAAGACAAGGGTTATTATTAGACTACTCACTTGATAATGTATAGAAAAAACAAGATGTCCTGGAGGCTGGTTGCCTGGTCTTGGAAATATGGATAGCTGGCACAAAAAGTGGGATGAATAGATGAATGAATGAATAAATAATGAATAAAAAAATATAAAAATAAAAATTAAAATAAAAAGTAAAAAGTATGGGGGCTTAAAACTTGTACCACAAAGTGAGGAAAAAACTAGAACGCATATATTGTGGTACAAGTTTTAAGCCCCCAAACAAAAGGGCTTAAAAGTGAAGCTCATCAGAAGTATGGACATGATTTCATATGAATGTCGGACCTTTTGATCAGCCCATAAACGAAAAACAGGGCCCGATAAAATGGGGCTTTTTGAAATATGCATATACTTTTTACTTTTTATTTTAATTTTTATATTTTTTCCTATTTTTAGTATTATTCTTGATATATATATTTTTTATATATATATTTGCATTCTCATTTTTTAATCTATTTTAGTTATCTTAATAAATAAAGGTTACACCACATGCACATTTTATTTATGTATTTCTTAATCTCATCATTCATTCCCTTTTATATACACATATTCTCTATGTCCATTCATTTGGATTCAGTCTCATGCAACCTCTACTTGTTTTAGGGTTAAATGCATACACTGACATCCTCCCCTCCTCCCTTTCTGATTTTCACTGAATCCACAATCTCTCCTTCCTAATGAGGCTTTCTTTTCAGGCAGCTGTGGGTTTACTCTGCAGGGTTTCAGGATACTTTATAAGGACACTCTATGCAGTGGCAGGCACAATCCTGATGAAGAGAGACGTTCTCTCGAAACGCGTTGGTTTTGTGCCATTAGCCAGCCACCGTCCTTTCCCAGTGTGACGTCACTCTACACCCTGCCCCCACCACATGCCGACCTCCTCAGCGTCGCTCACGGCCGGAGCACGCAAGGTAGCGGCAATCCGCACTGCTTCACTGCCCAGCAGCAGTGGTCATCACCCACCCCATCTAGCACGCTTGACTGCACCACCGACCACCAGCTTCCAAGTAAGTGCCACCCCTCCCTGCACTATACCAGCGAGCACAAGCCTCCTCTAACCCTCATCTATGTCATAGGTCTGCCTCTGCATATAACAGTCTAGTACCAGGTGCTCTTGATTTATCTAAGGATATTCAGCCACAAGCATGCGGCAAGGTTAGCCTCAGCCTCCACCCGAACCATCTATCATTATTCCTTGGTACCTTTTGGCTTTTTTTCTGATATTCAAATTTTTTTTTTTTTTTTATTAGTAATTATATTTAAACCAGGATTAGGGGACATGTGCCAGCCAATATCCCAGTAACAGTTCCAAGGTTGGATGCACTTATGGTCAGATTCATTAATAAGTAAGTCTAGCAGAATCTCTTTTAACCCTTAAGGGGTTGCCCCCCCCGCCCCCCCCTTTTTGTAAGATAAACGTACTCTACTTGTTTATTTATTCATTCACTTTATTGGCAGCTACTTACATTTTCAAGACAAAGCGATCAGCCTTAAGGACATTGCGTTTTTTTCTATACATAACAAGTGAGTAGCTTATTTTCTAAAAGAAAAAAAAAAAAAAAAGTAGGCTTTATTTATTCATTCATTCATTCATTCACTCATTCATTCATCTATTCATCCCACTTTTTGTGCCAGCTATCAATATTTCCAAGACCAGGCAACCAGACTCCAGGACATCTTGTTTTTTCTATACATTATCAAGTGAGTAGTCTAATATTAACCCTTGTCTTTCCCAGTATAGCGCGGTGTAATTACTATTTTAAGCTTGTCTCTTTTTAGCAGGTATTAGCACAGAACCTGTCAATCACCAGCAGCATCTGGGAACACCCAATTTTTTCCTCTGGGCCAAGTGGACTAGCGCCAGTGTGTCACTCTATTATTTAAACAGAGTTAAGGCTCACTCCTAGCTGGAGCGCATGGTTGGGATTCCGGTCTCCGAGTTTGTAGGGACACTGACGGTCCTGCAGCAGAAACCGGAGGAAGTAGCAGCTGTAAATGCTCTGTTCCCAACTAAGGCTCGGAGGCCCCAGCAGCGATGTGTGTGAGCCAGAAGGAAAAGGCTATGGCTGCCTGCCACAAGAGAAAGTTCCAAAAGAGAGTCAACAGGGGGAACATCAGTGAACTCAGTGCTGCGAGTACCTCAGATAAGCGCTAGAACGGAGGCCACACTACCTATCTGCAGAGAGAGAATTCCTAATTTGCTTCCAGGCTGACCAACTCCTCCATCTGTACTCTGGGTCCTGGACGGCACTTACCAAGTACAAGTAAAGGAACTGCACGACTGTGTCTGTCATCTTTCTCCTGCGTCTGGCGCACGGCTCTGCTACATCCTGCACTGAACACCATCTACCAACTCTTTCATCTGCCCTGCGACTATGGTCCTACCTGTGCAGGGCTTCTACATCTTAGCTGCACCACAACATCTGTCGCAGAGAAGTGACACTGCAGCGTGGGTCAATCTGATCAGAAACCACAGGTGGTGTCACATAGCATTCACCTATAAACGTTATTCACCCCTTTGCATGGACTCCCAGGGCCACGGAATGGGTCATCACCACCAACTTGACACATCCCTCTGAGACACCGGCCCGGTACCGATTAACCCCACTGCCCTGGCTGGCCACCCACACTCCATGTCAGATTCATCTTGGACTGGGGAATTCACGATTTGACTTGATAACCCAGGCATGGTATGATAGAAAGAGCTACATGGGCTAATGTGAAGTGTGGCCTGCTGGATCATTCACTTTTGGTGGGGGTGAAGGACACAAGGAAAGGGGTTCTTCCTGACCAGGAGCCAGCACTTGACAATTCAGTGCTTGCATTTTTTGAAACCTCAGAAGAGGAGGGCATATTTGCTGGAGTCTGTTTCGGCAATGTAAGCCAAATCCAGTTCCTGATGCTCCGGCTTTAAAAGCGGTTAACCTACTCCAAGAAAAGGTAGCCTTCCAGGCGTTCCGGAGCCAAACCATGACGCAGGCTCAACACATCCTGCCTTAGCTGCTATTGTGCTTTTGCCACTACCAGGAGATGTACCACCACCATCAGCACCAGCTGGTCCCCCCACGCCCACGTTCGTGGCCTCTTCCACCAAACTTCAAAATGTTGCAGAACCTGAACCCAAAATAACATCAGATGTATGGTACTGTATCAGAAGCGTACAGCTCTATACATTCAAAGGATGATTGTCAATCTCCCTATATATACCATCAGTCACACAGAGACACTCACAGGCTCAGTATGGATTAGGCAAGAATATAAAAAGTAGAAAAGTGTACAGTATCATAAGATAGCAGGTATATATAGTATAGTTTAAACATTCTAAATCTCCGTAGATATTTCAGGAGGCAGACACAGACGCTCTCAGGCTCAGTATGGATTACAACGCAATATAAAAAGCTGTAAAATGGTAATGGATCTGAAGAGTACAGCTGTACACAGTGTAGGGGTCATTGCTGTCAATCTCAGTATTTATTTCCACAGTCAGAAAATAACTCTCAATTGGTCAGTTTGGATTAGACCAGAATCTAAAAAGCAGTAAATGGGTAATGTATCACAAGCGTAGAGCTGTATACACTAGTGTTGGGGTAATTTTTAAATGTACATCTAAATTGCAGGAGTAACCCACAGACTGTTACACGCTCAGGATGAATCACACCACAATATAACAAGAAGATCCGTAAGAAATAATCACACATGTGGGACAATGTTTCAGGTGTCAATGATACACTTAGAGTGGTGGGTGGAGGAGGACTTCCTGGCAGAAAGGGTCACCAGATACCAGGTATATATAGCATAATTTAAACATTAAAAATGTACGTCTATATATTCCGGAGTAGTGTTGAGCCACCCCGCTAGTGTTCCAGTTCGTTTTGGTTCGTCGAACATGAGGCAAGTTCGTCGAATGTTTGTCGAACGTTTGACGAACAACGTCGAACACCATTGAAAACAATGGCAGACAAACACATACAAACACATAGAAAACAATTACAAAGCACCTAAAAAGGTGTCCCAAAGCAGACAAAATGCTCAGAATACAAAAATAACATGGAAAACGGCAACTTCATATAGAAAAGAGGTAGAGGAGTAAAAGGTGGAGGAGGAGACACAGATATAGGCATGTTATGCCCTTATGAAGTCAAGAAAGGCTGGAATAAAAATGGAAAATACCAAAAAACAGTAAAAATCTGAAATCGAAGACGATCATATACCGTCGGACTTCCCACCATAAATTAGGCCAACTGCTGATCGGGCGGCGTTATTCCCACGAACCTCCGAACAGCATCCATGAAGGCAAAGTGTTTGGCTTCCGGGGGCAGTATGGTTGCAAAGCTGAACCTTAAAGAAATGTCCAGAAGGGCACCACCAGGTCGACTTAATTCGACTCCATCCGGGAAACCTCAACCATGGGATCTGCAGAAAAGATTGACAGATTGCAATCTTTGTTGATTCTGTGGGTGGTGGTGGATGTCCATTTTTAGTTGTGCTAGCGATTTGTCAGCTTCATTCTGATAACGAACGAGACTCCAGCATGCCCCCGCGGTACGCGTCAAGCTTACTAGAGGGACACGTGATGCTCTGGCACGCGAGATCGATCAATAACAGGTCTGTCATGCCCTTACATGTCCGGGGCTGCATGCGCGCTACCCTGAAAGGTCCAGCGTGTGTCGCTTACAGGTGCAGATAACCCGCTGAACCCCGATAGTGATGGTGATCCGGGATAACAATTCTTCCCCGCGAACGAGGATTTCCCAGTAAGTGCAGGTCAACCGGAATTCCGGAATTAGGCCTAACTGGCATTCCAGAATAAATGAAAAAATTAAGTGTCCAAACCACAGGTTCTGTAGCTTGCTTAACAGCTGGGCTCCTATGCTGAGTAGCACGCAGTTCTTACATAAACAGGCGGCATAGCTTGGTTGACTGATAGGCTCCTCTGCTGAGTAGCAAACAGTGCTACAAGGCCCAAAAGGATTTTCTGGACAAGATGCGGTAAAAAATAATTAGAAACACACACGGTGTAGATCCTTGACAGGTATACTACACCGCTTGCTACCATAATCTTAAAGTGTAGAACATAAAAAGTACCAGCACAAAGTCAAAAAAATTTCATGTATATAAACTCAGAGATACATATCAAAAAATACGGAGAAAAAATGAGTTTACCATATACAATGAAAAATAAGTATTTATTAATACAAAAGTTCATCAATTACATAAATTGTAAAATGTACAATAAAATATATCATAACAATTAGTATGTATGGATACACATGATCCACAAGACTGATGGCCACAAACTATGAGCAGAACATAATAGCAGGACAGAGCAAAAAATAACCTATGTCAAACCAATCGTGATAGAATGAGTTAATGTAAACATCAGGCAGCTTTTTTGCTCTGTCCTGCTATTATGTTCTGCTCATAGTCTGTGGCCATCAGTCTTGTGGATCATGTGTATCCATACATACTAATTGAAATGATATATTTTATTGTATATTTTACTATTTATGTAATTGATGAACTTTTGTATTAATAAATACTTATTTTTCATTGTATATGGTAAACTCATTGTTTCTCCGTATTTTTTTATAATCTTAAAGTGGTTGTCTGATCAAAATGAAATGAAATGACTTTTGAATCCCCCCATTGCATACACTGTGTGGTGAGAGAATTCACCAGTTTCCGAGCAATAAACAGTGGTGATGTATGTGATATGCATTCTTTTTGGCTGAATCCATCTATTTGGAGCAGCCTCACTCCATACAAGTGTATTGAGCGAAGCCACGCTCAATGGGCAGCTGCGTCAATTAGATGGCTGCGCCCTCACTCCATGCTCTTGTATGGAGCGAGCCTGCGCCCAATAGACAGATTCTGCTTGGGGGTATGCATATCATACAGCACCACCATTCCTGGCTCAGAAACCCGTGAATCCTCAGAGCGCACAGAGCGTGAAATGGGGGGATTTGTAAGTCTGTAGACACACAGAGTGACTGCAGACTTATCGTTTTAGACCGGAAAACTCCTTTAATGAAGTTTTAGTAATGTTATCATGTGTGCATGGGTCTAGGGGTCTCTACAGAACAAAATGTAATGCGTCAAGACTAGAGGATTCCTCTAGTGCAAATGATAGTATACCTTTCAATAATTTGGCCACTTGTTCTGTTTTGCAGTGTACTATTCTGATTTTGATTGTCTTACACTATTAGATAAAACGTAAAGATCTTTTCAATGGTGGTTCATGTTAATTTTTAACTGAGGGATATGTGTGAATAGCCTTGTGAAAGAAAAGTTAGCTTTAATGAGAAAAGATTCGGAGTAAGGGATGTTAAAGCCTTAGGCTTCTGATTTAGCCCTGTTATTCCTGATCCTCAAGAACAAATCTTGGAATCTGAGAAAGTCATAGGATTTGAGAGGATAAATATCACTTATGGGGGCTAATCTATTGGGGCTGTAGTGAATTGTAAACGTATGGCATCACTCCTTCTCTCCACCTGCAGAATACATGTGATGTTTGTTGCTGTCTCTACCTTTGTCAATGGATTCCTTACCATTCTTAATAATAATAGTAATAATAATAATAATAATAATAATAAATCTTTATTTATATAGTGCCAACATATTCCGCAGCGCTTTACAGTTTAACAGTTTCAAAACACAAGTCATCAGTAACAACGTTAACAATACAATAATTAAAGAAAAATAAGACAAAATATGATGACCCTGCTTGTGAGAGCTTACAGTCTACAATGAGATGGGGGAGATACAAAGTACAGGTGTGCATTTGCAATGGTGTATTTACAATGATGGTCCAGCCATCTTGAGGGAGTGAGGGATAGATTGAGATAGTGAATGGGCTACACACACACACTTACACATAAAATGACTGATTAGTGAACGTGATAGGCCGCTCTGAACAAATGCGTTTTGAGGGAGCGCCTAAAGCTGTGTAAATTGTGGATAGTTCTAATTTCTGGGGTAGAGCATTCCAGAGGATTGGCGCTGCATGGGAGAAATCTTGAAGTCGGGAGTGGGAGGTGAGGATTAGTGCAGAGGTTAGTCGAAAGTCGTTTGCAGAACGCAGCGGTCGATTAGGCCGATAGACAGAAATGAGGGAGGAGATGTAGGGGGGTGCCGCACTGTGGAGAGCTTTGTGGGTGAGAACAAGTACTTTGAATTGGATCCTATAATGAATGAGCAGCCAGTGTAACGATTGGCGAAGAGCGGACGCATCCGAGTACCGATTAGCCAGATGGATAACCCTGGCCGCTGCATTAAGTATGGACTGGAGAGGTGAAAGTCAAGTAACAGGGAGGCCAATTATTAGAGCATTGCAGTAGTCCAGGCGGGAGTGGATCAATGCGACAGTGAGGGTTTTTGCTGTTTCCATGGTGAGAAAAGGGCGGATTCTAGAGATGTTCTTTAGGTGTAAGCGGCAAGAGCTTGTATATGGGATGTGAAGGAGAGATTGGTGTCAAACATAACACCCAGACAGTGTGCCTTCTGCCGGAGTGTTATTTTGGTGCCACCCACGGAGAGGGAAATGTCAGATTTAGGGAGGTTAGTAGACAGCGGGAGCAGAAGAAGCTCAGTTTTTGAGAGGTTAAATTTCAGATAGAGAGCAAACATGATGTTGGAGACTGCGGACAGACAGTCACTGGCATTCTGTAGTACCGCAGGGGTATGGTCAGGGGATGACGTGTATAGTTGTGTGTCATCAGCATAAAGATGGTACTGAAAGCCAAATCTGCTGATGGTCTGTCCAATTGGGGCCATGTAGAGAGTGAAGAAAAGGGGGCCAAGGACTGAGCCCTGAGGTACCCCAACAGCGAGAGGAAGAGATGAAGTGGAGCCAGCAAACAAAACACTGAAGGAGTGGTCAGAAAGGTAGGAAGAGAACCAGGAGAGAGCAGTGTCCTTAATGCCTAGTGACTGGAGCCTCTAGAGGAGGAGACAGTGGTCAACAGTGTCAAAGGCTGCATAAAGGTCGAGAAGAATGAGCAGAGAGTGGTCACCATTACATTTTGCTGTCAGAAGGTCGTTGGTCACTTTGTTGAGTGCAGTTTCTGTCAAATGTAGTGGGCGGAAGCCGGACTGTGAAGGGTCTAGGAGGGAGTGAGTGGAGAGGTAACGGGTAAGGTGAGAGTAGACTAGGCGCTCCAAAAGTTTAGAGATGAAGGGGAGATTGGAGACTGGTCTGTAGTTATTTGTGCAGGATGGGTCGAGAGTGGGTCTCTTTAGTAATGGAGTAATGATAGAGTGTTTGAAGGAGGATGGGAAAATGCCCGAGGAGAGGGAGAAATTAAAGAGAGTAGTTAGGTGAGTTGTGACGACTGGAGAGAGAGACTGGAGGAAATGTGAGGGAATGGGATCAGTAGTGCATGTAGTCGGACAAGAAGAAGAGAGGAGTCTGGAGACTTCATCTTCTGTGATGGGATCAAATGTGGAAAGTGAGCCAGGGGAAACATAGGGAGGGATGGGAGTCACAGCAGTTGGTGGTTGGGAGTGGATTTCCTGATGAATATTATCTATTTTCTCTATAAAGTGGGAGGCCAGGTCATCAGCACAACTGTCTGTGACAGAGGTATGTGCTTTTGGCCTGAGGAGGGAGTGAAAGGTGTCATAAAGTTTCTTGAGGTTGTTGGCTAGTGAGGAGATCAGGGTGGTGAAGTAGGTCTGTTTGGTGAGGTGAAGGGCAGAGTTATAGGTTCTTAACATAAATTTGAAGTGGATGAAGTCTTCTGGTGTGCGGGTTTTTCTCCATCGGCGTTCAGCACTTCTAGAGCAATGTTGGAGAAGTCGAGTTTGCGATGTGAGCCAGGGCTGTTTTACTCTGTGTTTGGAGGTTCTGAGGGTGAGGGGCGCTACTTGGTCAAGGGTGCTTCTAAGAGTGTCTTTGTACTGATGTACAGCCAGATCAGGACAGGAAAAAGAGGAGATGGGGGACAGTGATGAGGGTAGGGAGTCTGAAAGAGTCTGAGGGTTAATGGCTTGTAGATTTCTGAATGTGTGGTAGGTAGGAGTGTGCTGGGGTGGGCGAGGATTTGTGAGCATGAAGGAGAGAATGTTGTGGTCAGAGAGAAGCGGTGAGTTATTTAGGTAGGAGATTGAGCAGAGTCGGACAAAGATCAGGTCAAGGGTGTTACCATCTTTGTGTGTCGCAGAGGTTGAGAGCTGTAAGAGGCAAGAGAAGTGGTTAGTGTTAGAAGCTGGGATGCAGCTGTGGAAGTGGGGCTGCTAATGGGGATGTTGAAGTGTCCCAGGATAAGAGTTGGTAGTTCTGAGGACATGAAGTGCGGCAGCCAGGCTGAGAAGTGGTCAAGGAAGTGGGTGGGTGAGTCTGGGGGCCAGTAAATGACCTCTACTCTGTGGGGGAGGGGACGAAAGAGCCTGATGGTGTGGACCTCAAAAGAAGGGAATGAGAGTGATGAAACTGGGGGGATGACCTGGAAAGTGCATTGTGGGGACAGGAGTATGCCGACTGCACCATCAGGTCTGTTTGTGGGTCTCGGGGAATGGGTGAATTGTAAGCCACCATGGGAAATGACAGCAAGGGACACAGTGTCAGAGTCCTGAATCAAGATTTCAGTGAGTGCCAACAGATTCAGAGAGTTGTTCAGAAAGTAATTGTGCAGGAAAGGAAGCTTGTTCTTGCATCTTTATTCTGCTGGGAAAGCCCCAAAATTGTTTTTCAGAATCCCAATGGTCAACTTCACATTGGCTTAAGGCCCCGTCACACA
Organism: Dendrobates tinctorius; assembly: GCF_039654945.1. Lineage (NCBI taxonomy): Eukaryota > Metazoa > Chordata > Amphibia > Anura > Dendrobatidae > Dendrobates > Dendrobates tinctorius. The sequence goes on from NW_027361766.1 coordinate 36,585,982, forward strand.
CAGCGAGATCGCTAGAGAGATCGCTGATTTTGTGATGCCACAGCGATCTTGCCAGCGAAATCGCTGTGTGTGACGGGGATCAGCGACCAGCTCCTCTGCCGGGTATCGCTGATCGCGCTCCATCGTCCCGGGCCATTTTTTGATCGCTGACCTCCCGCTGACCAGCATGCATCGCTGTGTGTGGCAGCGAGAGACCAGTGATCAGCGACGCTGGACGCTGGTTTCCAATGTAAGCATTGGGTATCAAAGAGCCACGCGGCTCTTGGATACCCGCTGTTTACCTTGGAAACCAGCTTGCTCGCTGGTCCTGATCGCTGGAGGGGCTGTCTATGTGACAGCTCACCAGCAATCAGCCTAATTGTCCCAGCGATCCCATCCATGTCGGATCGTTGGTGGGATTGCTGGGACATCATTATGTGTAACGGGACCTTTAGTTGCATTGCTGCCAGACACTCAGCTATTCATATATTCATTGACATATCAGTTTTTTGTCCAGCCAAGTATAATTTTCCTTTGACATTAAAGACAGTAATGTAATCATTATAAATATATGACATCTTGCTGACATTAATAAAGACTACATTGTCAGATTCAGCAGAGCAGTGATTCGCTGAACTCCACATTTCCATATAAATGCACATCTAAATAACTTATGATACATCTAAAATAAAAAAATCTGGAAATACATTTAAGCATAAAAGGAAATATTTGCTTGTATCCCAACGCAAATACTGCAAAACTGATTATCACTGGTACTGCAGCTTGCTCCTACCAAATTGGAAACCATGTATGACTATTAAATCTTTTCTCAAATTGTGACAATATCACTCAGTTGCCCGATGTACCAGTGGTTATCAATATTTTCCATAAAAAAGTTGTCTGTAGCTTGTCATGTTTTTCATTTCCTAAACCATGTAGTCAGAGAAAATGCATGTAAAGAAATAATATGGGAACATGATCTCCATGAAGGTATAATTTATTTTCTAATTTTTGTATCTTAGATTAAATTTATGAAAAATGGGAAATGTTGTACAATTTGCTTTTTTAAGAACTAGAGAAAATAATCCATATTGCACAGTCTCAAAGGTTTTACCTGCATAATCCTAGTGTATTACATAGTAACTTGAAATATGGTCTTAATTGCCCACCAGAATACTAGAAGTATTTTTAAATGTCCCCAAAATGCAATAAGAATGTATATTTAGAGCTCCAGTATATATGGAGACCACTAATGTCTGTTTCTTTCAAATTTATGTAATTTTATCCTTGAAAAATGTGCCCTAAGTAGAGATGCCCAGATCTTTTGAAATGAGGGATACAGAGAAAGTAATATACCACAATCAGATTAGGCCTATTCCAAGGTGAAATGAGATGTGAGCTCTGATCTCCTATCCCTACACTGTACAGGTATAAAATGGAGATCCTTGGACCTTACTCATTTATTATTCTCACTATTAGAGATGAGCCATAATTTAAAGAGCCATTAAAAGATAAAAAAAAAGTATAGTCACCTTACCGCTCACTTTTCTAGCCTCTCTAGTCCTCACAGCTGTCCGGTCCTTGTCACATCTTTAAATCGCTGCCACAAGCACTGAATCCCTTAGTCTATTCATGTTAGGATAGGACATTTGGTTCTGGTAAGGTACTAATCTCAATTTCTTGTGATGGCCCAACTCTCCTTCCCCGCCAATTGGCTGTTCTAGACCATTTGATGTGAGAGCTGTAGATCATTATGGTGAAGCTCGCATGGCCATGACTGATACCACTAACCCACTCACAGAGTAACTCAGAGTATTCAGCAGTATGTGAAATGGTGTTGGAGCGCCCCACAGGGCCTTAGGTTACTTGGTACCGGGCCAGTCAGTTCTTAAAGGGGATGTCACGGCAGCAGTGACCCGGACCGTGGCCCTGGGCATCCAGTAAAGTTGTTAAAAGAATGATGATGATAGGGTAGATAAAAGATGATGATGATGATGGGTTAGTTTGTAGGGGGATTAGTCGTGATGCCACCTGTGGTTTCTGGCCAGAGGTGACCAGTGCTGCAAAGCATATCCTCTGGGATTGATGGTAATGCAGCAGGGTTGTTACAGCTCTCCACAGGCAGAGCTTGGTTCCAGGGCAGTTAGGATGAAGCTGGTAGCTGTAGTGGTGCGTGCGGTGCAGGGCAGATGAGACGCAAAAGACACAAAGGACACAGCAGGGTGCAGTTTCAAAGGTTTACTGACTGTTCTGGCATGCACTGGTGCCCACTTGGTGCCATGTCCTTCAGGTGAGGGGTCCAGCAAACTCCCAGTTAGATTGGGAAGCACTTTACCAGGACTCCTTTTTGTGTGTCTTTCCTGGCTGCCTCACTGCACTGACTTTCTCTTCTCCTGTTCAGCACCTTCACAACCAGTGTCTCCAAGCCAACAGCCATGGACCTTGTTGGGTGATGTTCTCTGAGTCCCCTTGCTCCTATCTGGCTGCCTTTTTAGGGAATGGATGTGGTTGCGGCTGAGGTACTTACAGTTACCTCAGCCTCTGGCTTTCCAGCTGAGTTTGGTGATTCCTCTACTGGGCTCGGGGCCGGTACCCCACTGCAACCTGGTCCCTCCACTTCTGGATACGGGCCCCCACGGATGGCTTCTGCACTTCCCGTGCCCCTAGGACCCCTTCTATCCTCACAAGAGCTTCCTTCAGGCTCTCCTCACAACTCTCTGTCTCTAGTTCTTCCTACTTTAGTCCTTCTCCTTCGCTGTCCTGTCACCAACTGACTAACTGTTACTGCTCACTCATTCTCATCTTCTAAGTTCCTCCCCTTTTTACCTACCAACTCCACCCACCTCCTGACACCCTTTATTACCCAGCCAGGGATGAGACCATCCTCCCTTAGGGTACATCCAGGGTGCCCTGCTGCCATAGTGTGTGTTGGGTGCAGGTGTTAGAGTCCTGGGTGGTGCTCCCTCCTTACCTGAGAGTGGGATACCACACCTCTGGATGGGGTGCAGTACCTCTGTGGCAACTGGACCCTCAGGGGCGCCACATTGTCAGGCATTTTTTTGTGTGGGGGTTAAGAACTCGTGAATCAAATCGCAGAGTGTTCAAATTCATGGGTGCCTCTGAATTTCAGGAAATTTGACTTGTGAGTTTCAGAATGATGCTCCTTAGGCCTCTTTCACACATCAGTTTTTTGCCTTCAGGCGCGATCCGGCTTTTTTTTGTAAAACCGGATCCGGCAAAATGCAATGCCGGATCCAGTTTTTCCCCATTGACTTGCATTAGCGCCGGATCGTGCCGGATGGCATTGCGTTTCATCCGTTTTTTGCCGGATCCGGCAACTTGTCTCATTCCGGCGTCTGGAAAAAACGGCTACTGTAACGTTTTTTGTCTCCGGCGAAAAAGCCGGAAGCGCCGGATCCGGCGCTTCCAGCTTTTTACTACAATGAAAGTCTTTGGGCGCCGGAATGCGCCGGATCCAGAAAAAGACGGATCCAGCCACCGGATCTGGTTTTTTTAAGTCTGCGCATGCTCAGATCCAATTGGCCAGCCCCCAGGAACAGATATAACCTGCTAGACGGATCCAGCAAAAAAACGGATCCGTTTCTACAGTTCTCCAAAATTTATGCTGGATCCGTTTTTTCTAAAAATAGCCGGATCCTGCCTGACGGCAAAAAACTGATGTGTGAAAGTAGCCTAAGAGTGATCTGTTCATTTCATATCATTAAAAGTGGACATTTAAATGGTGAGTGGGTATACAGAATTAATTTCTCTGTTGACCAAAGGACAAAATGTGACAGTTGATTTGGAAACTAATTGTTATGCTCATCTTTACCTAGTGGAATATTATACTTAGGGCCAGATTCATGGCCCTAAGTTAAAAGCTTGGAAAAGTTTTGTTGCAACTCAAAGCTGCGCTAACATTTTGCGACTTTTCTGGTGTTCTCACACCATTTTCGTCAAGCTCCAATAAAGTGGGCAGACCTGGGACAGGGTGAGGACATAGCAACTACAGTACTACTACAGTATGATTTGTGGAGAAGTGAGATGTACGCCACTTGTCAGATGCTCCTTATTCATTGAAAGGCATGTGTGTTTCAATGATTCAAAAGTCTCACTTCAAGCCTTGTGTGAAGATCACTGGCCTTGATGAATCAGGGCCTTAGTTTTCAGACAAATAATCTCATTTTATGGCTTTTTTCTTGCCTTTAAACAATTTCTTGCCACTAGTATCTGGATGCTATTGCTATCAGAGCTCAAGTTTCAGAACTGTCTGCTGTCTTCTGCAATATTGCATATATTTGTCTGTTATCTAGAGTTGAGCGAAACGGGTCGAAAAATTTCAAAAGTCGCCGACTTTTGGCAAAGTCGGGTTTCATGAAACGAAACCCGACCCTAGGATGAGGTCGGCCACGAGGTCGGCGACTTACGCGCCAAAGTCGCGTTTCAAAAGTTTGTTTTGCGCTCTTTTTCAGCCAATCAGGATCCACGGACACTGTGGGCAACGTGATGACATAGGCAGGGGTCACCACCATCTTTCAGAAGGGCATGCAAGTGATTGGCTTGCTTTGGTGGGCGTCACAGGGGGTATAAAAGGGCATGCACGCCGACCGCCATCTTACTTCTGCCGATCTCAGTATAGGGAGAGGTTGCTGCTGATTCTGTAGGGAGAGCGTTAGGCAGGGAAGAAGAAAAAAAAACTGCTTCTGCTGCTAGCGATTTGGCCTGCACAACACACCAGTCACTGTGTGTGCAGTGCAAGGGGAGGCTATATAGTGGTGTATCAGTGGTGTTGGTTGTTGGGCTGCCTTCTAAGGCTTCCTGACATTCCTGCATTGCTGTTTACCAACTGCTCCGCAAACTGCTTTTTTAAAAGCAATCCCAATTTTTTTTTTTTGTCCTGCTGAGAAGAAAAAAAAACTGCTTCTGCTGCTAGCAATTTGGCCTGCAAAACACACCAGTCACTGTGTGTGCAGTGCAAGGGGAGGCTATATTGTGGTGTATCAGTGGTGTTGGTTGTTGGGCTGCCTTTTAAGGCTTCCTGACAGGCTGGCATTGCTGTTTACCCATTGCTCTGCAAACTGCTTTTTTAAAAGCAATCCAATCTCCCTTATCCTCTAGTCACTTTTGTCACAGCTGTGCCATCGAGCCTGTCACATAGCGCTCAGATATTCATTGGGCCTCACACAATCCAAAAGTGTCCAGTGTCCAAAAGTGTGTGCAGAGATTCAAAATCTCCCTTATCCTCTAGTCACTTTTGTCACAGCTGTGCCATCGAGCCTGTCACATAGCGCTCAGATATTCATTGGGCCTCACACAATCCAAAAGTGTCCAGTGTCCAAAAGTGTGTGCAGAGATTCAAAATCTCCCTTATCCTCTAGTCACTTTTGTCACAGCTGTGCCATCGAGCCTGTCACATAGCGCTCAGATATTCATTGGGCCTCACACAATCCAAAAGTGTCCAGTGTCCAAAAGTGTGTGCAGAGATTCAAAATCTCCCTTATCCTCTAGTCACTTTTGTCACAGCTGTGCCATCGAGCCTGTCACATAGCGCTCAGATATTTATTGGGCCTCACACAATCCAAAAGTGTCCAGTGTCCAAAAGTGTGTGCAGAAATTCAAAATCTCCCCTGTCCTATAGACACCTTGTACCTTGTTTTACATTACTATATAGTTTGTTGGATTTTGTCTACATTTCTACCAAAAATGAGGAAGGCTGGTGGAAGAGGCCGTGGAATTGGGCGGGGGTTGGCAGCTGGTAATGATGGTGTTGGTGGTGGATCTGATGGTAGTAGCAAGAGCAAAATAGGACCGAATGCAGGAGGTGTTGAGCCTGCGTCATCGTCTGGCTACATAAGGCCTCGAACGCTTAGTTTTCTAGGAGTTGGCAAACCGCTTTTAAAGCCAGAGCATCAGGAAAAAGTTTTGTCTTACATTGCTGACTCAGCCTCCAGCTCTATCGCCTCCTCTTCTTCAGTTGTAAAAAGTAAAAGCACTGAGTCGTCATTGGAGGCTCATGTTCATGAACCACACCTTTCCTTGTGTCCTTCACCCCAGCCAAGATTGAAGGATGATGCAGGCCATACTACTGATTACTCCATGGAGCTGTTTTCACATACCATGCCTGGATTATCAAGTGAAATGGTGAATTACCCAGGCCAAGATGAATCTGACATGGAGTGCACTGATGCACAGCCGCTGATGGATGATTCTGCTGGTACATTCACTCAGAGCACTACATTGTCCTTGCAGTGTACAGAGCCAGATTCTGACCCTGATGAGACTCAGGTGCCCCTTCCCGCACACTATACCACCATACACGGTGACACAGAGGAAGGTGCACATGACATAGAAGAGGAGGTGATGGATGACCCAGTTGTTGACCCAGATTGGCATCCATTGGGGGAAGAGGGTGCTGCTTCCAATAGCTCAGATGAGGAGCATCTACAGCAGACATCGACATCGCAACAGCTGTTATCTGGCAGACCCGGAGCACTCCAAAGACAGGTTCCAAACATCAAAAGAGTTGCTGGACAGCTTGTCCAGAGGGTCAAAAGATCACAGCGTGCTAGGCCGCAAAATGTCTGCCAAAGTAGGAAGAGTGCAGTGTGGCACTTTTTTGACCAAAATCCTCATGATCAGGCCAAGGTTATCTGTAAGAAGTGCGCAAAGACCTTTAGCCGAGGGAAAAATCTGAAAAATTTGAATACCAGTTGCATGCTTAGACATTTAACCAGCATGCACTTGCAAGCGTGGACACAACACCAAACCTCAAGTGCCACATGTGCAACTGATCACAACGAAGGTAGTCAGCAACGCTACATTGTTTCCCCCACTGTAAGCCCACCGGTTAGCACAGCAGCAAATGTTGAGGTGTCGTTGCAAGGCCACAGCAGTCAGGGAATCCCACTGTTATATCAACGAAAGACTGATTCTAGGCCATCAGAAAGAACACCAACTCCATCACCATCATCAACCCTCTCTTAGTCCGCCCTGTCCACCGCTACTTCCACCATATGCAGCTCTCAAGTCCAGCTCACCCTCCCAGACACTATGAGTAGGTCAAGAAAGTACTCAGTCTCTCATCCGCGTACACTGGGTTTGAACGCCCACATTGCCAAACTAATCTCGTTTGAGATGATGCCCTTTCGGTTGGTGGAAAGCACAGCTTTCCGCGAACTCATGGCCTATGCAGTACCACGCTATGACCTACCCAGTCGCCACTTCTTCTCTCGCAAAGCCATCCCAGCCCTCCACCATCATGTGAAAGACTGCATTGTCCATGCACTCAAGCAGTCAGTGAGCGGAAAGGTGCACCTCACAACTGATGCATGGTCCAGTCGGCATGGCCAGGGCCGTTACGTGTCCATCACTGCGCACTGGGTTAATGTGGTGGATGCAGGGTCCACAGGGGACAGCGGTGGTGGGACAGTGCTGCCTAGCCCACGGTATAGGAAACAGTTGGCTGTAGGCGTTCGACCCTCCTCCTCCTCCTCCTCCAGAAGCGAAAGCTCGTCCACAGAGCGCAGTCGTACGAGCACTCCATCTGCAGCTGCCACTGTTGCACACGATGTGTCCCCCTATCGAGCAGCTAGTGGAAAGCATCAGCAGGCTGTGTTGCAGATGATGTGTTTGGGCAACAGACACACCGCCGAGGTGCTGGCCGAGTACTTGAAGCGACAAACTGAGTCATGGCTGGGCAGTGTACATCTTGAGGCAGGCAAGGTAGTTAGTGATAACGGCCGTAATTTTGTGGCAGCCATAGCCCTTTCAAAACTCAGCCACATACCTTGCTTGGCTCACACCTTGAACCTGGTAGTGCAGTGCTTCCTCAAAAATTATCCGGAGTTAACAGCCCTGCTCCAGAAGGTGCGAAGACTGTGCGCGCACATCCGCCGGTCGCCTGTACACTCCGTTCGTATGCAGAAGCTGCAGCGATTGCTCCACCTTCCCAACCACCGCCTCATTATCGACATTGCAACAAGGTGGAACTCCACCCTGCACATGGTGGAGCGGCTGTGCGAGCAGAGGCAGGCCATAATGCATTTGTGGGAGGATACACGGCCAGGCACTTTGAGAGCAGACATGGAGTTGACAGGTGTGCAGTGGTCAAAGCTGAAAGACCTCTGTAAAGTCCTTCAGTGTTTTGAGGAATGCACACGGCTGGTAAGCGCAGACGATGCCATCCTAAGCATGAGCATCCCACTTATGCGTCTGCTCATGCAAACTTTGACGCATCTTAAGGAGCAGGCGTCTGCAGCCAATGTTGATGAGGAGGAAGAGGAGGAGGGAATCCTTGATGACATTCAGCCATTGTCTGCTCAGGGACCTCTCCTGGACGAGGTGGAGGAAGAAGAGGAGGAGGAGGATGATGATGGGGATGATTACTTAGGGACTTAGGGGAGGAGGATGCATCTCGTGGGGCAAGTGAAAATGTTGGCGTGGCAAGGTCTGGTACAGGGTTTGTGCGTGACTGGAGGGATGTGGATTTGCCAGAAAGTGCTCCTCCACCCAGCACTCGCAGTGCATCATTGACACCGGGAACATTGGCCCACATGTCAGATTATGCCTTGCTGATCCTAAAAAGGGACCCCCGCATTGCCAAAATGATGAACGATGACGACTACTGGTTGGCCAGCATCCTGGATCCACGCTATAAAGGCAAATTACAAAACATCATGCCACAGGAGAACCTTGACCTAATATTGGCTAATAAACAAGTATCTCTGGTAAATCGGTTGCTTCAGGCATTCCCAGCACACAGCAGCGGTGATGGTTCTCACACGAGCCGTACGGGCCGGGGGCAGCTTGGCAGAGGTGTTCGTGGTGCACACAGCAGAAGTGGCGTTGGAGACAGGGGTTTCATGACAATGTTGTGGACTGATTTTTCAAATACCGCTCACACAACTGGTAATACTGCATCGATGGAAAGTGACAGGAGACAGCAGTTGTCAACTATGGTTACAAACTACTTTTCCTCCCATATCGATGTTCTCCCACACAGGTCATTCCCCTTTGACTATTGGGCCGCTAAACTGGACACCTGGCCTGAATTGGCCCAATATGCCTTACAGGAGCTCGCTTGCCCAGCTGCAAGTGTGCTATCGGAAAGAGTCTTCAGTGCAGCTGGATCAATCCTGACAGAAAAAAGGACCCGTCTGTCAACCCAAAATGTGGATGATCTAACCTTCATTAAAATGAACCTTGCATGGGTTTCCAAGGATTTTGTCCCACCTTCCCCTGATGACACATAGGGTGACAGAAAAATGGCTTGCTTTGGTCCACCTCTTCCTGGGACTTCACCTATTTCGCCTTTTGCATCAGCTGAATGTCCAACATCAACATATGCCACTTTCTAAAACTCCCTAACTGTGCTGCTTCCCCCTCCATGGCCGGGGTCACCACCTAGCACACGACACCGTGCGAGTGCCGTTGCCCTGGACAGGTGGGTAGGCCGACTCTTGGGCGCGGGCACTGGCACAGGGTTCCTCATAGTGCAATCAAGTGTCTCTGACGGTGGTGGTGCACACCCGCCGTCAGACACACCGCTGTACTATGAGGGGCCCAGTGCCAGTACCGACGCCCACGAGTGGGCCCCCCTTGCTTGGGCAGGGCCCCAGCATTTGCAATCTTTACCTCTCCCTGCTCCTCCGCTGTGTAATCTGGGCCGTCAAATCCATACTGTGCCTGACACCGTCTGAGCCTGCCTCCTGATGTATAGACATATATTTTGAATGTGTATGCTATCCATACATGTTATCCGGGGAAACGGTACCCTTTCTAACCTTTGTGCAATCACGTGCAATCCATACTGGGCCTAACACCGTCTGAGCCTGCCTCCTGAGACATATATTTTGAATGTGTACGCTATCCATACATGTTATCCGGGGAAACGGTACCCTTTCTATCCTTTGTGCAATCACGTGCAATCCATACTGGGCCTAACACCGTCTGAGCCTGCCTCCTGAGACATATATTTTGAATGTGTACGCTATCCATACATGTTATCCGGGGATATGGTACCCTTTCTAACCTTTGTGCAATCACGTGCAATCCATACTGGGCCTAACACCGTCTGAGCCTGCCTCCTGAGACATATATTTTGAATGTGTACGCTATCCATACATGTTATCCGGGGATACGGTACCCTTTCTAACCTTTGTGCAATCACGTGCAATCCATACTGGGCCTAACACCGTCTGAGCCTGCCTCCTGAGACATATATTTTGAATGTGTACGCTATCCATACATGTTATCCGGGGATACGGTACCCTTTCTAACCTTTGTGCAATCACGTGCAATCCATACTGGGCCTAACACCGTCTGAGCCTGCCTCCTGAGACATATATTTTGAATGTGTACGCTATCCATACATGTTATCTGGGGATACGGTACCCTTTCTAACCTTTGTGCAATCACATGCAATCCATACTGGGCCTAACACCGTCTGAGCCTGCCTCCTGAGACATATATTTTGAATGTGTACGCTATCCATACATGTTATCCGGGGATACGGTACCCTTTCTAACCTTTGTGCAATCACGTGCAATCCATACTGGGCCTAACACCGTCTGAGCCTGCCTCCTGAGACATATATTTTGAATGTGTACGCTATCCATACATGTTATCCGGGGAAACGGTACCCTTTCTAACCTTTGTGCAATCACGTGCAATCCATACTGGGCCTAACACCGTCTGAGCCTGCCTCCTGAGACATATATTTTGAATGTGTACGCTATCCATACATGTTATCCGGGGATACGGTACCCTTTCTAACCTTTGTGCAATCACGTGCAATCCATACTGGGCCTAACACCGTCTGAGCCTGCCTCCTGAGACATATATTTTGAATGTGTACGCTATCCATACATGTTATCCGGGGATACGGTACCCTTTCTAACCTTTGTGCAATCACGTGCAATCCATACTGGGCCTAACACCGTCTGAGCCTGCCTCCTGAGACATATATTTTGAATGTGTACACTATCCATACATGTTATCCGGGGATACGGTACCCTTTCTAACCTTTGTGCAATCACGTGCAATCCATACTGGGCCTAACACCGTCTGAGCCTGCCTCCTGAGACATATATTTTGAATGTGTACGCTATCCATACATGTTATCCGGGGATACGGTACCCTTTCTAACCTTTGTGCAATCACGTGCAATCCATACTGGGCCTAACACCGTCTGAGCCTGCCTCCTGAGACATATATTTTGAATGTGTACGCTATCCATACATGTTATCCGGGGAAACGGTACCCTTTCTAACCTTTGTGCAATCACGTGCAATCCATACTGGGCCTAACACCGTCTGAGCCTGCCTCCTGAGACATATATTTTGAATGTGTACGCTATCCATACATGTTATCCGGGGATACGGTACCCTTTCTAACCTTTGTGCAATCACGTGCAATCCATACTGGGCCTAACACCGTCTGAGCCTGCCTCCTGAGACATATATTTTGAATGTGTACGCTATCCATACATGTTATCCGGGGAAACGGTACCCTTTCTAACCTTTGTGCAATCACGTGTAATCCATACTGGGCGTGAGAACGGCTGGCGAGCTGTTAAGCAAGCTACAGCACCTGTGGTTTGCATACGTAAGTTTTTCATTTTTTCAGGAATGACGGTTAGGCCTAATTCCGGAACTGCGGTTGACCTGCACTTACTGGGAAATCATTGTTCGCGGGTAATAATTGTAATCAGTGATCCCCATCACTAACGTTGTTCAGCGGGTTATCTGCACCTGTAAGCGACAAACGCTGGCCTTTTCAGTGTAGCGCACATGCAGCCACGGACATGTAAGGGCATGACACACCAGTTATTGGCCAATCTCATGTGCCAGAGCCTCACGTGTCCCTCTAGTAAGCCGGACTCGGACCGCGGGGCATGACGGAGTCTCGTTCGTTAACGGAATTAAGCTTGCAATGTGTGCATCTGTTCTGTAGCTGGCATGGTTGAGGTTTCCCAGGTGGAGTCGAATTTAACCGTAGGCTCCACTCCTGGTGGTGCCCTTCAGGACATTCCTTTAAGGTTCAGCTTTGCAACCATACTGCCCACGTAAAACAAACACTTTGCCTTCATGAACGCTGTTTGGAGGGTCATGACTCGTGGGAATAACGCCGCCCAATCAGTTAACCTGCTAGAGAGATCCTTTGTTGCTCCCAAGCATGACATCACACTCCCTAGGAGGAAAGTAATGCCACTGTGGCGACCGTACTCCTGGGGGCGACACAAGTGCACTGATGCCCAGCCACTGCTCGATGAATCTGCTGGTACATTGACCCAGACCACTACATTCCCCTCGCACGCTACCCGGCCTGAATCTGACCCTGATGAAACTCAGGTTACCCTTCCCATATACAGTTCCATCTTACACGGTGACAAAGAGGAAGCTGCAGATGAAAGAGCAGGTTCGGCCCACCCGCCATCAGACACACCACCGTACTATCAGGGGCCCTATGCCAGTGCCGTCGCCAACGAGTGGGCCCCCCCGCTTGCTCAGGATCACAGCACTTGCAAGGTTGAAATACTGTGCAGTGAGATGGAAGATGGGGAGTCCAGACTAGTACAGGGATTCCCTAGCGAGGAGACTTATTTGATTGTTTTCAATGTTGGGACAGCAATTTTTGGGGAGCACTATACTCTGGAGAATGATAGATGGGGCCCACCATACACTGGAACATTCCAAAGGTGGACATCAGACACTGGAGCAGCATTTACAGGGCCCATTATACACTAGAGCATTAGAAATGGGGCCCATTATGTTTGGAGCATTATTTGGGCCCATAAGACAGTGGAGCTTCATCCATGGGGACCAACATATACTGTAGCATTATGTGGAGCTCATCATATACTGTTTCAAACATTATATGGGACCAATGATTCTGTATGGAGAAATAGATGGGCCTCGTCATGAGATGTAAAAAGTGAAGTATTTTTCATTGTACTATACCGCTATTTCTCTGCCGTATCGGAGCATGATGAGTTGTGGCATGTGTTAAAGGGGCGCTCTTTCGCCCAGGGCACATGAAAACCTGCAGCAAGCCCTCCCCCCCACAACTTTAGCCAAATAACCCCCATTTTTCAGTGCGTAAATTGTATTATGAAGTTAATTAAGGTTGACAAGCTTAAGTAAGAAGAATTGATGCTTTTGGCATTCAAATGGGCACTGTAGGTGTGTTTCCTGTCCTCCTCTCACTGCCGACTTTTATTCCCCATTGACTTACATTGGGTTTCGTGTTTCGGGACGACCCCGACTTTTCCCTATAATCGGACGATCTTGCTCGACCCGACTTTTGGAAAAGTCGGGTTTCACGAAACGAAACGCGACCCTAAAAAACCAAAAGTCGCTCAACTCTACTGTTATCCTAAAAGTGAACTACATTTGGATCTACATGTGTCAAGTGTTGCTGTTAAATAAACGCTGATTACCTATGTACAATCTGATCGGTGGTCTTTTAATATTCTGTGTAGACCAGCAAGCTGCTAACCCGATCATTCTGAGGGCTTTGAATTTCAAGAATCTTGGCAGCACATGTCCTATTTTTGTAGGACATTGTGCTGCCCTGAACAATGATGGTTAAGTTAGCTAAAAAAAAAAAATCAAACCTGATGAACCAGCATGACTACCGGTATGTTTGCTGGTCCGTTTAAAAGCAGCATTATAGTTTTAACCAAATTGCTGTAAGTTATCTTTTGATGAAGTGGACTCTAAAGATCATAAATCATTTAGATTCTCTGAATTCACTATGTTCATTATGGACAAGAGATTTTCCAATAATTGCAACGTGAGCATTAAAGGAATGGTGTTTGCCCTCATTTTCTGTTAAGTAGTAAGGTTGATTTCTGTCTCAAGAGGTTACATCTGAATATTACTTGATAGTTCATGATATAATCAGCCAACATATATTTATACAGATTTATGTTGTTTTTTCTCCCTAAAATACTACAATAGTTTCTGATTATATAAACTGATTGGAACTCAAATTAGATTCCAATTAGACTAGGTTGTGTTTCTCTCTTACATACAAGCAATAACAGAGAAACAGATTGTTTGTTCTGAGAAAGAATAAAGGTGTTTGCGTTAACAGGTATAAATGGTCTGGCACAGTCTACTACTACAGTGTATACATCAGTGGTGCTCATATGTCTGAAAATAGATGCTATACATTCACTGGATGATGACTTTACAAGGGCTGAAAATGGTGTATGTCACCGTCTTATAGAAAGGAGACTAAGACATTATACTGACCCTCTGCTATATTCAGGATTGCCGTATTATCTATTGTTTGCAATGAATTACTTTTGATCTTGATGTGGGGTAGCTACCATCTGGTTATGTAAGTTGTTTTTTTATTATTTAAATACATTATTTTGCCATATATATGTTATTATTTGCCATGCTATCTAATACTGATATATGTTACCCGTGCTGCATACCACCAACCAAGTGCGTTTCTTGTGTAGTATTATGCCTTGTTATTATGTTGATCAATAAAATACCATTTTATACTGAGAATTGTGCATATAACAGAAACAGTCGTGGCAGAAAGTGTTAGAACCCTTGAAATTGTTCCAGAAAGTTAAGCATTTCTCCTAGAAAATTACACGTTTTGTTATGTACATGTTTATTTCATTTGTGTGTATGTGAACAACACAAGAATACAAGAAAAAAAAATAAATTTGACATAATTTCACACAAAACCCCAAAAACTGTTAGCACCTTCTACTTAATATTTGGTTGCACTCCATTTGGAATAAATTACTGCACTCAGTCGCTTCTTATAATAAGCTGCTTACACCTCAACTGGAATTTTGGACCACTCTTCTTTGGCAAATGTGACACCCCAGAGTCCAGTTGTCACAGTGACATTACCTCCCTCTAATGGGTAAAGTCATGCTTGGAGGCAGAAAGGGACCCCCATGCCAGGTAATAGATTAAATCACAATTTCCTGCTGCAGGTCAGAAAAGGGAGCTGCCTTATAAATTCTGGCCAGCAGAGAGGGTTGGTGAGTCAGCTAGAAATGAGCTGAGGGAGTTGTCATGGAAACAGGAGCAGTTGTGAGCTGTGTGGAGAAATGATGACAGTTAAAGGTGAGGACGTAAGGTAAAAAGATCTTTCTTGAAGATCCTGTGAGATGAAGACAGGGAGCTGATCGGAGAGGAGCTCGATAGGCAGAGCTGATCTGTGAAGAGGGAAAGGACAAGAGCAGAGACTGAGAGGCTCTGGGGAAGCTAAAATACTGCATATAGCAGACCCCTGAGTGAAGCGTTAATAAAGAGAAAAGGGACATCAGAGTCCTAGGCTGACAGGAACTGTACGCCCTGTTAGCCGAATCTGAAAGTACAGGGGATTGTAAATTCCTGTGCACATTGAACACCTGAGGGCACGTCAGCGGATAAGGAGCCCGGACTGACTGTGAAAAGAACGGTACCCGTGGAATAGGCTCACGCTGACAGCCGTACAGGTTAGTGAAACCATCACGAATAGAGGGTCACAGCATAGTTATATACAGCGGAGACCCACACACAAAGCGCAGAAAGAAAGGTCCTAAATCCCCACCTGGCAAGGTGGATCCCCTGAATGCCTCCAGGCGAGCCGGACTCATTCCATCACCTGTATGTGGTACTCCGGACTACAACCAATTACCAGTAAAAGGTAAAGAAACTGCAACTCTCTGTGTCTTTCTCTCATTTCTCTGCACCCCAACATTCACAGCCATTTTTACTATTTATTTAACATCTTTGCCCTGGGACTACAGCCCTACCTGTGGAGGGCTACAACATCATAGCTGCACCCAATATCCATCCCAGAGAAGCAACACCGCAGCGCTGGTCACTTCTGACTAAAATACCACAGGTGGAGTCACGTATTTCACCATTTAATAACTTTATTTTCATTTTTACCACATAAATACCACGCAACTTTCCCCTATTTTATTCCTGGACGCCTCTGGGCCACGGTCCGTGTCGCCGTTGCCGTGACACCGTCCCCCATTGAAGTAGACAGGCCCGGTACCGAGTACCCCCAGGCCCTGCGGGGCACTCCACAAACTTCTCCAGGATGGTCGCTCACATTTGAAGGGTTCCTTCTTCCAAGAGAAATTTTAAGCTTTCTCCACAGTTGTTCAATCAGATATCCGGATCCATTGCTGGCCGCTTCAGAACTCTCCAGCATTTAGTTTTCATCCAATTCTGGGTGCTTCTTGAAGTATGGTTGGGGTCATTATCCTGCTGGAAGACCCACGACTTAGGACGTAAACCCATCTTTCTGACACTGGGCACTACACTGCAACCCAAAATCCTTTGCTAATTTTCAGAATTCATGATGCCTTTCACATAGTAAAGGCACCAAGTGCCAGAGGTAGCAACACAACTCCAAATCATCTTTGAACCTCCATCATATTTGACTCTAGGTACTGTGCTCTCTTCTTGGAGGCCTCATTACATTTTCTGTAAATTGTAGAATAATGTTCTTTTCTTTACCAAAAAGCTCTATCTTGGTTTCATCTGTCCACAAGTCTCTTTCCCAGAAGGATTTTGGCTTACTTACGTACTCGTACATTTTGGCTATAGTGGTTAATTTCATTCTAATGTCAGTAAATAGTTCAGTCTGACATTGATGCACACTGAGCCTGCATGACAGCTTGAATTTCTTTGTAAATTGATTGGGGCTGCTTATCCACTATCCAGACTTTCCTGCATTGCAATCTTTCTGCACTTTTTCTCTGCCGTCCACATCCAGGGAGATTATTTAGAGTTCCAAGGGTTGAAAACTTCTTGATTATGTTGAGCACCAAGGACGAAAAACTCAAAATCTCAGAAGATGGACTTGTAACCTTGATATAATTCAACAGTTTTGGTTCGTAAGTCCTCAGACAGTTCTATTCTCCTCTTTCTGTTCTCCATGCTTAGCGTGGAACACTAAGTCATGGGCAGCACGGTGGCTCAGTGGAAAGCACTGCAGCCTTGCAGGGCTGGAGTCCTGGGTTCAAATCCCACCAAGGACAACATCTGTATGTTCTCCCTGTGTTTGCGTGGGTTTTCACTGGGTACTCCAGTTTCCTCCCACATTCCAAAAACATACTGATAGGGAATTTAGATTGTGAGCTCCATCGGGGACAGTGATGATAATGTGTGCACACTGTAAAGCACTTCGGAATATGTTAGCCCTATATAAAAATAAAGATTATTATTTATAATGCAAAGATTGAGTCAACTTCTCCTTAGTTATCTGGTAACATGTGTGATTTCATATTGCTCACACCTGTTACTTCCCACAGGGGAGTTTGAATGAGCATCACATGCTTGAAACAAAGTTATTTACCCACAATTTTGGAAAGATGTCAACAATTTTGTCGGGGCCATTTTTAGGGCTTTGTTTGATATTATGTTTAATTTGACAATTTTTCCCTGTTTTTTTGTGTTGTTCCAATACACAAAAAGGAAATAAACAAGTGTATAACAAAACATGTATATTTGCAATAATTTTCTGGTAGAAATGCTTCATGTTCTGGAGCAATTTCAAAGGTGCCAACACTTTCAGCAAAAACTGTATATGACAAATGTGTAATGACCGAGTGCATAACAGAGTACCAGTAAAAGAGGAAATGTTCCAGCTTCTGGCAATATTTTCAAAGTAATCTTCATTCCATCAAAAAACAATTAAAAATATAATGGACAGGAGTAAGTGACGCGTTTCGAACACGGTTGTTCTTTATCAAACTTGATAAATAACCACCGTGTTCGAAACGCGTCACCTGCTCCTGTCCATAATATTTTTAATTGTTTTTTGATGGAACAAAGATTTCTCTGAAAATTTTACCAGAAGCTGGAACATTTCCTCTTTTTCCTGCAATTGCTATACATGAGTGGTTGGCTCGTGATTCCGTGCTCACTGGACACTTGTAAACTTCAACGTTGAGCTGGAATTATCCTTTCTGTTTTCTATAACAGAGTACCACTCTTACAGAAGAATGGAAGGGTTGCCATCCTAGAAATGCAGAGATCATAGAAGCTTATTTTTCACTATGAAGAATGTATTCACCAGATAGGCAAGAGACTAGTCACTCAAAGGGGACAAGTAGCCACACCAAAGGAGTGTGAAAGCTGATACTTGAATGTGAAGATGAGTACCACACTTGAAAATAGGAGATTGATGACTGTTAAGGGAACAGTCATACAGAGACAGTGTGAAGGTGGTGCTGCTGAGGAGATTGCCAGCAATCTGTGACAAGTGTCAGCAAATTATCGCACATGTAAACACAGAGTTGCATGCCTGAATTCTTTACCTATGTAATTTCATCATGTTTCCTCTTTTCTTTCTGTTGAAACTGTCAAGCCAATTGCTTTAAGAAAAACATTTAACCATCAAGCTCATTGCCTCCCTACAACTAAAGTTATTGAACTGATACCTGTGTCCTAATGCATACTTTTGTTATCCTTAAATGAGGATCTTCTCTACCACCAAAGGCCACTACATCTTACAACATTTAAAGAGACATACTATCATTCAACTCTTTTGTAAAGGGTTTTGCCAACAGTATCAAAAGGAGCCAATGATTCTTCATTCCACTGAAAATGGAACAGAGTACATCATTAATCCTAAAACCCATGCTCTAAGGGCTTGTTCAGATATTTCCTTTTTCACACATATTTTCAATGCATTTTAGAGGGAAAGTACTAACAAAGTTAATAATATTTATGAAATCTCATGCACACAATGCTTTTTTCTCCCTTTCATGTTTGAGCCATATCTGCTGCTTGTCAATTCTTTCAGCATTTTGCAGCGATTTTCATCCTTTGAAATGAATGGGAAAAAAATGCAATTAAAAACACAAAAATTATGTATGTAAAAACAAGCAAAAACGTACATTAAAACCGTTAATAATTTTTGCAGTGTTTCCCTGCTAACACTATGACTTTTGGTGCAAAAAACTGCTGAAAATACTCAATGCATGCATGTATCATATGAGTATAGGTGTGCTTATCATTTTTTCTTGCTATTGACTGAAGACCTAGAATAGCTTGTATAAAAACGATAATATTTTCATTTCTGTATTTGTAATTGCCCATTTAGGACTTCATTGTTTTATGTTTTGTATCTAGGGCTTACACATGACTTTAAGTACAATGTGATCTGTACCCTCCATCCTTTACACTTCCAACTCAATTTTCATCTATTAATCAGAGAAAAATACAATTATATTATTATCTCCATATATATTTAATTCTCTAATGTGGAAATTGTGAAAATACAAGCCAGCACTATTTATAAGCACCTCACATATCTACATCAGACTCATATCTACTCATATCTAGCAGACCAAAATGCTCTGAAATATCCCAGTAAATATTTGAGTTCCAAGGTGACAGCACTATGGATGTCACCTCACAAGAGCAATGGTGCAGCAAGGTAGGAGATAACAGCCAGGCAGAGTAGCCAGAGAATTTAATTTTTCCAAAAAGTTCAATGCAACAACTGGGGTTCACATAACATACTGGTGTACGGATTCAGCTGTCATAGAGAGATTCTAACAAACCTTGCAATCCCTGTCATGCAGCTGCGGGGACTCGAGCATAGTCTTCAAGCATGCCGAAGATACTCTTTTAGGACACGAGCATGGTCAGATAACACCTTATCCGAGCACGCTCGCTCATCACTAGTCTGAAGCTAATGCTTGCTTGAGCTTGTACTGGGTGAAAGTTAATGGCTGCCATTTAGTATCACAATGTGCAGAGTATACAGATGTAGCAAATCTTAACTTGGCAAATAACTCACCATTTCGATATCACAAGTCCCTACATAATGTAAGCTCGCTTAAAGGGGTTTTCCATTTTCAGAACACAAACTGGGCTTTATTTACACTCCCTGAGCCTAGCCTTGAGCCTTTGCCGCTGCTCCTGGTGTTTGTTAGGCTACGTGCACACGCTGCGGAATGCTCTGCGGATTTGTAAAATCAGCAGGTCAAAAGACCTGCGGTTTTACCTGCGGATTGGCCTGTCAATTCATTCTGGGGTTTTGAAACCGCAGCAAATCCGCGCGGAAAATTCCCCAGCATCTGCACAGCGTTTTTTTTTTCTTCCATAGGTTAGAATGCTACTGTACACCACAGCAGAATCCGCAGCGTGTGCACACAGCCTTACTGTCTGCAGACAGACGTCACGTCGACAACACTGCAGTCAATCAGGGAGCTCAGCTGCTCTGCCTGAAATGATAAGGGAAGAATTGGTGTGCACTCAGGTCATAGAAGCGAGGTGCTGGTGGAATGGACTGCTGAAGTCCCAGAATCAATGAGCCGAAATTCACCGCACGCTCTAATAGATTATTTGCAAAAACATAGAGAATTTATTTAACAATTAAATATCCAAAAATTAAAGACAGAAAGTTGGATTAATAATTGTACAATACGACTGAAACACCCAAAGTTTCGACCCTCCCGGGTCTTAGTCATGGGGTTTCTTGGTTTCAGGTATAAGAAGCATATAAGGCAAGAGATCGAAAGGTCCCTGTGCAAATCCACAGATGCTAATGAAGTGAGGGGTCAACGTGTCTGGGAGAACTGTTCAGCGAGATAAACTGGCTCCTGTGTGCCAAGACTTCAGCCCTGGGTGGGTGTGAGAGGGCATGTGCCAGTGACCACACAAGGAGACTACAGAGGCCCTGGCGCCAGCTGCTTGGGGGCTCTGTAGTCTGCTGGTGTCGTCACTAGCGCACACCCTCTACTATAATGCAGCCCCCCATATAATATAATGCAATAGAGTGCAATCAGAGCGTGATCATAGTATGATCTGATCCCCTCGGATGAGGAAAAGATGGTAAAAAAATTCTCTATCTTCTCCTCTGTATCAGTACATGGAAATTGGATTACACGTAGATGTCATACAAGTGCAGTCCGATGTTTCCCATGGACTCACTACTTGTATAGCCAAGTGTGATCCAAATATCGGATAACACTTGGACATGTTGTGATTTTTCCATTAACCAGCTGTGACCAAGGAAAAAATTGGACATGTTCACGGCCCTATAGCATTACATTGGTCTGAGTGCGATCCCATATTTTGTTAAGATCACACTCGGACAGAAATACGGTTGTCTGCGTCTGGCCTAACAGTATTATTTGATATATCTTCTAGTTATTCAATGTAGAAAAATTATTTTAAAAAATGTACTTGTATCCCAAAATAATCTTATACACTGCAGTGACAAGAGCTCTTGAGTAACGCACAGATCTGGCCATTTAATAGTTTTATTAATTTTTAAGGAGAAGTTCCCCGACACTTTGGTAGGAACGACTCTAAACTTCTATGGGTCACTGTGACCCACAATGGAATTTCTTCATAAGAATCCTGAGTATCCAAAGACACCCCAAAGGAACAGTCATGTTTCAGTTGTCACCAGTCCATTTACTTTGGGAGTTTCCGCAATCCCCCAGAAAAATGATTATCATTGTCTGATAGTTGGTGACCAGGAGTATCTCCTAGGCTTTGCTCGGATTACCTATTTCTTAATCTCTGGCACATCTTGTTGAACCTGGTTAAAGTCTGTTGCCCTTGCAATGCTCATAGCTGCCTGCATACCCACTAATTCCTTCTTACGGTGCATCTCTCAGGGTAGGAATGGATCTACACTGAACCCCTTCTTAGGAAGCCATGCAAAACGCGCGTCAAGGGGGCTAGTGGTGGTATATGCTAAATAGTAATAATTACTCCTAATGGTACATCTATACCGTTTGCTATGTTTTTATTGTTGTGCCTCTGTATTTTATTATCTCCACTTGCTTTCTCATGATTTTGGCTTTATGTATAGCTCTCCAATAGAGAGAATGTTTCAATTATTCACTGCAGGATGAGCATGTGCGCCCTTGATTGGGACCCTGCACACTATCCCTGAAACAAACTTCTATATTCTGTGATAGGATATATAAGCACCTTATATATTAGGGTGTGAAATTTATATGGGGATGTCTGTTAATTGTATTATAGTATTTTTCTATTGCACCTGTAAGGTTTCCAGTTTTGCTTTTGCAGGCCTGATTCACACTTAGCACTTTTTTACATGGGATATCATTGCACAGTATAAAATAGTCAGGAACATTTTGCTCCTAGAGTTTTCTATTGGTCTTCACTAATGTGGGTAACCAATATGATCCATAAGATCTAAGTATCCATTGTATCCTCATAAGCAATTGTATTTTTGATACTATGGAACATATTATGTACTGGGTATTATTATTATTTATTGTTATAGCGCCATTTATTCCATGGCGCTTTACATGTAAGGAGAGGTATACATAATAAAAACAAGTACAATAATGTTAAACAATACAAGTCATAACTGGTACAGGAGGAGAGAGGACCCTGCCCGCGAAGGCTCACAATCTACAAGGGATGGGTGAGAATACAGTAGGCGAGGGTAGAGCTGGTCGTGCAGCGGTTTGGTCGATCGGTGGTTACTGCAGGTTATCGGCTTGTCGGAAGAGGTGGGTCTTCAGGCTCTTTTTGAAGGTTTCGATGGTAGGTGAGAGTCTGATATGTTGTGGTAGAGAGTTCCAGAGTAGGGGTGATGCGCGAGAGAAATTTTGTATGCGATTGTGGGAAGAGGAGATAAGAGTGAAGTAGAGAAGGAGATCTTGTGAGGATCGGAGGTTGCGTGCAGGAAAGTACCGGGAGACGAGGTCACAGATGTATGGAGGAGACAGGTTGTGGATGGCTTTGTATGCCATGGTTAGGGTTTTGTACTGGAGTCTCTGGGCAATGGGGAGCCAGTGAAGGGATTGACAGAGGGGAGAAGCTGGGGAATAGTGGGAGAACAGGTGGATTAGTCGGGCAGCAGAGTTTAGAATAGATTGGAGGGGTGCGAGAGTGTTCAAGGGGAGGCCACAGAGCAGGAGGTTGCAGTAGTCAGATCGGGAGATGATGAGGGCATGGACTCGGGTTTTTGCAGATTTTTGGTTGAGGAATGAACGGATTCGTGAAATATTTTTGAGTTGAAGTTGGCAGGAAGTGGAAAGGGCTTGGATATGTGGTTTGAAGGAGAGATCAGCGTCATGGAATACCCCGAGGGTATGTAATCTATCTTGCCTTATACTACATGGGTCTTTTTTTTTTTTGCATCATGTGCTTTACCTGGAAGTTTTATCATTTTTTTTTATTTGCATTTTTTTGTATATTTTCACTTAATGGGGTTATCTTGTTGTAAAGAAGGTAGGAAGGTTAATATTTGGGAGGCATCATGTGCAGTAAAGCTTTCCACCTTAAAGGGGTTGTCTGGTCCAAATCGATGGCTTCAGTCACTAAGTGTGACTGCAGACTTATGAACCCCTCCAGAGCACCCACTGGACATCTCTGGGATTTCCTGGTTTCAGACCCAGGACCTAAGGGTACAGTATGTATGAGTTATATATACCCCCGGCCAGTGGGTACGGCCTCGCGCTCCATACACCTTTATGGAGCGAGGCCCCACCCTCTAGTCATCTGCGCCCACTGGCCGGAGGTGTCACTAGATGGGGCACAGCTGGGGGTATATTTAACTCATACATACCCTCAGGTCCTGGGTCTATAAACAGGAAATCCCCGAGATGCCCAGTGCATGTGCTGGAGGGGTTCGTATTTCTGCAGTCACACAGAGTGACTGCAGACTTATTGATTTGGACAGGACAACCCCTTTAAGGTGGAAAGCTTTATTGCCCATGATGGAGCCTTAGCATTAACCTTCCTACCTTCTTTATAAAGTGGCAAAGCCAGAGAAGAAAGCAAAGAGAGGCATAGAAACATATACAAACAAAGTAAAAAGAAGAAAATCACACAGAAACTTTTACATTTCAATACTATTTGGCAAAGGCGAATAACATCTTGAGAATTTCCTCTATCACAAGGATCTTAAATGTATTGCTCTGTACAGATGAAGACTACTTCTCATAATATAATATTTCATTATCAGCCGAAAGAAATCACGTGTATCTTTTCAGAACATCCGAGATATTCAGACAGTGAGAACAGGCGCGAGAGAGAAGATGAACACAGCAGGCAATGCCAGGCTAACTATTATGTTACATTCTGAATTTGAAAAGACATTGGTAGAGATGACAGGTTTACTGAAGGCATGAACAATACGTCGTTAAATAAATCGTTACCGTTCTGGCCTTCCTTTTATTCCACCTTGCTAGTGTGCACATTGTTTTCATGCTGTACTACTGCCCTCCGGTGGTAAATAGACTAAATGGCGCCAATTTTCAAATTAGGGATTTAACGAGACTGATCATTTACTAACAAAGGTTGCATATGTATAAATTACAAATGTTTTGCCCAGAAATACACCAATGTTTACGTTTTGCTAATATGGGTTTAAGTGGTAGACTTTATCAGGCATAGGATAATCAGTCACGATAATCAAGAAGGAATACATTTTTTCTTAATATAAAATTATAAAAAAGCAGATGTAAATGTATAGAATGTTGCTCTAGGTTGGGTCTTGGAAGAACCTTTATCCATTTAAATAATCTCTTTTCAGAATCTCCTTCTCTGGCGTACTCGCCCACGTAGCTTAAAGGCAGACATGAAATTACATGCAGACATACTATTAGTTCACAGGGGCCCAAGAGGTTAGGGGGCCCACTACCACTTCAAAGGCAGCAAACAGCATCTGGCACAGAGACAATGAGCTATTGGATTGCAAAGGGGCCATATACTGTGTGTGTCTGCCCCTGCAGTAATACATTTATGGCCAGAAAAGACTTTCCAGGTGAGGACGGTTAAGGGGGTTTTACACATAGCGATATCGTTATGTGTGATACTTACCTCCGACCGGCTCCCCCGCTGTCCATCGCTGATCGCACGAGAATGTCCGGCTCCATTTCTCGTCGGGCGCTTCCTGCTGGGCTTCCTGCTGTGTGAGACGAGCGACGCGTGGAGGCGGGCGGGAGGACGTCAGGATCGCTGTGTGTGAAAGGTGAGTATCGTGTGCTGCGTCCTGCTGCATCGCTGTGAGGTCTGCCTGTGTGACAGCTCACCAGCGATCATTTAGCGATGCACCAGCGAACCTGACCGGGTCGGATCGCTGGTCGGATCGCTGGTGCATCGCTAAGTGTAAAAGGGCCTTTACATTCTGAAAAAAGTTTTCTTTAATGAGATAACTCTTTAACCTCTTCACGAGCTTTGATGCACAGGTCACTCTCTGACTACAACCTTCTTTCATTCTCTGTTAATAACTGTCATCCCACTCAGGACACCCCCTCTTTCCACACTTATATAAATGTATGTGCCATTAACACCCAGAAACTTATGAAGTATTTGCAGTCATCATTGGCCCCAATCTCCTCCCTCTCATGTCCTGATTCTGCACCAAAACATTATAATGAAATACTGCAAATTTCCCTGGATGAAGCTGCACCTCCTATACATAGAACAACTTGGCACAGTTGGTGATAACCCTGGCACATGCTGCAAACACATTTCCTACAGCAGTTCTCCAAGTGTGCTGAACGTCTGTGGAGAAAATCCAATCTGCCCAAAGATTTCATCCTTTACAAGTTTATGCTTAAAACATACAACTCTGCCTTTCAGCTCTCCAAACAAACCTATTACAACATCCGCATCATCTCACTATTCAATAACCCGAAACGTCTCTGACACTTTTTATTGCCTACCCAATCCAAAAGTGCAGGCCCCAACCATGGATCTCCCCGCTGATGATCTGGCCAATTATTTCAAAGAAAAAATTGACCATATCCAACAGGAAATTTTCTCCCAATCCCCTCATACCATGCACTGTCCTCACTCCCCCACTGATTCTAGCTAACTCTCTGTCTTTGAACCTGTCACGGAAAAAGAAGTGATCAGGCTCCTTGCATCTTCTCGTCCTACTACTTGCACCAGTGACCCTATTCCCTCTCATTTTCCCCTTCACCATTGAGGTCTGATGAACTCCCTCTTCTGGTGAAGGAAGGTAGTGAGGCTGATTACCAAGCACCTGAGCAGGATGATGATGACTGGGTGACTGGAATTGCTGACTGGATATAAGGCAGCCAGTGCCCTTCTGCCTTGCTGGTGATTTCTAGGAGACCAGTCTGATTCCTGCTCCTCAAGAGCTAAGTTTTCTGCTCTGCTTTTTGCATTTGTGTTTTGGTTTTGTTTTGCCTTGTTTTTCTGGATTTCTGCCATTCCCTGCTGGGGTGAGCTGAATTCCTTTTACTCTGTCTTCAGAAAATACCGGAGTACTGATTTAGTCTTTTTGAAGCCTAGCGTCTTCAGGGCTTTTTTCCCCTATCAGTCTGTTGGCTGTTGTTTTGATAGGGTTTTGGCGGATTGCAGACAGCAGCTTTTCTATCCTGTCCTATTTAGTTAGCTTGGGCCCCATCATTTGCTAAGCCTATCTTTCTATCTGTGTGAGTGTTTTTTCATCTTGCTTCACCGTCATTATATGTTGGGGGCTGCGTATTGCTTTGGGGTCTGCTCTGGGGCAGTTTAGATTTCCCTTTCTGTCTTTAGGCTATTTAGTTCTCCGGCTGTGATCGAGGGGTCTAGGGCACCGTAGGAACCCCCCACGGCTACTGCTAGTTGTTGTTGATAGGTTCAGGGGTCTGCAATCCGATAGCTGCCAACTTCTCTGGTTTTCTGGACTTAGCTAGTATTTCTGTTTTTGCCTCCTATGGTGACTCATTCATAACAGAATCACCAGCCATACCGCAGATCCTAGGGTACTCAATAGCAGGAAAGAATTGTTAAAAAAAAAAAAAAAAAGTGTGTATATTTTTTCCTCTATATCTCTGAGGCCGTAGGGGGAATTTTTTTTTCTCTCAATGGAGATAAAGCGATTGTCTGAACGTGTGGAGCAGCTCACTGCGGAAGTGCAGGGAATTTCCACCTACCTTGCTCATTCACATGCTGCTGAACCAAAGATCCCTACTCCTGATGTGTTTTTTGGGGATCGGTCAAAATTTTTGAATTTCAAAAATAATTGTAAATTGTTTTTTGCGTTAAAGCCTAACTCGTCAGGGAGCTCCGCGCAGCAGGTTAAAATTGTCATCTCTTTGCTGCATGGCGATCCCCAGGATTGGGCATTTTCTTTGAAACCAGATGATCCTATTCTGACTAATGTGAACGCATTTTTTCAAGCCTTGGGGTTGTTGTATGACGAACCTAATGCTATTGATCAGGCTGAAAAGACCCTGTTGGCATTGAGCCAGGGTCGAGATTCTGCAGAATTGTACTGTCAAAAATTCCAAAAATGGGCGGTCCTTACTACCTGGAATGATAATGCCTTGGCAGCTCTCTTTCGGAAGGGTTTGTCAGAAGCCGTAAAAGATACTACGGTGGGATTTCCTGTTCCCTCTGGTCTTGACGATTCTATGTCATTAGCCATTCAGGTTGATCGGCGTTTACGTGAACGCAGGACTGCACGAGAGGTGTTGCCACCTGTTGAACAAGTGTCTGAACCTATGCAATGTGAGTTTTGTCCTGGGAGCAACGTCAGGAGTTCAGAAGGCGTAATAAGCTGTGTTTTTTTTGTGGAGATGCCTCGCATATTATTTCTGTCTGTCCTAAATGAGAGAAATGTTTTGCACACACGTTTTCTGTGGGTGGTGTTCAACCTAAGTTTCTTCTGGCAATTACTCTGATTTGCTCCCTGTCCATATTTTCCGCCAAGGCTTTTGTGGATTCGGGAGCAGCCCTGAACCTAATGGACTTGGATTTTGCTAAACGTTGTGGATTTCCGATGACACCTCTGCGGACGCCTATCCCTTTGAGAGGGATTGATGCCACTCCTTTGGCGAAAAATAAACCTCAGTTTTGGACCCAGGTGGTAATGCGGGTCGCCCCAGACCATCAAGAAAATTGCAGATTTTTGGTGTTGCATAATTTGCATGATACCATTGTTCTGGGGTTTCCCTGGTTGCAAATTCATAATCCAGTTTTGGATTGGAAATCTGTATCTGTGGTGAGTTGGGGTTGCCGGTGTGCCCTTAGTGAGGCTCCGGTTTTTTCCACCTCTCCTCAGTCGCATGATGTTCCTGACTATTTGGCTGACTTTTATGATGTATTTAGTGAGAGTGAGAATGAGTCTGCGTCTTTGCCTCCTCATAGGAGTTATGACTGTGCAATTGAACTGAGCCTGGGGTGTAAATTTCCCAAGGGTCGGCTCTTCAATTTTTCTGTACCCGAGCACGAGGCTATGCGATCCTATATTAAGGAGGTGTTGGAGAAGGGTCATATTAGACCATCCTCTTCACCCTTAGGTGCCGGGATTTTTTCGTGGCCAAAAAGGATGGTTCATTAAGGCCTTGTATGATTATCGTGCCCTCAACAAAATTACTATTAAATATCAGTATCCGTTACCCCTGATTTCGGATCTATTCTCCAGAGTTAAAGGTGCTTGCTGGTTTACAAAGCTTGACCTCAGATGGGCGTATAATCTTATCCGCATTAAGCATGGGTATGAATGGAAGACGGCGTTTAATACTCCGGAGGGACATTTTGAGTACCTGGTGATGCCTTTTGGGCTCACTAATATAGCCCCTTCTGTCTTCCAGTGCTTCATGAACAACATTTTCCGGGACTTTGTGGATACATTTTTGATTATCTATCTGGATGATATTTTGATCTTCTCCAAGGATTGGGATTCTCATGTGGAACATGTTCGGACTGTGTTCCCGATCTTGAGGGAGAATTCCCTGTATGTCAAAGGATTGAAATGCCTTTTTGGGGTACAGAGGATTTCATTTTTGGGATTTATTTTGTCTCCGTCAACTATTGAAATGGACCCGGCCAAGGTACAGGCCATTTATGATTGGGTTCAGCCCACTTCTTTGAAGGCCCTCCAGAAGTTTTTGGGTTTTGCTAATTTTTATCGGAAATTTATAGCAACATTTTCTAGTATTGCCAAGCCACTGACTGATCTGACTAAGAAGGGTGCTGATGTGTTGAATTGGTCTCTGGAGGCTGTTTCTTCCTTTCAGGAGCTGAAGCGAAGATTCACTTCTGTCCCGGTTTTGCGGCAACCTGATGTCTCACTCCCGTTCCAGGTAGAGGTGGACGCTTCTGAGATTGGTGCAGGAGCTGTTTTGTTCCAAAAGGATCCTGTAACATCTAAAATGAATCCCTGTGCTTTCTTTTCCTGAAAGTTCTCTCCATCTGAACGTAACTATGATGTGGGGAATCGGGAACTGTTAGACATGAAATGGGCATTTGAGAAGTGGAGACATTGGTTGGAGGGAGCTAAACATCAAGTCGTGGTCCTCACTGACCACAGGAATTTGATCTACCTGGAGTCGGCCAAACGCTTGAACCCTAGACAGGCTAGGTGGGCCTTGTTTTTTACACCTTTTGATTTTGTGGTCTCTTTTCTTCCTGGCACTAAGAATGTCAAGGCTGACGTTCTCTCTAGGAGCTTCTTTGCTGATTCTCCTGTGGTGACCAAGCCTGCTACCATCTTAGGCGAAGGGGTAGTTCTTTCGGCCATCTCGCCCGATTTGAGATGTGCTCTGGAAGAGATCCATGAGGACAAACCTGAGCATTGTCCCAGTGGAAAGTTGTATGTTCCTGACCAGTGGAAGAAGAAAGTGATGGCCCGCCTTGTCTCGTGATGTCAGGAATTTTGTGCAGTCCTGTGGGACTTGCTCCCGGTCTAAACCTTGTTCTCGCTCTAGTGGGTTGTTGATGCCTTTGCCGGTCCCCAGGAGGCCATGGACCCATATTTCAATGGATTTCATCTCTGATATGCCTGTCTCTCAGAGAATGACTGTTATTTGGGTGATTTGTGATAGGTTCTCTAAGATGGTTCATCTTGTACCACTCCCTAAGTTGCCATCTTCCTCTGAGTTGGTGCCCCTGTTTTTTGCAACAGGTGGTTCGCTTGCATGGGATTCCTGAGAACATTGTATCTGACCTGACAGAGCAGTTCAGTTTGTGTCTAGATTTTGGAGGACTTTCTGTTCCAAGCTGGGAATTCAGTTGTCCTTCTCATCTGCTTTTCACCCTCAGACCAATGGGCAGACGGAGAGAACAAACCAGACGTTGGAGTCGTATTTGAGATGTTTTATTTCCGCTGATCAGGATGATTGGGTTTCATTTTTGCCCTTGGCCGAATTTGCTTTAAATAATAGAGCTAGTTCTGCCACTTTGATGTCACCTTTTTTTGTAACTTTGGGTTTCATCCTCGATTTTCTTCAGGGCAGGTGGAGCCTTCTGCCTGCCCAGGTGTTGACACTGTGGTGGAGAGAATGCACCAGATCTGGGACCAAGTGGTGGATAAGTTATCTCTCTCCCAGGAAAAGGCCCAGCGGTTTTCCAACCGACATAGGACCATTGGTCCCCAGTTTAAGGTTGGTGATATGGTTTGGTTATCATCAAAAAATATCGCTATGAAGGTGGCTTCTCCTAAGTTTAAGCCTAGATTTATTGGACCTTACAAGATTTTGGAGATTATTAATCCGTTCTCTTTTCATTTGGCTCTTCCTGTCACATTTAAAATCCATAATGTGTTTCATAAGACTTTGTTGAAAAGGTTTGTTGAACCAGTTGTTCCTGGGGTGGCACCTCCGGACCCTGTATTGGTTGAAGGTAACATGGAATATGAGGTAGAGAAGATACTGGATTCCCGTCTGCCTAGACAGAGACTCCAGTATTTGGTTAAGTGGAAGGGTTATGGTCAGGAGGATAATTCCTGGGTCTCTGCCTCTGATATTCATGCCAAAAGATTGGTGCGTGCCTTTCATCGGGCTCACCCTGATCGCCCTGGTGGCGTGGTTGAGGGTTCGGTGACCCCTCCTCAAGGGGGAGGTACTGTTGTGAGTTCATTTTCCCCTTCACCATTGAGGTCTGATGAACTCCCTCTTCTGGTGAAGGAAGGTAGTGAGGCAGATTACCAAGCACCTGAGCAGGATGATGATGACTGGGTGACTGGAATTGCTGACTGGATATAAGGCAGCCGACGCCCTTCTGCCTTGCTGGTGATGTCTCAGAGGGATTCTAGGAGACCAGTCTGATTCCTGCTCCTCAAGAGCTAAGTTTTCTGCTCTGCTGTTTGCATTTGTGTTTTGGTTTTGTTTTGCCTTGTTTTTCTGGATTTCTGCCATTCCCTGCTGGGTGAGCTGAATTCCTTTTTGCTCTGTCTTCAGAAAATACCTGAGTACTGATTTAGTCTTTTTGAAGCCTAGCGTCTTCAGGGCTTTTTTCCCCTATCAGTCTGTTGGCTGTTGTTTTGATAGGGTTTTGGCGGATTGCAGACAGCAGCTTTTCTATCCTGTCCTATTTAGTTAGCTTGGGCCCCATCATTTGCTCAGCCTATCTTTCTATCTGTGTGAGTGTTTTATCATCTTGCTTCACCGTCATTATATGTTGGGGGCTGCCTATTGCTTTGGGGTCTGCTCTGGGGCAGTTTAGATTTCCCTTTCTGTCTTTAGGCTATTTAGTTCTCCGGCTGTGATCGAGGGGTCTATGGCACCGTAGGAACCCCCCACGGCTACTGCTAGTTGTTGTTGATAGGTTCAGGGGTCTGCAATCTGATAGCTGCCAACTTCTCTGGTTTTCTGGACTTAGCTAGTATTTCTGTTTTTGCCTCCTACGGTGACTCATTCATAACAGTTCAATATAAACTTATCACTCTCACCCACAAAGCACTCCACAGTTAAGCACCACCCTACATCTCCTCCCTTGTCTGAGTCTACCACGATAGCCATGCCCTGTTCTGCAAATGACCTAAGGTTAACATCCTCAATATTCACAACCTCTCATCTCCAAGACATCTCCAGTGCTGCGCAAATTCTTTGGAATGCATTATCCAGGATAATTTGATTAATATTTTTAAGCGTGTCCAAAAAACGCATTTCTTCAGACTAGCCTACCACATTTATCTAACTATCTCTGTGTTGCCCATTCAAAATTTTCTTCATAATCAGGATCCTTGTATCATGTTCTCATGCACTTTATGCATTTAATAGCCCACTGTGTCTTTACTTTTACACATAATGGTTGGTAACCAGTTCATGCAGCATTACATTAACACCGGATTTATTACATTATGGCTGGTCAACTCAATGAAAGCAATTGTTACCATCCAACTTTTGTGTCCCGCCTATTTCCTATTTCCTCCTAGATTATAAGTTTGTGAGCAGGGCCCTCACTCCTCTTAGTATCTGTTGATTTATTTGATTATTGTTATTCTGTATTGTCTTTTATTGTCTGTACAAGTCCCCTCTAAAATGTAAAGTGCTGCGGAATATGTTGGCACTATAAAAATAAAATCATTATTATTATTATAAGGTATTTCAAAGGTCATGTGCTTGCCTTTTGATGCGGGCTCCGGCGCAGAGATCCACTCATGGCTGTTAACCAGTTAAATGCCACTATTAATCACTGACAACAGCATTTAAAACACTCCAAATGAAAGTGCATCACAGGCCCCACCCATCATGCCTGTCATTTTAAATTTTCTATAATGCTGGCCCATGACTGGGGTTGAAAGGAGATCTTGAGTGTTGAAAACTTGCAATGTGTTGCACAGGCAATTGGATGATCGCAGCTACAAGTCATCTAAGAGGACTATTGAAGCAAGTAAAAAGTTTAAAAAAAAATAAAAAAACACAAAAGTTGAAAATCACCCTCTCTTTTGCAGAATTGAAAATAAAACAATAAAAAACACACATACAGGACTTGGCATCACTGCGTTCAGAAATGTCTGATCCATCACAATAGAAAAACAATAAACCACATCAGTAAACAACGTAAAGAGAAAAAAAATTGAAAGGCCAGAATTATGTCTTGCTGGCCACTGCAACATTGCAATCAGTGGCAGATTAAGAGTAGCCAGGGCCTCGGGCAGCTTAGAAGGCATGTGCCCCCCAGATACCTGATGTATTAAGTAACTTGTCGCATGATCCCCTTTGGTAGATCATGTGATAGGTCATGTGAGTAACACACAGGTGCTCTGGTGCACATCTGTAGTTGGAAAACGACAGAGATAATGGCGTGCGTAGCTTGCAGCGCAAATTTCTACCTTATGTACAGCACTATAACATAGCGCTATACAAAATAGAACAGGGGTGGGGGATTAATTTTTCCAAGGGGCTACAGGATATAACATGAGTAAAGATGATTAAACCTGAACAGTAAAGTAAGGTAGAAAAATCATTACCCCCGGTCAGACAGCCTCCCTTCCCACGTTGTCAAATGAGAGCATGAGTGATTGGAGGTATAAAGTTTGTCTCCAGTCATTGGTTTTGGCTGATGGGACTACTCCTCCCATCAGCCGACGCCTGCTGCTGCTAATAATAGTGAGAAAACCTACAAAAGACAAAATGAAAAAAACCCTGCTATAATTAAATAAGTAAAAAGCAAAAGTGCATTTAAATCATACAGAGTTCTTAGTAATACTGTATTTGATCAAACATAGCATAAAAGCCGTCCCACCATCGACAAGGTGACTCTGTGGTCGGGGCGGTCCTTCACTGTCTAGTATTAATAACCTTATCATGTGTCAAAGTTGACGTCTGTGTGAATAAGGGCAGACAAGGACCGGGTCCCAACTACTGGACACCAGTCAGAGGAAGCCTTTAAATATAATTTCCAGCTCAGGAGAGGGAGGCCACACCCCAGCTTGCACAGAATGCAAAAATACAAAGAAAAAACACAAAAATTAAGCTTGGTTTGAGTTGGTACACATGCAGCATATAAATGCATGTTCACATGGCCAAAAAGCATACAAAACCTACCAAAGACAAAATGAAAAATCCCTGCTATAATTAAATAAGTAAAACGCAAAAGTGCATTTAAATCATACAGAATTCTTAGTAATACTGTATTTGATCAAACATAGCATAAAAGCTGTCCCACCATCGACAAGGTGACTCTGTGGTCGGGGCGGTCCTATACTGTCTAGTATTAATAACCTTATCATGTGTCAAAGTTGACGTCTGTGTGAATAAGGGCAGACAAGGACCGGGTCCCAACTACTGGACACCAGTCAGGGGAAGCATTTAAATACAATTTCCAGCTCAGGAGAGGGAGGCCACATCCCAGCTTGCACAGAATGCAAAACTAGCAAAGCTACAAAGAAAAAACAAAAAAATTGAGCTTGGTTTGAGTTGGTACACATGCAGCATATAAATGCATGTTCACATGGCCAAAAAGCATACAAAACCTACAAAAGACAAAATGAAAAAACCCTGCTATTATAAAATAAGTAAAAAGCAAAAGTGCATTTAAATCATACAGAGTTCTTAGTAATACTGTATTTGATCAAACATAGCATAAAAGCCGTCCCACCATCGACAAGGTGACTCTGTGGTCGGGGCGGTCCTTCACTGTCTAGTATTAATAACCTTATCATGTGTCAAAGTTGACGTCTGTGTGAATAAGGGCAGACAAGGATCGGGTCCCAACTACTGGACACCAGTCAGGGGAAGCCTTTAAATACAATTTCCAGCTCAGGAGAGGGAGGCCACACCCCAGCTTGCACAAAATGCAAAAATACAAAGAAAAATCACAAAAATTTAGCTGTTTTTTTTTTTTTATTAATGGTGAGAGTAGGAACGGCTTATGGGAGGTTCCCCTGTATTTTTGATAACCAGCCAGACAAAACTCAAAGTTGGGGACTGCAACTCTTAGCTTTCAGCGTTAGTAAAGCTGGGTATGAAGAATAGAGGGGACCCCACTCCGATCTTTTAAATTATTTAAATAATTTTAAAAAATGGTGTGCGGTCCCTGCCATTTTGGACAACTAGCCTTGCTAAAGCAGAGAGCTGGGGGATTGTATTATCAGGCTGGTAAGGGGTCATGGATATTGGCCCTCCCCAGCCTAAAAACAGAAGCCAGCAGCCACCCAGAAAAGGTGCATTTATTAGATGCCCCAGTTCTGGTACTTTGCCAGGTTCTTCCCACTTACCCAGTAACGGTGGCAAGTGGGGTTCATATTTGTATTGTCAGGTGACATCAAGCCCACAGATTAGTAATGGAGAGGCGTCTATAAGACATTTTACAATACTAATCCTATAGTTGTATTGTAAATAATGACACAGCAAGTATAAAGTTCTTTATTTGAAATAAAACAAAACAAACTTTTTCTTTTTTATTTTTGTCTTCTATAATAAAACAAAAATAAAAAACAACAATATTTCTCTCCTGTCGATCGTTCTGTCCCATGTTGTAATCCATGCCTGGGGGATAAACAGGTTTCAACCTGGACGATGCCAAGATGCGACTGTCCAGGTTGAGAATTACTGATGAATGAATCAGTGACTAGCAGTGATGTCATAGAGGTTACTGCCGGTCACTGAGGCTGCATCCCAGCTGGGTTAACGAACTGCAGTGACTTCGGTGAGCTCACCACTAACACAGTGAGAAAAAGTCTAAGGCTGGAGTCACACTAACCTGCGCAAAATAGTGCTCCGTATGTCATCCGTAATCAAGGTGTGGTCGCGTATTTTGCGCATGTCAGCATCCGTATGTAATCCGTATGGCATCCGTATGGCGAGATTTTCTCGCAGGCTTGCAAAATGGACATATAATGGAGCCCTATGACAGGGTTTCTAACTGAAACCAAAGAATAGATATAGACACACAGAATGCATATATATATATATATATATGTATGTATTCTATGTGTATATATCTATTCTTTCGTTTCTTTATTAAACCTGTCAATATGAGTTTATTGTATCGTGCACTGAATTGCCGGCTTTGCTAAAAGACACCGGGTGCGTATTTCTCGCAAGTCACATGTATATTCCGTGTGTAATCCGTATTTTTTGCGCACCCATAGACTTGCATTGGCGTATTACGGCCGTAGTACGCTGACAATCGCAGCATGCTGCGAGTGACACGGAGCGTAGGATACGGAGGAGAAATATACGCCTGGTGCGAGTGACCCCATAGAGAATCATTGGTCCGTGTCTAATGCGTGCTTTTAGCGCCTCTCACTCTCCTGTATTCCTCGCCAGTGTGACTCCGGCCTAACAGTGCAGAGGTGAGTTCACTGCAGTTCAATTTCACCACAGTGAAATTCTCTTGGTAAACTGCAGTGAACTTTTTCTCACTGTGCTATCGGTGATCTCAACGAGGATGGCTGCAGGGTGCTATTTTTAGGTTTTTAGGCTGAGGGGCAACATCCATGGCCCCTTACCAGTCTGAGAATACCAACTCCCTGCTGTCTGCTTTAGCAAGGATGGTTGTCAAAAATGGGGGGGGATCCCACGCAGTTTTTTTAAATGATATATTTAAATAATGAAAAACATCAGAGTGGAGGCCCCTCTATTCTTGATAACCAGTGTTGCTGAAGCCGACAGCTGAGGGTTGCATATATAGATATGAGAGGATGAAAGGGTATATCATCAATATTTTTCAACAATTTGACCAGAATAAATAACTCTTCAACTCATAAGTGGCCAGTCAAGTGGTAGTGCAATTAAAACCACAAAACATCCAGATACCTCATAGTCAAATTTCTATGGACATGAACTATGCTCTATATAGATAGACTCTTTATACACTGCTCAAAAAAATAAAGGGAACACTCAAATAACGCATCCTAGATCTGAATGAATGAAATATTCTCATTGAATACTTTGCTCAGTACAAAGTTGAATGTGCTGACAACAAAATCACACAAAAATCATCAATGGAAATCAAATTTATTAACCAATGGAGGCCTGGATTTGGAGTCACACACAAAATTAAAGTGGAATGTAATGTGGAAAGTGGAATGTAATGTCCTTCAAACAAGTCAAAATGATGCTCAGTATTGTGTGTGGCCTCCACATGCCTGGGAATGCTCCTGATGAGGCGGCAGATGGTCTCCTGAAGGATCTCCTCCCAGACCTGGACTAAAGCATTGGCCAACTCCCGGACAGTCTGTGGTGCAACGTGACGTTGGTAGATGGTGCGAGACATGATGTCCCAGATGTGTTCAGTCGGATTCAGGTCTGGGGAATGGGCGGGCCAGTCCATAGATTCAATGCCTTCATCTTGCAGGAACTGCTGACACACTCCAGCCACATGAAGTCTGGCATTGTCCTGCATTAGGAGGAACTCAGGGCCAATCGCACCAGCATATGGTCTCACAAGGGGTCTGAGGATCTCATCTCGGCACCTAATGGCTGTCAGGCTACTTCTGGTGAGCACATGAAACCACTGCCAAACAGGTCATGCTGAAGGATGTTTCAGGCAGCAGATCACTCTCCACTGTGTCTCCAGACTCTGTCACCTCTGTCACATGTGCTCAGTGTGAACCAGCTTTCATCTGTGAAGAGCACAGGGCGCCAGTGGCGAATTTGTCAATCCTGGTGTTCTGGGTGTTCTGTGGCAAATGCCAAGTGTCTTGCACAGTGTTGGGATGTGCGCACAACCCCATCTGTTGATGTCGGGCACTCAGACCATCCTCATGGAGTCAGTTTCTAACCGTTTGTGCAGACACATGCACATTTGTGGCTTGCTGGAGGTTATTTTGCAGGGCTTAGGCAGTGCTCCTCCTGTTCCTCCTTGCACAAAGGCTGAGGTAGCAGTCCTGCTGCAGGGTTGTTGCCCTCGTACGGTCCCCTCCAAGTTTCCTGGTGTACTGGCCTGTCTCCTGGTAGCGCCTGCAGCATCTGGACACTACATGACAGACACAGCAAACCTTCTTGCCACAGCTCGCATTATTGTGCCATCCTGGATGAGCTGCACTATCTGAGCCACTTGTTTGAGTTGTAGAGTCCGTCTCATGCTACCACGAGTGTGAAAGCACAACCAACATTCAAAAGTGACCAAAACATCAGCCAGAAAGCATTGGTACTGAGATGTGGTCTGTGGTCCCCACCTGCAGAACCACTCCTTTAGGCCGGTTTCACATTTGCGCTTTTCAGCGCAGTGACGGCCTGCGCACGGCCGCCACTAAGCCCCGCCCCCTGCCGCGCCTCTGCCGGTAGCTCCGCCTACCGGCACATGACACTGCATGCGTCCTGCGTCCCCTATCTTTATCACTGGGGGCGCAGGCTGTGCGCAGTATGCATTTGGCGGCGCATGCGCCCTTTTGACGGTGCGCCGACCGCAACCAAACTGCAGCAGGTTGCGTTTGGCGCTCGTCGGCGCACCGTCAAAAGGACGCATGCACCGCCAAACGCATACTGCGCACGGCCTGCGCCTCCAGTGGTAAAGATAGGGGATGCAGGACGCATGCAGCGTCATGCACTGGTAGGCGGAGCTACCGGCGGTGGTGCGGCAAGGGGCGGGGCTTAGCGGCGGCCGTGCGCAGGCCATCGCTGCGCTCAAAAGCGCAAATGTGAAAACGGCCTTATTGATAATTGCCAAAAATTTCCATCTGTTGTCTATTCCATTTGCACAACAGTTTGTGAAATTGATTGTCAATCAGTGTTGCTTCCTAAGTGGACAGTTAGATTTCACAGAAGTTTGATTTGCTTGGAGTTATATTCTGTTGTTTAAGTGTTCCCTTTATTTTTTTGAGCAGTGTAGAATGAACAGTTGTGTACTTAGCTTAATGGCTTCTTCCAACATGTAGCCCTCTCTTTTGGTCATTCAGGAGTTCATCAGGGAATTAATTCAATCAGGACAAGAAAAGGAGACCAAAATCCAAATTTCAATGAGGATAACAGCTCACAGGCGAAGGCAATTTCCCCCCACATAGCCCCAACATACAATATGAGCCCCCAGACAGCTTCCCTATATGCAGTATGAGCTCCCACATGGCCTTGTGCATACAATATGAGCCCACACACAGCCCCTTACATACACAATGAGCCCTCACATAGCACCCAATACACAGTATGAGCCCCACATACCTACCTAGATACAGTACGAGCCTTTACGTAGCCCTCTAGATACATTATAAGTCCCCACATAACTTCCTATATGCGGTATAAGCCCCGCATAGCTCCCTATATACAGTATGAGCTCTCATATAGCCTCCTATATATAGTATGAGCCACCACATATCTCCCTATATACAGTATGAGCCCTCACATAGCTCCCTATATAAAATATGACCCCGCACATAGCTCCCTATAAAGAGTATCAACACCCACATAGCCTCTGATATACAGTATGAGCCTGCTCATAGCGACCCATATACAGTATGAGCCTCATATAGCCTCCTATGTACAGTATGAGCCTCCACATAGCTTCTTCTATACAGTATTAGCACCTATAAACAGTATGAGCCCTCACATAGGCTCCTATGTACAGTATGAGTTCACACATACAGTCATATGTAAAAGTTTGGGCACCCCTATTAATGTTAACCTTTTTTCTTTATAACAATTTTGGTTTTTGCAACAGCTATTTCAGTTTCATATATCTAATAACTGATGGACTCAGTTATATTTCTGGATTCAAATGAGGTTTATTGTACTAACAGAAAATGTGCAATCTGCATTTAAACAAAATTTGACAGGTGCAAAAGTATGGGCACCCTTATCATTTTCTTGATTTGAACAATCCTAACTACTTTTTACTGACTTCCTGAAGCACTAAATTGGTTTTGTAACCTCATTGAGCTTTGAACTTCATAGCCAGGTGTATCAAATCATGAGAAAAGGTATTTAAAGTGGCCACTTGCAAGTAGTTCTCCTATTTGATTCTCCTATGAAGAGTGGCATCATGGGCTCCTCAAAACAACTCTCAAATGATCTGAAAACAAAGATTATTCAACATAGCTTTTCAGTGGAAGGATACAAAAAGTTGTCTCAGAGATTTAACCTGTCAGTTTCCACTGTGAGG
Organism: Dendrobates tinctorius; assembly: GCF_039654945.1. Classification (NCBI taxonomy): domain Eukaryota; kingdom Metazoa; phylum Chordata; class Amphibia; order Anura; family Dendrobatidae; genus Dendrobates; species Dendrobates tinctorius. Next base: position 36,625,671 of record NW_027361766.1, read on the forward strand.
AACATAGTAAGGAAATGGAAGAACACAGGTACAGTTCTTGTTAAGCCCAGAAGTGGCAGGCCAAGAAAAATATCAGAAAGGCAGAGAAGAAGAATGCTGAGAACATTCAAGGACAATCCACAGACCACCTCCAAAGACCTGCAGCATCATCTTGCTGCAGATGGTGTCACTGTGCATCGGTCAACAATACAGCGCACTTTGCACAAGGAGAAGCTGTATGGGAGAGTGATGCGAAAGAAGCCGTTTCTGCAAGCACGCCACAAACAGAGTCGCCTGAGGTATGCAAAAGCACATTTGGACAAGCCAGTTACATTTTGGAAGAAGGTCCTGTGGACTGATGAAACAAAGATTGAGTTGTTTGGTCATACAAAAAGGCGTTATGCATGCGCTGTATTGTTGACCGATGCACAGTGACACCATCTGCAGCAAGATGATGCTGCAGGTCTTTGGAGGTGGTCTGTGGATTGTCCTTGACTGTTCTCACCATTCTTCTTCTCTGCCTTTCTGATATTTTTCTTGGCCTGCCACTTCTGGGCTTAACAAGAACTATACCTGTGTTCTTCCATTTCCTTACTATGTTCCTCACAGTGGAAACTGACAGGTTAAATCTCTGAGACAACTTTTTGTATCCTTCCCCTGAAAAGCTATGTTGAATAATCTTTGTTTTCAGATCATTTGAGAGTTGTTTTGAGGAGCCCATGATGCCACTCTTCATAGGAGAATCAAATAGGAGAACTACTTGCAAGTGGCCACTTTAAATACCTTTTCTCATGATTTGATACACCTGGCTATGAAGTTCAAAGCTCAATGAGGTTACAAAACCAATTTAGTGCTTCAGGAAGTCAGTAAAAAGTAGTTAGGAGTGTTCAAATCAAGAAAATGATAAGGGTGCCCATACTTTTGCACCGGTCAAATTTTGTTTAAATGCAGATTGCACATTTTCTGTTAGTACAATAAACCTCATTTGAATCCAGAAATATAACTGAGTCCATCAGTTATTAGATATATGAAACTGAAATAGCTGTTGAAAAACCAAAATTGTTATAAAGAAAAAAGGTTAACATTAATAGGGGTGCCCAAACTTTTACATATGACTGTAGCTCTCTAATTACAGTATGAGCCCCCATATAGCATCCTATATACAGTATGAGCCACAATATACAGCATGAGCCCTCACATAGGCTTCTATATATAGTACAAGCCCTCACAAAGCCCCATATATACAGTATGATCCCCACATAACTCCCTATTTACAGTATGAACCCCCCACATAGCAACATATATACAATATGAACCCTCACATAGCCTGTATATATAGGCACATATCACATATACATATTAATAAAAAAAACAATCCATACTCATATTGCTCCCATTTCCTCAGTGCTCTGCTCTGGTCCCCGAGGCTCCAAGTATACTTGTGGCAGCATGTACATGCTAGCGCTAGCTGATGATGTCATTGTGCAGGCACGCGTCACAGCAAGGCAAAAACGGCTGCCATGGAGCTGCGCTGCCATTCGGCATCATCGGCAGTGGAGCTTCAGGAAGGCAATCTGGCCATGGGCCCCCCAGAGACTTGGGCATCGGGAGCTAGCCCAAATTGTCTTCATTATAATCTGCCTATGATTACAAAATAATGCAGTAACAGATGATTAAATATTGTATCTACCACAAAATTGTATAAAAAAGACCATCAGCTTGGGGTGCAAAAAATACACTATTGTCCAACCCCAGATCATGAAAAATGGAGATGCTACATGTCTCGGAAAATGGACACATAAGGAAATTGTTTTTTCTTACAATGTTGAGATTTTTTTTCACTACTTAAATATAAAAGAACCTCTACATGTTTGGTATCTGCGTACTCATACTGACCTGTGGAATCATATTACCCCGTTAGGTTTTCTATATAGTGAACATGGTAAATAAAAAAGACAAAAAGCAATTGTGGAATTGCACTTCTTTTGCAATTTCATTGCACTTGGATTTTTTTTTCCCGTTTTACAGTACAGTATATGGTAAAATCAATTATGTCATTCAAAGGTACAACTCAGCCCGCTAAAAAGCAAGCCATCATACTGCTATATTGACAGAAAAATAAGTTATTTTATCTGGAAAGAAGGGGAGCAAAAAACAAGCGTGAAAATCGGAAAATCGCAAGGTCGTGAAGGGGTTAAGGGCAGAATAATGGACATATTTTCAACTGTACTACTTAGTTGCATAACACATATGATGGCTAAATCAAACAAGTAAAGATTGAGTGCACTCACTGTTTTCACAGGGGGTGAGTCTTACTCAATAAGGAAAAAACTTGTTTCCTAAAAACATGATTTACACTTTCTGGAGATTGTGATGGTATTAGTGACTCCCAAGCATGAGGTGTACCCCAACAATCAGAATTTTTTAACGTATTTGACATGTCATTAAATCTAAAAATAAGATTGAGACTACATAGTGACATTGGCTGCAACACAGGTCACATGGCACATTATCATTGGGTGATCATGATACTGCATCACACCTCAATGGCCTGAAAAAGCAAGTCCCACAAAATTCCACCAGGTCAGATTTTTTTTAACTTGCCTGTCCCGGTTCCCACAGGGTCACAATGGAGCCCAATTCGCTTGCACTATGATGTAGCAGCTGCACATGATGATCTTTGGCCGTACGACCCACAGTGGGTACGGAAAGTATTCAGACCCCTTTAAATTTTTCACTCTTTGTTTCATTACATCCATTTGGTAAATTCAAAAATGTTCACTTTTTTCTCATTAATTTATACTCTGCACCTCTTCTTGACTGAAAAAATGTAGACATTTTTGCAAATTACTTAAAAAAGAAAAACTGAAATATCACATGGTTATAAGTCATACTCAGACCTGTTGATCAGCCACTCATATTTAAGTCACATGCTGTCCATTTCCTTGTGATCCTCCTTGAGATGGTTCTAATCCTACATAGGAGTCCAGCTGTGTTTAATTAAACTGATAGGACTTGATTTGGAAATGCAGACACCTGTCTATATAAGACCTCACAGCTCACAGTGCATGTCAAACCAAATGAGAATCATGAGGTCATAGGAACTGGCCAAGGAGTTCAGAGACAGAATTGTAGCAAGGCACACATCTGGCCAAGATTACAAAAGAATTTGTGCAGTACTCAAGGTTCTTATTTGCAGAGTGGCCTCCATAATCCTTAAATGAAAGAAGCTTGGGACCACCAGAAGTCTTCCTAGACCTGGCCGTCCAGCCAAACTGAGCAATCATGGGAGAAGAGCCTTGGTGAGAGAGGTAAAGAAGGACCCCAACATCACTGTGGCTGAGCTCAACAGATGTAGTAGGGAGATGGGAGAAAGTTCCATAAAGTCAACTATCACTGCAGCCCTCCACCAGTCAGGCCTTTATGGCAGAGTGGCCCGACAGAAGCCTCTCCTCAGTGCAAAACATATGAAAGCCCGCATAGAGTTTGCTGAACAAAACACATGAAGGACTCCCAGACTATGAAAAATAAAGTTCTCTGGTCTGATGAGACAAAGATAGAACTTTTTGGTGATAATTCTAAGTGGTATATGTGGAGAAAACAAGGCACTTCTCATCACCTGCCCAATGCTATCCCAACAGTGAAACATGGTGGTGGCAGCATCCTGCTATGGGGGTGTTTTTCAGCTGCAGGAACAGGATGACTAGTTGCAACTGAAGGAAACATGAATGCGGCCAAGTACGGAGATATCCTGGATGAAAACCTCTTCCAGAGTGCTTTGGACCTCAGACTTGGCAGAAGGTTTACCTTCCAACAAAAAAATGATCCTAAGCACACAACTAAAATAACAAAGGAGTGGCTTCAGAACTACTCTGTGACCATTCTTGACTGGCCCAGCCAGAACCCTGACCTACACCCAATTCAGCATCTCTGGAGAGACAGGAAAATGGCTGTCCACCAATCTTCACCATCCAGCCTGATGGAACTGGAGAGGATCTGCAAGGAAGAATGGCAGAGGATCCCCAAATCCAGGTGTGAAAAACTTGCTGCATCATTCCAAGGAAACTCATGGCTGTACTAGCTCAAAAGGGTGCTTCTACTCAATACTGAGCAAAGGGTCTGCATACTTATGACCATGTGATATTTCATTTTCTTTTTTAATAAATTTGCACAAATTTCTCTGTTTATTTTTTCAGTCAAGATGGGGTGCAGAGTGTACATTAATGAGAAAAAATGAACTTTTCTAAATTTACCAAAATGGCTGCAATGAAACAAAGAGTGAAAAATTTAAAAGGGTTTGAATACTTTCCGTACCCACTTTATGTTGTTGCCAAAGTTGCCATGTAGCCTCAGCCTAAATCTAAAAGAATTCAAGAAAATAACATTGAAATTACATCCATACCAAACATAGATGTGAAATATGTTGATAATTGCTCTATAAGTCCATTTTTATGAAGCAGATTTACATGTTGTATTTATTAGCGAATGATCATATGAAGACGCACTTTTTCATGAAGCCTTTATAAGCCTTCACCAATATATACACTGCTCAAAAAATAAAGGGAACAGTTAAACAACAGAATATAACTCAAAGTAAATCAAACTTCTGTGAAATCAAACTGTCCACTTAGGAAGCAACACTGACTGACAATCAATTTCACATGCTGTTGTGCAAATGGAATAGACAACAGATGGAAATTATTGGCAATTATCAAGACACCCTCAATAAAGAAGTGGTTCTGGAGGTGGGAACCACAGACCACATCTCAGTACCAATGCTTTCTGGCTGATGTTTTGGTCACTTTTGAATGTTGGTTGTGCTTTCACACTTGTGGTAGCACAAGACGGACTCTACAACTCACACAAGTGGCTCAGGTAGTGTAGCTCATCCAGGATGGCACATCAATGCGAGCTGTGGCAAGAAGGCTTGCTGCGTTTGTCAGCATAGTGTCCAGAGGCTGGAGGCACTTCCATGGGACAGACCAGTACACCAGGAGACTTGGAGGGGGCTGTAGGAGGGCAACAACCCAGCAGCAGTATCGCTACCTCAGCCTTTGTGCAAGGAGGAACAGGAAGAGCACTGCCCTGCCAGAGCCCTGCAAAATGACCTCCAGCAGGCCTCAAATGTGCATGTGTCTGCATAAATAGTTAAAAACCGACTCCATGAGGATGGTCTGAGTGCCCAACATCCACAGATGAGGGTTGGGCTCACAGCCCATCACTGTGCGGCCCTCCAAAGAAATGCCACCCCACACCATTACTGACGCACTGCCAAGCTGGTCATGCTGAAGGATGTTGCAGGCAGCAGATTGCTCTCCACGGCATGTCCAGACTATGTCACGTCTGCCACATGTGCTCAGTGTGAACCTGCTTTCATCTGTGAAGAGCACAGGGTGCCAGTGGTGAATTTGCCAATCATGGTGTTCTGTAACAAATGCCAAGGAAGATTATAAAATGTGTTTTAGGGGGCTTTGTGGAGGGCATGTGAAACTTAAATACATCTTGATAGAACACTGTAAAAGTTGTATTATTAATGGTGGGGACCATAGTCTTTATTGGAGAAACCCAGTGACAGGTTCCCTATAACATTTAATATCAGATACTTATGGTGATATTTCTTCTTTACTTTTCACCAGACCTGTCTTTTGATAATGTTTCCAAATAACTTTAGTTTTTCCCTGCTGTATTTTTTCTAGATTTCCTCTTTGTAATGAGAAAATTATTTATTTCGATATCATCTTTGGAGAGAGCTACCTGTAAGCGGTGTGATTAAATTTGTTGAGGTTAAAAAGGACATAGAGATTAAATATTCCTTCAAGGCATCCAGAAGACACAAATAATGGCTCAAACGATATTTTTCTATTCACATTTATTCAATTCCAGTACTAATAAATGATCATAAGTTTTGTGGCTAAAAAGCAATGCTTCAGCTTAAAAAAACTCTTTGACGACATTTTATAGACAAAAGAGCATTAAATAAATTGTCAGGGTGGTTTCCCCGGTGATGTACGAATTAATTCTTCTGTGTTTCCTATGCTGTCTAATGGTAAATAATGTTAATAAACATATCACTTTTGTATCACGTGTGTCTACTGGAGTGCTGTTCTATAAACCACTGTGAGTTGTTGGGTAACATGTTATCAAATTCATGCTGCTCGAACCATAACAACATGAATCAGATTATGGCGGATGGCAGCCAGGAAAGTTTTACTCACATATGCTGCAGCATTTTAGATTAAACATACTTTTTAATAAAAAAGGGGATTAAAGAGAGACTTTGACTAGTCCAGAGTGGCCTCAGGCTGGTTTCACATTTGCGTTTTTTAGCGCTGGAAAAAAACGCTAACCTGCGCATGCGTTTTTTCCCCTATCTTTAACATGGGTGCGCATACTTGCGCGCTTGTAAGCGCATGTATGCGATTTTCATGCGCTGCGTTTTTTTGGGGTGTGCGATTGGATTTTCCAGACGCATCATGTTGCATTTTTTGGCCCTGCAAAAAAGCGCATGCGCACATATGCGCACGTTTTGCGCTAAAAAGGGCCATTATAGCCTATGGATGCGCATATGTGCGCACTGGCATGCTCATGTAAGCGTTTTTTTGCATATGCGTTTTTTTTTTTTAACCATGGAATTTAGGGGTTTGAGTTAGAGTTAGGGTTAGTTAAGGGGGTTTAGGGTTAGGGTTAGGGTCAGGGTCAGGGTTAGGGTTGGGTTTTGGGTCAGGGTTAGGGTTTAGTATGGTTTGGTTAAGGGTTAGGGTCAGGGTTAGGGTCAGGATTAGGGTTAAGTATGGTTTTGTTAAGGGTTAGGGTCAGGGTTAGGGTTAGGGTTAGGGTTAGGGTCAGGGTTAGGGTTAGGGTTAGGGTCAGGGTTAGGGTTAGGGTCAGGGTTAGGGTTAAGTATGGTTTTGTTAAGGATTAGGGTCAGGGTTAGGGTCAGGATTAGGGTTAAGTATGGTTTTGTTAAGGGTTAGGGTCAGGGTTAGGGTTAGGGTTAGGGTTAGGGTCAGGGTTAGGGTTAGGGTTAGGGTCAGGGTTAGGGTTAGGGTCAGGGTTAGGGTTAAGTATGGTTTTGTTAAGGATTAGGGTCAGGGTTAGGGTCAGGATTAGGGTTAAGTATGGTTTTGTTAAGGATTAGGGTCAGGGTTAGGGTTAGGGTTAGGGTTAGGGTTAGGGTCAGGGTTAGGGTTAGGGTTAGGGTTAGGGTTAGGGTCAGGGTCAGGGTTAGGGTTAAGTATGGTTTTGTTAAGGGTTAGGGTCAGGGTTAGGGTTAGGGTTAGGGTCAGGGTTAGGGTTAGGGTTAGGGTTAGGGTCAGGGTTAGGGTTAGGGTCAGGGTTAGGGTTAGGGTTAGGGTTAGTTAGGGTTTAGGGTTTGGGTTAGGGTTAAGTATGATTTGGTTAAGGGTTAGGGTCAGGGTTAGGGTTAGGGTTAGGGTCAGGGTTAGGGTTAGGGTTAGGGTCAGGGTTAGGGTTAGTAAAGTCATGGTTTGGGTAGTGTGAGGGGCCACCTAAAAATGTTGGAAAAAAACGCAAACGCGGTAAAAACGCGCTAAAAACGCATACAAACGCATAAAAACGCTGCGTTTTTTTCATGCATGCTCATAAAAATGCTTGAAAAAAACGCAGCAGTTGTATGCTTATGTATGCGTTTTTTCAATGCGTTTTTTTGCGGGAAAAACGCGCTGCAAAAAAAAGCAAGTGTGAAACTAGCCTCAGGCAGGCTTTTCCCTGCTCACTCTAATTTATTTGCAGGTGTCCACCTAGCTAAAAACATGAGAGAGACCAGTTGATTATCTGTAGTGGGGTGAGTACAACATTGGACTGGTCACACACATAGCACATAGACACCAGCCAGTTTTTTAAAGTATGTCTATTATGTTTAATATAAAATGCCACAGCATTTCAGATTAAAACATTCCGGGCTGCAAATATCCATAAATTTCAAAACTGGAAGGCTTGTAACTGCTGGTAAGATACCAGTGACCATAAAACCTCACAGTGATGACACAGCATTAACCTGGCCTCTGGTGCAGGGGTGAGTTATTGTTAAATATGACAGACATATTGTTCCATTAGTCAGTTAGTTCAAGGGACATAAGTCATTGTTTCACATGTGAGTCTGTCTGCTGACCTTTGTTGTATGTTCATTTGTGGAATGCCTGCTGATTAACTATTGCATCAGCATTCTGTGGTGTACTAGTCTGTACAACTTGGAAGATAAATATGCTGGCTAATTGAACAATCTAAGAATGATGGATTACCTCCCCCAACGCTCCCTAATCTTATGGGAGAATGTCCTGAATGAGAGCTGTGGAAAATAAAAGGGAGCTGCCTCTGTTTCCAGTTAGATTCTACAGGACATCAGCCTAAGAAACCATGGCTCCAGCTGGTGGAATTCAGATCTGATCCACTGCCCATCACTGAATCCATGAAGATGTGGAGAACCCTGTGTTAGGAGTCTGATATCTCCCTTCCCTATGGTGAGATCTAGACCCTTACATGCTGCAGTCTCCTGCGTTTCATCTGCAGTAGAGGAGATTGCAGAGGAGAGTGCCTTGCGGCAACTCTCTCCTTTGGCTGAGTCCTCTATTCCCTCCACTGAGCATGCTCATGGGACGAGCTCCCATTGGAGTTCGGGAGTCACATGCTCAGGTTCTGTGTCTAATCCTATTGGCTCCTCCTGGAGCCTTGGAGATTTCTGGAAGGTCCCGTTTGGTATAAAAAGCGCGCATGGCTGTTCCGCCATGCACTAGTATTTCATACTTTTGGCTGTATGTAAGATGATGGATGCTTGGACTGGTGACTGACTTATTTAGAAACCCCTTCCCTCTGATAATACGATTGTGTGAGTGTTTGGGTACAGCCAGTAGCAGCGCTAGCGCCAGCGCGCATAGGCTCCATCTTGCTCAGCAGCTTAGCGTTATTGCAGCGCCTTGCCAGCGGCTCAGCGGTTGCCGCGCTGCAGTTGCAGCTTTACTCTGCATCTGCGGTTGCGACGCTTTGCAGTGGTTGACGGTAGGTCTAGACGGAGTAGTCCTGCTGTTTAAGGCCACTCCTGTGACTGCGAATACCGCGACTGTATCGCTGTGAGTCTGTGACTCTGAACAGACTCAGAGGCTAATTTAAGTTTATTAGCCTGCAGCTCTGTGAGTATAACAGAGCTTGCTTTTATGCACTGGGTGTCGTTTAACCCTTGTGCACATTACCTTAGTGCTCTGCCTCTCTAGCAGCGGTTTTTCCATCCACCGCACGGTGGACCCCAGGTGGCGAAGGCACTTTATTTTTTATTTAGTGTCTTCCGCCACTCCTAGCACCCTGGTTGGGACAATCAGGTCATCTGGCCACATACCTCAGTGTGCTACTGTTTGGGAAAGTTGGCCCTTGATGCCCAAACATTGCAAAGGTTCTAATTACAGGCCAGCCAGCAGAAAAAAAATCTAGTTATGAGGAAACTTGGGTCTTTTCCAGGTATTAGCTATTAAACATTTTGCAGCTGTAAAATAATGGAGAATCAGTCTAACAGATTTTTTCCCTATTGTCAAAGGAGGAACATTTAGAATGAAATAAAGAGAATTCCATGGAATCCAGATATATATTTCCCTTGAAATGAGATTTTTAAGTTCTATTCAGTAAGGGTTGTGAGAATCATGTGGGAATAGTGGATGAGGGCAGGTATATCTCGCCCAGATTCCTTTCCTATGTGGCCTAGTCTGGTCAGTATCGCACCTGCTTGCTAATGAATAATGGGAGGTGGATATAAAAGGATGTCAGGTGGTTGTGTGAGTGTCTCAGCCTGGGAACACAGAGAGCCTGTCTGTGTGAGAGACACACGTGAGTGGAAACTGTGGTTTGGCTGGACGGGAGAAGCCCGCCAGTTGGTAGTTAGGTTGTCCATTGTTTAGTTAGTGCCGGACAGGCAAGGATTTGTTTTATGTTTTATTTCCTTTTTGCATTGCTTTCACCGTTAATAAACCTGACTCAGGGTCAGTTACACCCGAATCCCAGCTCTGCGCCTGTGTTTCATGCTGAACGCATGTGACCTTTGACCCCAGCAAAGGAGATCCCGGAGTGTTTTATCACATTGTGGTGGAGAACGCGGGCATCACGTTGCAAGCATGAGCATGGAGGACGTGGTGAAAGCGCTGGTACAGTCCACCGCCGTCCAGCAAGAAGCTAATCGGGTGATGATGGCCCAGCTGAAGGAGTTGGTGGACATGACAGTTACCGATCGTTCGCTTCTCCAGCAGGTGGCGCAGCGCTTGGCAAGCTTACCTGAGCTTAACCTGGAAGCCGAGTCGAGAGTGATTCACGTGAGTCGGTACTGGCAGAAAATGACGACCGAAGATGACGTCGAGGCATACCTGACCACGTTTGAACAGACGGCGGTGCGAGAAAAATGGCCGAAGGCACGATGGGCCGGCCTGATTGCCCCGTTTCTTTCCGGTGAGGCCCAAAAGGCTTATTATGACTTAGAGCCTGAAGCCGCGCAGGACTTTGACAAACTGAAAGCCGAGATCTTGGCCCGGCTGGGAGTGACGACCACTGTCCGTGCCCAGAGAGTGCATCAATGGACTTAATACAAAAAGGGTGGAGGAACAAGAGGTGCAATAGTGCCCTATCACTAGTGACACTACGATGTGAGTGGTGTAATGCAGTTCCACTCACCTATTCCGGTTGTGTGACCCACAACTGGCTTGAAGACATAACACAGTATCAGCTGCTGCAGGACCTCCACCGACCACTCCAAAGTGGAAAAACTGCCAGAGAATATGGGAAGCAAGATGTGCCACAGTCCGCGCTGCTGAATCCACAAAATCACCTGGGATGCAAGATGTAGTAACAAAGTACTGCTTTATTCCTTCCTACGCGTTTCGGCGCCCTTCCTGGCACCTTCCTCAGGGATATTACACCAGCCATAGGAGCAGGGAATTTATAGCCCCTTCCATTAGCAATTATGGGTGTGTTCTGTTTACATATGATGTCATAATGGTCATCACTGGGGGAGGGGCCAGCATTTTTGGCACAATTTCACACAAATAACATAATAAAACAAGAAAATCCTTCAAAATACTTGCTAAAATGTACATAAAAATCCTACCAGTAAAATGATATAAAGACCTTCATAAAAATTGCAGCGGAAACATTGCCAAAGTATCCAGACTGTCAATGCAAAAACAAAAAAATTTTTTTTAAAAAACATTATCTCCCGACTTTCAGGGTAGTAGAACCCATGTGTTTACTGGTTTCATTTTTTTCTCTTGTGACTTATGTTGAGCGCCACCGTTCTGCTGATATCAGTGCCTTTGGAACATAGGTTCTATGAACTATTTTGTCACAAAACTATCCTGTTAAATATGTGATACTATGGTTTGTTAAAAAATTATTATAAAAAATTGCAATGAACAATTTTCTTTATTTTTGTTTTGTAGGAGGGAATCAAGGAGCGATGCCACTATTAAATAAAATGGATTATTTCTAAAATTAACTGCTTTTAAAAAACTTATTTTTATTTTCATTTTTATTTTTATTATTTATTATCAATAAAGAATTATCTAAAAATTACTATTATATAATCGTATTATTAAAAATGGCCTGAAGAAAGTATCTATCATCTTCCGTATAGTTATGGTCACTATTTTATATATTAATTGTGGTGGTGTCACCCATGAAACGTGTGTCTTTTGGTATAGCACACCTGGGTTCAAGTCACAGGTCTCCATGCAGGCATAAATGACATTGTCTTTTGTAATATCAGGAAAAATTATAAATTGTTATGAGCTTATGCATATTAAATTAGGGAATTGTGAAATTCTAGATAGGATACCAACTTTGATATATATTTAAACAAAATAAATGTGTCATTAGGTGTATGTGAGACATTAAGTGTTTAGATATACCCGTGCGATCAAAAAAGTATTGATAAAAAATTGATATCCAGCACACAAAAGCACAGTGGAGAAATCCCGCAAGAAACCCTCCTTATACAGAAAGACAGAAAAGGGACAGAGAAGAATAAAGCATTTAATTTTATAACGACTTATAATAATTGTCACAAGTCAATCAAAAAATGCCTTCATAGACACTGGCACTTACTTCTAAGTGATCCAATATTAAAATCCATTGTACCTGATAGACCAGGAATTACTTTCCGCAGGGCGCCAAACATTAAAGGGATAATAGCTCCTAGTAGGCTCAAACAGAAGACAACCACGAATTATGCCAAAGTACTGCAGAAAAAGACATCAAAATGTAGAAAAAATAGATGCCTTTGTTGTCGGAGCATCCAACAGACAAGCAGCTTTAAATCCGCATCAATGAATGAATCCTTTACCATTAAACATGACATGAATTGCTCTACAGAGTTTGTAATTTACCTGCTTGAGTGTCCATGTGGCATGCAGTATGTTGGCAGAACTATCAGACCACTTCATGAGCGGCTAAACAAACATCGTTCAAATATAAAGAGTGGGTATAGAGCACATGGAGTGTCATTCCATTATGACACGTATCATAACAGAGATGCAACAGCAATCAAGATAACCCCGATCGATCATATAGCAGTGAATATACCCAACAGATTCGAGCTGCTCAAAAAACGTGAAAAATATTGGATGTTTAAACTGGACACATTAAAACCGAGAGGGCTAAACATAATTTCAGAACTAATATAAATTATAATCCCCCAACCCCCCCCCTCTCTTGGTCACATCCTGAGTGGGTAAGAAAGGCGCACCATAGTAGGAGGAATTCCTGCATCCTTATGTCACACACTTAAGCAAACCTCACTTTATTTTTTCATTCTATCTTTTTTCATTTTATTTATTTTTTCATCTGACTACTTTTTTGATCGCACGGGTATATCTAAACACTTAATGTCTCACATACACCTAATGACACATTTATTTTGTTTAAATATATATCAAAGTTGGTATCCTATCTAGAATTTCACAATTCCCTAATTTAATATGCATAAGCTCATAACAATTTATAATTTTTCCTGATATTACAAAAGACAATGTCATTTATGCCTGCATGGAGACCTGTGACTTGAACCCAGGTGTGCTAGACCAAAAGACACACGTTTCATGGGTGACACCACCACAATTAATATATAAAATAGTGACCATAACTATACGGAAGATGATAGATACTTTCTTCAGGCCATTTTTAATAATACGATTATATAATAGTAATTTTTAGATAATTCTTTATTGATAATAAATAATAAAAATAAAAATGAAAATAAAAATAAGTTTTTTAAAAGCAGTTAATTTTAGAAATAATCCATTTTATTTAATAGTGGCATCGCTCCTTGATTCCCTCCTACAAAACAAAAATAAAGAAAATTGTTCATTGCAATTTTTTATAATAATTTTTTAACAAACCATAGTATCACATATTTAACAGGATAGTTTTGTGACAAAATAGTTCATAGAACCTATGTTCCAAAGGCACTGATACCAGCAGAACGGTGGCGCTCAACATAAGTCACAAGAGAAAAAAATGAAACCAGTAAACACATGGGTTCTACTACCCTGAAAGTCGGGAGATAATATTTTTAAAAAAAATTTTTTTTGTTTTTGCATTGACAGTCTGGATACTTTGGCAATGTTTCCGCTGCAATTTTTATGAAGGTCTTTATATCATTTTACTGGTAGGATTTTTATGTACATTTTAGCAAGTATTTTGAAGGATTTTCTTGTTTTATTATGTTATTTGTGTGAAATTGTGACAAAAATGCTGGCCCCTCCCCCAGTGATGACCATTATGACATCATATGTAAACAGAACACACCCATAATTGCTAATGGAAGGGGCTATAAATTCCCTGCTCCTATGGCTGGTGTAATATCCCTGAGGAAGGTGCCAGGAAGGGCGCCGAAACGCGTAGGAAGGAATAAAGCAGTACTTTGTTACTACATCTTGCATCCCAGGTGATTTTGTGGATTCAGCAGCGCGGACTGTGGCACATCTTGCTTCCCATATTCTCTGGCATCAATGGACTTATCAGCCGGATAAACCACCGCGGTCACAGATGTTCGACCTGATCCACGTGATGAAGAAGTGGCTACAACCCGAGGTGTTGACAGCGCCAGAGATAATCCAGAGAGTCGTCATGGACAAGTACTTGAGAGCTCTACCGCCAGCCCTGAGGAAGTGGGTAAGCCATGGAAATCCTACGACGGCAGATCAACTGGTGGATCTGGTTGAACGTTACTCTGTGGCGGAAGGACTCCGAGACGACGCTACCCCACCTCGTTCTTCATCATCTCCACGTGGAACCGGTAAGACTGTTCCAGGGAGTAGGGAGATGGAAAAATCCCTAAGACAGTGGGGGAGGAAAACGGGACTGCCCGCACTGCGAGGCCGAGAGTAACGAACTATGGTCTAAGCAAGGGGCCCGTTAGGTGTTTCCGCTGCCAAGAGATGGGACATATTGCTGCGAACTGTCCGGTCACTACTGAACCCATGCAGTGTGACGTCACAGACTCTAAAAACCGCATGTCTATGGTTGCACGGGTAGTGAGTGTGAATGCCGGTCAAAAGGATGTGGAAAAACACCTGTGTGATTTAACTGTTGATGGCAAAAATGTGGTGGCATTGTTAGACTCGGGAAGTGTGGTGACTCTGGTGAAGGCCAGTCTGGTGTCAGCCCCGACTGGACCATCAGACAAATTTTCTGTAACCTGTGTGCATGGAGACACCTGTTCGTACCTCACCACAGTCATATGCATTACAACTTCCTATGGGTCTGTGCAACATAAAGTGGGACTCGTCCCGGCGTTATTGCATGATGTTATCCTGGGCCGGGATTTTCCCCACTTCTGGCAATTGTGGGAGAATCAGTTGATGCCCTCGGGTAATCGGGTACATGATTCTTCTCCCAGGGCGCGTGTGGGTCCCGAACCCCTGGAAGAGGTCTCCCCGAAAGACTCGGGGGAAGAGTCTGCGGGAAATGACCTGCAGTTCCCGTTTTCAGTCATGGCTGGTGATACGGAGGAGACCAGGGAAGAGGAGGAGGCCGACAGCCGTCCACCTCCCCGTTTGCCGGATTTAGAAGTTCAGAAAGATGACTTCCAAAGCGAGCAAATAAAGGATCCTACCCTTTCTCAGGCTAGGACAAATGTAAAAGTGATAAATGGGGTACCCGTAGAACCTGGCTCTAGGCTGGCATATCCTTACATGGTTCTGGAGAATGATTTACTCTATCAGATAGAGAAAAAGGGGGAAGATACGGTGCAACTATTAGTCTTGCCAAAACCCTACCGGCGGCAGGTGCTGGACCTGGCCCACGGACATGTGATGGGAGGTCACCTGGGAGTCCAGAAAACCACCGAAAGGATATTACACTGTTTTGTTTGGCCAGGCATGCATCACGATATTCGTGTATATTGTGAGTCTTGTCCTGACTGCCAAGCCTCTGCACCTAAGCCCCGGTTCTGTAGCCCTTTGGTACCCCTACCTATTATTGAAGTCCCGTTTGAGAGGATTGGGATGCATTTAGTTGGGCCCCTGCCACGGTCTGCACGTGGACACCAACATATCCTGGTCATCTTGGACTATGCCACTCGTTACCCGGAGGCCATCCCTTTGCGTAACACGGCCACCAAGACGATTGCCAAGGAACTGGTGCATGTGTTTAGTCGGGTCGGTATACCAAAACAGATACTCACCGACCAGGGGACCCCCTTTATGTCCAGGGTAATGAAGGAGCTCTGCCGATTGTTACAAATCGAACCGTTACGCACATCCGTGTATCACCCTCAAACAGACGGGTTGGTCGAACGGTTCAATAAAACTCTGAAGCAGATGCTGAGAAAGGTGATAGACAAGGATGGGAAGAACTGGGACTATTTACTTCCGTATTTGCTTTTTGCCATCAGGGAAGTACCCCAGTCTTCCACGGGATTCTCGCCTTTCGAGTTATTGTACGCCCGACGTCCTCGCGGACTGTTAGACGTTGCAAAAGAAACCTGGGAGGGTCAGGTCACACCGTTTAAAACAGTGATAGATCACGTCACACAAATGCAGGACCGTATTGCGGCTGTTATGCCTATCGTCAAAGAACACATGATACAGGCTCAAGGAGCCCAAAAAAGAATCTATGATAGGGGCGCCAAGATCCGTACATTTGCACCCGGAGATAGGGTGTTGATCCTGGTCCCCACGGTGGACAGTAAGTTCCTGGCAAAGTGGCAGGGCCCCTTTGAGATTAAGGAAAGAGTTGGTGAAGTAAACTACAAAGTATACCAGGCAGGTAAACGGAAACCTGAACAGATTTACCATGTAAATCTGATAAAACCCTGGAAAGATCGGTCTGCCTTGTCAGCGGAGCTGGCCCGTCCCATCTGCTCACATACCGTACCGGAGGTACGGGTTGCAGAGACTCTCTCGGAGCGGCAAAAGACTGAGGTCAGGCAGTTTCTACTTTACAACCAAAAGTTTTTCTCAGAAAAACCCGGGCAGACTACGCTAATGAAACATGACATTGTAACGGAACCTGGTGTCACAGTTCACGTAAAGCCCTACCGAATCCCGGAAGCGCGCCGTGAAGCCGTTTCCCGAGAAGTGAAGGCAATGTTAGAGTTAGGTGTCATTGAGGAATCGCACAGTGCTTGGTCCAGCCCGATTGTGCTAATTCCTAAACCGGACGGCACCATCCGGTTCTGCAATGACTTCAGGAAACTGAATGCGGTCTCAAAATTTGATGCCTATCCTATGCCCCGGGTCGACGAGTTAATAGAACGGTTAGGAAAAGCCCGGTATATTACGACCCTAGACCTAACAAAGGGGTATTGGCAGATCCCTCTGGCGGAGGCTGCCAGAGAAAAGACGGCATTTGCTACCCCAGAAGGTCTATTTCAGTATGTGTATATGCCGTTTGGACTGCACGGAGCACCGGTGACCTTCCAGAGACTGATGGATCGAGTCCTGAGGCCACATAGGCGGTACGCTTCGGCCTATTTGGACGACATTGTCATTTACAGCTTGGACTGGGAGACTCATCTCCAGAAAGTACAAGCTGTGATTGACGACCTGTGGGAGGCAGGTCTAACCGCGAACCCCAAGAAATGTCACATTGGGCTAGAAGAAGCCCGGTATTTGGGGTATGTAATTGGGAGGGGTGTTGTTAAACCCCAGGTTGATAAGATTCAGGCAGTTCAGGACTGGCCGCAACCTGTCAACAAGAAGCAGGTACAAGCCTTCCTGGGGATCGCCGGCTATTATCGCCGGTTCATACCCAATTTTGCAGCCATCGCTACCCCCCTGACGGATCTTACAAAAGGGAAAGATTCCGTCATGATTAAATGGAGTTTAGCGGCTGAAGAAGCATCCATAGCCTGAAACGGGCACTTTGCTCTCAGCCTGTACTGGTGACTCCGGACTTCTGCAGCGAGTTTGTGGTACAAACAGATGCCTCTGATACCGGTATCGGGGCCGTACTCTCACAAGTGAGGGACGGAGTGGAACACCCAGTCCTCTATCTCAGCAGGAAGCTGAATAAACACGAGCAAAGGTATGCAGTCGTAGAAAAAGAGTGCCTCGCCATTAAGTGGGCTCTAGAGGCCCTCAAATATTACCTGGTGGGCCGAAAGTTCAGGCTGATCACTGACCATGCCCCTCTCAAGTGGATGCACTTGAACAAGGAACGGAATAGCCGGGTGACCCGGTGGTTCCTTGCCCTGCAGGCCTACACTTTTACGGTGGAGCACCGCCCAGGCGTACAGATGGGAAATGCAGATGCCCTGTCCCGAGTGCACTGTTTGGCGGGTGTCATTGCTCGACCGGAGTGGTCTGAGCAGAGGGGGGGGGATATGTGAGAATCATGTGGGAATAGTGGATGAGGGCAGGTATATCTCGCCCAGATTCCTTTCCTATGTGGCCTAGTCTGGTCAGTATCGCACCTGCTTGCTAATGAATAATGGGAGGTGGATATAAAAGGATGCCAGGTGGTTGTGTGAGTGTCTCAGCCTGGGAACACAGAGAGCCTGTCTGTGTGAGAGACACACGTGAGTGGAAGCAGTGCCCACTGCAACTGTGGTTTGGCTGGACGGGAGAAGCCCGCCAGTTAGTAGTTAGGTTGTCCATTGTTTAGTTAGTGCCGGACAGGCAAGGATTTGTTTTATGTTTTATTTCCTTTTTGCATTGCTTTCACCGTTAATAAGCCTGACTCAGGGTCAGTTACACCCGAATCCCAGCTCTGCGCCTGAGTTTCATGCTGAACGCACGTGACCTTTGACCCCAGCAAAGGCGATCCCAGAGTGTTTTATCACAGGGTGCATTAAAGCACAATAACAGTAGATGTGGGTTGAGTCTGTTCCTACCAGAGATGAGCGAATATTTCAATATTCGGTTCAGCTCATGGTCGCTGAATTTGCAATATTCGCCAATTTAATTGTCAATTTAATCGCCGAATATAGTGGAATATACACAGCACAAAAGCTGGTGTGTTGCTTTTGTGTCCGAGGATCTCCCTCTTCTGGTGAAGGAAGGTAGTGAGGCTGATTTGCATGAAAGAAATCAAACACCTGATCAGGTGGATTGTGACTGGGTAACAGGAACTGCAGACTGGATATAAGGCAGCCGACGCCCTTCTGAGTGGCTGGTGATTTCTCTGCTGGATTCTTGGAGACCAGTCTGATTCCTGCTTCCTAAAGATAAGTTTTTGCTCTGCTATTGAACTTATTAGTTTTGGTTTTGTTTACCTTGTTTTTTGAGTTCAGCCATCCCCAGCCGGGGGTGTGCTGGATTCTTATTCCTTGTTCAGTGTTCTCTTTTGCTCTGCTTTCAGAATATTCTGAGTGCTGATATAGGGTTTGAAGTCTAGTGACTTCAGGGTCCTTTTTGCTTATCAGTTGTGTTGGTAATATTTTTAGCAGGGTTTTCTCGGATTGCAGACAGCAGCTTTTCTGTCCTGTCATTTTTAGTTAGCTTGGGCCCCATCGTTTGCTCATCCTATCTTTCTATCTGCGTTAGTGTTTCATCTTGTTTCACCGTCATTATATGTTGGGGGCTGCCTATTGCTTTGGGGTCTGCTCTGGGGAAGTCAGTTTTTCCCTTTTCTTTCTTTAGGCTTATTTAGATCTCCGGCTGTGACGAGGTGTCTAGGATCACCGTAGGAACACTCCATGGCTACTGCTAGTTGTATGATAGGATTAGGGGTCTGCAATCCGCTAGTTTCCAACCTCTCTAATTTTCTGGACTGAGCTTGTGTTTTGTTTTTTCCTCCTCGGTGACTCAATCATAACAGAATCACCAGCCATACCGCAGATTCTAGGGTACTCAAAAGCAGGAAGGAATTGTTAAAAAAAAAAGTGTCAAAATTTTTTTTTTTGTGTATATTTTTTCCTCTTTTTCTCTGAGGCTGTAGGAGGAATAATTTTTTTTCCTGATGGAGCAATTGTTTGATCATGTGGAGCAGCTTGCTGCTGAGGTGCGAGGAATTTCCATCTATCTTGCTCATTCACACGCTGCTGAACCAAAAATCCCCACTCCTGATGTGTTTTTTGGGGATTGGTCTAAATTTTTGAATTTTAAGAATAATTGTAAATTATTTCTTGCCTTGAAGCCTTACTCATCGGGGAGCTCTGCGCAGCAGGTTAAAATTGTCATCTCCTTACTGTGCGGCGATCCCCAGGATTGGGCGTTTTCTTTAGTACCAGATGATCCTATTCTAGCTAATGTGGACACATTTTTTCAGGCCTTGAGGTTGTTGTATGATGAACCTAATGCGATTGATCAAGCTGAAAAGACCCTGTTGGCATTGAGCCAGGGTCAAGATTCTGCAGAACTGTACTGTCAAAAATTCCGAAAGTGGGCGGTCCTCACCACTTGGAATGATGGTGCCTTGGCAGCTCTCTTTCGGAAGGGTTTGTCAGAAACCTTAAAAGATACTATGGTGGGATTTCCTGTTCCCTCTGGTCTTGACGATTCTATGCCATTAGCTATTCATTTTGATCGGCGTTTACGTGAACGTAAAATTACACGGGAAATGCTGCCACCTGTTGAACAAATGTCTGAACCTATGCAATGTGATAGAGTTTTGTCTAGGGCGCAACGTCAGGAGTTTAGAAGGCATAATAAGCTGTGTTTTTTCTGTGGAGATGCCTCTCATATTATTTCTGTCTGCCCTAAACGAGAGAAACGTTTTGCACACACATTTGCTGTAGGTGGTGTACAACCTAAGTTTCTTCTGGCAATTACTCTGATCTGCTCCCTGTCCACATTTTCTGCTAAAGCCTTTGTGGATTCAGGAGCGGCCTTGAACCTAATGGACTTGGATGTTGCTAAACTTTGTGGTTTCCCTATGACACCCCTGCGGACGCCTATTCCTTTGAGGGGTATTGATGCTACTCCTTTGGCGAAGAATAAACCTCAGTTTTGGACCCCGGTGGTAATGCGGGACGCCCCAGACCATCAAGAAAATTGCAGATTTTTGGTGTTGCATAATTTGCATGATACCATCTTGCTGGGGTTCCCCTGGTTGCAAATCCATAATCCAGTTTTGGATTGGAAATCTGTGTCTGTGGTGAGTTGGGGTTGTCGGTGTGCTCTTAGTGACACTCCTGTTTTCTCCACCTCTCCCCAGTCGCATGAGGTTCCTAACTATTTGGCTGATTTTTATGATGTGTTTAGTGAGAGTAAGTCTGCGTCATTGCCTCCTCATAGGAGTTATGACTGTGCAACTGAGCTGAGTCCGGGGTGTAAATTTCTCAAGGGTCGACTTTTTAATTTGTCTGTGCCCGAACATGAGGCTATGCGTTCTTATATTAAGCAGTCGTTGGAGAAGGGTCATATTAGACCATCCTCTTCACCCTTGGGTGCTGGGTTTTTTTTTGTGGCCAAGAAGGATGGTTCATTAAGGCCCTGTATTGACTATCGCTCCCTTAACAAAATTACTGTTAAATATCAGTATCCGTTAACCCTGATTTCTGACCTATTTTGTAGAGTTGAAGGTTCTTGCTGGTTTATCAAGCTTGACCTCAGGGGCGCGTATAATCTTATTCACATTAAGCATGGGGATGAATGGAAGACAGCGTTTAATACTCCGGAGGGACATTTTGAGTACCTGGTGATGCCTTTTGGGCTCACTAATGCTCCTTCTGTCTTCCAGTGCTTCATGAATGATATTTTCCGGGACTTTGTGGATAAGTTTCTGATCATCTATTTGGATGATATTTTGATCTTTTCCAGGGATTGGGATTCTCATGTGGAACATGTTCGGACTGTGTTCCGGATTTTGAGGGAAAACTCCCTGTATGTTAAGGGATCGAAATGTCTTTTTGGTGTACAGAGGATTTCATTTTTGGGATTTATTTTGTCTCCGTCAACTATTGAAATGGACCTGCCAAGGTACAGGCCATTTATGATTGAGTTCAGCCCACTTCTTTGAAGGCTCTCCAGAAGTTTTTGGGGTTTGCTAATTTTTATTGTAAGTTTATAGCCAATTTTTCTGTTATTGCCAAACCATTGACTGATTTCATAGAATCATAGAATCGTAGAGTTGGAAGGGACCTCCTGGGCCATCTGGTCCAACCCCCTGCTCAAAGCAGGATTCGCTAAATCATCCCAGTCAGATGTCTGTCCAGCCTCTGTTTGAAGACTTCCATTGAAGGAGAACTCACCACTTCCCGTGGCAGCATGTTCCACTCATTGATCACTCTAACTTTCAAAGTTTTTTCTAATATCTAATCTGTGTCTCCTCCCATTCAGTTTCATCCCATTGCTTCTAGTCTTTCCTTGTGCAAATGAGAATAAAGTTGATCCTTCTACAATGTGACAGCCCTTTAGATATTTGTAGACAGCTATTAAGTCTCCTCTCAGTCTTCTCTTTTGCAAACTAAACAATCCCAAATCCTGCAACCTTTCCTCATAAGACAGGGTTTGCAGTCCGGTCACCATTCTGGTTGCTCTTTTCTGAACTTGCTCCAGTTTGTTGATGTCTTTTTTAAAATGTGGTGCCCAAAACTGGACACAATATTCCAGATGAGGTCTGACCAAAGAGGAGTAGAGGGAAATAATGACTTCACGTGATCTAGACTGTACGCTTCTGTTAATACATCCTAGAATTGCATTTGCCTTTTTTGCTGCTGCATCACACTGTTGACTCATATTCAGTCTGTGATCTATTAGCATACCCAAGTCTTTTTCACATGTGCTGTTGCTTAGGCCTATGCCTCCCATTCTGTATATGCTTTTTTCATTTTTATTGCCCAGATGTAGTACTTTGCATTTTTCCCTGTTAAAAACCATTCTGTTAGTTGCTGCCCACTTCTCCAGTTTATTTAAATCTTTTTGAATCCTCTCTCTCTCTTCTCTAGTATTAGCTATCCCTCCTAGCTTTGTGTCATCAGCAAATTTAATCAGTTTACCCTCAATTCCTTCATGTAAATCGTTGATAAAGATGCTGAACAATACAGGGCCCAGGACAGAGCCCTCTGGTACCCCACTTGAGACATTCTTCCAACTGGATGTGCAGCCATTTACAACCATTCTTTGGGTCTGATCACTAAGCCAGTTATGAATGCACCTAACAGTTGCCTTGTCCATTCCATACTTAGTCATTTTTTCAATAAGGATTGTATGAGATACTTTGTCAAATGCTTTGCTGAAGTCAAGATATACTATATCTACAGCATTTCCTTGATCCACCCAATCAGTGATTCCGTCATAGAAGGAAATTAAGTTCGTCTGACATGACTTATTAGTTACAAACCCATGCTGACTCTGTTTAATCACTTCATTCTTATCCAGGTACTGACATACATGTTGTTTAATAATTTGTTCAAAGATCTTTCCTGGTATAGAAGGACTAAGAAGGGCACTGATTTGCTGAATTGGTCTCCAGAGGCTGTTTCTTCTTTTCAGGAACTGAAGCGGAGGTTCACTTCTTCTCCGTTTTGCGACAACCCGATGTCTCGCTTCCATTTCAGGTGGAGGTGGATGCTTCAGAGACTGGTGCAGGAGCTGTTTTGTTCCAAAAAGATCCTGTAACATCTAAAATGAACCCCTGTGCCTTCTTTTCCCGAAAGTTCTCTCCTTCAGAACGCAACTATGATGTGGGGAATCGAGAACTGTTGGCCATGAAGTGGGCATTTGAGGAGTGGAGACATTGGTTGGAGGGAGCTAGACATCAAGTTGTGGTCCTCACTGACCACAAGAATTTGATCTACCTTGAGTCGGCTAAACGCTTGAATCTGAGAGAGGCCAGGTGGGCCTTGTTTTTCACACGTTTTGATTTTGTGGTCTCCATTCTTACGGGCACTAAGAACGTTAAGGCTGATGCCGTCTCTAGGAGTTTTTTGGCTAATTCTCCTATTGTGACCAAGCCTGCTAACATCTTAGGTGAGGGGGTGGTTCTTTCTGCCATCTCGCCTGATTTGAGATGTGCTCTGGAGAAGTTTCAGGAGGATAAGCCTGAGCGTTGTCCCAGTGGTAGGTTGTATGTTCCTGACCAGTGGAGGAGGAAAGTGATGTCTGAGGTTCATTGCTCCGCTTTGGTTGGTCATCCAGTCATTTTTGGTACTAGAGATTTGGTGAGTCGGTCTTTTTGGTGGCCCGCCTTGTCTCGTGATGTCAGAAATTTTGTGCAGTCCTGTGGGACTTGCTCCCGATCTAAGCCTTGTTCTCGTTCTAGTGGGTTGTTAATGCCTTTGCCAGTGCCTAGGAGGCCATGGACCCATATTTCAATGGATTTTATTTCTGATCTGCCTGTCTCTCAGAGGATGACTGTTATCTGGGTGATTTGTGTTAGATTCTCTAAGATGGTCCATCTTGTACCACTCCCTAAGTTGCCATCTTCCTCAGAGTTGGTGCCCTTGTTTTTGCAACAGGTGGTTCGCTTGCACGGGATTCCTGAGAACATTGTGTCGGACAGAGGAGTTCAGTTTGTCTCTAGATTCTGGAGGACCTTTTGTTCCAAATTGGGAATTCAATTGTCCTTCTCCTCTGCATTTCACCCTCAGACCAATGGGCAGACGGAGAGAACAAACCAGACTTTGGAGGCTTATTTGAGATGTTTTATATCTGCTGATCAGGATGATTGGGTCTCATTTTTACCCTTGGCCGAATTTGCTTTAAATAATGGAGCTAGTTCTGCCACTTTGATGTCACCTTTTTTCTGTAACTTTGGGTTTCATCCTCAATTTTCTTCAGGGCAGGTGGAGTCTTCTGCCTGTCCAGGGGTTGACACTGTGGTGGAAAGAATGCAGCAGATTTGGGACCAAGTGGTGGATAAGTTGTCTCTTTCCCAGGAAACGGCCCAGCGGTTTTCTAACCGGCATAGGACCATTGGTCCCCGGTTTAAGGTGGGTGATATGGTCTGGTTGTCATCAAAGAATATCTCTATGAAAGTGGCTTCTCCAAAGTTTAAACCTAGATTTATTGGACCTTACAAGATTTTGGAGATTATTAATCCGGTCTCTTTTCTGTTGGCTCTTCCTGTCATATTTAAGATTCATAATGTGTTTCATAAGTCCTTGTTGAAGAGGTTTGTTGAAACAGTGGTTCCAATGGCGGCACCTCCTGACCCTGTGTTGGTTGAAGGTAACATGGAATATGAGGTAGAGAAGATACTGGATTCCCGTCTGGCTAGACGGAGACTCCAGTATTTGGTTAAGTGGAAGGATTATGGTCAGGAGATAATTCCTGGGTCTCTGCCTCTGATATTCATGCCGAAAGATTGGTGCGTGCTTTTCATCGGGCTCATCCTGATCGGCCTGGTGGCTTGGATGAGGGTTCGGTGACCCCTCCTCAAGGGGGAGGTACTGTTGTGAGCTCATCTGTTCATTCACCTTTTGTGTCCGAGGATCTCCCTCTTCTGGTGAAGGAAGGTAGTGAGGCTGATTTGGATGAAAGAAATCAAACACCTGATCAGGTGGATTGTGACTGGGTAACAGGAACTGCAGACTGGATATAAGGCAGCCGACGCCCTTCTGAGTGGCTGGTGATTTCTCTGCTGGATTCTTGGAGACCAGTCTGATTCTTGCTTCCTAAAGATAAGTTTTTGCTCTGCTATTGAACTTATTAGTTTTGGTTTTGTTTACCTTGTTTTTTGAGTTCAGCCATCCCCAGCCGGGGGTGTGCTGGATTCTTATTCCTTGTTCAGTGTTCTCTTTTGCTCTGCTTTCAGAATATTCTGAGTGCTGATATAGGGTTTGAAGTCTAGTGACTTCAGGGTCCTTTTTGCTTATCAGTTGTGTTGGTAATATTTTTAGCAGGGTTTTCTCGGATTGCAGACAGCAGCTTTTCTGTCCTGTCCTTTTTAGTTAGCTTGGGCCCCATCGTTTGCTCAACCTATCTTTCTATCTGTGTTAGTGTTTCATCTTGTTTCACCGTCATTATATGTTGGGGGCTGACTATTGCTTTGGGGTCTGCCCTGGGGCAGTCAGTTTTTCCCTTTTCTTTTTTTAGGCTTATTTAGATCTCCGGCTGTGTCTAGGATCACCGTAGGAACACTCCACGGCTACTGCTAGTTGTGTGATAGGATTAGGGGTCTGCAATCCGCTAGTTTCCAACCTCTCTGATTTTCTGGACTGAGCTTGTGTTTTGTTTTTTTCTCCTCGGTGACTCAATCATAACACTGGTGTTTCCCATGCTGTGTGACAGCGTGGGAAACACCAGTGTAGTGCTTCTGATCGGCAGTAAAATTATCAGGTTTTGACCTTCTACCCGGTGCCTACCTTTAATACATTTCAACTAGACCAAGAGCTTCATCGGTTCTTCAGGACCTTACATCTTAAGGCACATTTTGCTAACCAACCATCAGAGGAACATCTTGATCTGCAGACCCCACAAACATGTTTTGCTCTTAAATCTTTACATTTATGAATCCTCAGCAACTTTCAGTCGCTTCGATCGTACAGTATATATATATATATCAAGAATGTGGGAGGTCTCTAATCTTCCTTTCATCTCTAAACTCCAGGAACGCCTGGTCCACTCCCGTCTTATCCGCTATCTCTCTTAACTCTCTTCTCGACCCTCTCCAATCCGGTTTCCGCTCTTTACACTCTACTGAAACTGCCCTCACTAAAGTCTCTAATGATCTACTAACAGCTAAATCAAATTGTCATTACTCCATGCTAATTTTCTTGGATCTCTCTGCAGCATTCGACACTGTGGATCATCAGTTTCTCCTCACTATGCTCCATTCCATTGGCCTCAAGGACACCGTTCACTCCTGGTTCTCCTCCTAGCTCCCTGACCGCTCCTTTACTGTATCTTTTGCCGGTTCCTCCTCCACTCATCTTCCCCTTACTGTTAGGGTTCCTTAATGATCAATCCTAGGCCCCCTACTCTTCTCTTTGTACACTGCCCTATTGGTCAAACAATCAGTAGATTTGGTTTCAAGTACCATCTCTATGCTGATGACACCCAATTATATGCTTCTTCTCCTGACATCACGCCAGCCTTTCTAGAAATCACCGGCAATTGTCTAAACACTGTGTCTAACATCATGTCCTCACTATATCTGAAACTGAACCTGTCAAAGACTGAACTCCTTGTGTTTCCTCCCGCTACTAATGTACCTATACCCGACATTGCCATTTCCGTGTGTGGTTCCACTATTACTCCCCAGCAACATGGCCACTGTCTTGGGGTCATACTTGACTCCAAGCTTTTCTTTGCCCCCCACATTCGATCACTGGCTTGCTCTTGTCATCTGCACCTCAAAAACATTTCTAGAATTCTACCTTTTCTTACTTTTGACTCCGCAAAAACTCTTACTGTTTCTCTTATTCATTCTCGTCTCGACTATTGTAACTCTCTTCTAATCAGTCTCCCCCTTACCAAACTCTCCCCTCTCCAATCTGTCTTGAATGCTGCAGCCAGGATCATATTCCTCCCCAATCGTTACACCGATGCCTCTACCTTGTGCCAGTCATTACACTGGCTACCCATCCACTCCAGAATTCAGTATAAACTTCCCTCACCCACAAAGTCCTCAATGGCTCAGCACCACCCTACATCTCCTCCCTTGTTTCAGTATACCACCCTATCCGCACCCTCCATTCTGCTGATGACCTGAGGTTAGCATCCTCAATAATCAGAACCTCCCACTCCCGTCTCCAAGACTTTACACATGCTGCGCCAATTTTTTGGAATGCACTTCCCAGGTCAATACGATTAGTCCCCAATCCCCACAATTTTAAGCGTGCCCTGAAAATGCATTTATTCAGACTGGCCTACCACCTCAACACATTAACCTAATCTATCCCTGGGTGGCACAGTCAAAAGTTTTACCATAACCAGGTTCCCCACATCATGTTCCCACATGCTTTATGCATCCATTAGCAATCTGTGTCTGTACTGTTGCACACTTAACAATATGGCTGGTCCAAACAATCAGGGCAATTGTTACCACCCACCTTTCGTGTCTACCTCTTTACTTATAGACTGTAAGCTTGCGAGCAGGGCCCTCATTCCTCTTGGTATTTGTTATAATCTATGTGATTTTTGTTATGCTATAATATCTATTGCCTGTACAAATCCCCTCTGAAATGTAAAGTGCTGCGGAATATGTCAGCTCTATAGAAATAAAATTTATTATTATTATTATAGGTCAATTACAAGCATATAAATACTAGATATTAGTCCTTTGGCAGAAATCCTGCATCTGCAAAAACCCTTGAAAGGCATGGAAATCAAAACTTTGGGAGAACTAATCAAAGTTCTAATATAGTGTCTAATTTGGAGATATTTATGAAAGATTGGATGGGTAATTAAAAAGTTCTTTGTAAAGTGAAGAAAAGTAGAAATTATATAGTTGTATGATCAATTACAGTCATATGTTAAAGTTTAACCTTTTTTCTTTATAACAATTTTGGTTTCTGCAACAGCTATTTCAGTTTCATATATCTGATAACTGATGGACTCAGTTATATTTCTGGATTCAAATGAGGTTTATTGTGCTAACAGAAAATGTGCAATCTGCATTTAAACAAAATTTGACCGGTGCAAAAGTATGGGCACCTCAACATAAAAGTGACATTAATATTTCGCAGATCCTCCTTTTGCAAAAATAACAGCCTCTAGTCACTTCCTTTAGCTATTAATGAGTTCCTGGATCCTGGATGAAGGTATTTGTGACCATTCCAGTTTACAAAACAATTCCAGTTCAGTTAAGTTTGATGGTCGCCGAGCATGGACAGCCCGCTTCAAATCATCTCAATGATATTCAGGTCTGGGGACTGGGATGGCCACTCCAGAACATTGTAATTGTTCCTCTGCATGAATGCCTGAGTAGATTTGGAGCGGTGTTTTGGATCATTGTCTTGCTGAAATATCCATCCCCTGCGTAACTTCAACTTCGTCACTGATTCTTGCACATTATTGTCAAGAATCTGCTGATACTGAGTTGAATCCATGCGACCCTCAACTTTAACAAGATTCCCGGTGCCGGCATTGGCCACACAGCCCCAAAGCATGATGGAACCTCCACCAAATTTTACTGTGGGTAGCAAGTGTTTTTCTTTGAATGCTGTGTTTTTTAGCCTCCATGCATAATGCCTTTTTGTATGACCAAGCAACTCAATCTTTGTTTCATCAGTCCACAGGACCTTCTTCCAAAATGTAACTGGCTTGTCCAAATGTGCTTTTGCATACCTCAGGCAACTCTGTTTGAGGCGTGCTTGCAGAAACGGCTTCTTTCGCATCACTCTCCCATACAGCTTCTCCTTGTGCAAAGTGCGCTGTATTGTTGACCGATGCACAGTGACACCACCTGCAGCAAGATGATGCTGCAGGTCTTTGGAGGTGGTCTGTGGATTGTCCTTGACTGTTCTCACCATTCTTCTTCTCTGCCTTTCTGATATTTTTCTTGGTCTGCCACTTCTGGGCTTAACAAGAACTGTACCTGTGTTCTTCCATTTCCTTACTATGTTCCTCACAGTGGAAACTGACAGGTTAAATCTCTGAGACAACTTTTTGTATCCTTCCCCTGAAAAGCTATGTTGAATAATCTTTGTTTTCAGATCATTTGAGAGTTGTTTTCAGGAGCCCATGATGCCACTCTTCATAGGAGAATCAAATAGAACTACTTGCAAGTGGCCACCTTAAATACCTTTTCTCATGATTTGATACACCTGGCTATGAAGTTCAAAGCTCAATGAGGTTACAAAACCAATTTAGTGCTTCAGGAAATCAGTAAAAAGTAGTTAGGAGTGTTCAAATCAAGAAAATGATAAGGGCGCCCATACTTTTGCACCGGTCAAATTTTGTTTAAATGCAGATTGCACATTTTCCGTTTGTAAATTAAACCTCATTTGAATCCAGAAATATAACTGAGTCCATCAGTTATTAGATATATGAAACTGAAATAGCTGTTGCAAAAATCAAAATTGTTATAAAGAAAAAAGGTTAACATTAATAGGGGTGCCCAAACTTTAACATATGACTGTAGGAGTTAATGTGCCACCCCTGGGGGTCCAATCGCTGCAGAGGTACTGCACCTTATCCAGAGGTGTGGTATCCAACCCTCAGGTAAGGAGGGGGCACTACCCAGGACTCTAACACCTGCACCCAACACACACTATAGCAGCAGGGCACCCTGGATATACCCTATGGGAGGATGATCTCTTCCTTGGCTGGGTACTAAAGAATGTTGGGAGGTGGGCATAGTTGGTAGCTAAAAAGGGGAGGAGCTTAGAAGATGAGAGTGAGTGAGCAGTGACAGTTAGTCAGTTGGTGACGGGACAGTGGAGGAGAAGGATGAGTAGGAAGAGTAAGGGTTAGAGCATAGTGAGGAAAGTCTGAAGGAAGCTCCTAGGAGGACAGAAGGGATCCCTGGGGCACAGGTAGGGCAGAAGCCACCCGTGGTGCCTGTATCCAGAATTGGAAGGACCAGGTCGCAGTAGGGGAGCCGGCCCCTAAGACTAGTGGAGAATAGCCAGGCTCAGCTAGCAAGCCGGAGGCTGAGGTAACTATAAGTACCTCAGCTGCAACCACATTCATTCCCTAAAAAGGCAGCCAGATAGCAGTAAAGGAACACCGAGAATGTCACCCCACAAGGTCTGCAGCTACTGGCTTGGGGACACTGCTTGTGAAGGTGTTGAGAAGAAGTAAAGGTCAGCGCAGTGAGACAGCCTGGAAAGGCGAACATCAATGGGAGTCCTGGAAAGGTGTGTCCTGATTTACCTGGGAGTTTTCTGGACCCCTCACCTGAAGGACATGGCACTAAGCGGGCATCTGTGCACAAGTGAACCATGAGTAAAACTCTGAAACTGCACACCGCTGTGTCCTCTGTGTCATTCACGTTTCACCTGCTCTGTACCGCATGCACCACCACAGCCACCATCTTAACTGATAACACCTTAACTGCCCTGGGACGAAGTTCTGCCTGTGGAGAGCTATAACAACTTGGCTGCGTTACCATCATTTCAAGAGGATCTGTTCTACAGCGCTGGTCACCCCTGACCAAAAACTATAGGTGGCGTCACGACAAACATCCCTTACAAACTACCCCTTCACCATTATCATCTTTCATCTCCCCTATCATCATCATTTATTAACTTTACTGGATGCCCAGAGCCATGGACCGGGTCACTGCTACCATGACATCCCCTTTAAGAACCTGACCGGCACAGTACTGAGTAATCTAAGGCCCTGTGGGGTGCTTCATTAGCGTCTGAAGAAGTGTCACATGTGTGTCAAATGAAACCTAACAATCGCTCTGCATCTGGCTGCAGAAGGTCTCTGCGTATGATATTATAGCCACCTCCTTAATCCTTCTGACTCTTGGACCCAGTGGCAACCTCCCTCCGGCTCTAGTTGAAACACCTGGACCGGAGTGTTTATAATTCCCCAGTGTGCTGCAGAAAGTTACTGGTGATATTCACATTTTTCCCTTGTGAAGACTTGGAGCTATAGCAATCTACTAACTTAAAGGGAATATGTTACCTCATTTTTGGCATAGGAAATGTGGCCACAGCCATCAGGGGCTTATCTACAGCATTCTGTAATGCTGTAGATAAGCCCATGATGTAACCTGAAAGAGTTATATTATACTCACCCTGGGGTCTGGTCCGATGGGTGTCGCACACACTGTGTGTGACAAGACATGACAAGTGTGCAATTCTGCCATTTGGGTGAGCTACAGCAAAGGAGACAATGGGACAATGATGTAGCGTGACTAGAAACTGACAGAAGAGGCAGATTTGCCTTCTACCTTAAAGGGGTCCTTGAATAGGATGACGTGTCATGACAAACCCTGAACTTGATAAACGCCAAAGTACGGACCTAAAGAGGAATGAGACTGTGGGACTAGTAAGAGTCCAGGGCATCCATAGCGATAGAAAGCGGAACTGCTGAGCGGGTGTCAGAAACTCGCTGAACTGTGCTGTGGTGTGACAAGCTAGGCTGTGATAAAGTAGGGTGAAACAGTGTGCTATTGGGTCGCCTTCCCAGGGCTGTGGGGTACTCGGTACTGGGCCGGTCTCTCAGAGAGGATTGTCACAGCAGCGGTGACCCGGTCCGTGGCCCTGGGCGCCCAAGTAAAAGGGAGATCGAATGGTGTTTTGTAATGGAAATGAATAGTTCGTGACGCCACCTGTGGTGTTCGGGAAGGGAGTTGTTAAGCCGAAGCTGCATGCAGATCCTCTGGGACTGATGGTGTGGTGCAGCAATAATGTTATAGCCCTCCACAGGCAGGGCTGTAGTCCAAGGGCAGAATAGGTGAGGTGACACGTAGATGGTGTAGTGTCAGGCGCAGAGATGTAGCAGTGCTGGGCAGGTTGGCGCAGGAATAAGTGGAGGACACCAGGGCATGTAGTTCCAAAGCTTTACTCACAGTCTATTGTACAAACAGGTGCCTGCCTCCGTGCCGTGTCCTCCGGGTCAGGGACTCAGTCAACCCCCAGGCCAGATGGAATACTCCTTTCCAACACTCCGCCAACATGTGCCTTTCTGAACGTCTCCTCTTATAGCGCCTTTGAGTGAAGTACTCCTAGTACTGAGTTACACTGGAGTTCCTCCTGTCTGATGTTCCTATGAACTCTACTTGTATGGCAGACAGCTGTAGCCTACTTCGGGGACTCCTTGCTACTAAGTCCCGGCTCACTATCCAGTTGCTGTTGTGCCCCCAAGTCTTGTGTGGGAATAAAGTGGTCACTACTTCTATTCCTCCGGTGTCTGCTGCAGGACCATTAGTATCCATACAACCTCGGGGACCGGGCCCCGGCCTTGCGCTTAGAACTTCTAGGAAGGGTTCTCTTCTAACCCACGTCCTCTGTTACTCCTCACGTTCCGTACTAATCCTTTCTTTCTATGGAGAATCAGGCTTTCAGTCTTTGTTGCTCTCTCTCCCTTTCCCATGCCAGCAGACCCAGGTCACTGGGATCTGCTGCAGCACTTCCATCCATCTATCCCTCTCTCCGGGGATCTTCTTCTCTCCAGCTCTCCAGCCAACTGACTAACTATTGTCCTAAACTCTTCCCGCTCCTTGTAATGTAATCTAACTCCACCCACCTCCCAGCACGTTTCGTGTTCCAAGCAGGGAGCCACCAATGGGTGCTTTGCTACACTTCAAGCAGGGAGCCGCCGAAGGTGCTTTGCTACACTACTTTGTGATGTGGGGTGCAGGTGTTGGAGTGTGGTCAGGAGTATCCACCTTACCTGGATGGTGGGATACCACATCTCAGGAGGAGGTGCAGTACCTCTGTGGTGACTGAGCCTCAGGGGCGCCACATACCCCCCGTTAAACACAGCACGTCCGCGGGCTGCAAGGCAAACAAAGTTGACAATACAGGAACATACAAAATTTTGTAATGCAAAATAAACAGTTCTTATCTAATCTTCTCAATATGAG
Organism: Dendrobates tinctorius; assembly: GCF_039654945.1. Taxonomy (NCBI): domain Eukaryota; kingdom Metazoa; phylum Chordata; class Amphibia; order Anura; family Dendrobatidae; genus Dendrobates; species Dendrobates tinctorius. The sequence continues at coordinate 36,658,455 of NW_027361766.1, forward strand.
AGGTACTGTTTCTTGAACGTTACAAACAAGTTAACTGTCTATGTATATTTAAAGTTATGCTACCTAATTCAAAGTGCTATAGGAACAGTTTTACTATCACTCGAGCAACACATCTCCTAGTGACACTTTTCTTCTCCATTTATCTTTCACATTTTTATTTAACTCTCACATCTTTATTCAAACTCTGTAACACAGTCAATGTATTTCTTTCTCAATTAGACACTATAAAACCTGTCATTAATACTTTCACTACACACTATCATTGTCTAGCTTCTTATTCAAAAAATATTAAGCATTATCAATAAGTGCAAAGAATAGACACTGGTCCAGCCATTATGTCTTGAAATGTCCTCATTCCGAGGTAGTCCTTGTTCAAGGGAAGGTTCCTACATAAAACCAAGAGAGGGCACGTAAAGAGGTGCAAACTATTTACATTTACAGTTTCGGATCACTCAGCATCCATGATCTCCACAGTTCAAGTGCAAAGGCTGCCAATGGAACTAGGCAACAACTGGATCAACAGATAACATAATCAAAAATAGAAAGATATTAGAAAAAAAACTGAAAAACAGGCACAATGGTGCAAATACCCTCCTGGGCAGCAAAGTTAGTTTACTGTAAGTTGCTAGTGGTAGTCCCCTCCTGGGGTGAAAAACGAGTTGGCAGACCGCAGGTACTTTTCCTCCAACGGGGTGAAATTGGTGACCTCCTGTACTTTTGGCTGCGGGACTGGTGCTGATGCAGCTTGGCTTATGGGGGCAGGTACCCGCACGGCTTTGGTGATGACTGTGAGAGGAGGAGCAGCAGGTTGCTTCTGCCTGTAACTCTCGATGAATTCCTCCTGGATACGTTGTATATTTAGGGCATACCACCCCCTTAACCCCTCATGCCGGGTGAAAGTCACGTAGTCCCCTGGGTGTAGGTTCCGGGCAGGGTGTCCCTTTTTCAGATGGGACTCCACGTCTCTCCGACCAAAGAACAGGTCAGAGATCCGTTTGGGGTCAGAAATAAAGCCGAACCCCCGTTCATGGTTCTCATTGAGAACCTGGCCCCGTCCTGCCGAATCCCGGGGACCGTAGTGACCAGCACGGGTTTTTTCTTTGCGGGCTAGGTCAGGGCCTAGCACAGACAACCTTCTCTGTTCCCTCTCCCGCTGCTCGGCTGCCAGTTGCCGGATGGTCTCCAGGCAGTGAGCCTTCGTCACTTCCTCCTCTTCCCGGGACTGATCTCTGCCCACCCTAGCCTATGGTACTATGGCTAGGGCTCCGTTATTCTCCCCGGGGAACTGGTATCCTGGTCCCAGACCAAATCTAGCATGACCTGGCTAGCTGCTGCGACCGCAGTACACCCCAAGATCTTCCCAGGTGCAGGGATGCCAGACGTATCTGGAGCTTCCTGGTGGCACTCCGGTGCTGATTGGAGATAGCCGGCGGCTGCGGGGATATCCACCGGGATGGGCCGGTGAGGCGACAGAGGCACCGGCAGAACAGATGGCGGCTCCGGGTCCGTGGGGGTCTCTGGTGGGCTCTGCGCAGCCATGTCAGATCCAGGCGAGAGCTCCTCTTCCTCCGCTTCGGCTCCCTTGGCAGCATGGAGCGGCAGGGAGACGCCCACAGATGCCGCCGGGGTCATTGCAGCCGTCTCAGGTGCTCCTGGGTCTTCCTGGGGGAGGTCTGGTGCAGCGGTGACAGGTACCAGTGTTGCAAGTACCGCAGGCCATTCCTGGGCGCGCTGCAGGTTCAATGTCCATAGCGCTTCCTGCCTCAGTCGCAGGCGTCACGTCAGCTGGGTTATCTGGTCCTCCACCTGTTGGCGGTTCATCCCAGAGACGGGGTTGGAACCTTCAGCCATGGCACCGGGGAGATCCAACTCAACCTCCGCGTGCTCCACAGGCCTCCTCCCTTCTCCTTCCAAGATGGCGTTCTGGCGTTCTTCTTCCTGCCTGAGCTCTTTCCCCGCCACTGGCCCTCGCCCCTACTTCTGAGGGTGGCGTCTTCTTCCAGCTCCTCCATACCAAGCCAGTATACGAACCCCTCGGGGGGTGGGCTATGTTGTTGTCGCATAGAAGTTCAGACAGGGGAGGCCCAGGACAGTCCGCGGTCTTTTCTTAGGACCACCCATGTTGTCACGCCCTTCTTCACCGTGCCAGCGGCCATTTTTAGCATTCATTTTACAGTCTATTAAATTGGGTCTTCTGCACATTTTCAAAAACTTTGAGTCTTAGGCACACAGAACCCGATGGCATCAGGCCTCATCACTCTGTTCGTAACGCCAAGTCTTGGGTCGCCCTCCCAGGGCTGTGGGGTACTCGGTACTGGGCCGGTCTCTCAGAGGGGATTGTCACAGCAGCGGTGACCCGGTCCGTGGCCCTGGGCGCCCAAGTAAAAGGGAGATCGAATTGTGTTTTGTAATGGAAATGAATAGTTCGTGACGCCACCTGTGGTGTTCGGGAAGGGAGTTGTTAAGCCAACGCTGCATGCAGATCCTCTGGGACTGATGGTGTGGTGCAGCAATGATGTTAAAGCCCTCCACAGGCAGGGCTGTAGTCGCAGGGCAGAGTAGGTGAGGAGACACGTAGATGGTGTAGTGTCAGGCGCAGAGTTGCAGCAGTGCTGGGCAGGTTGGCGCAGGAATAAGTGAAGGACACCAGGGCATGTAGTTCCAAAGCTTTACTCACAGTCTGTTGTACAAACAGGTGCCTGCCTCCGTGCCGGGTCCACCGGGTCAGGGACTCAGTCAACCCCCAGGCCAGATGGAATACTCCTTTCCAACACTCCACCAACATGTGCCTTTCTGAACGTCTCCTCTTATAGCGCCTTTGAGTGAAGTACTCCTAGTACTGAGTTACACTGGAGTTCCTCCTGTCTGATGTTCTTTTGAACTCTACTTGTACGGCAGACAGCTGTAGCCTGCTTCGGGGACTCCTTGCTACAAAGTCCTGGCTCACTATTCAGTTGCTGTTGTGTCCCCAAGTCTTTTGTGGGAATAAAGTGGTCACTACTTCAATTCCTCCGGTGTCTGCTGCAGGACCATTAGTATCCATACAACCTCGGGGACCGGGCCCCGGCCTTGCGCTTAGAACTTCTAGGAAGGGTTCTCTTCTAACCCAAGTCCTCTGTTCTCTTTTACTCCTCACGTTCCGTACTAATCCTTTCTTTCTATGGAGAATCAGGCTTTCAGTCTTTGTTGCTCTCTCTCTCCCTTTCCCGTACCAGCAGACCCAGGTCACTGGGCTCTGCTGCAGCACTTCCATCCATCTATCCCTCTCTCCGGGGATCTTCTTCTCTCCATCTCTCCAACCAACTGACTAACTGTTGTCCTAATGTCTTCCTGCTCCTTGTAATGTAATTAACTCCACCCACCTCCCAGCACGTTTCGTGTTCCAAGCAGGGAGCCACCAATGGGTGCTTTGCTACACTCCAAACAGGGAGCCGCCGAAGGTGCTTTGCTACACTACTTTGTGGTGTGGGGTGCAGGTGTTGGAGTGTGGTTAGGAGTATCCACCTTACCTTGGTGGTGGGATACCACACCTCAGGAGGAGGTGCAGTACCTCTGTGGCGACTGAGACTCAGGGGCGCCACACTATACCAGCCCTGGAGTACACTGCAGTGGAAGGACGATGTCTGTGCAAAGGTTTCTTACTGTGAATGAAATGTTCTTAAGACTGTGTACTCGCTATCCCTTGTACATAACCCTCATCAAGTTCAGTAAAATTCCCATCTTTGAACAGAAGTCTCCTTTACTAATCTGTGGAACTCATGGTCCTGGCCAGCCAATACTATCGGTCACCAGCGGCCAGCATGGGCACAAGGTCCTCACAACGCCCATAACACCCAGCCAGTACCCACAATTGTCTATATGATGCCAAAACAAGTGGGGACAGAAGCTCGCCCACGACTACCACGCTTGACCATCTTACACATGTATATGAGGAAGTGAGATGTGCGGTTGCATCAATGCTAATAAGATGTTGTCGACAAAGAGGAAGAGATTAAATTCTTTATCTCTTATTTTAGTAACGTCAATATCATTAAACTACCTAATTGCCGCCTCTAAAATGTCATTACATTTAACAAATAGCAATGGGAATAATAGACATCCCTGCCTTGTTCAATTCATTAATTGTATTGGCTGAGATGTGACAAGGGGAGGTTTCATGGATGCGGAGGGGCAAGAGTATAAGCTATTTAGGGCCATTATGAAGGGGCCAGAGAGACTACTTTGAGCGCTTGAAACATGATAGGCCATCCTAAACTTTCAAATGTTTATGTGCCTAAACTTAATAGGATGGCCTCTGCAAAATTTAATGCATCTATTATATTAATGGCTTGATGTTAGATTTCATGTATAACATGATTGGTGCATGATCTGAGCAAGTAATGGAGCATAGTTCTGCATCTGTCAACGTTCTAAAAAATAGGATGTTGCCAAAAAAATAATCAATGTGAGAGTGATCGCTGTACAGGTGTAAACAAAATGAGAATGCTTTTTCTTTTAATTTTACTTTCTGTGGTTGGGGCAAAGTATCAACTGTCAGGTTCCCTCTAACTTTGGCCTTTGACTTGACTGTAGGACTACCAGGACTTATTATGAATACAGTATTTTGCTGAACTTGTTTATGGCTAATACAATCCTCTGTAAAAAAAAATATATATATATACATCCACTGCCTATCATAAACAGGCTCATAAGCCATTTTAATCAATCACTGCCTCTGAGTATAACTCTGACATCCTACCTGGTAGCTGCCTATGCCAATATATTGGCTTTCTTTTCAGCAGCTATTTCTACCACACAAGAACCTTGCTGAGAATACAAGCTACAGTACATGCCAGTCTAATTATGGACTATGCTCATCTGAGCAACTATTACTGTACCTTATGTAATATTGTTTTGTACAATGTATGAATATAGTTGAATTGCTATTGGAATAGTGCTTGGCAAATACAGTTAATGTTGTATGTTTGGAGCAAATTGCAATACTTTCAAAAGACCACATGCAAACTACTGACTATAAAGAAAAGACTACATGTTATTGATCAATTAACGTAAATTTACAGATGCATTTGTATTAAAAAGAGAGATAGATAGATAGATAGATAAATAAATATTAAATAGATATGGGCCAAATAAAGTCCACCTCAACCTCCGGTAACTATTTGAATGCTGCTTGCATTTTTTTTTATTCTAGATATTATATAGATAGATATATAGATATTAGATAGATAATAGATAGATAGATAGAAACAGAAAGATAGATAGATTAATATAAAAATTCAGCACTAGCAACAGATAAGTGAAACAAGTAAAGTACGGTAAGTGTTGCTATAACTTCCAGAAACATCAGCAGCAGCCAAAAAATGCCCCAAAGGTTTTAATAAAACCAAGCTCCAAATGGCTCTCTTAGCTGCAGTACATTGGCAAAAAGGTCCATTTTCCTAGTTTGATACATCGTTTCCTCTCTCCTAATTTATTAAAGTTAATAGCATGAGTGAATTCTGAAAATTACTCTGAGCAGTGGCTGCAGCAGTAGAGGACTCGGCGTGGGAGAGTATTTTGCACAACACATTTATATGATAGATGGCATCTGAGGAGCAGTTCCCTTGTAAATGAGAACGATATATTCCTTGCCATAGCAAATATTCTAAAACATCTGCCTCACATGCATGTATCCAGAATACTGAAGAGAATGCCACACTATACTGCTAGATGTATATAATCAAAATCGTGAACCCACCAATAGATTGATTAGCAAAATTTACTGTCTGCTGTTTACAACAAACTAGTGATGCTCGGGTGATCTCTGAGTATTTTATGTCCGCAAAGATTTTGTTTCTGTCGCTGTAGCTGCATGATTTGCGGCTGCTAGACAGCCTGAATACATGTGGGAATTTCCTAACAAACAGGTAATCCCCACTTGTATTCAGGCTGGCATGCTGGGAGTTATAGATCACCACAGGAGCTGTACTGTGCTTTTATTTACTCTTATGTTTATTTTGATGCTTGACTGAAGTCAGTTCCAACAAGTGAACTCCGGTTCTATCTGTAGCATGAGTTCAAGTTTTCTTGCCTTGCCACCGCATCTTCCCTCCAGATTATGAGCTGCAGTGACACAACTGAAGAGGCAGGGCCAGGGGATCTGTGTGCTGTACTTCTCCCGCCCTGCCTCCTGACCTATGTCACTGCAGCTCGTGAACTAGATGGAAGACCGCCCACTTCCTCCTGTCTAGCATGGTGGCAAGGCAACTGACAATGCATAATACTGTACAATTGCAGCACTGAAAGTGGCGGAGCTTTCATGAACGGATTGAGCGGCCCACTACAGGTACCGGCCCTTCTAGCATTTGTCGAAAGTGCCCAATGCTCAGTCTGGCCATGGTGTGATTCACACCATGTCACTAAACAGCACAGTGAGTATCTGTAGCCCTCTATACAGGCCCACTCACTGATTCCAAGATTATAGACACCTGTGATGCTAATTAGTGGACACTTAGCATGTCCCTTTTGTCACATTATTTTCAGGGGTACCATCATTTCTGTCCAGGCCTATTTCATGAGTTTTATTTTTTTTTAAATTCTGTGGAAGCATGGTTGAAAAGCAATGTCTGACTTTCATTCGTTCATTTTCATAGATTTTTTATTGATTATTACTTTTATCAGATTCAAGTTATTTCTGTGACTTTCTCAAGGTGCTAGCGGGGATCTCACCGAGGTTACCACAGTTCAATCCAGGTGGCAACGCAGTATCAGTGAAGTCTCTGCTAGTCACTGAGGCTGCACTTGCAGCAGTTCAGTTACCAGTGGTTCTCAACCTGGACAGTCGCAACTTGTAACCGTCCAGGTTGAAAACTATTTCTTCCCCAGACATGGATTACGGCGTGGGACAGAATGACAGATAGGAAAGGGATATTGTTGTTTTTTTTTATTCTAGTTTTATTACAGGAGAACAAGGGCTTCAGTGGAAATAGGCGACATTGTAAGTATGGTTGAATTAAGATTATTAAAGGAGTCTGTGTCATTTTTTTCAATTAAAGGACCTTATTCTTGGTGTGTGTGTTTTTATGCAATGTGACTATGGGGTTAGTAATGGGGGCGTCTTTTTGACTCCTCTCAATCACTAACTTCAGGGCTTGATATCAGCTGACATTACAAAGGGGATATAAACCCCACAAATATGAACCTCACTTGCCACCGCTACAGGGCAAGTGAGAAGAGCAAAGCAAAGCATAAGAATTTGCGCATCTATTAGATTTGCCTTTTATGGGCAGCTGCGGGCTGCTATTTTTAGGCTGGTGGTATATCCATGATCCCTTACTAGCCTAAAGGCCCCATCACACACAGCGAGATCGCTGATTTTGTGACGCATCAGCGATCTCGCCAGCGATCTCATTGTGTGTGGCACGCATCAGCGACCGGCCCACCCGCCGGGTATCGCTGATCATGCACGAATGTCCTGGGCTGTTTTTTGATCGTTAGTCTCCCGCTGGCCAGCATGCATCGCTGCGTGTGGCAGCAGGAGAGCAATAATCAGCGAGCTCCCAGCGCTGTAAGCAGATGCTGGGAGCTGGTATCTAAGGTAAATATCGGGTAACTAAGCCCGCACCGTCGCTTAGTTACCCGCTGTGTACCTTAGATACCAGCTCCCAGCACCAGCATGCAGGTATTTCAGGTATCTAAGGTACACAGCGGGTAACTAAGTGACGCACTCGCTTAGTTACCCAATATTTACCTTTGATACCAGCGTCCTCGCTGGTCCTGATCGCTGGTGAGTCTGCCTGTTTGACAGGTCACCAGCGATCATGTAGAGAGGCACCAGTGATCCTGACAAGGTTGTATCATTGTCGGGATCACTAGTGCATCGTTTAGTGTGACGGGCCCTTAAGAATACCAGCCCCCAGCTGTGAGCTTTAGCAAGGCTGGTTGTCAAAAATAGGGGGGACCCCACACCATTGTTTTTTAATTATTTATATAAATAATTAAAAAAACAGCATGGGGACCCCACTATATTTAATAACCAGCCTTGCAGAAGCTGAGAGCTGAGGGTTACAGCCCCCAGCTGTGAGTTTGGACTGGCTGCTTTTCAAAAATACAGAGGAAACAATGCCCTTTTTTAAATTATTTATTTACAGTGCAGGAGCAGCTGAGGAATACTCCCATCTGCAACTCCTGCTCTCACTGTTATTAGCGGCAGCAGGTGTTGGATGATGGGAACTGTAGTCTCATCAGCTGACACCAGTGACCGGAGGCAAACTTTATACCTCAAATCACTTTATACCTGGAAATCTGACCCTCTGATTTACCATTGAAACACAGTTTTAGCACAAAACAATTTGAAATAGCTAATTGGGCCTCGTGGCTGCACCACTACATTTGGCCTAAGGCTGGAGTCACACTAGCAAATTTAAAGTTGGTCCGATTTTGATGCAGGAGTCGGATGAGTGTAATGCAAGTGTCTTGCTTTTTTGTGCAAGTACAATCCGACTGTATTTTACATCGAATGCAGTGTGATTGCTATTCGACTGCAATGCAATTTTAACATGAGCTTTTACATAGAGAAATTCTCTAAGTCATTTACATATCTTCAAAGGAAATTTTCTTCAAAACATATATACTGTATACACTCACTGGCCACTTTATTAGGTACACCATGCTAGTAACGGGTTGGACCCCCTTTTGCCTTCAGAACTGCCTCAATTCTTCGTGGCAGAGATTCAACAAGGTGCTGGAAGCATTCCTCAGAGATTTTGGACCATATTGACATGATGGCATCACACAGTTGGCGCAGATTTGTCGGCTGCACATCCCTGATGCGAATCTCCCGTTCCACCACATCCCAAAGATGCTCTATTGGATTGAGATCTGGTGACTGAGGAGGCCATTTGAGTACAGTAAACTCATTGTCATGTTCAAGAAACCAATCTGAGATGATTCGAGCTTTATGACATGGCGCATTATCCTGCTGAAAGTAGCCATCAGATGTTGGGTACATTGTGGTCATAAAGGGATGGACATGGTCAGCAACAATACTCAGGTAGGCTGTGGCGTTGCAACGATGCTCAATTGGTACCAAGGGGCCCAAAGAGTGCCCAGAAAAAATTCCCCACACCATGACACCACCACCACCAGCCTGAACCGTTGATACAAGGCAGGATGGATCCATGCTTTCATGTTGTTTACGCCAAATTCTGACCCTACCATCCGAATGTCGCAGCAGAAATCGAGACTCATCAGACCAGGCAACGTTTTTCCAATCTTCTACTGTCCAATTTCGATGAGCTTGTGCAAATTGTAGCCTCAGTTTCCTGTTCTTAGCTGAGAGGAGTGGTACCCAGTGTGGTCTTCTGCTGCTGTAGCCCATCTGCCTCAAAGTTCGACGCACTGTGCGTTCAGAGATGCTCTTCTGCCTACCTTGGTTGTAACGGGTGGCAATTTGAGTCACTGTTGCCTTTCTATCAGCTCGAACCAGTCTGCCCATTCTCCTCTGACCTCTGGCATCAACATGGCATTTCCGGCCACAGAACTGCCGCTCACTGGATTTTTTTTCTTTTTCGGACCATTCTCTGTAAACCCTAGAGATGGTTGTGCGTGAAAATCCCAGTAGATCAGCAGTTTCTGAAATACTCAGACCAGCCCTTCTGGCACCAACAATCATGCCACGTTCAAAGGCACTCAAATCACCTTTCTTCCCCATACTGATGCTCGGTTTGAACTGCAGGAGATTGTCTTGACCATGTCTACATGCCTAAATGCACTGAGTTGCCGCCATGTGATTGGCTGATTAGAAATTAAGTCTTAACACACAGTTGGACAGGTGTACCTAATAAAGTGGCCAGTGAGTGTATATATATAATTGAATGTATGTATGTATCACCAACCAATCACGAATCATCTTTCATTTCACCAGAGCTGTTTAAAAGAAGCTGATCTGTGATTGGTTGCTATGAGCAACAATTTTCCCACTCCACGACAACACCTCTGCAGACACTGACTGGGTGGGAGAAATCTAGCATCCCTGGGAACATAAACTCCCAGCCATTGTCTGCCCCCCAGAAAGGAGCAGAGAGCACATGGCAGAAATGAATCACCCCCTCCCGTGCCCATATACCCATCACAAATCCTCCATCCCAAAGGCACATCTTCCCTCTTAAAGGGATCTCCTTTATGGAAGTCAGGGCAAATCCCTCAGCGCTCTGATTCTCACCCCAGACTTCTATTAAAGGGATCATTGATATGGAAGTCAGGGAAAATCCATCCAGCGCTTTGGTTTTGACCCGAGGCCCCTCTTGAAGGTATAACAAGTATGGAACTTAGGCCCGTTCTGCTCAGCTCTGTGGTTCTGACCCCAGGGTCTCTTAAAGGGATCATTGGTATGGAAGTTAGGGCGATTCCACTAAGAGCTCTGGTTCTGACCCCAGGCCCCTCTTAAAGGGATCCCTGTTACGGAAGTGAGGGCAAATCCACTCTGCGCTTTTGTACTGACCCCAGGCCTCTCTTAAAGGGATCTCCGGTATGGAAGTTAGGGCAAATCTCTCAGCGCTCTGATTCTGACCCCAGGCTTATATTATTGGTATGGAAGTCAGGGCAAATTCATCTAGTGCTCTGGTTCTGACCCCAGGCCTCTCTTAAAGGGATCCCCGGTATGGAAATTAGGGCAATTCCACTCAGCGTTCTGGTTCTGACCCTAGGCTCTCTAAAAGGGATCCCCGTTGTGGAAGTCAGGGCAATTGCCTTCAAATACTCTGGTAGTGACCCCAGGCTCTCTTAAAGGGATCTCCTGTATGGAAGTTAGGGTAAATCCCTTGGCACTCTGATTCTAACCCCAGGCTTCTATTAGAGATATCATTGGTATGGAAGTCAGGGAAAATCCACTCAGCGCTCTGGTTCTGATGCCAGGCCTCTCTTAAAGGGATCCTCGGTATGGAAGTTAGGATCGTTCCACTCAGCGCTCTGGTTCTGACCCCAGGCTGACGGGATGATGTGTGATATTAGGGGTAGTAGTCCGGTGGCTCTGGCTGACGGGATTATGTGGAATATTAGGGGTAGTAGTCCGGTAGCTCTGATGGGATGATGTGGGATATTAGTGGTAGTTGTCCAGTGGCTTTGACGGGATGATGTGGGATATTAGTGGTAGTAGTCCGGCGGTTGTGATGGGATGATGTGGGATATTAGGCATTGTATTCTGGTGGCCCTGACTGATGGGAGGATGTGGGATATTAGGGGTAGTAATCCGGTGGCTCTGACAGGATGATGTGGGACATTAGTGGCAGTAGTCCGGTGGCTCTGGCTGACGGGATGATGTGGGATATTAGGAGTAGTAGTCCGGTGGCTCAGGCTGACGAGAGGATGTGGGATATTAGGGGTAGTAGTCCGGTAGCTCTGGCTGTTGGGATGATGTGGGATATTAGGGGTAGTAGTCCAGTGGCTCTGACGGGATGATATGGGATATTAGTGGTAGTAGTCCGGCGGTTGTGATGGGATGATGTGGGATATTAGTGGTAGTTGTCCGATGGCTCTGGCTGACAGGATGATGTGGAATATTAGGGGTAGTAGTCTGGTGGATCTGACTGATGGGAGGATGTGGGATATTATAGTGAATGTGGCTATGTGGAGTGGGCGGGGTTCTACATTCAGCTTTATATATATATATATATATATAATCATCATACTTTGTTATAATTAACCATAGCCAGCTCTTATGCCCAGGCAACGCTGGGCTTTTTAGCTAGTATATACTATATCTGCACTCTTCCTACTATGGTATACATTTTCTGGCCTTGCACACTGTGCTAAGTTGACCGTCTGGCCAAGCTGTCCTGCAACTCTTTTAGTTTGTGGTCCACGTTTTTGGACAGCTACGGGCCTGCCAGATAACCGCTGCTGCGATATCAATGCCTGCTGCGGATCCTTCTGCTTATCTGAACTATTGCCAATGCCACCCTCCTCCCTCCAATGGATGCCAATCCGGGTCAAGAACTGGGTCATCCATCACCTCCTCTTAAAAGTCATCTGCACCTTCCTCTTTACCTTCCTCTGTGTCACCGTGTAAAGTGGTATAGTATGCGAGAAGGGGCACCTGGGTTTCATCAGGGTCAGATTCTGGCTCAATAGACTGCGAGGGCAATGTAGTGCTCTGGGTTGATGTACCAGCAGAATCATCTAGCAGTGGCTGTGCATCAGTGCACTCCATGTCAGATTCATCTTGGACTGGGGAATTCTGGATTTGACTAGATAACCCAGGCATGATATGTGAAAAGAGCTCCATAGAGTAATCTGAAGTGTGGGCTGCCGCATCCTTAACTTTTGGTGGGGGTGAAGGACACAAGGAAAGGTGTTTTTCCTGACCAGAACCCTGCACTGACAACTCCGTGCTTGCAGGTTTCGAACTTTCAGAAGAGGAGGCAATAGAGCTGGTGGCTGTTTCGGCAATGTATGCCAAAACCTGTTCCTGATGCTCTGGCTTTAAAAGCGGTTTTCCTACTCCAAGAAAAGGCAACCTTACAGGCCTTCTTGGGCCAGATGATGGCGCAGGCTCAACACCTTCTTCCTTAGCTGCTATTGTGCTTTTGCCAGAACCAGCCGATGCACCACCACCATCAGTACCAGCTGCGCCCCCCTGCCCATGTCCACAGACTCTTCCACCGTACTTCCTCATGTTTGGGAAAATGTACCAAAAATACCAGCAGAAAGTTGGTACTGTGTGAGGAGCGTCAAGCTGTGTAAGGTTTATTAAAAAACTTAAATCTACGTATATATTTTTAGTCACAGACGCTCTCACAGTATGTATTGGAACGTAATCCAACAAGAAGAAATACGTAACTGTATCAGAAGTGTACAGCTGTATACGTTTTTTGTGTAACTAACAATCTCTGTATATGTATTTATGGAGTGTCATACACACGATGACTCTGTATAAATGTGACTGTAATGCGAACGGCAGATATACAATACTGTTTGAGAATCGGACAGCTCTTTACGGTGTGTAGGTCTGGAAAAATGGAAAAACTCCTTGACTTCTTTTTCCAGAGTCACACACAGATAGCTTCTATTTGTCCGTGATACAAGGTGGTACAAGGTAGTGTGTGAGGAGCATACACCGCTGTACGGTGCCTGTATGGAAAATTGTCAATCTCTGTCTATTTGTATAGGGACTGACACATGCTGTCTCTGTCTACTTTTGACCGTAATCAAACAAAAGATATGCGAAACTGTTTGAAAAGCGGACAGCATTCTAAGGTGTAGGTCTGGAAAAACGGAAAAACTCCTGGGCTTTTTTTTCAGAGTCACACACAGCTTCTATTTGTCTGTGATACAAGGTGGTACACGGTAGTGTGTGAGGAGCGTACACCGCTATACAGTGTGTGTACGGAAAATTGTCAATCTCTGTCAATTTGTATAGGGACTGACACACGCTGTCTCTGTCTAGTATTGACCGTTATCAAACAGCAGATATAAAAAACTGTTTGTAAAGCGGACAGCACTCTAAGGTGTAGGTCTGGAAAAACAGAAAAACTCCTCGGCTTTTTTTCCAGAGTCACACACAGATAGCTTCTATTTGTCCGTGATACAAGGCGGTACATGGTAGTGTGTGAGGAGCATACACCGTTATACGGTGTCTGTATGGAAAATGATCAATCTCCGTTTATTTGTATAGGGGCTGACACACGCTCTCTCTGTCTAGTTTTGACCGTGATCTAACATTAGATATACGAAACTGTTTGAAAAGTGGACAGCACTCTAAGGTTTTGGTCTGGTAAAACAGAAAAACTCCTCGGCTTTTTTTTCCAGAGTCACACACACACAGGTAGCTTCTATTTGCCTGTGATACAAGGCGGTACACGATAGAGTGTGAGGAGCGTACACCGCTATACGGTGTCTGTATGGAAAATTGTCAATCTCCGTCTATTTGTATAGGGACTGACACACGCTCTCTCTGTCTAGTTTTGACCATGATCTAACAGCAGATATACAAAACTGTTTGAAAAGTGGACAGCACTCTTAGGTGTTGGTCTGGAAAAACAGAAAATCTCCTTGGCTTTTTCTTCCAGAGTCACACCCAGATAGCTTCTATTTGTCCATGATACCAGCCGGTACACGGTATTGTGTGAGGAGCATACACCGCTATACGGTGTGTGAAAAAATGAACGCTCAGTAACTCACCAGGACAAAATAATAAAAGTTGGAGTGCTTTGAAAAAAGCAGTTTGAACAGCAGTGTGCACACAGCAATACAGCTAGCAGGTAGCCTTAAAAGGCAGCCTAATCACCACCAGCGCTGCTGCACACAACAAAATCCTCCCCTTTCACTGCACACTAACTGTACAGTGAAAAGCGCTATCAGCAGAAGCAGTTTTTTTCTTCTTCCCTGCCTAATGCTCTCCCTGTTCAGAATCAGCAGCAGCAGCACCTCTCCCTATTCTAAGATCAGCAGAAGTAAATAAGATGGCAGTCAGCGGTCACAGCCTTTTATACCCACTGTGACGCCACACAAAGCCAGCCAATCACTTCAATGCCCTTCTCTAAGATGTTGGTGGCCGCTGCCCATGTCATCGCGTTGCCCACAGTGTATGTCCTCCATCATTGAGAAAAGGCGCTGGAAGCATTATTGGAAAAGTGACTTTGGCGCTCTGATCGGCGACCTCATGGCCGACCTCACGCTATGGTCGGGTTTCGATCGGCGAAACCCGACTTTAGCTAAAGTCGGCTGTTTTTGAATTTGACCAACCCGTTTCGCTCAACTCTACTACTAAGTATTCAGACCATTTGCGCAGTATTGAGTGGAAGCACCCTTTTGTGCTAGTACAGTAATGAGTCTTCTTGGGACTGATGCAACAAGCTTTTCACACCTGGATTTGGGGATCCTCTGCCATTCTTCCTTGCAGATCCTCTCCAGTTCCATCAGGTTGCATGGTGAACATTGGTGGACAACCATTTTCTGGTTTCTCCAGAGATGCTCAATTTGGTTTAGGTCAAGGCTCCGGCTTGGCCAGTCAAGAATGATCAAACAGTTGTTCTGAAGCCACTCCTTAGTTATTTTAGCTGTGTGCTTAGGGTCATTTTCATGATGGAATGTGAACCTTCGGCCAAGTCTGATGTCCAGAGCACTATGGAAGAGGTTTTCATCCAAGATATCTGTGTACTTGGTCGCACTCATGTTTCCTTCAATTGCAACCAGGTGTCATGTCCCTCCAGCTGAAAAACACCTCCATAGCATGATGCTACAATCACCATGTTTCACTGTTGGGATTGTATTGGGCAGGTGATGAGCAGTGCATGATTTTCTCCACACATACCGCTTAGAATTTTCACCAAAAAGTTATATCTTTGTCTCATCAGACCAGAGAATATTATTTCTCATAGTCTGGGAGTCCATCATGTGTTTTTAGTAACGTCTATGCAGGCTTTAATATGTCTGGCACTGAGTAGTGGCTTCCATCAGGCCACTCTGCTATAAATGCCTGACTGCTGGAGAAATTCTTTTGTAACCATGGCCAGATCTGTGCCTTGCGACGATTCTGTCTTTGAGCTCCTTGGCTAGTTCCTTTGATCTCATGATTCTCATTTTGTCTGACATGCACTGTGTGCTGTGAAGTCTTATATAGACAAGTTTGTACCTTTCCAAATCAAGTCCTATCAGTTTAATTAATCACAGCTGGATTACAATGAAGAAGTAGAAACATCTCAAGGAGGATCAGAAGGAAATGGACAGCATCTGACTTAAATATGAGTGTCTGAGCAAAGGTTTTGAGTACTTATGACCATATGATATTTCAGTTTTTCTCTTTTAATAAATTTGCAAAATTTTCTACATTTCTGTTTTTTTCAGTCAAGATAGGGTACAGAGTGTACATTAATGAGAAAAAAGGAACTTTTTTGAATTTACCAAATGGCTGCAATGAAACAAAGAGTGAAAAATTTAAAGGGGTCTGAATCATTTCGGTATCCACTATATACAGTGGGGAAAAAAAGTATTTAGTCAGTCAGCAATAGTGCAAGTTCCACCACTTAAAAAGATGAGAGGCGTCTGTAATTTACATCATAGGTAGACCTCAACTATGGGAGACAAACTGAGAAAAAAAAATCCAGAAAATCACATTGTCTGTTTTTTTTTTCATTTTATTTGCATATTATGGTGGAAAATAAGTATTTGGTCAGAAACAAGCAATCAAGATTTCTGGCTCTCACAGACCTGTAACTTCTTCTTTAAGAGTCTCCTCTTTCCTCCACTCATTACCTGTAGTAATGGCACCTGTTTAAACTTGTTATCAGTATAAAAAGACACCTGTGCACACCCTCAAACAGTCTGACTCCAAACTCCACTATGGTGAAGACCAAAGAGCTGTCAAAGGACACCAGAAACAAAATTGTAGCCCTGCACCAGGCTGGGAAGACTGAATCTGCAATAGCCAAGCAGCTTGGAGTGAAGAAATCAACTGTGGGAGCAATAATTAGAAAATGGAAGACATACAAGACCACTGATAATCTCCCTCGTTCTGGTGCTCCACGCAAAATCCCACCCCGTGGGGTCAGAATGATCACAAGAACGGTGAACAAAAATCCCAGAACCACGCGGGGGGACCTAGTGAATGAACTGCAGAGAGCTGGGACCAATGTAACAAGGCCTACCATAAGTAACACACTACGCCACCATGGACTCAGATCCTGCAGTGCCAGACGTGTCCCACTGCTTAAGCCTGTACATGTCCGGGCCCGTCTGAAGTTTGCTAGAGAGCATTTGGATGATCCAGAGGAGTTTTGGGAGAATGTCATATGGTCTGATGAAACCAAACTGGAACTGTTTGGTAGAAACACAACTTGTCGTGTTTGGAGGAAAAAGAATACTGAGTTGCATCCATCAAACACCATACCTACTGTAAAGCATGGTGGTGGAAACATCATGCTTTGGGGCTGTTTCACTGCAAAGGGGCCAGTACGACTGATCCGGGTACATGAAAAAATGAATGGGGCCATGTATCATGAGATTTTGAGTGCAAACCTCCTTCCATCAGCAAGGGCATTGAAGATGAAACGTGGCTGGGTCTTTCAACATGACAATGATCCAAAGCACACCGCCAGGGCAACGAAGGAGTGGCTTCGTAAGAAGCATTTCAAGGTCCTGGAGTGGCCTAGCCAGTCTCCAGATCTCAACCCTATAGAAAACCTTTGGAGGGAGTTGAAAGTCCGTGTTGCCAAGCGAAAAGCCAAAAACATCACTGCTCTAGAGGAGATCTGCATGGAGGAATGGGCCAACATACCAACAACAGTGTGTGGCAACCTTGTGAAGACTTACAGAAAACGTTTGACCTCTGTCATTGCCAACATAGGATATATCACAAAGTATTGAGATGAAATTTTGTTTCTGACCAAATACTTATTTTCCACCATAATATGCAAATAAAATGAAAAAAAAACAGACAATGTGATTTTCTGGATTTTTTTTTCCTCAGTTTGTCTCCCATAGTTGAGGTCTACCTATGATGTAAATTACAGACGCCTCTCATCTTTTTAAGTGGTGGAACTTGCACTATTGCTGACTGACTAAATACTTTTTTTCCCCACTGTATATACAGTATGTGTGTATCACTGATATCTATATATCGATCTATTCTATATGCATTTACTGTATGTAATCCATCTCTTCTATGCTGTCGGCTCCTGCTGTGATTTCACAGTACACTGCACATGATTTGCCGGCTTTTCTTGTATCTATCTATCTATCTATCTGTCTATCTATCTATCTATCTATCTATCTGTCTATCTATCTATCATCTATCTGTCTGTCTGTCTGTCTGTCTGTCTATCTACAGAATGTTTGGGGTGGAGCTTTAGGTTAAAAAAGCTCTCAGTGGCGCACGCATGCTTGCTAATATCATTCAGGTTCGGTGTGTGAGTGGATACTCTACTGCTTTGTCTCCACGTGTGTGTATTTTTCTACCTTCTGAGTCTGAGCTTCTTATGTGTTATTTTGCTTGGCTTAGCATCTGTCTCGTTCATGTGTGCAGTTAGCACAGTTCAGTTACAGAGCAAGCTCAATCTATGTGCTGTACTTCTCTGTGAAGTCAACAGGGTTTTCTACCAAGCATCATTTGAGTTACAGTGCCTTGCGAAAGTATTCGGCCCCCTGGAACTTTTCAAACTTTTCCCACATATCCTTCAACCATAAAGATACCAAATGTAAATTTTTGGTGAAGAATCGGTTGCTTAGAAAATATTTGCCTGATTATGCTGGTGGTGGTTATATTCTTAGTGATCAGGCTCCTGCTGATCTTTGCATGGCACAGGTTGCAAATTGCCATTTTGTTTCTCCCGGAACTTTCTTTAACCCGTTTACCCCCAAGGGTGGTTTGCACGTTAATGATCAGGCCAATTTTTACAATTCTGACTACTGTCACTTTTAGAGGTAATAACTCAGGAATGCTTCAATGGATCCCAGTGATTCTGGGACTGTTTTCACATGACTTATTGTACTTCATGATAGTGATAACATTTCTTTGATATGACTTGCATTTATTTGTGAAATTCCAACTTTGAATTTTCATGCCCTTAAGTCACAGAGATACTGTATTTCTTTTGACTTAGCACCTGTTTTGCTCAGGTGTACCGATAGCACAGTTCAGTTACAAAGCAAGCTCAACCCTTTTGCAATACCCCTCTGTGAAGATAACAGAGCTGGGCATTCTATGTTCTGTTCATACTGTGTGGTGTTAAATGCAGTCTGATTAAGGTGAACGCTCGCAGCTTCATTCCGCCATTGTTTACACTAGCGGCAATTATTCATCTCTGCACGGTGGACCCCAGTTGCGATTGCACTTTATTTTTTATTCTATTTAGTGTAATATGGCAACCCTAACAGTATACTAGCACCAGGGTCTGGCTAGACATGGTGGATGAGCAGCGACTCCAGCGGTACATCCAACAGCTGGAGAACAAGTTGTCCTCTCTTGAGTGGGTGGCTTCAGCAGTTGATTTTGCTGCCGTGGCAGCTCTGGCAGCTAGCAAGGCAGCCACCATGGTTTCTGCTGCTGCGTCTTTTCCACCTGTATCACGTTGTTTGCTGCCCGATGAATTTTCCAGGGACAGCTAGTCCTGCAGATGATTCATGAATCAGTCCTCTATTCACCTGGCAGCATGATTCCCAACTGAGCGAATCAAGGTGGGATTTGTGATTTCCTTTATGCCAGGCAGAGCGATGGAGTGAGCTATGCTGTTATTGGAGCGAGGTGACCAACTGATTCTTAAAGCCTCTCCTTTTTTGGGTGCCCTGAAAGAGGTCTTTTTGGGGCCACAAGTAACCCTCGATACTGGAGCGCTCTGCAGGGCCGGGGGTTACTCTGTACCGGGCCAGTGCAGGCTCTTTAAAGGGGGAAGTGTGTCACGGTGGTGATAGTGACCCGGTCCGTGGCCCTGGGTGTCCAGTGGTGATGATGGAAGTTCAATGAGGGGGAAGATGGTAGGAAAATTATAGGGAAAGGGGAATTGTGACGCCACCCGTAGTATTCGGCTAGGGGTAGCCAACACTGCTTTACAGATCCTCTGGAATGGTGGTGCGGCAGCAGAGATGGTATAGCTCTCCACTGGCAGAGCTGTGTCTCAGGGCAACTAAGATGGAAATAGTGAGCCGGTGAGGGTGATGGTGAAAGCAGTGTATGGCAGGCGGGATATAAATTACACAAAGGACACAGTTAGGTGCAGTTTCAGGGTCTTTACTCACAGTTCCTGCATGCGGTAGCCCACTTGGTACTGTGTCCTCGGGGTAAGGGGTCCAGCCAACTCCCAGGTAGATCAGGAACGCCTTTTCAGGACTCCTCTTTGTGTTCACCTTTCTAGGCCACATCGACTCTCTGCGCTGATCTCTCCTCTTTCCTGCCCTGCGCCTTCGCAAACAGTGTCCCGAAGCCAGCAGCCACGAATCTCATTAGGCGACGTGGGTCCGTCCCCGGGATCCTCTACAGCTACCTTTGCCAGGAATGAATGTGGCTGTGACTGAGGCACTTAAGGTTACTTCAGCCTCCAGCTTTCTAGCTGAGCCTTGTAGTTCTTCACTAGCCTCAGGGGCCGGCTCCCCCACTGTGGCCTGGTCCTTCCCTTCTGGGATGAGGGCTCCACAGGTGGATTATCGCACTACCAGTGCCCCAAGGACTCCTTCTTTCCTGTCTGGGAGCTTACTCAAGATGGTTCTCACTTCTCTGACCCTCACTCCTCCCACGTCAGTCCTGCTCTTCCGCTGTCCTGCCACCAACTAACTGACTGGATCTTTCAAGAACAATCTTCCACTTACCTCACACTAACTGTCACCTCACTGTCACTGATTGGATGCCCTAAATCACTCCACTTCCTAAGCTCCTCCCCTTCTACCTACCTTTCCCACTAACTCCCCAACACCCTTTCCTAGCCAGCCTGGGATGAGGCCATCCTCCCAAAGGGTACACCCAGATGCCCTGACTAAACTGGTGTGTGTTGGGTGCCAGTGTTAGGAGTCCTGGGTGGTGCTCCCTCCTTACCAGAGGGTGGGATACCACACCTCTGGTTGAGGTGCAGCACCTCTCTGGTGACTGGACCCTCAGGGGTGCCAAAATACCGCACTCCAACTTCTTGTATTAACTTAGTGTTTGTCCATGGTTAGTCATTTTGCCATCCAATTTCATACTCTGGCTTCTGAGTTGGAGTGGCCTGATAAGGTCATGATACCTATCTTTTGGAGGGGTTTAGCAGATCATGTCAGGGATGCTTTGGCCACTAGGGAGATTCCCACTACTCTGGAGGAATTAATATCCGTGTCCACTAGAGTTGAACGAAACGGGTCGGCCAAATTCATAATCTGCCGACTTTTGCTAAATTCGGGTTTCGCCGATCGAAACCCGACCATAGCGTGAGGTCGGCCATGAGGTCGCCGACTTGAGCGCCAAAGTCATGTTTCCCACAATCCTTCCAGCGCCTATTTTCAGCCAATCATGAAGGACGCACACTGTGGGCAACGCGATTACGTCGGCAGCGGCCCCCACCATGTTAGAGAAAGGCATGCAAGTGATTGGCTGGCTTTGTGTGGCGTCACAGTGCCTATAAAAGGCCGTGACCGCTGACCGTCATCTTACTTCTGCCGATCTTAGCATAGGGAGGGGTTGCTGCTGATCGTTCTCAATAGGGAGAGTGTTTAGGAAGGGAAAAAGTAAAAAAAATTTCTTGTGCTGATAGCGAATGTCACTGTAAAACACAAGTATAGTGTGCAGTGACAGGGGAGGATATGTTTGTGTGCAGCAACTCTGTTGGTTATTAGGTTGCCTTTTAAGGCTTATAAGCCTTATAAGGCTCCCTGATAGCTGCATTGTTGTTTGCACACTGTTGTGCAGAGTGCTTTTTTAAAAGAAAAAATATATTTTTTCCTTTTCTCTGCACAGTTAGCAAGCGTTGGTTTTTTCACACTTTTTAGTGCAGCAGCTCTGTTGGTGATTAGGCTGCCTTATAAGGGTACCTGATAGCTGCATTGCTGTTTGCACACTGCTGTGCAGACTGCTTTTTTAAAAGCAAAAATCCTTTTATTCCTTTTTTTCTGCACAGTAGACACTGAGCATAAATTTTTTCACACACCGTATAGAGCTGTACGCTCCTCACACACTACCGTGTACCAGCTGGTATCACGGACAAATACATGCTATATGTGTGTGATTCCGTAAAAAAAAAAAGGAGATTAAGATTTTTCCATACATACACCGTATTGAGGTGTCCGATTATCAAACAGTATCGGATATGTGGGGTTCTTATTACTGTCACTTCTACACAGAGTCAGCGTGTGTGTGTGACACTCCATAAATACATATACGGACATTTCCATTTCTTTATACACCGTATTGAGCAGTCCGATTGTCAAACAGTATCGGATATCTGGTGTTCTTATTACTGTCACATCTACACAGAGTTTGCGTGTGTGTGTGACACTCCATAAATACATATACGGACATTTCCATTTCTTTATACACCGAATTGAGCTGTCCGATTGTCAAACAGTATCGGATATATGGTGTTCTTATTACTGTCACATCTACACAGAGTCAGCGTGTGTGTGTGACACTTCATAAATACATATACAGACATTTCCATTTCTTTATACACCGTATTGAGCAGTCCGATTGTCAAACAGTATCAGATATCTGGTGTTCTTATTACTGTCACATCTACACATAGTCAGCGTGTGTGTGTGACACTCCATAAATACATATACGGACATTTCCATTTCTTTATACACCGTATTGAGCAGTCTGATTGTCAAACAGTATCGGATATCTGGTGTTCTTATTACTGTCAAATCTACACAGAGTCAGCGTGTGTGTGTGACATTCCGTAAATACATATACGGTGATTGACAGTTTCACCAACAACGTATACAGCTGTACACCTCTGATACAGTACCGTATATCTGCTTGTTGGATTACGGTGAAATACATACTGGGTGAGCGTCTGTGACTCACAAAATATATACGGAGATTTCACTTCTTACAAACACCTTACACAGCTGTACGCTACTCATACAGTACCATTTCTCTGCTGGTATTTTTGGTACATTTTCCCAAACATGAGGAAGTCTGGTGGAAGAGGCCGCGGACGTGGGCGGGGGGCGCAGCTGCTACTGATGGTGGTGGTGGTGCATCGGCTGGTTCTGGCAAAAGCACAATAGCAGCTAAGGCAGGAGGTGTTGAGCCTGCGTCATCGTCAGGCACAAGAAGGCCTTTAAGGTTCCCTTTTCTGGGAGTAGGTAAACCGCTTTTAAAGCTGGAGCATCAGGAACAGGTTTTGGCTTACATTGCCGAAACAGCCTCCAGCTCTTTTGCCTCCTCTTCTGAAGTTACAAAAACTGCAAGCACAGAGTCGACAGTGCAGGCCTCTGGTCAGGAATAACACCTTTCGGTGTGTCCTTCACCCACACCAAAAGTGAAGGATGCTGCAGCATACACTCCAGATTACTTCATGGAGCTCTTTTCACATACCATTCCTGGGTTATCAAGTCAAATCCTGAATTCCCCAGTCCAAGATGAATCTGACATGGAGTGCACTGATGCACAGCCACTGCTAGACGAATCTGCTGGTACATTCACCCACAGTACTACATTGCCCTTGCAGTCTACTGAGCCTGAATCAGACCCTGATGAAACTCAGGTGCCCCTTCCCGCATACTATACCACCTTACACGGTGACACAGAGGAAGGTACAGAGGAAGGTGCAGATGACATTGAAGACGAGGTCATGGATGACCCAGTTGTTGACCCAGATTGGCATCCATTGGGGGAAGAGGGTGCTGGTGACAATAGGTCAGAACAGGAGAAGGATCCGCAGCAGGCATCGTCATTGCAGCATCGGTTATCCGGCAGGCCCGTAGCTGTCAAAAATCTTGGGAAGAAAACTAAAAGAGTTGCAAGACAGCTTGGCCAGATGGTCAAATTAGCACAGCGTGCAAGCCCTGAATATTTGTACCATAGTAGGAAGAATGCAGTGTGGCACTTTTTTGAACAAAATCCTACTGATGACGCAAAGGTTATCTGTAAGAAGTGCCGAAGGACCTTTAGCAGAGGGAAAAATCTAAGAAATTTGAATACCAGTTGCATGCTTAGACATTTAACCAACATGCACTTGCAAACGTGGATGGACTACAAAAGCTCAGGTAGCACATGTGCACCTGCTCCGACTCAAGTTAGCCAGCAACGCTCCATCGCTTCCCCCACTGTAAGGCCACCGCTAAGCACAAGAAATGTTGAGGTGTCGTCGCTAGGCCAAACCAGTCACACAAACACAATATTTTCATGAGGGAACCCTGAATCTAGGCCATCAACACCCTCACCATCACCAACCCCTTCTCAGTCCGTCATATCCAATGCTAGTTCCCCCATATACACTCAAGTCCAGCTCACCCTACCAGACACTCTGAGTAGGACAAGAAAGTACTCATCCTCTCATCCGCATACACTGGCTTTGAACGCCTACATTGCCAAACTGATCTCATTAGAGATGATACCCTTCTGTTTGGTAGAAAGCAAAGCTTTCCGAGAGCTTATGACCTACGCTGTCCCACGCTATGACCTACCCAGTCGCCACTTCTTTTCTCGAAATGCCATCCCTGCCCTCCACAGGCATGTGAAAGACCGCATTGTCCATGCACTAAAACAATCAGTGAGTGGAAAGGTGCACCTCACAACAGATGCATGGACCAGTAGGCATGGTCACGGCCGTTACATGTCCATTACTGTGCACTGGGTTAATGTGGTGGATGCAGGCTTCACAGGGGACAGTGGCGGTGGAACAGTGCTGCCTAGCCCATGGTATAGGAAGCAGTTGGGTGCACACGTTCGACCCTCCTCCTCCTCCAAAAGCGAAAGCTTGTCGACAGAGCGCAGTTGCATGAGCACTCCATCCACATCTGTCAGTGTTGCACACGAGGTGTCCCACTATCGAACAGCTAGTGGTAAGCGGCAGCAGGCTGTTTTAAAAATGATGTCTTTGGGCGATAGTAGACACACCGCGGAGGTACTGGCTGACGACATGCATCGACAAACTGAGTCATGGCTGGGCAGTCTACATCTTGAGCCAGGCAAGGTAGTCAGTGATAATGGGCGGAATTTTGTGGCAGCCATAACCCTTTCAAAACTCAGACACATACCTTGCTTGGCTCACACATTGAACCTTGTGGTGCAGTGCTTCCTAAATAATTATCTGGAGTTAACAGCCCTGCTTCATAAGGTACGAAGACTGTGCTCGCACATCCGTCGCTCAAACATCCACTCCAGTCGTATGCAGAAGCTGCAGTGATCACTCAACCTCCCTAAGCACCGCCTAATCATAGACGTTGCTACAAGATGGAACTCCACCATGCACATGGTTGAAAGGCTGTGCGAACAGAGGCAGGCTGTAATGCATTTGTGGAAGCATACACGGGCAGGCAGTTTGAGGGCAGACATGGAATTGTCGGGTTTGCAGTGGTCAAAGCTGAAAGACCTCTGTAAAGTCCTTCAGTGTTTAGAGGAATGCACACGGCTGGTAAGCGCAGACGACGCTATCATAAGCATGAGCATACCACTTATGCGTCTGCTCATGCAAACTTTGACGGACATCAAGGATCAGGCGTCTGCAGCTGAGGAGCAACAGGAGGAGGAGGGAAGCCTTGATGACAGTCAGCCATTGTCTGGTCAGGGAACTGATGTGGACGAGGTGGAAAAAGAAGAGGAAGATGAGGAGAAGGATGAGGGGCATGATTATTTTGGGGAGGAGGAAGCTTCTCAGGGGGCAAGAGAAGATGTGGGTGTGCCAAGGTCAGGTACAGGGTTTGTGCGTGACTGGATGGATGTGGATTTGCCAGAAAGTGCTCCTCCACCCACCACTCGCAGTGCAGCATTGACACGTTGAACATTGGCCCACATGTGTGACTATGCTTTGCGGATCCTAAAAAGGGACCCCGCATTGCCAAAATGATGAGGGATGATGACTACTGGTTTGCCAGCATCCTCGATTCACGCTATAAAGGCAAATTTCACAACATCATACCACAGGAGAACCTAGAGCTAATATTGGCTAACAAACAAGCAACTCTGGTAAACAGGTTGTTTGAAGCATTCCCAGCACACAGCAGCGAAGCTGGTTCTCCCACGAGCCGTAGTGGGCAAAATGGAGGAGGTGTTCATGGTGCACACAGCCAAACTGGCGTTGGAGACAGGGGTTTCCTGACCATTGTGGTCTGATTTCTCAAGTCCCGCACACATGACAGCTAATACAGAATCAATTGCAAGTGACAGGAGACAGCAGTTGTCAACTATGGTTAGAAACTACGTCTCCTCCCATGTCGAGGTTCTGCCTCACAGGTCATTCCCCTTTGATTACTGGGCCTCAAAACTGGACAAATGGCCTGAATTGGCACAATATGCCTTACAGGAGCTCGCTTGCCCTGCTGGTAATGTGGTATCTGAAAGAGTCTTCAGTGCTGCTGGATCAATCTTGACAGAAAAAAGGACCCGTCTGTCGACCCAAAATGTTGATGATCAAACCTTCATTAAAATGAACCATGCATGGGTTTCAAAATATTTTGTCCCAACCTCCCCGATAACACATAGGTTGCCAGAAAAGAGGCTCGCTTTTGTCCTCCTCTTCCTCTGACTTCTCCAATTCCTCCATTTGCAGCAGCTGAAAGTCCAGCCTACACATCAGCATATGCCATTTTTTATACCACCCGAAATGGGCTGCCCCCCCCACCCCAGGCCCGGGATCAACACCTGCCGCACCCGGGCAAGTGCTGTTGCCCTGAACAGGTGTGTGGCCCAACCTTTGGGCGACGGCACAGGCACAGGGCCTCTCATAGTACAATAAAGTGTCTCTGATGGTGGGGGGGCCCACTCACCATCAGACACACTGGCGTACTATGAGGGGCCCTGTGCCTGTACCGGCGCCTTCGAGTGGGTCCCCCCTGCTTGTTCAGGGACACAGCACTTGCAATACTTACCTTTCCCTGCTCCACTGCTGTGTAGTCTGCACAGTTAAATCCATCACAGGGACAGCCACTACAACTTTTGTGTACTGATTGATGATGGTTAAGATGTAGCTATGTCCTGTCCTGCTGGCCTCTACCTTCAGATTACCAATGGCTTCCATTTGTAATGGACGTCAACTCCCAATCGGATGCAATGGTGCTTTATGATCACCTTTCACATTTTTCATAGTCACAGACGTGTGACATTCCTGCCACCATTTTTCAATGTGTCCTCTCATGGCAATCCAATAAAATCCCCTACGGCCTGTAGCTTGTGTGTTTTGCACTCCAAAGTGACCAGACAGATCATGATAGGCAGTGAGGACCATGTCTACAGGTCTCCCTGTGATCACAATTTGATGGAGATGAGTTACGGTGATGGGATCAACGCAACTGCGATACAGCAACCCTTACTTCACTAATTTGCGTTTTAGCTGTATCCACAGTTAAAGTTATTGAGAGTCAGCATCGCCTCTGCGAATTCTCCCAGGAGGTTTTCCCGTGATTACAAATTCAAAAACATCTAAAATCACTCGACTTTACGTCTGTACTTTTATCCATCTACCTTCCTCTAGCAGAGAGTCTGGACTCGCAGACTGACACTGAAATATAAACAAAGATTTCAAAGTACTCCAACGCTGTATACTGGTGTATGTTTCGAATACATTTCACTTTTTCTCATTTTTATATTCGGGTGTAATCCATACTGAGCCTGTGAGAGTTTGTGTCTTACTCTGGTAAAATATAAGAAGATTTAAAATGACACCAACACTATATGCAGCTGACCGATTGTAAAACATAACCCTTTTGCAAGTTTTTATATTCTTGTGTAATCCATGCTGAGCCTGTGAATGTCTGTCTGTAACTCCAGAAATATATGTGTATATTTAAGATTAACCCAACACTGTATACAGCTGTACGCTTGTGGTACCTTACCCATTTACTGCTTTTTATATAGTGGTCTAATCCATACTGGGCCAGTGAGAGTCTGTTTCTGACTCTGAAAATATCTACTGAGATTTACAATTACCCCAACACTGTATGCAGCTGTACGCTTCTGATCCATTACCCTTTTACTGCTTTTTATATTGTGTAATCCGTACTGACCCTGAGAGCGTCTGTGTCTGCCTCCTGAAAAAATAAGGAGATTTATAATGTTTAAACAATACTATATGTACCTTGTATCTGGTGATACAGTAACCTTTTTATACTTTTTATATTCTTGGCTAATGCATACTGGGACTGAGAGCATCAGTGTCTGCCTTATGAAACGTATACGGAGATTTAGAAAGTTGAGACTTTACTATATATACCTTGTATCTGGTCATACTGTACCCTTTTTCAACTTGTTACATTATTGTCAAATCCATACTGAGCGTGTGAACATATGTGTCAGCCTCCTGAAATACATACGGAAATTTTTTTGTATTTTAAGTAGACTATATATACCTTGTATGATGTATCTGTTGATCCAGTACCCTTTGTGCCTGAAATTCATCCTCCACCCACCACTCAAAGTGCACCATTGACACCTGGAACATTGGCACACATGTGTGATTATTTCGTGCAGATCTTCTTTTTATATTATGGTGTGATCCATACTGAGCCTGTGAGAGGCTGTGTGCTACCCTTGAAATATATATGTAGATCGCCAAACGACCCCAACACTGTATACAGCAGTACGCTTAGGGTCCATGCCCTTTTTCTGCTTTTTATATTGTTGTGTAATCCATACTGGGCCTCAGAGCATCTGTGTCTGCCTCCTGAAATAAATATAGAGATTTTGAATGCTGAAACTATACTATATATACCACTATATATACCTTGGATCTGGTGATACTGTACCCTTTTTCTACTTTTTAGTTTGTTGTCGAATCCATACTGGCCATGACAGCGTCTGTGTCTGCCTCCTCAAATATATACGTAGATTTATAATGTTGAAACTATACAATTTACTCAGTACCGGGCCTTTAAGGCTCTTTAAGGGGTAAGTATGTCACGGTGGTGATTGGGATCCGGTCCATGGCCCTGGGTGTCCAATAAAGAAGATGACAGTTCAGATGAGGGGGAAGATGGTATGATAATTATTTTGGAAAAGGGGGATCGTGACGCCACCCGTGGTACTTGGCTAGGGTAGCTGACGCTGCAAAGCAGATCCTCTGTGCTGGTGTTAAAGCAGACAAGATGATGAAGCTCTCCACGGGCAGAGCTGTATCCCAGGGCAGTTGAGATGGTGTTTGTGAGCTGTTGACGATGATGATGAGTGTAGCGTGTGTAGCAGGCGAGTTGTAAAAGCCACCAAGGACGCAGTTGGATGCAGTTTCTGAGTTTTTCCTCAAAAGTTTTGTGCACAAGATGACCTCATTGGTACTGTGTCATCTGAGGGAGGGGTCCGGCAAACTCAAAGGTAGATCAGCAACACCTGTTCAAGACTCCTCCTTGTGTATCCATTCTAGGCCATGTCTCTGCGCTGATCTCTCCCTTCCTTCCTGCTGTGGGCCTTCGCAAACATTGTCCCAAGCCACCAGCCACAGATCACACTGGGCGACGTAGGTCAGGCTCCGGGGTCCTTTATTCCAACTGCTGCCTTTTTGAGTATTGAATGCGGCTGCGACTGAGGCACTTAAAGTTACCTCAGCCTCCGTCTTTCTAGCTGAACCCTGTATTTCTCCACTACCTTCAGGAGCCACCTTCTCCAACAAGGCCTGGTCCTTCCTTCTCCAGAAACGGGCTTCACAGGTGGCTTATTGCACTTTGCGTGCCCCAAGCACCCCTTCCTTCCTGTCTAGGCACTTGGACAAGATTTTTCTCCCTTCTCTGACCCTCAGCCCTCTCACAGCAATCTTGCTCATACTCTGTCCTGTCACCGACTGACAACTTTCTAGAAAGATCCATTTAACTCAGACTAGCTCCTCCCATCAACTGTCAGCTTGCTCTCTCTGATTGGATGCCCACAATCACTCCACTACCTAAGCTCCTCCCACTGTACCTACCTTCCACACTAACCCCCAACACCCTTTCCTAGTCAGTCTGGGATGAAGCCATCCTCCCGCCGGGTACACCAAGAAAGCACTGACTAACATGTGTGTGTGTTGAGTGCAGGGTTAGGGGTCCTGAGTAGTGATCCCTACTTACCTGAGGGTGGGGTACCGCACCTTTGGATGAGGTGCAGTATCTCTGTGGTGACCGTACCCTCAGGGGCGCCATAGTACCCTTTCTCAACTTTCTATATTGTTGTCGGATCCATACTGGGCCTGAGAGCATCTGTCTTTGCCTCCTGAAAAGTATAGAGATTCAGTATGTTTAAACTATACTATATATAACTTGTATCTGGGTGATACTGTATCCTTTTGCAAATTTTTATATTATTGTGTAATCCATACTGAGCCTGTGACCATCTGTGTCTGATTCATGAAATATATACGGAGATTTACAATTATCCCTAGACTGTATAGAGCTGTCCGCTTCTGAAACAGTACCATATATCTGCTGGTATTTTTAGTCCATTTTCACAAAAATTATTATGTATGTTGGAAGAGGCCGCGGACATGGGTGTGGGGGGCCAGCTGGTACTGATGGTGGTGGCGGTGCATCTGCTGGTATTGCCAAATGCACAATAGCAGCTAAGGCAGGAGGTGTTGAGCCTGCATCATCAGCTGGCACAAGAAGGCCTTTAAGGCTCCCTTTTTTGGGAGCAGGTAAACTGCTTTTAAAGATGGAGTATCAGGAGCTGGTTTTGCCTTTCATTGCCGAAAAAGCCTCCAGCTCTATCGCCTCCTCTTCTGAAGTTTCAAAAAATGCAAGCACTGAGTCGTCAGTGCAGGTTTCCGGTCAGGAACCACCCCTCTCCTTGTCTCCTTCACCCCCACTAAAAGTGAACGATGCGGCAGCCCACACTTCAGATTACTCCATGGAGCTCTTTTCACAGACTATGCCTGGGTTATCAAGTGAAATTCTGAAATCCCCAGTCCAACATGAACTGGAGATGGAGTGCACTGATGCACAGCTACTGCTAGATGATTCTGCTGGTACATTGACCTACAGCACTACATTCTCCTTGCACTCTACAGAGCCAGAATGTGACACTGATGAAACTCATGTGCCCCTTCCCACATACTATACCACCTTAAACGGTGACACAGAGGAAGGTGCAGATGAAAGTGCCGGTTCCCTGAGCAGGTGGGGGTCCTACTCGTGGCACAGGGCCCCTCATAGTACGCAAAAGTGTCTCTGCCGGTGGGAGGGCCTACTCGTTGTCAGACATACCGTCGTACTATGAGGGGCCCTGTGCCAGTGCTATCACCCACGAGTGGGTCCCCCATGCTTGCTCAGGGCCACAGCACTTGCAATACTTACCTCTCCCTGCTCCACCGCCGTGACGTCTTCCACCTTTCTTGACAGTGACATTCAGGTTACAGAGCGCGGTGACATCACGTCTGTATGCCCTCTACCGAAACTGTACAAGTGCAGAGAGCTTTAAAATGGCAATGCTGAGGAGTACAGAGTAGAGCAGTGCCCAGCGAGAAGAGGTATTTCATTTTTTTAAATGTTGGGAGCATTTTTTGGGGAGTAATATACACTGGAGAATGATATATGGGGCCCATCATACACTGGAGCATCATCCATTTGGTCCATCATATACTGGAGCATTCCAAATGGGGGACATCAGACACTGGAGCAGCATTTACGGGGCCCATTATACACTGGAGCATTAGAAATGGGTCCCATCATATATGGAGCATTATTTGGGCCCATAACACACTGGAGCATCATCCATGGGGACCAACATATACTGCAGCATTCCAAATGGGGGACATCAGATACTGGAGCAGCATTTACCGGGCACATTATACACTAGAGCATTAGAAATGGGGCCCATTATATATGGAGCATTATTTGTGCCCATAAGACAGTGGAGCATCATCCATGGGGACCAACATATACTGTAGCATTATGTGGAGCTCATCATATACTGTATGGAACATTATATGGGACCAATTATTCTATATGGAGAAATTTATGGGGCTCATTATTCTGTATGGCGCACTAGGTGGTGGCCATAATACTGTATGGAGCAATATACTGTCCGGTTTTTGAGCTATTGTAGAAATTAAAATAGATATCAGTCATGTCATGTAAGCAGTGAAGTATTTTTCATTGTACTATACCTATATTTCTGTGCCGTATCGGAGCATTATGAATTGTGGTATTTGTTAAAAGGGCGCACTGACACTGTTTGGCCCAGGGCACATGAAAACCTGGTGCCAGCCCTGCCCCCCCACAACTTTAGCCAAATAACCCCCAGTTTTCAATGCGTAACTATTAGTATAAAGTAAATTAAGGTTGCCAAGCTTAAGTAATAAGAATTGATGTCGATGGCATTGAAATGGGCACTGTAGGTGTGTTTACTGTCCTCCACTCCCTGCCGACTTTGCTTCCCCATTGACTTGCATTGGGTTTCATGTTTCAGTCGAACCCCGACTTTTCCCTATAGTCAGCCGATTTTGTTCGACCCGACTTTTTAGAAAGTCGGTTTTAATGAAACCTGACTCGACCCGAAAAAAGGAAAAGTCCTACAACGCAGGTTGATGACCCTGTAGAGTCCATGGATGTCTGTTGAGTGGAATCAATCACCCACTCTGTACATCCACAACTGACTTGTTTTGCTTGTAGGCACACTTGCCATTTTGCCAATAAATGTCCCAAGTGTCATAGGCAGTCACAGCCTCTAGTGGCTTTAGGGAGAGGCTCAATAATTCCAATTGAGGTGTCTTTCAAAATAGCTTTTGGGGTTTCTTTGACATTTGGGTCGCCTACTCCCAATGCTGAGGCTTCCATGGACTCCGGGGCTGAGGGCAATTTCATGTCTGCTACCTTCGCCCAATGGCACGCAATTCCAATAGTGAAGCTTCCTAAGTCAATGTTTATTCGGGTAGCTAATGGGTCCATTTTACCAACCCTGATTTTCCATCAGACAATACCTCTTAGGCTGGAGTCACACTGCCGTATTTCTCGTGTGATAATCGCATCACACTGCATGGACTGGCCGGCATCTCTCCTGACCTGAGCATGACAGCGTGATGGATTACTATGCAGCTGTCAAGCGCAGGTCAGGAGAGCTGACAGCCAGTGCGAGTTTTACGATGCAATTCTCGCACGTGAAATAGGGCAGTGTGTCTCTGCCCTAACTCTCACTATGTCTCAAAAACATCTGGAGATAGTCTGTTTTGTTGTTGTCTCTGAGGGTATGGATGAGGTACTTCAGGGGATGCCTTGCTGCACCTCCATTCTCCCCAGATTGATTAGGCAATAGGGAGCATACAGAAATGAGTCAGTTTCCGTGAGAGTCTGTGTCTTAAGGCCCAGGTGCCCCCGAGCGAGATCTATGTACCATCTAATCTTCAGTCGGAGGTTCACTCTGGGGCACATATCTTAAAACGAGGGGGTCTCACTAGTACTAAAAGGACCACTGAGCGGTGGGAGCGAAGGAGAGCTTTGGCCGATGAGCACGAACACAACCATGCCCCCCAGCTTGTGGTGACTTTCAAACCTGGCAAACGTCCCCGGGAGGGATGTTAGGGATGGAGGTAATGTTAGGTGCCGGGATTCTTCGGCTGCGAGGGATAGATCCCAAGCATTATCTGTTCCTGTGGTCTTCCATTGGTCCGGCGACTGTGATTGCTGCTCAGCACAGGCGTTGGTCCAAGAGTTTTGCTCAAGTTCATGGTATATATTTGGTTACTGCTGGTCTTCCAGCCAAGTCTATGGTAGCTAGTGATATTCAGGTGCAGTCTTGCACTCTGGAGTCTAAGTCCAGAGTTCATCTTACTGAGCATGTCCGTGATATGGCGTCTTCTCATTGGTGGTTGGACGTTAGCCCCTCTGGTGATGTGGCAGCTCCGGATTGGTCCGCGGGCGATGTCACGATCGGCTGGGCGTGAGTGTTTGGGGTGTAGCTTTGGGTTTATAAGGCTCTCAGCGGTTCATGGGGGTGCACTAGTATCATTCAGGTTCGGTGTGTATGAGTCGAAACTCTACCACTCTGTTTGCACGTGTATGTATTTTTCTACCTTCTGAATCTGAGCTTTGTATGTGTTATTTCGCTTGGTTTAGCATCTGTCTCGTTCATGTGTGCAGTTAGCACAGTTCAGTTACAGAGCAAGATCAACCTATGTGCTGTACTTCTCTGTGAAGTCAACAGGGTTGTGTACCTAGCATCATTTGAGTTATTTCTCTTGACTTAGCATCTGTTTCATTCTAGTGTGCCTTTTAGCACAGTTCAGTTACAGGGGATGGAGATAATTGTGAACTAGCTCCTATACTACAAAAAGGAGTGGTTATTGCATCTGTATGCTCCAATCTTGAGAAAGAGGTTGTTGAGGCTCAGGGGGATGCCCCTGCTACCTATCCATTAGGGAAATTGTTTGTACCTGTGAATCCCAGTCTTTAAGTTCTTAGTGAACATCATGATTCGGTCTTGGCCGGGCATCTTGGTAATATAGCCACCACAGATACTATTATTCTGCTTTTTTGTATCAAAGTTACATCATAATATCCGGGAGAATGTAGCCGCCGGCACTTTCGGTGCGTGTTGTAAAACCTCTCATACCTGTCCATCTGTGTCTCTCCAACCACTGGCGATTCTCAGTAGACCTTGAACTCATTTATCATTCAATTTTATTACTTAACTACCTGTGTCAGCAGGTAATACTGTAATTTTGGTGGTAGTGGACAGATTCAGAAAAATGTCCCATTTTATTGCACTATCCGCGTTACTTAACGCAAAGATTTTAGCTCAAATTTTCATCAGTGAGATTGTAAAATTAGATGGCATCCCTACCAGTATTGTTTCTGACCATGAGGTGCAGTTCATTTCCAAATATTGGAGGGCATTTTGCACTTGTTTGCCGATCCACCTGTCATTCTCTTCAGCATTTCACCTGCAGTCTAATGGGCAAACTGAACGAGTTAACAAGAATCTTGAGACTTTTCTTACATGTTTTGTGTCTGAGAATCAGAAGGATTGGGTTACATACTTACCTATAGCTGAATTTGCAGTAAATAATCATTGCCATGAATCTACTTGTAAATCCTCCTTTTTCAGGGCATACAGGTTTCATCCTCAGTTCAGCTCATTTAATAGGAATTGTTCTTTTGAAATACCTGAAGAAGAAAGATTTTCATAATCAATTACATCTGTGTGGCAAGGGGTTATTGATGAGTTGCGGAAGATGGGTTCCAAATATAAGAGTGTGGCTGATCAGAGATGTTTGGTGGGTCCAGACCTGTGAGTTGGTGACTTGATTTGGTTGTCCTCAATGAGCATTAGGTTGAAGATTCCCTCTTGGAACCTGGGTCCCAGATTCATCAGTCCTTATAAGATTGTAACCTTCGGCAATTCCATAGCATTCCACCTTGCCGCAAACTTCTAGGATCCATGACGTGTTTTATCCATCTCTAATCAAAAATTATGTTGTATCCTCTCTGTACTATCACCGCTACCACCATCTCCAGTCATTGTGGATGGGAATTTGGAATTTCAAATCGCCAAGATTGTTGATCTTTGCTTAGTTCGCCAGTCGCTAAAGTATCTGGTACACTGGAAGGGATACGATCCTGAAGAGGGGATGTGGGTACCAGCATCTGATGTCCATGTGGCCAGGCTTATCTGGTACTTTCATGTGACACACCCTGATAAACACGTTTCTGAGGTTCTGCAGGTCCCTCGTCCGTTACCCCTGTTCGTATTACCTTGTTAGTCCGGTTGGTGTATTACGGTATACTACTCCTCCTCTTTTCCCTGGGTGGAGGAAGGGTACAGACTGAGGTCAGATATAGGACCTAAGGCAAAGTATGTGGCCCCAGCATCTTCACCATCAGAAGTAATCTGTGAAACAGGGCGATCTAGGGCTCCCCTAGCGTTAGGGGCAGGGAAGGAACCCCTGGTCCTGGGATACCTGACAACAGTGTCGTGACAGGGCTTCTTGTATAGCATCATGTTTGAATACCTCTCCACTTCAGGAAGAAGAGGTGCTATGTTCTCTTTGTAGTGTCAGTGTAG
Organism: Dendrobates tinctorius; assembly: GCF_039654945.1. Taxonomy (NCBI): domain Eukaryota; kingdom Metazoa; phylum Chordata; class Amphibia; order Anura; family Dendrobatidae; genus Dendrobates; species Dendrobates tinctorius. The sequence continues at coordinate 36,694,012 of NW_027361766.1, forward strand.
CAGGGTGAACAACCAGTACTCTTTTTTGGCCAAGATGAATGTAACACAAGGGTGACGCGAAAGGCAGCAGTACATAAATTCAGCGATATATGCCAAGCTCCATACAGGCAACACTTCCCTGTCTCCACCACGATTATGACTTTCCATCTCCTCCTTCTCTCTAGCCTTTGTTGCACTAGCCACCAGCTCCTGTTCCTCCTCCTCAGCTTCCACCTCCTCATTGTTACCCAATCCGCAATGAGCAGATGAGATGAAGCTGGCTGGCTACAATCTCTCTGTGTTAGGTCTTCCTCCATCCCCACCAGGTCTGCATGGAAAGCTTCATATTTAATTGTGAGTAGTGACTGTTAAGTAGACACAGAAGCAGGACAGTTGCACTAATTATGGCTTCAACACCGCTCACCAGCTTTGTGAAGTCTTGGAAAACCAAATAAAAGTCAGGCATCTATGCACACTCTTCAGTTGTTACATTTGGATGCTGACCAGAATACTGACGGGCATGTTGGAGCTGGTACATGGAGATATAGCACACCAATTGGTGAGCTGGCACTTGGATTTGCTACTTCCTCAATGCCAGAGAGGAGTCATCTGGATCCAACTTGTGGAACTGGTCACTGATGTGGCGTAACTTGACCATAAGCTCTGGAAAATTTGGGTAGGTTTTAAGAAACCGCAGAACCAAGTTGAGCACGTGTCCAAGCATGGTACGTTTGTGAGCGTGTCAAGATTCACAGCCGCAACCAAGTTAAGCACATTATCACACATGACCATGCTTAATAAGAGGTTCAGTGCCAAAAACCACAGATCTGTCTGTTTCCTTTAATTAACTGTCGTGGCGTGCGGTTTGTCGCCTAGACTAATTAGGTTCAGGAGATCCTGTTACTGCTTCGCTGAGGCAGTGCTGAATGGGACGCCCTACCAGGGCTGTGGGGTACTCGGTACCGGGCCGGTGTCAGCGGGATGTGTCACAGCGGCGGTGACCCGGTCCGTGGCCCTGGGCGCCCAAATCAATGTAGTTAATGGAATAGTTTGTGACGCCACCTGTGGTGTTCGGCAAGTAGGATGTTAGGCCAACGCTGCATGCAGATCCTCTAGGGCTGGTGGTGTGTTGCAGCCTAGATGGTGTAGCTCCCCACAGGTGAAGCTGTAGCCCCAGGGCAGCGTGAATGCAATGGAAGAGGTGAGGTGCAGGCGGTGTGGAGAATGGTACCCAGCTATAGCGGTGCTGAATGTGTTAGCGCACAAATGAATGGAGGACACCGGGGCTTGTAGTTCCAAAGCTTTACTCACAGTCTGTTGTACACACACACAGGTGCCTACCTTCGGGCTGTGTCCTCCGGGTCAGAGACTCAATCAACCTCCGGGCAAGATAGGATTCTCCCCTCCAACACTCCGCCAACATGTACCTTTCTGAATGACTCCTCTATAGCCCCTTAAAGTGTGAAGTTCTCCTAGTACTGAGTTACAGTGGAGTTCCTCCTGAATTGATGTTCCCAAGAACTCTACTTGTACGGCAGACAGCTGTAGCCTGCTTCGGGGACTCCCTTCTCCTGAGTCCCGGCTCTCTATCCAATTGCTGTTGTGCCCCAAGTCTTAGATGGGAGTAGTGCATTTACAGCCAACTACTCCACTGGTGTCTGCTGCAGAACCATAAGTGTCCGTACAACCTCCGGGACTGGGCCCCGGCCTTGCGCTGAGAACCTATAGGCAGGGTTCATCTTCTAACCCACGTCCTCTCTGTTCTCTCTACTCCTTTGTTCCGTACTTGTCTTTCTTTCATATGGAAGCTTAGGTTTCAGTTCTACATCTTTCTCCTTCTTTTCCTTTCCCGTGCCAGCTGGCTCAGATCACTGAGGCAGCTGCAGCACTCCTTCCTCCATCCCTTCTTCCAGAGATCCTCACTCCTGTCTGAGTGACTTCCAACCCGACTGACCTTCTGTCATCCTACACTGTCCCACTCTTTTATGTATCTTAACTCCACCCACCTCCCAGCACATCCAGTGTTCCAAGCAGGGAACCACCAAAGGTGCTCTGCTACCCTCTGAGCAAGGAGTCGCAATGTGGTTGTGCAGAACTACCCTGTTGTGTGGGGTGTGAGTGTTGGAGTGTGGAAAGGAGTTCCCACCTTACCCGGATCTTGGGGCACCACACCTTAGGAGAAGGTGCAGTACCTCTGTGGCGACTGAGCCTCAGGGGCGCCACACTGAAGAGGTTCCAGCTTTCAGATGATGTGGAAAACGTCCTCTGAGAGTCACACCTGCCCCATGTCCTTGGCATGTAAGTACACCTTCATCAGCACTTCCAAGTCCCCCTCCATTAATGCACATCTTATGCATTTTGTAATTGATAGGTCTCTTGAAACAAAGTTTATTTTAATAAAAGAAAAAATTGGTCACCTGCAGCAATCCAAGTGGTTTTTGTGAGTGAAATGTAACAGAAAGAAATCAAAAGTGTATAGGTGACAATAAAATTCAATCCATAAAAATGTTTCAATACTGTTCTTAGTTTTAGAGATCACAGAAATGTTTACAGACCACATAACACAGTATGGCTGATGAATGGAAGTCTAAAAAATTTTGTTCAAACACAATGTAACACTGTATGTCTAAGAAATAGAGGCCTACAAAAATTTTTAAAGCTTTTTTTCACTTTCAGACATCACAGAAATGTTCATAGACCAAGTAACACTGTAAGTCTGAGAAATAGAAATAAAGTCCTACAACATTTTTAAAAGCTTTTTAGCAGTTTTACAGATCACAGAAATGTTCACAGACCACGTAACATTGTATGTCTGAGAAATTAAAGCCTACAAAATTTTCAAAGTTTTTTAGCAGTTTTAGAGATTATTATTATTATTATTTACTATTATAGCGCCATTTATTCCATGGCGCTTTACATGTGAGGAGTGGTATATATAATACATACAAGTACAGTAATCTTAAACAATACAAGTCACGACTGGTACAGGATGAGAGAGGACCCTGCCCGCGAGGGCTCACAATCTACAGCGGGATGGGTGAGGATACAGTAGGCGAGGGTAGAGCTGGTCGTGCAGTGGTTTGGTGGATCGGTGGTTACTGCAAGTTGTAGGCTTGTCGGAAGAGGTAGGTCTTCAAGTTCTTTTTGAAGGTTTCCATGTTAGGCGAGAGTCTGATATGTTGTGGTAGAGTTCCAGAGTAGAGGGGATGCGCTGGAGAAATCTTGCATGCGATTGTGGGAAGAGGAGATAAGAGGGGAGTACAGAAGGAGATCTTGTGAGGATCAGAGGTTTCATGCAGGTAAGTACGGGGAGACTAGGTCTCAGATGTACAGAGGACTTTGTATGTCATGGTTAGGGTTTTGAACTGGAGTCTTTGGGTAATGGGGAGCCAGTGCAGGGATTGACAGAGGGGAGAGGCCGGGGAATTTGCGGGGGGACAGGTGGATTAGTCGGGCAGCAGAGTTAAGAATAGATTGGAGGGGTGCGAGAGTGTTAGAGGGGAGGCCACAGAGCAGGAGGTTGCAGTAGTCAAGGCGGGAGATGATGAGGGCATGGATTAGGGTTTTTGCAGATTCTTGGTTGAGGAATGTACGGATCCGTGAAATATTTTTGAGTTGAAGTCGGCAGGAAGCGGAAAGGGCTTGGATATGTGGTTTGAAAGAGAGATCAGTGTCAAGGATAACCTCGAGGCAGTGAGCTTGTGGGACTGGAGAGAGTTGGCAGCCGTTTACTTTAATGGATAGGTCTGTTGGGGGGGTCACGTGAGATGGGCGAAAGATGATTAATTCTGTTTTGTCCATATTAAGTTTTAGAAATCTAGCGGAGAAGAAGGATGAAATAGCAGACAGACATTGAGGGATTCTGTTCAGTAGGGAGGTGATATCTGGTCCAGAGATGTAGATCTGTGTGTCATCAGCATAGAGATGATACTGAAAGCCATAAGATTCTATGAGCTGTCTGAGGCCGAAGGTGTAAACGGAGAAGAGCAGGGGCCCTAGGACTGAACCATGCGGGACTCCGATGGATAGGGGGCGCGGTGAGGAGGTGGTGTGCGAATGGGAGACGTTGAATGTCCAGACTGCTAGGTATGACGCAATCCAAGATAGGGCCAAGTCTGTGATACCAAGAGATGAGAGGGTCTGTAGTAATAGGGAATGGTCCACTGTGTCAAAGGCAGAGGACAGGTCCAGGAGGAGGACAGAGTAGTGTCGCTTGGCCTTGGTGGCTAGTAGGTCATTGGTGACCTTAGTTAGGGCAGTTTCAGTGGAGTGGTGTGGCCGGAAGCCGGATTGCAAGGGGTCAAGGAGGGAGCAAGAAGAGAGGTGGGAGGATAGTTCAAGATGGACGTGTTGTTCCAGTAGTTTTGAGGCATAGGGGAGAAGTGATATAGGGCGATAGCTAGATAGAGAGGATGGGTCAAGAGATGGGTCAAGAGATCGAATAAATCTACTCCCCACTATAGAATGGACCTCAAAGCACATAATACTTGATGGTTCAAAATATAGACAAGCACTTTCTCCCTCCAAAACAAAGTGTTACAGAGCTGTGCAATGGTGTCAGTGTGCCAAGCCGTGTTGTGCCTGTCCTTTTGTATTCACTGATGATGTCAGATGGCCAGCTAATCAGAGGAATACCACAACCAAGATGGCTATGGCATTAAAGTGAATCATAGGCAATCCCTGCATGCTTATTGGCAGAGTAACAGTCGCCAAAGGTGCGTGGTGCGGATTCCAGTTTACATCAAGCACCGCTCATTACTTGTGGAGTAACAAGCACTATCTGAGCAACATGATACTCGACTGATAACTGAGTATCACTGAGCATGTTCGCTCATCCCTACTCATCACCCCAAGAAGACTATCCCCAAAGTGAAACATGATGGTGGCAGCATCATGCTGTTGGGATGTTTTTGTTCAGCAGGAACAGGGAAAGTAGACCAAGCCAAGAGGAAGGTGTATGGTGCAAATTACAGGGATGTTGTTCAGCAAGACCTGTTTCAGTCTGTCATTTATTTGAGACTGGGATGGAGGTTTACCTTCCAATAAGACAATGACCCAAAACATAGTGCTAAATCAACACGGGTGGTTTAAGGGGAAGCATGTAAATGTTTTGAAGTGGTCTAGTCAAAGCCCACCAATCAAACCTTAATCCAATTGGAAATCTGTGATCAGACTTGTTGATTGCTGTTCACTAGATGAAACCACATAACTTTTGCCTTGAGAAATGGGAAAAAATTCCAGTGGAAAGCACATGGAAACTTATCCTCAGTGATTTTCAGCTGTAATTGCCACCAAAGGAGGCTCTTTAAAGTACTGACTAGAGTTGAGCGAAACGGGTCGAACAATTTCAAAAGTCGCCGACTTTTGGCAAAGTCGGGTTTCATGAAACGAAATCCGACCCTAGGATGAGGTCGGCCACGAGGTCGGCGACTTACGCGCCAAAGTCGCGTTTCAAAAGTTTGTTTAGCGCTCTTTTTCAGCCAATCAGGATCCACGGACACTGTGGGCAACGTGATGACATAGGCAGGGGTCACCACCATCTTTCAGAAGGGCATGCAAGTGATTGGCTTGCTTTGGTGGGCGTCACAGGGGTTATAAAAGGGCGTGCATGCCGACCGCCATCTTACTTCTGCCGATCTTAGCATAGGGAGAGGTTGCTGATTCTGTAGGGAGAGCGTTAGGCAGGGAAGAAGACAAAAAAACTGCTTCTGCTGCTAGCGATTTTGCCTGTACAACACACCAGTCACTGTGTGTGCAGTGCAAGGGGAGGCTATATTGTGGTGGATCAGCGGTGTTGGTTGTTAGGCTGCCTTCTAAGGCTTCCTGACAGCTGCATTGCTGTTTCCCCACTGCTCTGCAAACTGCTTTTTTAAAAGCAATCCCAATTTTTTTTTTTGTCCTGCTAAGGTACTGAGCGTGCATTTATTCACACCATACAGCGGTGTACGCTCCTCACACAGTACCGTGTAACGGCTGTTATCACAGCCACAGTGAAGCTATCTGTGTGTCACTGTGGAAGGATAAGTGGAGGACTTGTTCCGTTCCTACAGACCTACACTCTAGGGAGATTCCTATTCTGCCCAATTCTACAATTCACTTTTTTCACACCTGTGCCATCGAGCCTGTGACATAGCGCTGTGATATTCAGTGGGCCTCACACAATCCAAAAGTGTCCAGTGTCCACAAGTGTCTGCAGAAATTCAAAATCTCCCTTATCCTGTAGTCACTTTTTTCACACCTGTGCCATCGAGCCTGTGACATAGCGCTCTGATATTCAGTGGGCCTCACACAATCCAAGTGTCCAGTGTCCACAAGTGTCTGCAGAAATTCAAAATCTCCCTTATCCTGTAGTCACTTTTTTCACACCTGTGCCATCGAGCCTGTGACATAGCGCTGTGATATTCAGTGGGCCTCACACAATCCAAGTGTCCAGTGTCCACAAGTGTCTGCAGAAATTCAAAATCTCCCTTATCCTGTAGTCACTTTTTTCACACCTGTGCCATCGAGCCTGTGACATAGCGCTGTGATATTCAGTGGGCCTCACACAATCCAAAAGTGTCCAGTGTCCACAAGTGTCTGCAGAAATTCAAAATCTCCCTTATCCTGTAGTCACTTTTTTCACACCTGTGCCATCGAGCCTGTGACATAGCGCTGTGATATTCAGTGGGCCTCACACAATCCAAGTGTCCAGTGTCCACAAGTGTCTGCAGAAATTCAAAATCTCCCTTATCCTGTAGTCACTTTTTTCACACCTGTGCCATCGAGCCTGTGACATAGCGCTGTGATATTCAGTGGGCCTCACACAATCCAAAAGTGTCCAGTGTCCACAAGTGTCTGCAGAAATTCAAAATCTCCCTTATGCTGTAGTCAATTTTTTCACACCTGTGCCATCGAGCCTGTGACATAGCGCTGTGATATTCAGTGGGCCTTCCACAACTGTCTGCAGAAATTCAAAATCTCCCTTATCCTGTAGTCACTTTTTTCACACCTGTGCCATCGAGCCTGTGACAAAGCGCTGTGATATTCAGTGGGCCTCACACAATCCAAGTGTCCAGTGTCCACATGTGTCTGCAGAAAATCTAAATCTCCCCTGTCCTATAGACACCTTGTACCTTGTTTTACATTTCTATATAGTTTGTTGGATTTTGTCTACATTTCTACCAAAAATGAGGAAGGCTGGTGGAAGAGGCCGTGGAATTGGGCGGGGGTTGGCAGCTGGTAATGATGGTGTTGGTGGTGGATCTGATGGTAGTGGCAAAAGCAAAATAGGACCGAATGCAGGAGGTGTTGAGCCTGCATCATCGTCTGGCTCCATAAGGCTTCGAAGGCTTAGTTTTCTAGGAGTTGGCAAACCGCTTTTAACGCCAGAGCATCAGGAAAAAGTTTTGTCTTACATTGCTGACTCAGCCTCCAGCTCTATCGCCTCCTCTTCTGAAGTTTTAAAAAGTAAAAGCACTGAGTCGTCATTGGAGGCTCATGTTCATGAACCACACCTTTCCTTGTGTCCTTCACCCAAACCAAGATTGAAGGATGACGCAGGCCATACTACTGATTACTCCATGGAGCTGTTTTCACATACCATGCCTGGATTATCAAGCAAAATGGTGAATTACCCAGGCCAAGATGAATCTGACATGGAGTGCACTGATGCACAGCTGCTGATAGATGATTCTGCTGGTACATTCACTCAGAGCACTACATTGTCCTCGCAGAGTACAGAGCCAGATTCTGACCCTGATGAGACTCAGGTGCCCCTTCCCGCACACTATACCACCATACATGGTGACACAGAGGAAGGTGCACATGACATTGAAGAGGAGGTGATGGATGACCCAGTTGTTGACCCAGATTGGCATCCATTGGGGGAAGAGGGTGCTGCTTCCAATAGCTCAGATGAGGAGCATCCACAGCAGACATCGACATCGCAACAGCTGTTATCTGGCAGGCCCGGAGCACTCCAAAGACAGGTTCCAAAAATCAAAAGAGTTGCTGGACAGCTTGTCCAGAGGGTCAAAACATCACAGTGTGCTAGGCCGCAAAATGTCTGCCAAAGTAGGAAGAGTGCAGTGTGGCACTTTTTTGAACAAAATCCTCATGATCAGGCCAAGGTTATCTGTAAGAAGTGCGCAAAGACCTTTAGCCGAGGGAAAAATCTGAAAAATTTGAATACCAGTTGCATGCTTAGACATTTAACCAGCATGCACTTGCAAGCGTGGACACAACACCAAACCTCAAGTGCCACATGTGCAACTGATCACAAAGAAGGTAGTCAGCAACGCTACATTGTTTCCCCCACTGTAAGCCCACCGGTTAGCACAGCAGCAAATGCTGAGGTGTCGTTGCAAGGCCACAGCAGTCAGGGAATCCCACTGTTATATCAACGAAATACTGAATCTAGGCCATCAGGAAGAACAGCAACTCCATCACCATCATCAACCCTCTCTCAGTCCGCCCTGTCCACCGCTATTCCACCATATGCAGCTCTCAAGTCCAGCTCACCCTCCCAGACACTATGAGTAGGTCAAGAAAGTACTCAGTCTCTCATCCGCGTACACTGGGTTTGAACGCCCACATTGCCAAACTAATCTCGTTTGAGATGATGCCCTATCGGTTGGTGGAAAGCGCAGCTTTCCGTGAACTCATGGCCTATGCAGTACCACGCTATGACCTACCCAGTCGCCACTTCTTCTCTCGCAAAGCCATCCCAGCCCTCCACCATCATGTGAAAGACCGCATTGTCCATGCACTCAAGCAGTCAGTGAGTGGAAAGGTGCACCTCACAACTGATGCATGTTCCAGTCGGCATGGCCAGGGCCGTTACGTTTCCATCACTGCGCACTGGGTTAATGTGGTGGATGCAGGGTCCACAGGGGACAGCGGTGGTGGGACAGTGCTACCTAGCCCACGGTATAGGAAACAGTTGGCTGTAGGCGTTCCACCCTCCTCCTCCTCCTCCTCCTCCAGAAGCGAAAGCTCGTCCACAGAGCGCAGTTGTACGAGCACTCCATCTGCAGCTGCCACTTTTGCACACGAGGTGTCCCCCTATCGAGCAGCTAGTGGAAAGCGTCAGCAGGCTGTGTTGCAGATGATGTGTTTGGGCGACAGACACACCGCCGAGGTGCTGGCCGAGTACTTGAAGCGACAAACTGAGTCATGGCTGGGCAGTGTACATCTTGAGGCAGGCAAGGTAGTTAGTGATAACGGCCGTAATTTTGTGGCAGCCATAGCCCTTTCAAAACTCAGCCACATACCTTGCTTGGCTCACACCTTGAACCTGGTGATGCAGTGCTTCCTCAAAAATTATCCGGAGTTAACAGCCCTGCTCCATAAGGTGCGAAGACTGTGCGCGCACATCCGCCGGTCGCCTGTACACTCCGTTCGTATGCAGAAGCTGCAGCGATTGCTCCACCTTCCCAACCACCGCCTCATTATCGACATTGCAACAAGGTGGAACTCCACCCTGCACATGGTGGAGCGGCTGTGCGAGCAGAGGCAGGCCATAATGCATTTGTGGGAGGATACACGGCCAGGCACTTTGAGAGCAGACATGGAGTTGACAGGTGTGCAGTGGTCGAAGCTGAAAGACCTCTGTAAAGTCCTTCAGTGTTTTGAGGAATGCACACGGCTGGTAAGCGCAGACGACGCCATCCTAAGCATGAGCATCCCACTTATGCGTCTGCTCATGCAAACTTTGACGCTCCTTAAGGAGCAGGCGTCTGCAGCCAATGTTGACGAGGAGGAAGAGGTGGAGGGAATCCTTGATGACATTCAGCCATTGTCTGCTCAGGGACCTCTCCTGGACGAGTTGGAGGAAGAAGAGGAGGAGGAGGATGATGATGGGGATAATTACTTAGGGGAGGAGGATGCATCTCATGGGGCAAGTGAAAATGTTGGCGTGGCAAGGTCTGGTACAGAGTTTGTGCGTGACTGGAGGGATGTGGATTTGCCAGAAAGTGCTCCTCCAACCAGCACTCGCAGTGCATCATTGACACCGGGAACATTGGCCCACATGTCAGATTATGCCTTGCGGATCCTAAAAAGGAACCCCTGCATTGCCAAAATGATGAACGATGACGGCTACTGGTTGGCCAGCATCCTGGATCCACGCTTAAAGGCAAATTACAAAACATCATGCCACAGGAGAACCTTTACCTAATATTGGCTAATAAACAAGCAACTCTGGTAAATCGGTTGCTTGAGGCATTCCCAGCACACAGCAGCGGTGATGGTTCTCACACGAGCCGTACGGGCCGGGGGCAGCTTGGCAGAGGTGTTCATGGTGCACACAGCAGAAGTGGCGTTGGAGACAGGGGTTTCATGACAATGTTGTGGACTGATTTTTCAAGTACCGCTCACATAACTGGTAATACAGCATCGATGGAAAGTGACAGGAGACAGCAGTTGTCAACTATGGTTACAAACTACTTTTCCTCCCATATCGATGTTCTCCCACACAGGTCATTCCCCTTTGACTATTGGGCTGCTAAACTGGACACCTGGCCTGAATTGGCACAATATGCCTTACAGGAGCTCGCTTGCCCAGCTGCAAGTGTGCTATCGGAAAGAGTCTTCAGTGCAGCTGGATCAATTCTGACAGAAAAAAGGACCCGTCTGTCAACCCAAAATGTGGATGATCTAACCTTCATTAAAATGAACCATGCATGGGTTTCCAAGGATTTTGCCCCACCTTCCCCTGATGACACATAGGGTGACAGAAAAATGGCTTGCTTTGGTCCACCTCTTCCTGGGACTTGACCTATTTCGCCTTTTGCATCAGCTGAATGTCCAACATCAACATATGCCACTTTCTAAAACTCCCTAACTGTGCAGCCTCCCCCCCCCCATGGCCGGGGTCACCACCTAGCGCACGACACCGTGTGAGTGCCGTTGCCCTGGACAGGTGGGTAGGCCGACTCTTGGGCGCGGGCACTGGCACAGGGTCCCTCATAGTGCAATCAAGTGTCTCTGACGGTGGTGGTGCACACCCACCGTCAGACACACCGCCGTACTATGAGGGGCCCAGTGCCAGTACCAACGCCCACGAGTGGGCCCCCTTGCTTGGGCAGGGCCCCAGCATTTGCAATCTTTACCTCTCCCTGCTCCTCCGCTGTGTAGTCTGGGCCGTCAAATCTATACTGTGCCTGACACCGTCTTAGCCTGCCTCCTGATGTATAGACATATCTTTTGAATGTGTACGCTATCCATACATGTTATCCGGGGATACGGTACCCTTTCTCACCTTTGTGCAATCACGTGCAAGCCATACTGGGCCTAACACCATCTGAGCCTGCCTCCTGATGTATAGACATATCTTTTGAATGTGTACGCTATCCATACATGTTATCCGGGGATACGGTACCCTTTCTCACCTTTGTGCAATCACGTGCAAGCCATACTGGGCCTAACACCGTCTGAGCCTGCCTCCTGATGTATAGACATATCTTTTGAATGTGTATGCTATCCATACATGTTATCCGGGGATACGGTACCCTTTCTCACCTTTGTGCAACCACTTGCAAGCCATACTGGGCCTAACACCGTCTGAGCCTGCCTCCTGATGTATAGACATATCTTTTGAATGTGTACGCTATCCATACATGTTATCCAGGGATACGGTACCCTTTCTCACCTTTGTGCAATCACGTGCAAGCCATACTGGGCCTAACACCGTCTGAGCTTGCCTCCTGATGTATAGACATATCTTTTGAATGTGTACGCTATCCATACATGTTATCCGGGGATACGGTACCCTTTCTCACCTTTGTGCAATCACGTGCAATCCATACTGGGCCTAACACCGTCTGAGCCTGCCTCCTGATGTATAGACATATCTTTTGAATGTGTACGCTATCCATACATGTTATCCGGGGATACGGTACCCTTTCTCACCTTTGTGCAATCACGTGTAATCCATACTGGGCCTGAGAACGGCTGGCAAGCTGTTAAGCAAGCTACAGCACCTGTGGTTTGCACACATAAGTTTTTCATTTTTTCAGGAATGTCGGTTAGGCCTAATTCCGGAACTGCGGTTGACCTGCACTTACTGGGAAATCATCGTTCGCGAGTAATAATTGTAATCAGTGATCCCCATCACTAACGTTGTTCAGCGGGTTATCTGCACCTGTAAGCGACAAACGCTGGCCTTTTCAGTGTAGCGCACATGCAGCCACGGACATGTAAGGGCATGACACACCAGTTATTGGCCAATCTCATGTGCCAGAGCCTCACGTGTCCCTCTAGTAAGCCGGACTCGGACCGCGGGGCATGACGGAGTCTCGTTCGTTAACGGAATTAAGCTTGCAATGTGTGCATCTGTTCTGTAGCTGGCATGGTTGAGGTTGCCCGTGTTGAGTCAAATTACGCCGTAGGCTCCACTCCTGGTGGTGCCCTTCTGGACATTCCTTTAAGGTTCAGCTTTGCAACCATACTGCCCACGTAAAACAAACACTTTGCCTTCATGAATGCTGTTTGGAGGGTCATGACTCGTGGGAATAACGCCGCCCAATCAGTTAACCTGCTAGAGAGATCCTTCGTTGCTCCCAAGCATGACATCACACTCCCTAGGAGGAAGGTAATGCCACTGTGGCGACCGTACTCCTGGGGGCGACACAAGTGCACTGATGCCCAGCCACTGCTCGATGAATCTGCTGGTACATTGACCCAGACCACTACATTCCCCTCGCACGCTACATGGCCTGAATCTGACCCTGATGAAACTCAGGTTACCCTTCCCATATACAGTTCCATCTTACACGGTGACAAAGAGGAAGCTGCAGATGAAAGTGCAGGTTCGGCCCACCCGCCATCAGACACACCACCGTACTATCATGGGCCCTGTGCCAGTGCCGTCGCCAACGAGTGGGCCCCCCCTGCTTGCTCAGGATCACAGCACTTGCAAGGTTGAAATACTGTGCAGTGAGATGGAAGATGGGGACGATGAGGAGTCCAGACTAGTACAGGGATTCCCTAGCGAGGAGACTTATTTCATTGTTTTCAATGTTGGGACAGCAATTTTTGGGGAGCACTATACTCTGGAGAATGATAGATGGGGCCCACCATACACTGGAACATTCCAAAGGTGGACATCAGACACTGGAGCAGCATTTACAGGGCCTATTATACACTAGAGCATTAGAAATGGGGCCCATTATGTTTGGAGCATTATTTGGGCCCATAAGACAGTGGAGCTTCATTCATGGGGATCAACATATACTGTAGCATTATGTGGAGCTCATCATATACTGTTTCAAACATTATATGGGACCAATGATTCTGTATGGAGAAATAGATGGGCCTCGTCATGAGATGTAAAAAGTGTAGTATTTTTCATTGTACTATACCGCTATTTCTCTGCCATATCGGAGCATGATGAGTTGTGGTATGTGTTAAAGGGGCGCTCTTTCGCCCAGGGCACATGAAAACCTGGATCCAGCCCTACCCCCCCCCACAACTTTAGCCAAATAACCCCCATTTTTCAGTGCGTAACTTGTATTATGAAGTTAATTAAGGTTGACCATCTTAAGTATGAAGAATTGATGCTTTTGGCATTCAAATGAGCACTGTAGGTGTGTTTCCTGTCCTCCTCTCACTGCCGACTTTTATTCCCCATTGACTTACATTGGGTTTCGTGTTTCGGGACGACCCCGACTTTTCCCTATAATCGGCCGATCTTGCTCGACCCGACTTTTGGAAAAGTCGGGTTTCACGAAACGAAACTCGACCATAAAAAACCAAAAGTCGCTCAACTCTAGTACTGACTTTTAGGGGTAAATAGTTATGCACACTGAAGTTTCAGTTATTTTGTCTTATTTGTTTCTTGCTTCACAATAAAAAGAAAATCAAACAGCTGTAGCCATGTTCTTTACATGAAATGATGCAAACCCTCAAAAAAATGAAATTTCAGGTCGTAGGGAAGCAAAACCTGAAAAATGGCAAGGCACTAAATAGTTAAATATTTAAATATATAAATTTAAATATATATATATATATATATACTGCTTAAAAAAATAAGGGGAACACTATTCCAGTTGCAAATTTCTATTCATTACACAGTGGAATGTGTTGAGAACAATAAAACATAAAAATGATCAATGTATATCCAAATCAATATCCCATGGAGTTTTGGATTTGTAATGATACTCCAAATAAAAGTAGAAAATCAATTAACAGGCTGTTTGTGTTCCCTTTATACCTTTGAGCAGTGTATATATACAGGGTCGGCCATTTATATGGATACACCTAAATAAAATAGTGGTTGGTGATATCAACTTCCTGTTTGTGGCACATTAGTATATGGGAGGTAGGAAACTTTTCAAGATGGGTGGTGACCATGGTGGCTATTTTGAATTCAGCCATTTTGGATCCAACTTTATTTTTTTCAATGGGAAGAGAGTCATGTGACACATCAAACTTATTGAGAATTTCACAAGAAAAACAATTGTGTGCTTGATTTTAACATAACTTTATTCTTTCATGAGTTATTTACAAGTTTATGACCATTTATAAAATGTGTTCAAAGTGATGCCCATTGTGTTGGATTGTCAATGCAACCCTCTTTTCTCTCTCTTGACACACTGATAGCAACACCGGAGAAGAAATGCTAGCCCAGGCTTCCAGTATCCGTTTTTTCAGATGCTGCACATCTCGTATCTTCACAGCATAGACAATTGCCTTCATATGACCTCAAAAATAAAAGTCTAAGGGGGGTCAGATTAGGAGACCTTGGTGGCCATTAAACTGGCCCACAACAACCAGTCCACTTTCCAGGAAACTGTTCATGTAGGATTGCTCGGACCTGACACCCATAATTGATGGTATGGTGTGGCATATGGTGTACAAAGATAGTGAGGCCATTCTTCATCAACGGAAACCTTAATGCCACTGGATATCTGAAATTCCTACATGATGATGTGTTGCCCTCTTTATGCACAGAAGATGACATGTTCCCTGAGTTTTTCCAGCAAGATGGTGCACAACCACATTATGGGTGTCAGGTCCGAGCATTCCTACAAGGAATCTGACCCCCTTAGACTAGCATTTCTTCTACGGTGTTGCTATCAGTGTGTCAAGAGTGGGAGAAGAGGGTTGCTTTGACAATCCAACACAATGGGCAGCACTTTGAACACATTTTATAAGTGGTCATAAACTTGTAAATAACTCATGAAAGAATAAAGTTTTGTTAAAACCAAGCACACAGTTGTTTTTCTTGTGAAATTCTCAATAAGTTTGATGTGTCCTCGTTACTCTACTTTCCCCTCTCCAGTCCATTCTTGATGCAGCAGCCAGGGTCATTCATCTGGCTATCATAACATTGGCTGCCCATTCATTATAGGATCCAATTCAAAGTACTTGTTCTCACCCACAAAGCTCTCCACAGTGTGGCACTCCCCTACATCTCCTCCCTCATTTCTGTCTATCTGCCTAACCAACCGCTGCGCTCTGCAAATGACTTTCCACTAACCTCTGCACTAATCCTTACCTCCCACTCCCAACTCCAAGACTTCTCCCGCAGTGTGCCAATCCTCTGGAATGCTCTACCCCAAGAAATTAGGACTATCCACAATTTACATAGTTTTAGGCGCTCCCTCAAAACACATTTGTTCAGAGCGGCCTATCACATTCACTAAAACAGTCATTTTATGTGAAAGTGTGTATGTGTAGCCCATTCACTATCCCCCTCTATCCCCCACTCCCTCAAGATGGCTGGACCATCATTGTAAATACACATCTGTACTTTCCCCCTCCCATATACTAATGTACCACAAACAAGAAGTTGATATCACCAACCATTCCCATTTTATTTAGGTGTATCCATATAAATGGCCCACCCTGTATATATATATATATATATATATATATATATATATACAAGGAAGGAGGAAAAGGACTAGAACTCTAGTGCCACCTATTGCAATGAGCAATCCTAATATTCAATATCGACCCTTTAAATCAGGGTTCCACAACTCCATTCCTCAAGGCCCACTAACAGATCATGTTTTCAGGATTTCCTTTGCATTGCACAGGTGAAGCAATTATCACCTGAGCAATACTAAGGAAATCCTGAAAACATGATCTGTTGGTGGGCCTTGAGAACTGAAGTTGGGGAACCCTGCTGTAAATGGGCCTTGCCATACAACCTAGGATAAAAGCCAAGCCAGAATATAAATTTGCACACATGGTATTTCTTGGTGTTGCTCCTCGTTAGCGAAATGTAGAAAATCTTATTTGGCTGCAAGATAGGCTTCTGATTGAAATCATCAGTGGTAA
Source organism: Dendrobates tinctorius (assembly GCF_039654945.1). NCBI lineage: Eukaryota > Metazoa > Chordata > Amphibia > Anura > Dendrobatidae > Dendrobates > Dendrobates tinctorius. The sequence continues at coordinate 36,710,257 of NW_027361766.1, forward strand.
TGGTTTTCCTGGTGATGAGTAATATGACATACCTGGCTTGTCATTGTGAGGAGGCTTAAAAGTTATACAATGCTCCTCTGGGAAATTAAATGAGGAAGTGGACAAAAACTCTAGTCAATATCAACCCTTTAAACAAGCTTTGCAATATGTTTTAGGATAAAATATGAAGGCAAAAACTGCACAGCTGTACTATCCTCTCCACAGTATTTATTTCTCCTACTGTGTCCTTCAGAGGAATAGACTATGATCTAGTTAACTGCTAAGCGCAGTTTCACTATCCAAGTACATACCATGATCAGGACCACCACTGGGGCATTACTGCTTTTACTGTTGTAAGGGTCCAGTGAGCAGAAGTAAGGATGTGGGACCCAGACACAGTCTAGGCCCCCTGCCCTTTGTGCTTCTGCTCACCAGGTCCCAGAATATACCAAAGCATTTAGCATCGGCACAGAGAGCCTTCCTTGAGCTCCACGTAACAGCTGTGCAGCTCCAAGGGAGTCCCTCCGCCTCTTCTGTGATGTGCTGGTGATGACACATATGCAACAACGTCAACACGTACACGCCGGAATGTATGCATGTCATTCGCCATGACACCAGAAGAGGAGATGCACCTACATGGGATTGCCTGAGAGGTAACTATGAAAAAAATTTTTTTTTAATAAAATAAATTAAATGGGCTTGGGGTATGATGATGAATTGAGTGTGTGGAATGGGGACAGAGAATGATGATGTGTTGAGGTGGGGGAGCACAAATAATGATGAATTTAGGGTGGCGTAAGAGCAAATGACGAATTGAGGGTGGGAGATGAGTTACGGCAAATGATGAATTGAGGGTAGAGGAGGCAAACGATAAGCCTTATTTTGGCCTGAAATAGTGGTACTCCTCATGCACTCACATATGAGAACTTGTTCTGAAAATTTACTTGAAAGTATAATTACAAATTAAATTTGCATGAAAAAGATAATTACAAACATTTGCAAATCTCTTAATGTAAATTTGACCCTTAGTGCTCCTTATTAGGAATCCACTTGGGTGGATGTGTTTCTGAGAAAAGATGAAGGAGAGTGACTTGGTTAGAAACTAGTGCTATTTATACACTATGTAATTTATAGGAAGTGAAACTCTTCTGAATAAAATCTATGGAGCTGACCTTTTCTGCTCCTAATATATAATTTCCAATGAGATAGCAATTAGATGACATAATTTTATAACTTCATCAAACATCATATGAGTGTATAAAAAAGACATAAGGAGTAAATGATGGATGGTATTCATATAATGTGGACTAGGAACATTGGCATAAGATTATGTGGTATATGTTGTCTTTATATCCCAGGGCCAATATAAAAATACTGATGAATCAGTCACTGGCTACTGAAGATGGTTATTATGATAATGTGCATAAACTCATTCACAAGCATAAACACAAAAAAACACATTAGGATTCTGGAAGATGATTGCAAACCTGGCAACAGATGGGATTAGGGATATTAATCTTCATAAAATTCTGCAGAAAGTAAAACATTAACTCCTACATTGCCACTCTAGTTCAACTTTGCATAAAGTAATAAAACACAATATATAATAGCTAGGTTATATTCTATGATAATATAAATAGAAACATACATTATTACTAGAGTTGAGCGAAACAGGTCGGTCATATTCAAAAGTCGGTGACTTTTGCTGAAGTCGGGTTTCATGAAACAAAACCCAACCATAGCGTGAGGTCGGCCACGAGGTCGGCGACCCGAGCGCCAAAGTCACGTTTCAAATGATGCTTCCAGTGCCCTTTTTCAGCCAATGATGGAGCACGCACACTGTGGGCAACGCGATGGCATAGGCATCGGTCACCACCATCTTTGAGAAGGGCATGCAAGTGACTGGATGGCTTTGTGTGGCGTCACAGGGGCTATAAAAGGGCGTGCACACCGACCGCCATCTTACTTCTGCCGATCTTAGCATAAGGAGAGGTTGCTGGCTGCTGATTCAGAATAAGGGAGAGAGTAAGGCAGGGAAGAAGACCCTCAAATTCTCACCAATACTACATACATCCTCCATCTTGTCATACACCATCCAATTTCAGCCTGTTACATTGAGGTATAATTTCTACTGGGCCTGAGACAATAGTTCAGTGTCCTCAAATCTCTAGTGAGATTCAAATTCTCACCAATACTATATACACCCTCAACCTTGTTTTACAGTACCATATAGCTGGTGGTATTTTTGGTACATTTTCACAAAAATGAGGAAGTATGGTGGAAGAGGCCGTGGAAGTGGGTGGGGGTTGCCAGCTGGTCCTGATGGTGGTGGTGTTGGTGGTGCATCTGTTGGTAGTGGCAAAAGCACAATAGCACCTAAGGCAGGAGGTGTTGAGCCTGTGTCATCGTCTGGCTCCACAAGGCCTCGAAGGCTCCCTTTTCTGGGAGTAGGTAAACTGCTTTTAAAGCCGGAGCTTCAGGAACAAGTTTTGGCTTACATTGCTGACACAGCCTCCAGCTCTCTCGCCTCCTCTTCTGAAGTTTCAAAAAATAAAAGCACTAAGTCGTCAGTGGAGGCTCCTGGTCAGGAACAACACCTTTCCTTGTGTCCTTCACCCCTACCAAAAGTGAAGGATGCAGCAGGCCACACTACAGATTACTCCAAGGAGCTCTTTTCACATACCATGCCTGGGTTATCAAGTAAAAACGTGAATTCCCCCAGTCGAAGATTAATCTGACATGGAGTGCACTGAAGCACAGCCACTGCTAGATTTTTCAACTGTTACATTCACTCAGAGCACAACATTGTCCTTGCAGTGTACTGAGGCAGAATCAGACCCTGATGAAACTCAGGTGCCCCTTCCCGCATACTATACCACCTTACACGGTGACACAGAGGAAGGTGTACATGAAATTGAAGAGGACGTGATGGATGACCCAGTTGTTGACCCAGATTGGCATCCACTGAGGAAAGAGGGTGCCGCTGCCAATAGCTCAGAAGAGGAGGAGGAGGATCCGCAGGAGGCAACGACATCGCAACAGCTGTTATCTGGCAGGAGCATAGCAGTCCAAAAACGGGTTACAAAAACCAAAAGAGTTGCAGGACAGCTTGGCCAGACGGTCAAATTAGCACAGCGTGCAAGGCCTCAAAATGTCTTCCATAGTAGGAAGAGTGCAGTGTGGCACTTTTTTAACAAAATCCTAATGATCAGGCAAAAGTTATCTGTAAGAAGTGCGCAAAGACCTTTAGCCGAGGGAAAAATCTGAGAAATTTGAAAACCAGTTGCATGCTTAGACATTTAATCATCATGCACTTGCAAGCGTGGACGGACTACCAAACCTCACATACCACATGTGCACCTGCTCCGAATGAAGGTAGTCAGCAACACTACATCACTTCCCCCACTGTAAGCCCCCCCGGTTAGCACACCACCAGTAGCAAATATCGAGGTGTCGTCGCAATAGCAAATCAGTCATGGAATCACAATGTTATTGCTACGAAAGACTGAATATAGGCCATCAGCACCATCACCAACCCTCTCTCAGTCCGCCATGTCCACCGCTAGTTCCACCATATGCTGCTCTCAAGTCCAGCTCACCCTGCCAGAGACTCTGAGTAGCACAAGAAAGTACTCATCCTCTCATCTGCGTACACTGGCTTTGAACGCCCACATTGCCAAACTAATCTCGTTAGAGATGATGCCCTACCGGTTGGTTGAAAGCAAAGCTTTCCTCGATCTCATGGCCTGCGCAGTACCACGCTATGACCTACCCAGTCGGCACTTCTTTTCTCGAAAAGCCATCCCAGCCCTCCACCTGCATGTGAAAGACAGCATGCACTCAAGAAATCAGTGAGTGGAAAGGTGCACCTCACAACAGATGCATGGTCCAGTAGGCATAGCCAGGGCCGTTACGTGTCCATCACTGCACACTGGGTTAATGTGGTGGATGCAGGGTCCACAGGGGACAGCGGCGGTGGGACAGTGCTGCCTAGCCCACAGTATAGGAAACAGTTGGCTGTAGGCATTCGACCCTCCTCCTCCTCCAGAAGCGAAAGCTCATCCACAGAGCGCAGTCGCACGAGCACTCCATCCGCAGCTGCCAGTGTTGCACACGAGGTGTCCCACTATCGAACAGTTAGTGGTAAGCGTCAGCAGGCTGTGTTGAAGATGATGTGTTTGGGCGACAACAGACACACCGCCGAGGTACTGGCCGACTACTTGCAGCGACAAACTGAGTCATGGCTGGGCAGTCTACATCTTGAGGCAGGCAAGGTAGTTAGTGATAACGGCAGGAATTTTGTGGCAGCCGTAGCCCTTTCAAGACTCAGACACATACCTTGCCTGGCTCACACCTTGAACCTTGTGGTGCAGTGCTGCTTCCTCAATAATTATCCGGAGTTAACAGCACTGCTCCATAAGGTGCGAAGACTGTGCTCGCCGTTCGCCCGTACACTCCAGTTGTATGCAGAAGCTGCAGCGATGGCTCCACCTTCCCAAGCACCGCCTAATTATCGACGTTGCAACAAGGTGGAACTCCACACTGCACATGGTTCAGAAGCTGTGCGAACAGAGGCAGGCTGTAATTCATTTGTGGGAGGATACACGGTCATGCGGTTTGCGGGCAGACATGGAGTTGTCTGGTGTGCAGTAGTCGAAGCTGAAAGACCTCTGTAAAGTCCTTCAGTGTTTTGAGGATTGCACACGGCTGGTAAGCGCAGACGACGCCATCATAAGCATGAGCATCCCACTTATGCATCTGCTCATGCAAACTTTGACGCACATTAAGGAGCAGGCATCTGCAGCCGAGGAGGAAGAGGAGGAGGGAAGCCTTGTTGACAGTCAGCTATTGTCTGCTCAGGGAAGTCTCGTGGACGAGGTGGAGGAAGAAGAGGAAGAGGAGGAGGAGGATGTTGGGGATGATTATTTAGGGGAGGAGGATGCTTCTCATGGGGCAAGACAAAATGTTGGCGAGGCAAGTTCTGGTACAGGGTTTGTGCGTGACTGGAGGGATGTTGATTTGCCAGAAAGTGCTCCTCAACCCAGCTCTCACAGTGCATCATTGACACCCGGAACATTGGCCCACATGTCTGATTATGCCTTGCAGATCCTAAAAAGGGACCCACGCATTGCCAAAATGATGAACGATGACGACTACTCGTTGGCCAGCATCCTTGATCCATGCTATAAAGGCAAATTCCAAAACATCATGCCACAGGTAAACCTAGAGCTAATATTGGCTAACAAACAAGCAACTCTGGTAAACTGTTTGTTTGAGGCATTCCCAGCACACAGCGGCGGTGATGTTTCTCCCACGAGCCGTAAGGGGCTACATGGAAGAGGTGTTCGTGGTGCACACAGCCGAAGTGGCGTTGGACACAGGGGTTTCATGACCAAGTTGTGGAATGATTTTTCAAGTACTGCTCACACGACAGGTAATACTGCAGCGATTGAAAGTGACAGGAGACAGCAGTTGTCAACTATGGTAACAAACTACTTCTCCTCCCATATTGATGTTCTCCCTCACCGGTCATTCCCCTTTGACTATTGGGCCAGTAAACTTGACACCTGGCCTGAATTGGCACAATATACCTTACAGGAGCTCGATTGCCCTGCTGCTAGTGTGTTATCTGAAAGAGTCTTCAGTGCTGCAGGATCAATCCTGACAGAAAAAAGGACCTGTCTGCCGACCCAAAATGTTGATGATCTAACCTTAATTAAAATGAACCATGCATGGGTTTCAAAGGATTTTGTCCCATCCTCCCCTGCTGACACGTAGGTTGCCAGAAAAATGTCCTCCTCTTCCGCGGACTTCTCCAATTACTCCATTTGCAGCTGCTGAATGTCCAACATCAACATATGCCATTTTTTCCACCTCCCTAACTGGGCTGCCTCCCCCCACAAGGCCGGGGTCACCACCTGGCGCATGCACCTGTGCGAGTGCCGTTGCCCTGGACAGGTGGGTGGGCCGACTCTTGGGCAAAGGCACTGGCACAGGGTCTCTCATAGTACAGTCAAGTGTCTCTGATGGTGGGGGTGCACACCTGCCATCAGACACACCTGCGTACTATGAGGGGCCCTGTACCAGTGCCATCGCCAACGAGTGGGCCCCCCTGCTTGCTCAGGATCACAGTACTTGCAAAGTTGAAATACTTACCTCTCCCTGCTCCACTGCCGTGACATCTTCCGTGTTTCCTGACAGTGACATTCTGGTCAGAGAGCGCAATGACATCACGTCTGTATGACCTCTGTCTAAACAGTCCATGTGCAGTGAGATGGAAGATGGGGACGACGAGGAGTCCAGACTAGTACAGGGATTCCCTAGCAAGGAGACGTATTTAATTGTTTTCAATGTTGGGACAGCAATTTTTGGGGAGCACTATACTCTGGAGAATGATATATGAGGCCCACCATACACTGGATCATTCCAAAGGTGGACATCAGACACTGGAGCAGCACTTACAGGGCCCATTATACACTGGAGCATTAGAAATTGGGCCCATTATATATGTAGCATTATTTGGGCCCATAAGACAGTGGAACTTCATCCATGGGGACCAACATATACTGTAGCATTATGTGAAGCTCATCATATACTGTATGGAACATTATATGGGACCAATGATTCAGTATGGAGAAATATATGGGCCTCATTACTCTGTATAGCGCACTATGCGGTGGCCATAATACTGTATGGAGTAATATACTGTCCGTTTTTGGAGCTATTGGAGAATTTGCAATGGATATCAGTCATGAGATGTAAGAAGTGAGGTATTTTTCATTGTACTATACCGCTATTTCTCTGCCGTATCAGAGGAACATGAACCGTGGCATGTGTTAAAGGAGCTCAGTGACACTCTTTGGCCCAGGGCACACGAATACCTGGAGCCAGCCCTACCACCCCCCACTACTTTAGCCAAATAACCCCCAGTTTTCAATGCCTAACTATTATTATAAAGTAAATTAAGGTTGACAAGCTTAAGTAATAAGAATTGATGTTTTTGGCGTTAAAATGGGCACTGTAGTTGTGTTTACTGTCCTCCACTCACTGCCGACCTTGGTTCCCCATTGACTTGCATTGCTTCAGTCGGCCTTTGACTTTTCATGATAATCGGCCGATTGCGTTCGATCCGACTTTTGAGAAAGTCGGGTTTCATGAAACCCGACTCGACCCGAAAAAAGGCAAAGTCGCTCATCCCTAATTATTACAGTTACGGCATATGAAGATATAACTAGAAGAAAGATCCAGATTTGGTAACCACTTGATAGACATGATTTGGAAAGATTTACAATTGTGATAACTATAAAAACTTTGTAGGAATGTTTTTTAAATCCATTTACCATTAATTCAGTTTATTCCACATGTACAGCATATTACAGCTAGGATTTACTGTATATGAATAATAAGTTAGCTTCAATATGTAAATATATGACAGTGCTGAATGTACTGCAATTGTGAAAGAATAAATTGATAAATGATATTTGCAGAAATGTATTCTGAAGTGACATTTTTAAGCAATAAACTATAGAAGCACATTAGTGGCAAATAGAACTACTGCAACTTATACAATGGGGAAAATACGTATTTGATAGACTGACGATTTTGCAAGTTTTCCCAGCTAGAGGTCTGAAATTTTTATTGTAGGTACACTTCAATTATAAGAGAGACAGAGTCTTAAAAAAAAATTCAGAAAGTCACATTGTGTGATTTTTGCATAATTAATTTGCATTTTATTGCATGAAATACGTATTTGATACAGTAGAAAAACCAAACTTAATATTTGGTAAAGAAACCTTTGTTTGCAATTACAGAGGTCAGATGTTTCCAGATGTTCTTGATCAAGTTTGCACACACTGCAGCAAGGATTTTGGCCCTCTCTGCCATACAGATCTTCTCTAGATCTTTCAGGTTTCGGTGCTGTGACTGAGCATTAATTTTCAGCTCCTTCAAAAGTTTTTTTTATTGGATTCAGGTCTAGAGAATGGATAGGCCACGCCAGGACTTTGAAATGCTTCTTGAGGAGTCACTTCATAGTTGCCCTGTCTGTGTGTTTTAGGTCATTGTCATGCTGCAAGAACCAGCCACAGCCTATCTTCAATGTTCTTACTGAGGGAAGAAGGTTGTTGGCCAAAATCTCACAATACATAGCCCCATTCCTCCTACCTTCAATACAGTGCAGTTGTCCTGTCCCCTTTGCAGTAAAGCACCCCCAAAGTATGATGTTCCCCTATCATGTTTCACAGTTGACATGGTGTTTTTGGCATTGTACTCATCCTTCATCTTCCTCCAAACACGGCGAGTGGAGTTGATACCAAAAAGTTCTATATTTGTCCCATCTGACCACATGACCTTCTCCCATGACTCATTTAATTCATCCAGATGGTCATTGGTGAATTTCAAATGGGCCCTGACATAAGCTGGTGTGTGAGCATGGGGATCTTGCATGCCCTGAAGGACTTTAATCTTTGATGACATTTACTACTAACTTTAATGTTTGAGATTGTGGTTCCAGCTCTCTTCAGGATATTGACCAGGTCCTCCTGTGTAGTTCTTGGTGGATTCCTGAGTTTTCTCAGAATTATCCTTATCCATCGAGTCCCGGAGCAAGGAAGATTGACAGACATCTTATGTTTCGTCAATTTTCTAATAATTGTGCCAAAAGTTGTTACCTTCTCACCAAGCTGCTTGCTTATTGTCCTGTAGCCTATCCTTGCCTTGTGGATGTTTAATATTTTGTCTCTGGTGTTCTTTAACAGCTCTTTGGTCTTGGCCATGGTGGAGAGGCTGGAGTGTGATGAACCCCTTCACCCCCAAGGGTGGTTTGCACGTTCATGACCGGGCCAATTCTTACAATTCTGACCACTGTACCTTTATGAGGTCATAACTCTGGAGCGCTTCCATGGATCCCGGTGATTCTGACAATGTTTTCTCGTGACATATTGTACTTCATGTTAGTGGTAAAATTTCATTCAAATAACTTGCGTTTATTTGTGAAAAAAAGGAAATTTGGCAAAAATTTTGAAAATTTCGCAATTTTCCAGCTTTGAATTTTTATGCCCTTAAATCACAGAGATACGGCACACAAAAAACTTGACAACTAACATTTCCCACATGTTTACTTTACATCAGCACAATTTTGGAACCAAAATTTTTCTTTGTTAGGAAGTTATAAGGGTTAAAAGTTGACCAGCGATTTCTCATTTTTTCAACACCATTTTATTTTTAGGACCACATCACATTTAAAGCCACTTTGATGGGTCTATATGATAGAAAATACCCAAAAGTGACACCATTCTAAAAACTGCACCCCTTAAGGTGCTCAAAACCACATTCAAGAAGTTTATTAACCCTTTAGGTGCGTCACAGGAATTTTTTTGAATATTTAAAAAAAATGAACATCTAACTGTTTTTCACAAAAAAAATACTTCAGGTTCAATTTTTTTATTTTACCAAGGGTAACAGGAGAAATTGGACTGCAAAAGTTATTGTGCAATTTGTCCTGAGTATGCTGATACCTGATTTGTGGGGGGGAACAACTGTTTCGGCGCATGGCAGAGCTCAGAATGGAAGGAGCGCCCTTTGACTTTTTCAATGCAAAATTGGCTGGAATTCAGATCGGACGCCATGTCATGTTTGGAGAGTCCCTGATGTACCTAAACATTGGAAACCCCCTACAAGTGACCCCATTTTGGAAACTACACCCCCCAAGGAACTTATCTAGATATGTGGTGAGAACTTTGAACCCACAAGGGCTTTACAGAAGTTTATAACGTACAGCGGTACAATTAAAAAATCATATTTTTTCCACAAAAATGATCTTTTCACCCTCAATTCTTATTTTTCCAAGGGTAACAGCACCCTAAAAGTTATTGTGCAATTTGTCCTGAGTATGCTGATACCCCACATGTGGGGGTAAACCACTATTTGGGCGCATGGCAGAGCTCGGAAGGGAAGCAGCTCCATTTGACGTTTTTGGCTGGAATTGAGATCGGACACCATGTCGCGATTGGAAAACCCCTGATGTACCTAAACAGTGGAAACCCCCCACAAATGACACCATTTTGGAAACTAGACCCCCCAAGGAACTTATCTAGATGTGTGGTGAGCACTTTGAACCCCCCCAGTGCTTCACAGAAGTTTATAACGCCCGGGCGTGAAAATAAAAAATTCGTATTTTTTCCACAAACATGATCTTTTAGTCACCATTTTTTTTATTTTCCCAAGGGTAACAGGAGAAATTGGACCCCAAAAGATGTTGTCCAATTTGTCCTGAGTATGCTGATACCCCATATGTGGGAGAAAACTACTGTATGGGCACACGTTGGGGATCAGAAGGGAAGTAGTGACGTTTTGGAATGCAGACATTGATGGAATGGTCTGCGGGTGTCATGTTGCCTTTGGAGAGCCCCTAATGTACCTAAACAGTGGAAACCCCCCACAAATGACCCCATTTTGAAAACTAGACCCCCTAAGGAACTTATCTAGATGTGAGGTGAGCACTTTGAACCCCCAAGGGCTTCACAGAAGTTTATAATGCCAGGGCAAGAAAATAAAAAAATCGTATTTTTTCCAGAAACATGATCAATTATTCCCCAATTTTTTATTTTCCCAAGGGTAACAGGAGAAATTGAACCCCAAAAGTTGTTTTCCAATTTGTCCTGAGTAAGCTGACACCCCATATGTGGGAGAAAACTACTGTATGGACACACGTCAGGGCTCGGAAGGGAAGTAGTGACGTTTTGGAATGCAGACTTTGATGGAATGGTCTGCGGGTGTCATGTTGCCTTTGGAGAGCCCCTAATGTACCTAAACAGGGGAAACACCCACAAATGACCCCATTTTGGAAACGAGAACCCCTAAGGAACTTATCTAGATGTGTGGTGAGCACTTTGAACCCCCAAGGGCTTCACAGAAGTTTATAATGCCCGGGCATGAAAATAAAAAAATCGTATTTTTTCCACAAACATGATCAATTAGTTCCCAATTTTTTCATTTTCCCAAGGGTAACAGGAGAAATTGGACCGCAAACGTTGTTGTCCAATTTGTCATGAGTACGCTGACACCCCATATGTGGGAGAAAACTACTGTATGGACACACGTCAGGGCTCGGAAGGGAAGCAGTGCCATTTTGGAATGCAGACTTTGATGGAATGGTCTGCGGGTGTCATTTGCGTTTGGAGAGCCCCTGATGTACCTAAACTATTGAAACTCCCCACAAGTGACCCCATTTTGGACACTAGACCCCCCCACGGAACTTATCTAGATGTGTGGTGAGCATTTTGAACCCCCAAGTGCTTCACAGAAGTTTATAACGCTCGGACGTGAAAATAAAAAAATCATTTTTTTCCACAAAAATGATATTTTTGCCCCCAATTTTTTATTTTCCTAAGGGTAACAGGAGAAATTGGACCCCAAAAATTGTTTTGCAATTTGTCCTGAGTAGGCTGATACCCTACATGTGGGGGTAAAACACTGTTTGGGCGCATGGCAGAGCTTGGAAGGGAAGGAGCACTATATGACTTTTTCAACTCAGAATTGGCTGGAATTGAGATCAGACGCAATGTTGCATTTGGAGAGCCCCTGATGTGCCCAAACAATGGAAACCTCCAATTCTAACTCCAACCCGAACCCCAGCACACCCCTAACCCTAATCTCAGCCCTAACCCTAGCCCTAACCCAAGCCCTAACCCTAGCCCTAACCCTAACCCTAGCCCTAACCCTAACCCTAACCCTAGCCCTAACCCTAACCCTAATGGAAAAATGGAAATAAATACATTTTTTTAATTTTATTATTTTACCCTAACTAAGGGGGTGATAACAGGGGGTTTGATTTACTATTTATGGCGGTTTTTATTTTTGGCAGCTGTCGCACGCTAAAAGACGCTTTTTATTGTAAAAATAGTTTTTGCATCACAACATATTGAGAGCTATAATTTTTCCGTATTTTGACCCACCGAGTCATGTGAGGTCTTATTTTTTGCGGGACGAGTTGACATTTTTATTGGTACCATTTTCGGGCACGTGACATTTTTTGATCGCTTTTTATTCCGATTTTTGGGACGCAGAATGAACAAAAACCAGCGTTTCATGAATTTCATTTGGGGGAGTGCGTTTACACCGTTCCGCTTGCGGTAAAATTGATAAAGCGGTTTTATTCTTCGGGTCAGTATGGTTACAGCGACACCTCATTTAGGTCGTTTTTTTATGTTTTGTCGGTTTTATGCAATGAAAACTATTTTATATAAAAAATAATTATTTTTGCATCGCTTTATTCTGCGAGCTATAACTTTTTTATTTTTTTGCTGATGATGCTGTGTGGCAGCTCGTTTTTTGCGGAACAAGATGACGTTTTCAGCGGTACCATGGATATTTATATGCATCTTTTTGATCGCGCGTTATTACACTTTTTGCTTGGCGGTATGATAATAAATAATTATTTTTTGCTTCGTTTTTTATTTTTATTTTTTAAGGGGTTCGCTAAAGGGGTTAACTAATGGAACAGTTTTATAGGGCGGGTCGTTACGGACGCGGTGATACCTAATATGTGTATTTTTATTGTTTTGGGTTTTTTTATTTTCAAAAAATGAATTTATTGGGGAATATTTTTTTTTTTTTTTACTAATTTATTTGGCGATTTTTTTTAAATTATTTTTACACTTTTTTTTTTATTTTTTTTTTACTTTATTACATAGTCCCAGGTGGGACATCACTGTCCTGTGACAGATCGCTGATCTGTCACATCACAGATCACTGTGACAGATCAGCAATCTGTCACAGGCATTGAAGAAGACTTCCTCTTGCCTGCGCTTTGCAGGCACTGAGGAAGCCAGCTTCCTGCAGGCCCCCGAAGGCCCCCGTCGCCATCTTGGATTCGGGGGCCTGGAGGAAAGGAGCCCCCCGCAGCAGCGCTGCACATTGCGCTGCCGTGACCGTGACCGCCCCTGACACATTGTGCCGGGTGTCAGCTGTGATAATCAGCTGACACCCGGCCGCGATCAGCGGCGCTCACCACGTGGGCGCCGCTGATCGCGGTAGACGTACTATTCCGTCCATGGGCATAGGGGCCCGGGTCCCATGGACGGGATAGTACGTCGGATGTCAGGAAGGGGTTAATTTAGTGTGTGCATAAGTATCTTTTATACACGTATCAAGTTCAAACAGGAGCAATTAATACAGGTAATGAGTGCAGAGTAGGAGGGCTTTATAAAGAAAAACTAACAGGTCTGTGAGAGCCAGAATTCTTGTTGGTTAATAGGTGATACTTATTTCATGCAATAAAATGCAACTAAATTATTTAAAAACCATACATGTGATTTTCTGTATTTATTTTTAGATTCTGTCTCTCACAGTTGAAGTGTATCTACAATAAAAATTACAGACCTCTCCATCCTTTGTAGGTAGGAAAACTTGCAAAATTGGTATCAAATACTTATTTTCCCCATTGTACGGCACATCAGTTGTAATTGCTATACCGCTTTGTAAGTAATGGGTAAATATACCCAATTCTTTAGGTATGCTGACATACACAACAAATATTAACTGTACATTAGCATTGTCTATCTCCAGAGATGACTGAATGTGTTCAGAAAACATTCACCAATCTCAAATTCGGCACAAATGTAGCTCATTTGGATTTGTGTTCAGATTGCCGAGCAATTTTCCTCAAAGTTGGCAAAAATCAGACACAGTTCAGTAAATGATTGGTGAATTTCCACTTGCTGTTAGGGCTGGCGAAACTCACCAAATAATAAAATAATAGTAAGGTGCGTACGCAGCCCGGGGTCCACAGTGCAGGGGTGGTAAACTGCTGCTTAGTAATGGTGGAAGTATAAAGCAGTGTACAAAAGGTCACACATGGGTTAACGTCACCCAGTGTGAACAGAAGCGAACTCTGTTAACTCACAGAGCCGCGCTACCGCAGAACATAAATGCCGGTGCCTGTTTATAGCTCACAGAGCCCGGCCAGGGAGCGCACAGAAAGCGGTTACTGTTATGATTGAGTCACTGAGGAGGAGAGCAAGACCAAGCAAAGCCACAGAAAACCAGAGAGGTTGGTAACTAAGAGAATAGCAGACCCCTGATCCTATCCACACAACTAGCAGTAGCCGTGGAGCGTACCTACGATGATCCTAGACGCTTCGACACAGCCGGAGAGCTAAATAAGCCTAAAGCAAGAAAGGGGAAATCTAAACTGCCCCAGAGCAGACCCCAAAGGAATAGATAGCCCCCAAACATATATTGTCGGTGAGACAAGATGAAAACACAAATGCAGGTAGGAAAATAGACTGAGCAAACGATGGGGCCCACACTAACTTGACAGGACAGGAAAGGAAAGGAAAGACACTGTCTGTAATCACGCAAAAAACCTTGCAAAAAATGTCCAATACATCTGATTGAAAAATACCGAAGTCGCACGACTTCGCCCACTATATCAGCACTCTAGTATATTCTGAAAGCAGAGCAAAAAGAGGCCAATCTAATAAGGGACAAAAACAAACTGGCACAAGCAGTAACATATGGATGGAGATTCAGCACAGCCCCAGCCGGAGCTGGCTTACCACACAAAACTGAAATATACAAAACCAGATCAAATGTGAACAATAGCAAAAGAACACTTAGCTGAGCATGCAGGGACTGAGCTGGAAACTAAGACCTCAGGAGGCAGGAAAAAAATCACCAGCAGGGATAGAGGGAGTCGGCTGTCTTAAATCCAGTCAGAAACTCCAGATCTCCAATCGTCCTCCTCATTATCAGGCGGCAAGCCTCTGTTAATCAGATCAGCTCCATTACCTCCGTTAACCACCAGAGGGAGCCCAGAAAGAGAACTTGCGACCCCTCTGTCAATATAACCAGCTCCACTACCTTCACTAGTAACCAGAGGTAGGCCAGAAAGTGAATTCACAGCAGGTCACAGAACTCTGCCCCAAGGTCATGGGGTCAGAGTCCCTCTAGACCTCCTGAGTGCGTGGCATCGCACCTGCAGACACTACTATAGATGCTGACTATGGAGTGTCGATCACGTGCACCGTGGCGTGCCGAGCCACAGGTGGACACTGATGTCTGTCTCAGACTCTGTCCTACCTACACCTAAACCTGGGCGCTTAACAGACTAGGCTGCACAACACATGCGTACCAAGGGTAGGGGTTTCCTAATGAGTCATTCACCAGAGACATTCATACATGCATATGACACTCACTCCTCATAGTCTGATAATGCAGTCTATACTAGCGCATGGCCGAGTGGACATGCGAGCCTTTTATTGCCGCGTGCTTCCAGGACATTCCTGACCTTTCTGATGGTCCAATCCAAGCTGGAGAAGGACCTGAGCATGTGACCTCCGATCTCCAATGAGAGATCATCCCACGGGCATGCTCAGTGGACCGAAAGGAGGACTTAGTCCCTGGAGTAGCTCGCTGCTGACCAGCATGCATTGCTATAGCTGGATCAGAGGTGGCAGCAGCAACCAAACCTGAAGAGCTGGTTCGAGCAGAGTGCCGGGATCGACGAGTCTGCCAAGCAGGCTCCGCTGCGGCCAAAGAGGAATGGGATACTGCCGGATGCGAAGCTTGGGATTCCTGGTGTGCAGTGACAGGAACTCGATGCCTAGCACTTGCTTTTGTTAGGACTTTTTCTAGGATAGTGGTGCTGTATGATAAGCAGAGGGGACGCATTTTATGAAGGTAGAGAGTGGAGACTGTTATTTATTTTTGTTAAATTAACTTAATTTGTGGAGATTCTGGCAGCCAATCAGGGTGCAAAATACATCCACAAAGTCTAGACCAAGGGCTTCAGTAATTGGCTGCCGAAGTCACATATCCCTCTCTATATAAAAAGCAGATAAGTTATTTTGGTGGTGCCATTTTGTCAGTATAACAGTGCAGAGAGGCTGCTGCAAACTGTTAGATAGGAGATTTATTTTTAGCTACTTCAGCTAGATAGGATCCTGTGGGAGGAGGTGGAGGTCCCAGAGGAGGAGTTGGAAGCAGAGGACAATGGAGAAGCGATAACAATATCTCTAAGTTCGGGGATACCATGGGAGGGTGGATTACAACAATTGAGGAGGGCTCATGATAGCAGACAAACTGTTAGTTAAGGTGCAAGAGCCATGGAACAAATGAAAGAGGACAAGAAGGATGAGGTGATGGGCGTGCAACAGTCTGGAGATGAAGAGGATAATTATCCCATCTCTGTTGTCCGTGCTTGATGGGAGGGGATGGAGGAAGCAAGCTTGAGTGTTACCCCGCCACCTACACACCATGGACTTGTATCTCATGGAAGCACTCGACACATCATCGCTATCTTGCTGCACATGATGCCCATATAGATATGATTATAAATAGTAAAAGTGGCTGCATGAGCCACATGCTTTCACTCCTTGTGCCTCACTCGGCCTGTGTGGAAACTTGTCTGTATAAAACTGTGCCAAGCTGACCTTACTTGTGCCCAGGGAGTGTGTGTCTGCCCCTAAGTTGTGTCTCCTTCATCTGTGCTGCCTGAATTTGGCAGAGCTCTCAGAACCAGGCCTACACCTGTCACTCATTCACCTGTTAGGGATCAATGGTTCGGCTAAAAAAGCTGGTCCAAGCCATGTCCTGGGCCCTGTCACGAGGATCCATGCTGCGCAATAATATTATTTGTATTCTGGGTCAAATCATGCCACTTTTTCTGATGTCTACCCCTAATTTGAGCTGTTTTGGCAGCTTTTTGGCCCCCCTGAAGGTGTTGTCTATGGTTTGGTTTTGCCTACCATTGAATTTAATGGGGTTCAGTTATGTTCGATGAATTGTTCGGTGAACATGTTTGTCAAAAGTCGGAACATTCACCCAGTCCATTAATAGGATTATACTGGGCCAGAAACCAGCCCTGATAGCATGAAAAGTTGAACCAAGAATATGAACTTGTGGATTCACGGATCGAGATAAAAGAGCAGCCCACGGTTAAATTATATATTTAATCGGTTGTACATATACAGTCATGGCCAAAAGTTTTGAGAATGACACAAATATTATATTTTCACATGATCTGCTGCCCTCTGGTTTTTATGTGTGTTTGTCAGATGTTTTTATCACATACAGAAATATAATTGCAATCATATTATGAGTAACAAAAGGTTATATTGACAGTTAGAATGAGTTAATGCAGCAAGTCAATATTTGCAGTGTTGACCCTTCTTCTTCAGGACCTCAGCAATTCTCCCTGGCATGCTCTCAATCAACTTCTGGATCAAATCCTGACTGATAGTAGTCCATCCTTGCAAAATCAATGCTTTCATTTTGTCTGAATTTGAAGGTTTTTGTTTGTCCACCCGTCTCTTGATGATTGACCACAAGTTCTCAATGGGATTAAGATCTGCGGAGTTTCCAGGCCATGGTCCCAAAATCTCTATGTTTTGTTCCCTGAGCCATTTAGTTATCACCTTTGCTTTATGGCAAGGTGCTCCATCATGTTGAAAAAGGCATTGTTGATCGCCAAACTGCTCTTGGACGGTTGGGAGAAGTTGCTCTTGGAGGACATTCTGGTACCATTCTTTATTCATGGCTGTGTTTTTAGGCAAGACTGAGAGAGAGCCCATTCCCTTGGCTGAGAAGCCACCCCACACATGAATGGTTTCAGGATGCTGGACAGTTGGCATGAGACAAGACTGGTGGTAGCGCTGACCTGGTCTTCTCCGAATAAACCGTTTTTCAGATGTCCCAAACAATCGAAAAGGGGATTCATCAGAGAAAATGACTTTACCCCAGTCCTCAGCAGTCCACTCCCTGTACCTCTTGCAGAATATCAGTCTGTCCATGATGTTTTTTCTGGAGAGAAGTGGCTTCTTTGCTGCCCTCCTTGAGACCAGGCCTTGCTCCAAGAGTCTCCGCCTCACAGTGCGCGCAGATGCACTCACACCTGCCTGCTGCTATTCCTGAGCAAGCTCTGCACTGCTGGTAGCCCGATCTGCAGCTGAAACACTTTTAAGAGACGGTCCTGGCGCTTGCTGGTCTTTCTTGGGCGCCCTGGAGCCTTTTTGGCAACAAGGGAACCTCTCTCCTTGAAGTTTTTGATGATGCGATAGATTGTTGACTGAGATGCAATCTTTCTAGCTGCGATACTCTTCCCTGTTAGACCATTTTTGTGCAGTGCAATGATGACTGCACGTGTTTCTTTAGAGATAACCATGGTTAACAGAAGAGAAACAATGATGCCAAGCACCAGCCTCCTTTTAAAGTGTCCAGTGGCGTCATTCTTACTTAATCATGACAGATTGATCTCCAGCCCTGTCCTCATCAACATCCACACCTGTGTTAATGGAGCAATCACTGAAATGATGTTAGCTGGTCCTTTTAAGGCAGGGCTGCAATGATGTTGAAATGTGTTTTGGGGGATAAAGTTAATTTTCTAGGCAAATATTGACTTTGCAAGTAATTGCTGTTAAGCTGATCACTCTTTATAACATTCTGGAGTATATGCAAATTGCCATTAGAAAAAATGAAGCAGTAGACTGTAAAAATTAATATGTGTGCCATTCTCAAAACTTTTGTCCATGACTGTACAATGGCCAAATAAATGAATACAATAGTTGTATGATAAAGTATGTAGAATAAAAGAGTCAGTTACCAGTTACTTGTCAGTCAGATGAAATGCCTGGCTTGCAGGGTAGGAGCTGCCACATGGGAGGCTGGTGGCCCCTCTTTTCCTTGACTTCTCCCCAGAGTCATGATCTCCCCAGAGAAAAAGAAATAGACCATTCTTTACATGACCATTTGAACCTAAATCCCCTACCATTGCATCTGGCAGCTAAAAACTCAAAAACCTAAGATGGGTCATACCTCCTTAATGGATGGTCCTAGGGAGGCGGTTTTGGTTCAATCGGATCTGGACAGACTCCTGCTATGTAAATCACAACATGATATATTGCCTAGATGTGAGGCATTTCCGATTATCAACAAATCATACAAAAAAGGAATGGAAGCTATATACCATAAAATCAATAAACTTTTATTAGGAACAAGTTAAAATGCCTTATAGCACAATGCAATACATATGGGGGCAGTAAATGCAAAAGAAATAGGCCTTAAATACCAGTGCATGAGGATCAAAAAGACATATATACATGAATCTTGTTGTTGATCCATAAAGATATAAGATAAGGGTGTCCCAAAAATGATTAATGGAGCTTATAATGTAACGCTTCCAAAAGGAAAAACTCCTAAAGCAGGTCAATATATGAATACAGTAAATAACAATTGATCCTATGTAAAACCCCATTGAAATCAGCTGAATCGTAATCCTGAAATAGCTATGATAAACATATTCCATATAAATGCATAGTGCAGTATGTAGACAGACATGCAATGAAGGGTAATGCACAGTGCAATAAATAAATATGCTGGCTACAGAAGGTAAAGCATGTTAACAGCCAAAAAGGAAAAGGAAAGGGTTACTGCTGATAGACAGCATATCTGGAAGGCCGTGGCACCCCTAGGGGTGCACGGCCTTCCAGGTATGCTATTTGTCTATCAGCAGTAACCCTTTCCTTTCTGGCTGTTGACATGCTTTACCTTCTGTAGCCAGCATGTTTATTTATTGCACTATGCATTACCCTTCATAGCATGTCTGTCTACATACTGCACTATGCATTTATATGGCATATATTTATCATAGCTATTTCAGGATTAAGATTCAGCTGATTTCAATCAAAAAATCATAACTGACTCAACAAAGCATTATCAACAAAATAAATAAATTAAATAAATTAATAAAGGGGAAGGGGGAACTACAATAACCAGAGAGATTAGCAAAATTAGGATTATTTAGTCTAGAAAAAAGATGACTGAGAGGCGATCTAATAACCGTGTATAAGTATATAAGGGGACAATACAAATATCTCTCTGAGGATTATTATTATTATTTATTAGTATTATACATTTATATAGCGCCATTTATTCCATGGCGCTTTTCATGTGAAAAGGGGAAATAATGACAAGTACAATAAACATGTGCAAGACAAGGGACACAAGTACAGAAGGAGAGAGGACCCTGCCCGCAAGGGCTCACAGTCTACAGGGATGGGTGAGGATACACTAGGAGAGGGTTGAGCTGGTGGCGCGGTGGTTCAGTAGACTGAGGATCATTGCAGGCTGTAGACTTGTCAGAACAGGTGAGTCTTCAGGTTCTTCTTGACGGTTTCCGTAGTTGGTGAGAGTCTGATGTGTTGCAGCAGACAGTTCCAGAGTATGGAGGAAGCACGGGAGAAGTCTTGTATGCGGTTGTGGGAAGAAGAGATGAGGGGGGAGTAGAGAAGGAGATCTTGAAAGGATCGAAGGTTGCGTGCGGGTAGGTATCGGGAGACCATGTCACAGATGTATGGAGGAGACAGGTTGTGGATGGCTTTGTATGTCATGATTAGGGTTTTGAACTGGAGCCTCTGGACAATAGGAAGCCAGTGAAGGGCCTGGCACAGGGGGGAGGCTGTGGAATAGCTGTGAGACAGGTGGATTAGTTGGGCAGCAGAGTGTAGGATGGACTGTAGTGGTGACAGAGTGCTAGAAGGGAGGCTAGAGAGTAGGAGGTTGCAGTAGTCAAGGCAGGAGATGATAAGGTCGTGCACTAGTGTTTTTGTGGCTTCATGGTTGAAGAATGCGCGGATCCGGGAAATATTTTTGAGTTTGAGGTGGCAGGAGGAGGCTTGGATATGTGGTTTGAAAGAGAGGGCAGAGTCGAGGATCACCCCAAGGCACTGAGTGTGCAGGACTGAGGAAAGTGAGCAGCCATTGACATTGATGGATAGGTCTGGTGGAGGGTTAGAGTGAGATGGAGGAAAGATGATGAATTCTGTTTTGTCCATGTTCAGTTTAAGAAAGCGAGCAAAAAAGAAGGCTGAAATAGCAGACAGACATTGTGGGATTTTGGTCAGTAAAGAGGTGAGGTCAGGTCCACATAGGTAGATCTGTGTGTCATCGGCGTAGAGGTGATACTGCAAGCCGTGGGTTTGAGCTGTCCCAGGCCGAAGGTGTAGATGTAGAAGAGTAGGGGTCCTAGGACTGAGCCTTGAGGAACACAGACAGACAGGGGGTGTTAGGGATGGCGGAACGCACTAAATATAAATAATAGGAAGTGAGTTCGCCGCCCGGGTTCCACCGTCCAGTAGGTGTAACAACCGCTGCTGAGTAATGGCAGACTCGCTATATGGTGGTATACTGCGCTCGGGATAAATGTCACCCGAGGTGCCCATAGCGGACTCTGTTAAACACACAGAGGCGCTTTAGTATAAGTAAAGCATAAACGCCGAGCCTGTTAGCTTCACATGTCTCAGCTGGCTTGCACACACAGTATACGGTCACAGGACATGGCCCAAGGCAGAGGTCGGTGCCTGTCTTGACCTACCGTGCGTGCGGTGTCGCTACCATGGATGCCTGGTAAGTGCTGCTAACTGCAGTGCGGCAGTAACTACTGCCGCTGTACAACAGTGCCGTGAGACATAACACTATCGGACGCTAGTGTAGCGGTGCGGTATGCACCGTGGCGTATGGCTTGCCACTGACTGGCGCTGACTACTGAACTAATTCCCTAACCACATGCGTAGCATCAGAGGGAAGGGGTTTCAAATGAGTCAGTCACCAGTATCATACATCTGTCACCATTCACACATAGCATGTATTGTCTATACTAGAGCATGGCCAAGCGGCCATGTGGGCCTTTTATAGCCATGCGCTTCTGGGACCTTCCAGACCTCTGAGATGGGCCAATCAGATCAGGACAATGACTTGAGCACGTGACTCCCGATCTCCACTGGGAGATCGTCTCGTGGGCATGCCCAGTAGCATGGTGAGAGGACTTAGCCTCTGGAGTGGTTTCCTGCAAAGCAGGTTGCGCTACCATTGCTGGTCCAGAGGTAGCAGCAACATCCAGACCCAGAGAGCTGGTCTGAGCAGGGCGCCTGGATCGCCGAGGTTGCTGTGCAGGTCCTTGAGTGCTCGGAAAGGAATGGGAAACCGCTGGATGTGTGGCTCTGGATTCCTGCTGTGCAGCTGCAGGAATCCGACGTCTAACATTACCCCCCCTCCTAGGGCCCCCCTCTGAGCCTCGCTGCGCTCCAAGGCTGCGATCAGGAGCGGAGCGTGGATGTTCTCCACTGGCTCACAGGTCTGGGCCTCTGGACCATGACCCTTCCAGTCCACCAAATAAAACTTTTTGCCACACACAATCCTGCGTCCCACAATGGCATTGACCTCAAACTCGTCCGAAGACAAGTCTGATGACCCAGCAGATGACTCAGAGAACCGGGCCATGTGAACAGGTTTGAGAAGGGACACATGGAAAACGTCAGAAATGGCTAAATGTGGAGGAAGAGCCAGGCGGTAGACCACCGAGCTGATTCGCTCGAGAACCTTAAAAGGTTCGATGGAGGACTCGGCCCGCAGCTTGATGTTTCGAGCAGAGAGCCACACCAAGTCGCCAGGGGAAAAGGTTGGCGCGGGTCGCCGATGTGTGTCGGCGGATGCCCTCATTCTTTCTTTAGAGGCACGAATATCATCCTGAGTGCGATCCCAAATGTTGCGAGCCTCCACTGCCCAGTCTGCCAACCTGGAGTCAGCAGAGGACACTGGCATCGGGACAGGGACGCGCGGATGCTGGCCGTAATTTAGAAGGAACGGCGTCTGACCAGTGGAATCAGCCACTGCATTATTCAGGGCAAATTCAGCCCATAGTAGCAAGGATGCCCAGTCATCCTGCCTGGCAGAGACGAAATGCCGCAGGTACGTGACCAAGGTTTGGTTGGCTCTCTCAACCAAGCCGTTCGTCTCGGGATGGTAAGCGAAGGACAGGTTTAACTCAATGCTGAGTAGGCTGCAGAGCTCTCTCCAAAACCGGGACACTAACTGGGGACCTCGATCACTGACAATTTTGTCCGGCATGCCATGCAGACGGAATACATGTTTTATGAACAGTCTGGCAAGACCACGAGTGGAAGGCAACCGTGCGAGTGGCACCAGATGCACCATTTTAGAAAAATGGTCGGTGACCACCCAGATGACCGTACTGCCACCAGACTTGGGCAGGCCAGCCACAAAATCCATGCCATCTCCCAAGGTCTATCCGCCACCGGCAAAGGGTGCAATAACCCAGCCGGCCTCTGTCTAGAGGACCTGTCCCGTGCACACGAGACGCATGCTTGTATGTATTCCTTAGTGTCTCGAGCCTTGTGCGGCCACCAATATGACCTTGCCAGGAGTTCTGTGGTCCACTTATTGCCAAAGTGACCACCCACCTTGGACGCGTGTGCCCAGGCGAGAACCTCCGGCCGTAGCCGAGGAGGCACAAAGGTCTTGCCCAGTGGCACTGGCTCGAGAGCAACTGGAGCCACGGTCGTAAAGCTCTCCAGAGGGAGAATTAACCATGGCTCAGCCTCCCTTTCCTCCGCTGAGACTACTGAGTGCGATAGAGCATCCGTACGGACGTTCTTCTCTCCAGAGAGATAGTGCAAGGTGAAGCGGGAGAAGAAGAGCGACCACCTAGCTTGACGAGAGTTCAAGCGCTGGGCCGTTTGTAAATAGACCAGATTTTTATGATCCGTATACACCTGGAAGGGAAACCGGGCTCCCTCCAGGAGATGTCTCCACTCGGAAAAGGCCAACTTCATTGCTAGCAGCTCCCTGTCCCCGATGGAGTAATTCTTCTCCGCCGGTGAGAAGGTCTTAGAGAAGAAGAAGCAGGGATGCTTCCGACCTTAAGCATCCTTCTGGAAAAGGACTGCTCCTGCACCGACGGAAGAGGCATCCACCTCCAGGATAAATGGTTTATCCACATCGGGAAGGTGTAAGATGGGAGCTCCAGCAAAGTGGGACTTTAGAGACGAGAAGGCCTTGGAGACCTGTTCAGACCAAGCGTTAGGATTAGCTCCTTTCTTTGTGAGAGCAACCAAAGGAGCTACCAGTGTGGAGAAGTGAGGTATGAACTGGTGGTAATAGTTGATGAACCCTAGGAAGCGCTGCACCGCTTTGAGTGGGTGTGGTTCCTGCCAGTCCATTACCGCTTGCAGTTTGGCTGGATCCATAGCCAACCCCTGGGCCGAGATGATGTAGCCCAGGAACGGCAAGGACTCCTGCTAAAACTGGCACTTCTCATAGAATCATAGAATCATAGAATAGAATCATAGAATCGTAGAGTTGGAAGGGACCTCCTGGGCCATCTGGTCCAACCCCCTGCTCAAAGCAGGATTCGCTAAATCATCCCAGTTAGATGTCTGTCCAGCCTCTGTTTGAAGACTTCCATTGAAGGAGAACTCACCACTTCTCGTGGCAGCCTGTTCCACTCATTGATTACTCTAACTGTCAAAAAGTTTTTTCTAATATCTAATCTGTGTCTCCTCCCATTCAGCTTCATCCCATTGCTTCTAGTCTTTCCTTGTGCAAATGAGAATAAAGTTGATCCTTCTACAATGTGACAGCCCTTTAGATATTTGTAGACAGCTATTAAGTCTCCTCTCAGTCTTCTCTTTTGCAAACTAAACATTCCCAAATCCTGCAACCTTTCCTCATAAGACAGGGTTTGCAGACCGGTCACCATTCTGGTCGCTCTTTTCTGAACTTGCTCCAGTTTGTTGATGTCTTTTTTAAAATGTGGTGCCCAAAATTGGACACAATATTCCAGATGAGGTCTGACCAAAGAGGAGTAGAGGGAAATAATTACTTCACGTGATCTAGACTGTATGCTTCTGTTAATACATCCTAGAATTGCATTTGCCTTTTTTGCTGCTGCATCACACTGTTGACTCATATTCAGTCTGTGATCTATTAGTATACCCAAGTCTTTTTCACATGTGCTGTCACTTAGCCCTATTCCTCCCATTCTATATATGCTTTTTTCATTTTTATTGCCCAGATGTAGTACTTTGCATTTCTCCCTGTTAAAAACCATTCTGTTAGTTGCTGCCCACTTCTCCAGTTTATTTAAATCTTTTTGAATCCTCTCTCTCTCTTCTCTAGTATTAGCTATCCCTCCTAGCTTTGTGTCATCAGCAAATTTAATCAGTTTACCCTCAATTCCTTCATCTAAATCGTTGATAAAGATGTTGAACAATACAGGGCCCAGGACAGAGCCCTGTGGTACCCCACTTGAGACATTCTTCCAACTGGATGTGCAGCCATTTACGACCACTCTTTGGGTCCGATCACTAATCCAGTTATGAATCCACCTAACAGTTGCCTTGTCCATTCCATACTTAGTCATTTTTTCAATAAGGATTGTATGAGAGACTTTGTCAAATGCTTTGCTGAAGTCAAGATATACTATATCTACAGCATTTCCTTGATCCACCCAATCAGTAATACCATCATAGAAGGAAATTAAATTAGTCTGACATGACTTATTAGTTACAAACCCATGCTGACTCTGTTTAATCACTTCATTCTTATCCAGGTATTGACATACATGTTGTTTAATAATTTGTTCAAAGATCTTTCCTGGTATAGAAGTCAGACTCACCGGCCTATAGTTGCCTGGGTCCACCTTCTTCCCCTTTTTGAAGATAGGAACAACATTTGCTCTTCTCCAGTCTTCTGGCACTTCTCCTGTTCTCCAAGAATTTTCAAAGATTATGGAGAGGGGTTCAAAAATTTCTTCTGCTATCTCCTTCAGTACTCTGGGGTGTAATTCATCTGGACCTGGAGACTTGAATACATTTAGGTTAGCTAAGTGTTTCCTCACTATCTTTCTGTTTATAGATATCCTGGATTCTTCTATTCCCTTAATAGGACAGTGAATAACAGTTGATGTTACATTTCCTTTCTGAGAGAAAACAGATGCAAAATAGGAATTTAAAAGTTCAGCCTTCTCAACATCCTGTCTTACCATTTCATCATTTTCGTCCTGTAAAAATCCTATAGCATCTTTGACTTTTCTTTTACTTTTGACATATCTCTTTTCTCCAGCTTGGCGAAAAGAGAGTTCCCCGCAGATGGTCGAAGACCCTGCAGACGTCTCTCCGGTGGGAGGTCAAATCTGGCGAGAAGATGAGGATGTCATCCAGATAGACCACCTCCAAGGTGGAGAGCATATCGTGGAAAACGTTGTTGACGAAATCCTGGAAGACAGCAGGCGCATTACAAAGGCCGAAGGGCATGACCAGATACTCATATTGGCCATCCCTGGTATTAAAGGTCGTCTTCCACTCGTCTCCTTCGCGAATGCGGATCAGGTTGTACACCCCCCGTAGATCTGATTTCGTAAAGATCTGGGCCCCTCGTATCCTGTCAAATAGCTCAGAGATCAACAGGAGAGGGTATTTGTTTTTAACTGTTATGGCGTTGAGACCTCTGTAGTCAATGCAGGGATGTAACTCTCCGCTCTTCTTCTGCACGAAGAAGAACCCTGGACCAGCCGGCGACACCGACTTTCTGATAAAACCTCTGGCCAGGTTCTCCCGGATATATTGAGACAGCCTCTGTCTCAGGGAGTGACAGCGGATAAACACAGCCTCTAGGAGGTTCCGTGCCTGGCAGAAGATCTATCGGGCAATCGTAAGGACGGTGCAGCGGGAGCGTCTCCGCAGATTTTTTAGAGAAGACGTCCGTGTACTGGTGGTAAGGTTTAGGAAGCACGGAGAGATCCGCGGGCACTTCAGTGGAAGCTACCTGAACACTGCCCTACAGGCATCTTCCCTCACAGTCCTTGCTCCAACCCAGCATATTCCCCGAAGCCCAATCAATATGAGCGGAGTGACAACGGAGCCAGGGAACTGCGAGAAGCACCTGGTCGATGCCATCTGGCAAAATGAACAAGGATAGAATCTCACGATAAGAGGGTGAGATTGAGAGCCCGAGTGGGGATGTCTGGTGGGTCACCTATGATGGTAAAGGTGCACCATTAACCACCCTGATGGTCAGAGGTTGGGGCAGTAATACCAGTGAAATAGCATGTTTCTGGGCGAAGGTCGAGGACATAAAGTTCCCCTCAGCCCCGGAATCCACGGTAAGCTCTACCTCCCAGGTGGAGGCCCCACTATCTAATGTCCCTCGGAATACCGGTTTGGGAGAAAAGGGTTTCATATTTGTCTGACCACCACCTAAGACCACTGGACGTGATCGTTTTTCCGACTGCAGAGGACACGTGCTAGCCGAGTGACCAAACTGCCGGCACTGGTAAAAACGTGCAGAGCCTCGCACCGGACGTGGCTTGAAGCCGGCGTGAGACACCTCCATGGGTTCAGAGGATGTAAGCTATTGAGCGGGAGATCTTGGCGACTCGGTGAAGGTGGGAGCCAAATTAACCCTTCGTCTGGATTGCGCATGTTCCAGCCCGTGCTCCGTAAATAGGAGATCAATGCGGGTGGAGATGGCAATCACTTCCTCCAGACTTATGTGGACCTCTCTGGTTGCTAGAGCATCTTTGACATGCTCTGCCAAACCTCTCCAAAACACAGGGATGAGTGCTTTATCGGGCCACTCTAGTTCGGAAGCCAATGTCCGGAATCGAACGGCATAATGGCTGACCGAGAGAGACCCCTGTGTTAGGGCCAATAATTAGAGAAAGGTGTCGTGCATGATCCGTGGTCCCAAAAACACTTGCTTCAGGGCCGCAAGGAACTGAGCAGCCCCCTGAACCACGGGATCATCACGCTCCCACAATGGCGTAGCCCACTCTAATGCCCTGCCAGATAAAAGAAAAACAATAAACGCTACCTTAGCCCGCTCTGTAGGGAACCATGCAGCCAATAACTCAAGCTGGATAGAGCACTGACTCGCAAATCCCCTACAGGTGGCGCTGTCACCCGAAAAAATGTCGGGGAGCGGGAGGCGAGATATCGACGGCATAGGCGTGAGTGTGGGCACGCGTGAGACAGCCTCTGCAACTGCCTGAGCAGTGGCTGCCGTAGCATTCGCAGCTGAGGTGGAGCTCTCGATAGCCACCAACCTGCTCTCCAGCTGCCGAATGTACCGCTGCAGCTGCTCCAGGTCCGCCATTACCAGCCAGACCCTGGTGCTAGTATAATGTTAGGGATGGCGGAATGCACTAAATTTAAATAATAGGAAGTGCGTTCGCCACCCGGGGTCCACCGTGCAGTAGGTGTAACAACCGCTGCTGAGTAATGGCAGACTCGCTATATGGCGGTATACTGAGCTCGGGTTAAACGTCACCCGAGGTGCGCAGAACGTACTCTGTTAAACACACAGAGGCGCTTTAGTATAAGTAAAGCATAAACGCCGAGCCTGTTAGCTTCACAGGTCTCAGCTGGCTTGCACACACGGTATATGGTCACAAGACATGGCCCAAGGCAGAGGTCGGTGCCCGTCTTGACCTACCATGCGTGCGGCGTCGCTACCATGAACGCCTGGTAAGTCCTGCTAACTGCAGTGCGGCGGTAACTACTGCCGCTGTACATCAGTGCCGTGAGGCATAACACTATCGGACGCTAGTGTAGCGGTGCGGTATGCACCATGGCGTAAGGCTTGCCACTGACTGGCGCTGACTACTAAACTAATTTCCTAACCACATGCGTAATATCAGAGGGAAGGGGTTTCAAAAGAGTCAGTCACCAGAATCATACATCCGTCACAATTCACACATAGCACGTACTGTCTATACTAACCGCTCGGCCATGCGGGTCTTTTATAGCCATGCGCTTCCGGGACCTTCCAGACCTCTGAGATGGGCCAATCAGATCAGGACAAGGACCTGAGCACATGAACCCCCATTCTCCACTGGGAGATCGTCTCGTGGGCATGCCCAGTAGCGCGGCGAGAGGACATAGCCTCTGGAGTGGTTTCCTGCAAAGCAGGTTGCGCTACCATTCCTGGTCCAGAGGTGGCAGCAACATCCAGACCCAGAGAGGTGATCTGAGCAGGGCGCCTGGATCGCTGAGATTGCTGTGCAGGTCCCTGAGCAGTTGGAAAGGAATGGGAGACCGCTGGATGTATGGCTCTGGATTCCTGCTGTGCAGCTGCAGGATTCCAACACCTAACAGGGGGCGAGGTGAGGAGGTGGTATGTGAGAGAGTGACACTAAATGTTCGGTCTCTTAGGTATGATGAGATCCAGGATAGGGCCAAGTCTGTGATGCCAAGAGATCCAGGAGAAGGAGGACAGAGTAGAAGACAGAGAAGACAGATCCAGGAGGAGGACAGAGTAGTGTCGCCTTCTCTTGGCGGTTAGTAGGTCGTTAGTGACTTTAGTTAGGGCAGTTTCAGTTGAGTGATGTGGTCGGAAGCCGGATTGTAATCAGTCAAAGAGGCTGTTCCAGTAGTTTTGAGGCATAAGGAAGAAGAGATATCGGGCGATAGATAGACACAGAGGATGGGTCGAGGGAGGGCTTTTTGAGGATGGGTGTGATTGACGCATGTTTGAAGGATGAGGGAAAGACACCATTTGTAAGTGAAAGGTTGAAGAGGTGTGTTAGAGTTGGGATGAAGACTGTGGCAAAGTTAGGGATGAGGTGGGACAGGAGGATCTCTTCATACCAAGGAATGTGACGGTAACAAGGAGGCATTCTCTGCATCTGGAGGAGAGAAGGTTTCTCCACCAACATAGAAAAGGATTCTTTACTATTAGGGCAGTGAGAATCTGGAAATCCTTGCCTGAGGAGGTGGTGATGGTGAACTCAGTCGAGGGTTCAAGAGAGGTCTGGATGTCTTCCTGGAGCATAACAATATTGTATCTTACAGTTTTTTGGTTCTTTAGAAGGACATAGATCTGGGGATTTATTCTGATGGAATATAGGCTGAACTGGATAGACAAATGTCTTTTTTCGGCCTTGCTAACTATGTTAATATGTAAAGCTGTTAGACCATATGGTCGCCATACTACAAGCAAGTCTTTTGCACTGAGCTTAGCCTGCTCAAGGTGTGATATGTCATTCACAGTCTTTTGAAGCTTGACCAACTGGTGTCCTGTTACAGCTGCACAAAGGAAGGGGGTTTTATAATCCCATGCCAAATAGGATACAAATGATTGACATGAAATTATGTGTTCAATATTCTTCAAAACTGGCGAGATGTTCTTTTCCTGAAATGTTGTGCCCTTTTTTCTTCACACATACCTTTGATCATTGTGGCCAAAGAATTCTATTTTAACCTCTTCGGTCCACAGGACTTTTTTACAAAATGCATTGGGCTTGTTTACATGTTTTTTTGCATACTTCTGAAACTAAATTTTATGCTGAGGAAGCAGCCTCCATCATTTTCATTTTCAAAGTGCTAGGCAGATGCTTAGAAAAATCCATGGCTGCTGATTATTTTTGCAAAAGGTTAGAGGAAGCTGGGTTTTTATAAAGCTGGGAAATTTGTATCACCTGACCTTTCTTAATGATGGTAATGAACAAGCCATAACCATAACAGACTATTTCAAGGGGTTTTCCACTGCAATGTGTAGTGGGCAGATCAATTTAAAAATTGAAATAAGGTTTTCTTCAAATACCTTGCGTTTTTAAATGTGCCTGTGAAAAGCTCTATCGCAGTCCACTCATCCCCATTATGTGACCCCCTGCTGTAGCTGCCTCTAATGTCTGGTGATGTCACGTCAATTTTCGTAACTGGCATCACCATGGCGGGACTTAGTGTCCCAGAGTGCCTGGGCAGTGGGCAGAGTTTCAGCGCACGTCAAAGCCCAGCATCATGCTGGCTTGCGGCGCTCTGTTAATGAAAGCAGTGCAGAAGAGAGCGTATGATGCTGGGCTGTGACGAGCGGTGAAACTTCACCCATTGCCCAGTCACTCATCACCTTACATCAGAGGCAGCTTCAGCCGGGGGGTCACGTGATAACAATGGGCACATTGTAGTGGACAACCTTTTTAAGGTATGAAACCTTGGTCAAAGTTATCTGAGCACACAAATGCACAACGGTGTCGTAACTTTTGCATCAGCCCATTTTCTTTTTTATAGTGGAAAAAGCTTTTTTGGATGTGCTTCCCTCTTGTAGCTGGAATTCCAAAAAGACCTTGATTCCTACAGGTGGTGTTCCAGAGTAACAATATTACACTTGTATGTTTAAAACTTAATTTATTCTAAAAATATTTTTTACGTGTTCATGCACTAACAACGTAAAAAACTTAGAAAAAAATTATAATATTTTGTGCATAATATGCATTATTCTACTTGCAAAATTAAACCTGCGTGGAGCATGTATGAGCGCTGTTGCGATCACCACCTTGAGTTTGTTCCAGAGTCAAGGTCTTTTTGGGATTCTAGCTTCAAGAGGGAAGCGCCTCCGAAAAAGCCTTTTCCACTATATTTCCATTTGGAGCAGTGAATGGAACAGAACTGACACTTTTCCACCCAGTTTGGAAGGGCAGCAAGCCACAAAGTTGGAATCCATTGCCTCACAAAATCATTCATAGAGTTGTGCCTAGTCTGCACAACCCTTACAAGTGAGCATATACAAGCGCATTACCCTTGTCATTTTAACATTTTTTATTTCATTTAGGTAGCGTTCTCTTGTTTATTCTCTCCCCCTCTTCAGCTTCCTGCTATCAAACATCCATTTTCTTTTTTGTAATTTTTAAAATGAAAAAAATGACTATACAGTATATATATATATATTTTGTTCAAACTACAAATGAAATGTGTCACCATTAACTTTAGACATTTTAGAGCTCATTTCATCTCCAACTTGCATCTTCATCTTTCATCTTTAACAGATTCCAGACTGCTCACTGTAAATAAATGTTGACGCTTGCTGTGCATTGCGCAGCGCAGATGTTTCTCTATGGTTGGTCATCTCGAAGCATTGAGGACACCAAGTAACTGAGTCTAGCAGGTGATCTGCCACTGTAGTGCAATGCGTGAAACCAGTGATCAGAAAAATAAAAACTGAGGTCCCATACAGGACTAAGTAAAAAAGTAAAAAAAAACCTGTTAAATAAATCACTAAATAAATTAAAAAAAGAAGAAAAGGTGAGGGATGTGGTTGTTTTTATTTTCTATTTGTAACAGGAGACGAGGTCTTCAATGGAATGGGTGAGTATAACTGTGTTTGTGATTTTTAAATTAAAATGGAACAGTGTGTTTTGTTTTTATTACAAATAAAGAACTTTATACTCACTACTGTATGTGTTTATATAAAATACAACTATATGATTAGTAATGGATAGTCTTTCCATTACTAAGCTGTGGCCTTGATGTAACAGACAATACAAAGGTGACATCAACCACACACAATATTAACCCCGCTTGCCACAGCCACAAAGCAAATGGGAAGAGCAGGGCAAAGTGTCAGAATTGATGCAGGCTGCTATTTTTAAGCTGGGGGCCAACATCCATGGCTCTTTACCAGCCTGACAATACCAGCCCCCAGCTGTCCACTTTAGTTGGCTGGTTATCACCATTTTTTTAAATTATTTAAGTAATTTTAAAAAAGGCATTAGAACCCCTCTATTCTTGATAATCAACCTTACTAAACCTGACAGCTGAGACTTGCAGCCCACAGCTGTCACTTTTGCCTGGCTGGTAATCAAAAATACAGGGGAACCCGTGCCTTTTTTTAAATTACATATTTAGAGCGCAGGCGCCTTCTCATGAATACTCTCATCAGCCACGTCTGCTCTCACTGTAAGTAGTGGAAGCATGTGACAGCTGTTGGGATTAGAAGTTCCTCATCTGACGCCAGTGATCGGAGGTAAACTATTTACCTTTGATCACAGCTGTGGGCTATCTGACGGCGGTAATGATTTAACCAGCAATCAGAGGCAGTATTTGCGGTGCTGTCATGAACATGACAGTATGGCAAATACTGAATGTTCTGTTCCCTCATTCAAGTGAATGGGGTCCGAGTTCAGGTTCATGTACTGTTCTGGTATGGGAAACGAACCTTTTTTAACTGTTCACCGAACCCACTGAACCCGAACATCCAGGGGTTAGCTCATCTCTACTTCTAACTTCATAACAAAAATAATAAAGCTTCATAAATTGTACTGATGTAAAGTAGACATGTGCAAAATTTTATTTATTAACTATGTTGTGTGACATAACTCTCTGGTTGAAGGGCATAAAAATTAAAAGCTTGAAAATAGCAAAAATTTCCAATACGTTTGCCAGATTTTCGATTTTTTTACACATAAATACAAATCATATTGAAGAAATTAAACCACTATCATGAATCACAATATTTCATGAAAAAACAGGCTCAAAATCAGCGGGATCCGTTGAAGCATTCCAGAGTTATCACCACATAAATTTGGCCAGGTCATGAAGGTGAAAACAGGTACGGAAGTGAAGGGTTTTCTCACAAACAAAGTTAATTTTAATCAACAATTTAATTAATAGATCTTTGAACAATAAAAATTTCCACAATTGGATGTGTTTAAAAAATGCTCATGTGCTGAGATAATCTTCTAAATTTGCCCATGCGGTGTACTGTGTAATGGCTGTGTTCGACTGTGCAGGAACATGGACTGATCATACCACAGCTCCTGGTCAGGGGAGGATGAAAAATAATATGCAGACATTACCGCATCATCATCACAAAACCATATTATACCTTATCCAATATAGGGAAGGAAACATGGTTCAAAAGAGTGTTCTTGAAAAGATTATAGAAATTTTATTTTCCACAAATACAAATACATTAAAATATAGAGCACTACATACCAAACTCTGATCAAACGAGAGTATTCTCTGTTAGGAAATGCTTATCATGCTCTTCTAAGGGAGTGGATTACTTGGCTAGGTGTCCATGTGATTAAATGTACGTGGGAATGACTACTAGGGAATTACGTGTGAGAATCCGTGAGCATGTCCGTGATATCGAGAAAACAAAAGAACTCTGAGGCGAGTGATCTTTGGGTCATGGCCATTGACCAAATATCGTTGGGTATTAGGGGTGGGAATTTATTTAAGATCTTGTCCCAAATTGAGGGCCGGTGGATATATAGGCTCAACACCATGGTTACCAATGGTCTAAATGAGAGCCATGGTTTTGGGCCTTTCTTATAACTATCATGGGAATATTTTAATCTAGTTCTGGTTTTTAATTCATACATGTTTTTAGTCTTAGCATTCTTTTTACAGAGTTTTGTTTGTTTGCCGTTTCGGGACCAGCATATGGGCTGTGCTAATTCTGAAAATCATATCCCTTAATAATAGGGATTCAATAGGAGTTGCCCTTTTAAATATGATATTTCTGGATGAAGATTCAAGGGACTTAAGGGTAATGAGAATAAAAAAAGGATAAAAGAAAAAAAGAGAAAAAAATGAAAAAGTTGTGTCACTATATAATGAATAATATTTATTTTATCAGCACCATCAATGTCACTAAATTATATAATTTTGAACACTTTATTTATTATAGGATGGGCTAGTGTAGATAGGTTTATATGGGTGTGTATGTGTGTGCCTTATGGCTTTATTTATATAAATGTGTACACATAGATTTTATATGTATAGTAATTTTATATATTTTCACTTAAATAATTAGAAAAAACTGTATAATTGCATAAATGGTATAGTCTTCATTTTAAGCAATATTTTTATATATTTAAAGACTTAATTAATATATTTCATTTTCACTTTATTTTTATTTTATTAACTTACACATATCACTCAGGTATTTAATTATATTGTGACCTCATTTTTAGAGCATTTTAGTCTCTTAATAGGGATGTAATCAGTCTTTGTGCGTGGTTTCTTGCTGGAGCAAGAAAGTGTATAGTCTTTAGTGCCTTGTGCTCATGCTCGGATCCGACACTATCCGGAGCTTCCCGATGCGTTCCACATGCTTCACACGCAGCCTTGGTTGCATAGAAATGATGGTTTGCGTGTGTTCAAGGAGCGCAGGAGGAAGCGTCCGAATTGAGAAGGAGTTTTGTATCCACGCATGGACCGCTACATGACCCGGCACTATTTTGCATTGGGAACTCCTGATTTGATAGTGCTCTGTATATAAACTACATCCTGAGCTTCGAATCCCCCAGTACCCGCATCCATCTGATGTGTCCTCTGCTCCTATTTTCTCCCTATATTTAGATCTTGTGCTTGGGCTTCCAAAAATACAACGTGCACACTTCTAGCACAGTAGAATACACCCTCAAATGGCTGGTCAAGGATTGCATACATTTGACAGTTGACTGTCAATCATACCATTCTCCAGTGAGTGATTGTACGGAAACAGCGCTTTACCTCCATGTCATCAAGAACAAGTCTTTTGGTACATGGAACGGGACTTTTCTACAATGTACACTTTCACAAAAATCCAGAAAGATATGGATGTCCTGTTTCCTGTTATTTCTGTACCCAATGACATATGGTATGAAAAGAAAAGGGACCTGACTGATTTGATTCCTTATAGGGAGTCTGTCATCCCCAAAACACTGATTAAACCACTTATAGAGGTATGTAATTGAATTAGCCCCTATAAAAATCATACCTAGTAGTTTAGCTGCCATAAAAAAATATTTACTTTGTATATGAATGATTGAAATTTGTTTTAAATTTGGCATGGCCAAGAGCTCAGTGCACCATTGCGCCCCCTCATTTTTCATCCTGAGCACTGTCATATATTTATTGGCTCAAATCAGTCAGCAGCTCTGCACAGACATTGCAGCCGCACTTACGTAGTAATGTCATTGTCGACACTTATTGCTGGCTTTTCTCTGCAGTATAGAACTACAAGATGACCGAAGACAGTGATGGAAGCCAATAATGACACAATGTGAGTGAGGTTGTCATCGCTGCGGCGGTACAAAGTTGCTAATTGTATTATCTTGATTGACAACTATGAACACAGTCGGTGACTTTGCATCTCACACGAACAGCATCTTAACATGCAAATTGAAGGGACTTTATGGTGCACTTAGCCACCTTTGGCCACTTCAAAGTTTTACCTCATTTGTATATTGCATATATAGCAAGTAAACCATAAAATGAAAACTAAACTACGAAAAGCTATAATATATGTCTGATTTTATAGGGCCTAACTTCCAAACATAACTGGATAAGTGGCTTAATTTGCGTACTACTTATATAAATAAGTATAAATATAATTTATTTATATATGTGATACTTATAACCCCTATTATAAGTCATTTGATTACACATGAATGCAGTAATCTAAGTAGTAGTTAGCTATTCTGCATCTGTTCTTGTGGCCAAACATTGGCTAGATGCGTTTTCTTAGGACTTCATCTCACTAATGAATCCTCTGAGGCCATGAACTACTTGTTTACTCTGCACACCTGAAAATTTAGTTTTCCTTATTCTTAATGGGCTTACTTCTAATTAGTCCTAATTAACTCCACTGTGGATCAATTATAAAAACTGGCAGACATTAGAGGAGGTGAAAAAAGCTCTGGTACTCTGTTTTTCCAAATATTAACCATCCATTGCACGTAAGCATGAAAATTGAGAAAATTAGATACATAGAATATCATTCAGCCAATTTGGGGCTATAAAAATATAAATATATGTAATGTTTTATACAGAGGGATAAGCTGACCGTATGACTGTGATAGAAATGTTGCACAAATGGTTAAGCATGAATATCACAGCTGGATTATTCTCTTCTTTTTATATTTTGGTTTGGATTTATTCAAGTGCTCTCAAAAGAAATGATGTACAATGGACAGGCAGGTGCATGGAGAACTTGGAAAACATTGCGCAGATGCACAGAATGTCCTTTATCTACTGTAGTACCAGCATCTGTGGACCCATCTTGAGCTGTAATCACAAGAGTCATTTTGTATCATACAGGAGTCTTTTAATAGGAATTCAGGTGGCTACTTATTATGATAAAAGCGAGAGACATTCATGAAATCATATTCAGGAATTTGCACAATTTTATTGGCAGCGAATGTTCAAGTTTGGCCTACATGTGAAAAGCTAAACGGAATGTTAGCAGTTTATTATGGAATTCTATGTGTGCACATAGCTATTCAAATATCATCTTTCACGTCAAGTAAAAAGTTTCCAAATACGTTTCGTCTTCCTTAATTCCAAACTTAGTTCAGGTTGAGATGGGTCGCCCTCGCACACCCAGGACAGCGGGGGTACTCGGTACTGGGCCGGTGTCAAGGCGGAAAAGTGTCACAGCAGCGGTGACCTGGCCCATGGCCCTGGGCGCCCAATATCAATGGCGGTGATGTTAAGGGTGTTAAAGTTTATTAGGTAGTTTGTGACGCCACCCGTGGTGTTTGGCAAGTAAGATGGTAAGCCAACGCTGCATACAGATCCGCTGGAACTGATGATGTGGTGCAGCAGAGATGGTATAGCTTCCCACAGGTGGAGCTGTAGTCCCAGGGCAGTGTAGGTGCAATGGATGAGGAGAGGTGCAGAATGGTATGGAGGCTGGTACCCAGGTGTAGTGGTGCTGGAATAACTGGAGGACACCAGAGTATGCGGTTCCAAAGCTTTACTCACTGTTTGCAGTTCACACACCTGCCTGCCTCCGTACTGTGTTCTCCAGATCAGGGCTCCAGCCAACCTCCAGGCAGGATAGGATTCTCCCTTCCACAC
The DNA here is from genome assembly GCF_039654945.1 of Dendrobates tinctorius. Taxonomy (NCBI): domain Eukaryota; kingdom Metazoa; phylum Chordata; class Amphibia; order Anura; family Dendrobatidae; genus Dendrobates; species Dendrobates tinctorius. The sequence continues at coordinate 36,747,657 of NW_027361766.1, forward strand.
TCCGTCAATATGTACCTTACTGAACGACTCCTCCAATGCGCCTTTAGGTGCGAAGCACTCCAGTATTAATTACCCTGGAATTCCTCTCTCTAGGTGTTCCTAGTCTTTACTTGTATGACAGACAGATGTAGCCTGCTTCAGGGACTCCTCCCTGCGTCCCGGCTCTCTATTCAGTTGCTGTTGTGTCCAAAGTCTATGATGAGAGCAAGGCATTAGCGGCTCACTACTCCTCCGGTGTCTGTTGCCGGACATAAAGATCCAATCAACCTCAGGGACCGGGCCCCGGCCTTTGCGCTCTCTGGACTGGAAGGGTTCTCTCTCTTTCTCAACCTGCTTCCCACCGTCCTTCTGTTCTCCTTCGTTCCGATCTGTTCTATCTCTCTTATGGAAGGTTAGGTTATCAATCTTATCAGTCTCCTTCTCTGGTCTTTCTCGTGCCAGCAGCCCAGATCACTGGGACCTGCTGCAGCACGTCCCTCAGACACCCATCTTCTCTCTTCTCTCTCCTCTAACCAACTAACTACTAACTTTCACTCTTCCCTCTCTTTTATATCTAACTCCACCCGCCTCCCCAGCACCTCTCGTGTTACGAAGCCAGGGACCACAAAAGGCACCCTATGACCTTTCCAGCATAAAGCATGGATGGGTCCCTGCTGAACTATCCTGTGTGTGGGGTGCAGGTGTGGAATGCTGAAAGGAGTTCCCAGCCTACCTGGATGGTGGGGCACTACACCTTAGGAGAAGGTGCAGTACCTCTGTGGCGACTGAAGCCTCAGGGGCGCCACAGAGACCAAATGAGATTTCTCAGTAGCCTGTGTAAAGAGAAAAGCTTCATTGTGGACTGATTGAACTGTTTAAAACGTAAGTGTAATTTTAAAATTTCTTAAATCGTTGGTAAACATGATATAAATAACTTTGTAATATATCTTATCAGAAAAATCTGCTTTTTTCTTGCCAAAATTGATCAGTCATTATCAAGATTCTCAATTCTAAGGTAAAATGTAACATGCAAATTGCCTCTTTAGAGAAAAAGAGGACTTGAACTCTATACAGAACCACCTATTGGAAGTAGCGATCCTACAAGTCACAATCAACCCTTTAACGAGTTTTGCAATAAGACTTAGTATAAAAGCCAAATCATTATCTCAATTTGCAGACACAGTGTTTCGGGCTATTGGCCCTCATCAGTGTAAAGTATGAGAACTGATTTGGCTAGGTGACAGGCTCTAGACTGAGGTCTAAGGGTTCTCCTTGTGGAGAGTGTCATACCAGCTCTGGCTTTTCAAGTTAAGGATGCTTATTCGCCGTGCAATGCTCCTCTGGGAAATTTAATATGCAAATTGCCTCTTCAGAGAAAATAAAGACTTGAACTGTATAATGCCACCTGTTGGAAGTAGCAATCCTACAAGTCACAATCAACCCTTTAACAAGTCTTGAAACATGACTTAGGATAAACGCCAAATCAGTATCTCAATTTGCAGACATGGTGTGTATTTAGGGAGGAGAGACCCTCCCATTACTGAGAGAGGAGATAGAGGCTACTACTGGTGAGATTCTATCTAGATAGGAGGGAGAAGGAGGAGCTCTGTCTCTAGCTCCTTCCATCTCTCGTCTACATAGAATCTCACTAGTTGTAGCCGCTATCTCCTATCTCAGTAATGGGAGAGTCTGTCTTCACTAAGTACACATTTTACCTTAGAATTGAGAATTTTGATAAAGACTGAATAATTTTGGCAGAGAAAGAAGCTGATTTTTCTTATCAGATATCTGACAAATTTGCTTATTTTCATTTGTACTATTTATGAAATTTAAATTAAATCGACACTTGCGCTTTAAGCAATCCAATCAGTTAATTATGACTTTTTTTTCTTTGCACAGGCTAGCGAGTAATCTCATTGGGTCTCAAACTGAGCAAAGTTACGACAGTTACTATTTAATCAAGCCCTTAAAAATTATTGGGGATGTACTATGGACAGTATTCAGATTTTATGTGGAGCGAATTATCATATTAACATCGCATTCAGTTTGCTGTGTCGTGTGTAAGAAAAGCTCATACGTAAGAGCTGAGTGGCTTGGATTTTTGCTCTGCTTTTGATATGTTCAGAATTCTACCAATGTAAACCCAGCAATAGGCAAAATGCTCAATAAAATGAGTCAAACTGTGTCACAAGCCATTTTCTTCTATAAGGCAATGTACGGTACATAAAGTTAGTATTAGCTTACTAGGCCGAGGACTACTCTCATCAGATTCCTTGTAAAGGGCAATCATGAATTAATTTGCAACTAAATGAAAAACATAATTTTTCTCATCTCAGTTGTTTATTTTCATCTGTTAAGATATGGCTAATAATCAAATATCTCAAAATATACAAAAATACATTTCTGATATTTCAAAAGCAAATATCAGTGACCAATTTAGTCTCGCTTCTTTTCAATAACAGTCAAAGTCTCCCATCCAAGGAGTCTACAAGTTTTTTAATCTATTGGCTATCAACTTTTGTCAGCACCAACAACAACCTCCTAGACACTGTTCAGTGAGGTGTACTGTTTTCCTTCACTCTAAATCTCCTATTTAAAAAGGGCCCATAAATTTTTAATAGGGTTTAGGTCAGGTGAGGAAGGGCCATGTCGTTATTCATTCATCTTTAAAGGGAATCTGTCACCCCATTTTTGTCCTATGAGATGCAGCCACCGCCATCAGGGGCTTATCTATAGCATTCTGTAATGCTGTAGATAAGCCCCCGATGTAACCTGAAAGATAAGAAATACGAGTTAGATTATACTCACCCGGGGGAGCGGTATGTTCCAATGGGTGTTGCGGTCTGGTCCGGCGAATCCCATCTTCTAGCGATGACGACCTCCTTCTTACTTCTGCCACGGCTCCTGCGCAGGCGTACTTTATCTGCCCTGTTGTGCGAAGAGTGAAGTACTGCAGTGCGCAGGCACCGGACCTCTCTGACCTATCCCGGCACTGGCACTTGCTCACTGCAGTACTCTGCTCTGCCCTCAATAGGGCAGATAAAGTACGCCTGCACAGGAGCCATGGCATATGTATGAAGGAGGAAGTCATCGCTAGAAGATGGGAGGCGCCTGACCGGACCATGATACCCATCGGACCGGACCCCCGAGTGAATATAATCTAACTCATTTTTCTTATCTTTCAGGTTACATCGGATGCTTATCTACAGCATTACAGAATGCTGTAGATAAGCCCCTGATGGCTGTGGCAGCATCTCATAGGCCAAAAATGAGGTGACAGATTCCCTTTAAGGCCACTACTGGCTAGCCAATCAGTGGAGACTTCAATGTATGTAATAGAGATTTGTGCTGCATAAAAATTATGTTTTTCTTGAAAAATATAGACTTTTTCCTGTACTACTACTCAAAGAAAGTGTCTTCTAAAAACAGGCAGTATGTTTGAGTGCTGATTTTGAGTCCTTATTCAAGCCAAAAAGGTCTAATTAGCCCATGTTTAGTAATATCAGTCCATAGCAGTACCCCTCCTTCACATGCTGGTGTCTGAGTCAAAGTGGAGGTCTGTGCCTGGTGCTGATTCACCTGGTGCTGGTGCTGATACCATCTGGTCCATCAAAGCCACTTTTGTCTCATCAGCCCATAAAACCTTTGAAAAATCTGTCTTCATATATATCTTACATGACGGCATTGGAGGATAGTGGGTTCCAGTTCACTTTATGTTTGATTCATCTAAAATCTCTGACAGTTAATGTGCATCTTTTTTTCTTAACACATTTTATGCGAGACTGTTGACTATTTGCAAGAAAACTTTTTTTTTACTTTATCTGTGACTTGCAGCTACATCTGGGGATGGATTGTGGACCTGTATGTCTCATGAGTTTATAGTACTTCGTTTAAAAACTATGATAGCAAATTCTTATATACTTTATATTAAAAGTAGGCTTTTTCTGGCACAATAACATTTTATTCAGGATTTAACTATACACCTAGGTAGAAGTTAACCACCGTGAACTGTTATCTTTGTACCCTAGACACCTGGGAAGGATAACATTATGAGCTACAATAGCAGCAATGTACTGATTTCTTGTTCAGGAGGGGGAGCAAATGGATAAACGCATAAAAGGAAAGCTTTTTTTTGCTGTTAATGGAATATAAATCTGTCTATAGCTATTTGTTCAAAATGTATAATTGTATTCCTGTATGATGTGTAAGAAATTCTACGCTGCTGAAGACAAAATTATTTCTACAGGGAATATCCCATGTTTAATGTATTGAATAAATGAATGTTTAAATGTTGTAGCCATATACTTTTACTTTAGAAACTTCTCTGTTGGTTGCCATTGGTGTTAAAAACATTGACAGGACCCTCGTCCAGTGGTCATGCTAGTATGTGGTGGCAGGACCACAGCTCTGTGATCCTCTTCCTATCTAAAAGCATCCCCGACACTTGTTCTTGGAGCTCAAGCAAACGTTCGTGAATTTTGGTAGGACGGAGAGGACAGCTGTAGCAAGCAGGCACTGACAGAAGCAGACTAGTATGGCTGATACACAAGTTGGCATGGCTGGAACAGGCGGGTCCAGCTGATAAATAGACTGGCAAGGAAAGTGCTGGCGGGTCCGACTGATATACAGACTGGCATGGTAGGTGCTGGCGGGTCCGGCTCTAATACAGACTAACAAGGCATGTACTGGTAAGTAGAGATGAGCGAATTTGTTCAGGTCCTTGCTTATTCAGCAAGCTATGGCGCTTACCAAATAAGCTGCAGAGAAACCTGGCTTCCTAGATTGCTCCTGCCGATCAGCTGATCGACGCCACGGCTGCATGTGTCATGGCTGTATGACAGTCACAAACATGCATGGAGAACCCAAGCAGGCTCTCCATGCATGTGTTGTGACAGTGAAAGAGCCACAACACATGCATCTGCGGTGCCGATCAGCTGTTCAGCCAGTGCGATCCAGATAGCCCGTTTCCCTATGCAGCTTACTCAGTAAGCGCTATAGCTTGCCAAATAAGCAGGGACCTGAAAAAATTCACTCATCTCCACTGGTAAGCAGATTAGGTACAGAAAGACAGTAGCAGGAACTAGCAGACTCGGACCTGAAAATTAGCAAGCCTGGTTGGGAACAGACTAACAACGTTGCACAGGTCCCTCCATGTAGGATGAGGTACCTTAACTAGTAAGTGTCTCCCAGCCATTGGCTGGGGGACACTCTAGGAGGGTGCACATGGCCCCTTTAATAGGGAGGGAACGCATGTGGTGCGTCCAGCAGGGCCTTAGGTTACTCGGTATGGGCCCGTTAACTTCAGCGGGGGATGTCACGGTGACGGTGACCCAGTCCGTGGCCCTGGGCGTCCAGTAATAAAATGGTGGAAAGTTGTGTGATGTTGAAGTGTGACGCCACCCGTGGTGTTCGGCAAGGAATGGCTGACGCTGCGGTTTTGGTCCTCTGGGGCTGATGGTGACGCAGCAAAGAATGGTTCAGCTCCCCATGGGTAGAGCGGGGGCCCCAGGGCAAAGATATTTGATTAATGGTTCAGATGGAGGTGAATGTTGGGGTGCAGAGAAATAAGAGAAGGACACAGAAAGGTGCAAGTTTCTTTACCTTTTACTTGCAGGTGGTTGCAATTCGGGGTACCACATACAGGTGATGGATTGAGTCCGGGTCGCCTGGAGGCATTCAGGGATCCACCCTGCCTGGTGGGGTTTGGAACCTTCCTTCTGCGCTTTGTTTTCGGGTCCCTGTTGTTTGTAACTAAGCTGCGACCCTCTCTTGTGTGATGGTTTCTAACCTGTATGACTGACAGCGTGAGCCTTTATCATGGGTACTGTCCTTTTCACCATCAGCCCCGGGCTCTTGATCTGCTGCCGTGCCTTCAGGTGTTCAATGTCACCCAGGAACTTGCAGTCCCCTGTACTTCCAGATTCGGCGATCAGGGCATACAGCTCCTATTCAGCCTAGGACTCTGGTGTCCTCTTTTTATATCTCAGTGCTTCGCTCTGGGGTCAGCTACATGCAATTTTAGCTTCCCCAGAGCCTCTTGTCTCCGCTCCTGTCCTTTATCTCTTCACAGATCAGCTCCCCGTCACCAAATGACTAACTGTCTTGTCATGAGCTCAGGCTGCTCTCGTTTCCATGACAACTCCCAGTTTGCTCTCTCAGCTGACTACTTGCTCACTCACTAACCCCATCTGCTGGCAAGAATTTATAAGGAAGCTCCCCTTTCTGACCTGCAGCAGGAATTGTCATGTAATCTATGTTACCTGGCATGAGACCCCTATCCTGCCTCCAGGCATGACTTTACCCCTTAGAGGGAGACAGTGTCACTGGGACAACCGGACTCTGGGGTGTCACACATGCTTGCCCTAAGCACAGTGCCCAGGGATTTGCGTGCCATGCTCGCACCCCGGGCAGCCCTTGACAAAGAAAGAGGAGGTAGTGCGGGACGGGGGCCACGTTGGTGAGTGAGCTACTGTCTCTTACGAGGGAGAGATGCAGCGTGCAGGGATGCCGGGGCTACACTGTGCCCATAACTGTATTATTTTATGGATCATGTAAACCATATGGAGACATGTACGCTTTTTATGTCAGTTTGAATGACAAGGGCCAATACAAGTCTAAGGATCTGTGTAAAACATGTAGAGCACACAGATAGTATCATTGTGCCATCCATGTTTTGTCATTTCTTTTCCCTTTGAGATACCAGAAAAACGCTGATGACATACTGATCTAAAACACTGATGACATCATTACTGTTTTTTCCATTACCCGTTTTATACGGATATGTGAAGAGGGCCTTATCTGTGTTAAAATCCCTTGCCTTCTCATAATGTGATTACTCTGCTATACCAGGATGCAGTCTACATAGCAAAGCTAAAAAAAGCTGCAAAAACATGTATTATCAGCATTTTGTATGTATGTCAGTGGCTTGTGTAAAAGTTTAAAAAACTCAGGATTCTTAGGGAAAGTCAATTTCCCATTGACTTTCTTATTAAAAATACAGACTCAGTTGGAATCTACTGTATACTTTTCAGTACTAGAAAAAATTGTTGAGACTCAGAAATGGAGTGGTACTCTAAAACTCAGCAGCAACTACTCAACAGTTGACGGGGATGTGTTGTTGCGCTCCACAGATTGATGGAGATAATACTTGTCAGATCCTCACTAATCTGAAATTGGTGACCTTTTCTAAAGATATCATAAATTTCAAAGACGTGGAACAACCCTTTAGCAGCCTATTTTGAGTAATTATTAACATATATTTAAGCTTGCCTTAAAATCACTTAATAGTTAGCTTCACCGCCTACAATTTACACATTGCTGGAGGAGAAAAAAATAATTTTTTATGAAAAGACACTTCATACTGAGATGAAATGCTTTGATATGTTCTGTACTTTCCTGAGTACTCTGATAAAACATCTCCTTCAAACTTATTGTCTTTTTTGAAGATTTAACCTCAAATAAAAAAGAGGTTACATCTTTGATTGTTGAACACATTTCTACATCTCTGGACCCCAAAGAATGACGCTTCTATTTGTGATCTTAATTAATTTGATGTAATGAATTCAGAAGTGAGATCTTCAGGGAGATAAAAGCATGTAAAGACTTCTGGGACGCAGGTGGCAGCCAGAGTACAAATTTCTTTGGTAAAATTAATTAACCCACTGTGTAAGACAATACAATTAATATCTCTTAGTTATTATAGTCTGCTAATGATAAACCTGCTCCAAGGCTCCTAATTGAAGGAAGGGCTGTGAAAAGACTCTCGGGCTTACCAGTTTAGTTCATCTCAAGGAAAATTAAATTCCCCTGATGGCCTTGTGAACTAGCAAGTAGTATTAATTTTTAAGGAAGTAATTATTTCAGTTTAGTGCTAATTGAAAAAGCTGTGATGTTTTTACGATTGTAATGTAACTCAGAGCCCAGATTTTTTTGTAATAATTGGTTATATTCCAGGTATTATAAACAAATTGTCCAGCACCTCCGAATAGTGAAATAGGCAAACCTTCTTAAATTTATATCAGCAATCACTTATGCTCCCGAAATAGGCACTTCGTTTCTAACAAATAGTTCTCTAATATGCTGCTGTTGTGCCCCCAAGTCTTGTGTGGTAATAAAATGGTCACTATTTCTATTCCACCGGTGTCTGCTGCAGGACCAGTAGTATCCATACAACCTCGGGGACCGGACCCCGGCCTTGCGCTTAGAACTTGAAAAGGGTTCTCCTCCAACCCTAGTCCTTGTTCTCTTATTCTTCTCACGTTCCGTGCTAATCCTTCTTCCCAATGGAGAATCAAGCTTCCTTTCTCTGTCTCTTTCCTGTGCCAGCAGACCCAGATCACTGTGGCCTGCTGCAGCACTTCCTTCTTCCATCCCTCTCCCGGGGATCTTTTCTTTCTGACTCTCTGTCCTTCTACATCCTCACTCACTGACTGAGTGAAAGACTGACTGACTGACTCAACTCTTCCCGCTCTTTTGTGTGAACTAAACTCCACCCACCTCCCAGCACGTTTCGTGTTCCAAGCAGGGAGCCACCAAGGGGTGCTCTGCTACACTCCAAGCAGGGAGCCTCCGAAGGTGCTTTGCTACACTACTTTGTGGTGTGGGGTGCAGGTGTTGGAGTGTGGTCAGGTGTCTCCACCTTACCTGGATGGTGGGGTACCACACCTCAGGAGGTGTTGCAGTACCTCTGTGGCGACTGAACCCTCAGGGGCGCCACAAAAGCACATTACAATTTGCTACATATTTTCTACTGAGTAGGCCAATATGTGATCAAAAACTACTTTTGAGGCACAGTGCAAAGTTCAGAGGAGAAATGGTGCTATATTGCTGTGCAGATTCTGCTGGAATGGTTTGAAGGTGCCATGTCGCATTGGCAGAGCCCGTGTCATGCCAGTGTAAGGATTCCAGACTTTCCTTGTGCCTGTTCATCCTGATCCAAGATGGAGTCTTGGATCTCACCCTGTCATGAAACTTCCTGTCTGTCCTGATTATTTAAGTCTGGGTCATGTGTTCTCCTGTGCCTGAGTATTTTGTTGCTTTCTTTCTCCTGCCCTTCTGCTAGTGGACTCGCTGCTGCTTGTTAATCGGTGCTCTTTTTCTCTGTATTCTGCTGCCTACTGCCCTGCTGTGCTCAACTACTGTCTGGATTTCTGGTGTGGAGCTGATCACCCTTGGAGCTGCTGTGGCCAGTAAGGAATCTTGACTTTTGCCATCTCCTTTGGGCCTATGTCTGTTGGGGCTGCGTTGCTGGACTTGCGCAGGACTTTTAGCCCTATTGGTATGTATAGCGACATTCTCCTGTTTTGCCTCTCCTGTGTCACACTGGACTTCTACGTTTGAGTACTGTGTGCATTTCACTCTTATGCTTGCTGAACTTATGCACCCTAGTGCTGTGTGAATGCTGATTTACTACATCGTGGGACTGCCTCATTAACACGGTGTACTTGCTTACATATCTGCTGCTGGACTCCTACGTTCTGTGCCCTGTGTGCACCTGAGTTTTAGTACTGTTGGACTAGTTATTATTACAGGGCTTACCCCGCTTTTCAGTTACTTATATCATTTCCATATTGTGCTGAGTTTTTGTTACAATTGCAGAAAGTGTACTGCCAGGTCTGCATTTACCTGCATTATTCCATATTGTGCTGTGTTTCTGTTACTGTTGCAGGAAGTACCCTGTTTAGTTTTGTCACGCTTGTGAAATATACTTATTTACATCAACTTTGGTCTCAGTCTCATATTGTCCCTTGCAATCAGATTCCTTAGTACCCATAAAATTATTACAGGATACTCAGGCCTAAAAAGGAATCTGCGGGGATAATGTTGACCGAGAAAAAGTTGGATCAGTTGTGCTCTGTGATTCACTCTTTACAGGGGGATATGAATGATATGAATGCACTGCAAAACAAGGTGGCTAACTGGGAGGCCCATTTTGGGCAGACGATTCAGGACTTAAGTAATCAGGTGGCTAATCTGAGGGCTGCATGGGCACCTTCACCCCCGCTACAGCTACTGCGAACTAGTCCTCCCAAGTTACCACCATTTAGGTTCAGTAGGGAGCGTTACAAGTTTTGTGGGTTTGTAAAACAATGCCTTTTGTATTTTGATGTGCATGCCGCCCATTTCCTTACTTATTGATCTAAGGTTTTATGTATTATCATGTTGCTTACTTCCCAAGCTCTCGCATGGGCAAATCCGCTTAGGGTGACTCGTGACTAGAGTTGAGCGATACCGTCCGATACTTCAAAGTATCGGATCGGAATGGATCGGCCGATCTTTAAAAAAAGTATCGGTATCGCCGATTCCGATACCGGAAGTCCCATTCAAGTCTATGGGACTTCCGGTATCGGAATAAGAAAAACCCTGTTTTTGCCTTGTACAGCCTCTCTGGGGTCTGTACGGGCCTTTCGGGGGGCTGTGCCGGCCTGCCAGGGGGTCTGTGCAGGCTCCGGTGGTCTGTGCCGGCCTGCCGGGGGCTGTGCCGGCCTGCCGGTGGTCTGTGCAGGCTCCGGTGGGCTGTGCCGGCCTGCCGGGGGGCTGTGCCGGCCTGCCGGTGGTCTGTGCAGGCTCCGGGGGGCTGTGCCGGCCTGCCGGGGGGCTGTGCCGGCCTGCCGGTGGTCTGTGCAGGCTTCGGGGGTCTGTGCAGGCATCGTCCGATGGGACTACAAGTCCCATCGGGCGATGCCTGCTACCATGACAGTGATTGACACATTAGCCAATGATGGGACAGTAGTAGTCCCATCATCCGGCTAATGTGTTAAATGTTAAAAAAAAAATAAAAAAAAAAAATACTACATACATACTACATGCATGCTACATACATACTACATGCTACATACATACTACATGCTACATACATACTACATATATACTACATGCATGCTACATACATACTACATGCTACATACATACTACATGCTACATACATACTATATATATACTACATACATGCTACATACATGCTACATACATACTGCATGCTACATACATACTACATACATACTGCATGCTACATACATACTACATACATACTACATACATACTACATGCATGCTACATGCATGCTACATACATACTGCATGCTACATACATACTACATACATACTACATACATACTACATACATACTACATGCATGCTATATGCATGCTATATGCATGCTACATGCATGCTACATACATACTACATGCTACATACATACCACATACATACTACATACATACTACATGCATGCTACATACATACTACATACATACTACATACATACTACATACATACTACATGCATGCTACATACATACTACATGCATGCTACATGCATGCTACATACATACTACATGCTACATACATACCACATACATACTACATACATACTACATACATACTACATGCATGCTACATACATACTACATACATACTACATACATACTACATACATACTACATGCATGCTACATACATACTACATGCTACATACATACTACATGCTACATACATACTACATGCTACATACATACTACATATATACTACATGCATGCTACATACATACTACATGCTACATACATACTACATGCTACATACATACTACATATATACTACATACATACAACATACATGCTACATACATGCTACATACATACTGCATGCTACATACATACTACATACATACTGCATGCTACATACATACTACATACATACTACATACATACTACATGCATGCTACATGCATGCTACATACATACTGCATGCTACATACATACTACATACATACTACATACATACTACATACATACTACATGCATGCTATATGCATGCTATATGCATGCTACATGCATGCTACATACATACTACATGCTACATACATACCACATACATACTACATACATACTACATACATACTACATGCATGCTACATACATACTACATACATACTACATACATACTACATACATACTACATGCATGCTACATACATACTACATGCATGCTACATGCATGCTACATACATACTACATGCTACATACATACCACATACATACTACATACATACTACATGCTACATACATACTACATATATACTACATGCATGCTACATACATACTGCATGCTACATGCATGCTACATACATACTACATACATACTACATGCTACATACATACCACATATATACTACATACATACAATACATTCATACAATACATACATAGACATACAGTACATATAACATAGAGTAACATACTTACCAATACTTGTCACATTGTTCCCAGAAGCCATTGTCTTTTCCGGAATAAATATTAACATAACAAACCACAAAAATACTCACGCACGATCCGAAGCAGTCCACGAGTGTGTCCCACGATGATCTTGGGTAGAGAACTGCAGCATCAGATGATGCTGCAGTTCTCTACGGGCTGCAGGAATCCAATGACGGAAGGTAGGTATCCTTCCGCACTGTATTCCTCCGCCACTTAAAAAAAAAAAGTCCCTACTCTCACTTTATGCCATTGCTGTGTGGGAAATTCCCACGCAGCAATGGCATAAAATGAGACTAGGGACTTTTTTTTTTTAAGTGGCGGAGGAATACAGTGCGGAAGGATACCTACCTTCCGTCATTGGATTCCTGCAGCCCGTAGAGAACGGCAGCATCATCTGATGCTGCAGTTCTCTACCCAAGATCGTCGTGGGACACACTCGTGGACTGCTTCGGATCGTGGGTGAGTATTTTTGTGGTTTGTTATGTTAATATTTATTCCGGAAAAGACAATGGCTTCGGGGAACAATGTGACAAGTATTGGTAAGTATGTTACTCTATGTTATATGTACTGTATGTCTATGTATGTATTGTATGAATGTATTGTATGTATGTAGTATATATGTGGTATGTATGTAGCATGTAGTATGTATGTAGTATGTATGTAGCATGCATGTAGCATGCAGTATGTATGTAGCATGCATGTAGTATATATGTAGTATGTATGTAGCATGCATGTAGTATATATGTAGTATGTATGTAGCATGTAGCATGTATGTAGTATGTATGTAGTATGTATGTGGAATGTATGTAGCATGTAGTATGTATGTAGCATGCATGTAGCATGCATGTAGTATGTATGTAGCATGCATGTAGTATGTATGTAGCATGCATGTAGTATGTATGTAGTATGTATGTAGTATGTATGTAGCATGCATGTAGTATGTATGTAGTATGTATGTAGTATGTATGTAGCATGTAGCATGTATGTAGTATGTATGTGGTATGTATGTAGCATGTAGTATGTATGTAGCATGCATCTAGTATATATGTAGTATGTATGTAGCATGTAGTATGTATGTAGTATGTATGTAGTATGTATGTGGTATGTATGTAGCATGTAGTATGTACAGTGGGGAAAAAAAGTATTTAGTCAGTCAGCAATAGTGCAAGTTCCACCACTTAAAAAGATGAGAGGCGTCGGTAATTTGCATCATAGGTAGACCTCAACTATGGGAGACAAACTGAGAAAAAAAAATCCAGAAAATCACATTGTCTGTTTTTTTTTCATTTTATTTGCATATTATGGTGGAAAATAAGTATTTGGTCAGAAACAAGCAATCAAGATTTCTGGCTCTCACAGACCTGTAACTTCTTCTTTAAGAGTCTCCTCTTTCCTCCACTCATTACCTGTAGTAATGGCACCTGTTTAAACTTGTTATCAGTATAAAAAGACATACCAACAAAAGTGTGTGGCAACCTTGTGAAGACTTACAGAAAACGTTTGACCTCTGTCATTGCCAACAAAGGATATATCACAAAGTATTGAGATGAAATTTTGTTTCTGACCAAATACTTATTTTCCACCATAATATGCAAATAAAATGAAAAAAAAACAGACAATGTGATTTTCTGGATTTTTTTTTCTCAGTTTGTCTCCCATAGTTGAGGTCTACCTATGATGTAAATTACAGACGCCTCTCATCTTTTTAAGTGGTGGAACTTGCACTATTGCTGACTGACTAAATACTTTTTTTCCCCACTGTATGTAGCATGCATGTAGCATGCATGTAGTATGTATGTAGCATGCATGTAGTATATATGTAGTATGTATGTAGCATGTAGTATGTATGTAGTATGTATGTAGTATGTATGTGGTATGTATGTAGCATGTAGTATGTATGTAGCATGCATGTAGCATGCATGTAGTATGTATGTAGCATGCATGTAGTATGTATGTATGTAGTATGTATGTAGTATGTATGTAGTATGTATGTAGTATGTATGTAGCATGCAGTATGTATGTAGCATGTATGTAGCATGTATGTAGTATGTATGTAGTATATATGTAGTATGTATGTAGCATGTAGTATGTATGTAGCATGCATGTAGTATATATGTAGTATGTATGTAGCATGTAGTATGTATGTAGCATGCATGTAGTATATATGTAGTATGTATGTAGCATGTAGTATGTATGTAGCATGCATGTAGTATATATGTAGTATGTATGTAGCATTTAGTATGTATGTAGCATGCATGTAGTATATATGTAGTATGTATGTAGCATGTAGTATGTATGTAGCATGCATGTAGTATATATGTAGTATGTATGTAGCATGTAGTATGTATGTAGTATGTATGTAGTATTTTTTTTTTTTTTTTTAACATTTAACACATTAGCCGGATGATGGGACTACTACTGTCCCATCATTGGCTAATGTGTCAATCACTGTCATGGTAGCAGGCATCGCCAGATGGGACTTGTAGTCCCATCGGACGATGCTTGCACAGACCCCCGGACATCAGCACAGCCCCCCGGCAGGCCGGCACAGCCCCCCGGCAGGCCGGTACAGACCCCCACAGGGTGTACAGACCACCGGCAGGCCGGCACAGCCCCCCGGCAGGCCGGTACAGACCCCCACAGGGTGCACAGACCACCGGCAGGCCGGCACATCCCCCCGGCAGGCCGGTACCGACCCCGGGCAGTCCACACAGCCCCCCGGCAGGCCGGCAGAGACCCCCCGGAAGGCCCGAAATGACGGCGCATCATGATGCTCACACACCGCGCATCATGATGATGTCAGGCCGTCAATCAACTTTGAACTTCCGATTCCGATGCCGAATTCCGATATTGTAAAAATATCGGAAGTCGGTATCGGAATTCCGATACAGCAAGTATCGGCCGATACCCGATACTTGCGGTATCGGAATGCTCAACACTACTCGTGACCCTATGCTATGTCAATGATGTTTGATGATCCTAATCGACACACTACAGCTGAAAACACCTTGTTATCACTACGTCAGGGTAAGCGTTCTGTCATTGAATACGTTACTGAGTTTAGACAGCTGGGGTGGATACATTTTGGGACAGTTATGCCCAATTACCCATTTTTAAGAGGGGATTGTCTAATGTGTTGTAAGATGAATTAGCTCATGCAGATGCTCTGGGAGAGTTAGACGCTTTGATACAGCATTGTGTACTCATTGATATACGTATTACTGAGCGTAGACAGGAGAGATTTGCAGTCTCTAATCGTGTCACTAACTCTTCCCTTATGTAATAAATATTCTCGCACTCATAAAATTGATGCAAAAAAAGGAATTTTATTCAAAAGAGGGTTCCAATATCTCGTAACATTTCGGTCTGTAACCCAGACCTTCATCAGACTGGGATGTAAACAAAACAATAAGATACAATTATAATAAACAATAATAAAAACAATCCCAATAGATCAATATTTAAAACAATTCAATGATTTAAACTACAATCAATAGCAGGTGAGGAAGTGACAAATGTTCATAAGATAAGTACAGAATAAGTGGGAATAAATGCGATATGAAGTATAATATCACAGTGATGGACAATATAATTATGTATATATATATATATATATATATATATATATATATTAATTATATATTACAAAAAAATACTCAATAACACAGTCTCCACACTATTTGTCAGTGTTGAATCATCAATAAACTATAAAGTCCTGATCATAAAGTCAAATAATACAACTAAATGACATTTCCCTGAAACTTCTGACTAGGGTGATATGGCTTTATTGGGCTCTATGAACTTGTACTTGTTAGATGATTAAATGATATAAAGGTTAATTGCCATTTTCGATTTAAATTATTGCAGGAAAAAGTTAGGTCTGCCATTTCCAAGTCGGTATTAACTTGCTCTTTATCTTTGGATATTAATAATTCAAATGCACTGAAGTTGAAAATGAAATGTGTTCTGGCTTTTTGGTTGTTGTATTACAATGCTAGGCTTTCATTGTGGTAATGAATATGAGTCTCATAAGATTCATTAATCTTTTCCTATTTCAGACTAGTGTACATAATTAGTAAACAGCAGGTTTATCAAATATTCATATAGCAAAGAAGATATTACAACCTGTACATCGAAGAATATATTACTATCAACAAAGTGTAAATCATACCTACTGGCTGGTAAAGTATTGCAAGAAGTGTAGCTGTACTTACTTTTTTACAAGATATCCATCATATTACGCAGGTAGAGAGCACCTGATTTTCTTTGTAGATTTATCAGCAGTCATACTTACACATATATATCACTTTTCACCAGATAGAGGACATGACCCTGATATGATGCCAAAATTCTTAAGAATTGAAATGAGCAAATCAATTTGAAATTAATCAAATTTGCCATAAATTTAACCAAAAATTTAGATTTTCCAGTTTAGGAATTTTTTTGCAACTCAATTCGCTCCAACTAATTTATGCTCTCACTTTCTGACTCTAGTCTACCACTGTCCTCTATATCCTCACTCCACGACACTGACAATGCCACTAGTTTTTACAATGCCACTCTTGCATCAGCCATCGACTCTGTCGCCCCTGTCATGCATAACAGAGTGCGATGAATCAGTAGACAACCCTGGCACAATAACACCACTAAAAAGCTTCGGCAAGCATCCAGAATTGCAGAACGGCGCTGGAAGAAAACGCATTCGCAAGACGACTTCACTGCACTCAAACAAGCAACACTTGCATTCAAATCAGCTCTCACCTCTGCTAAGCAGGCCTTCTTTACATCCCTTGTATCTTCCTTATCCCACAACCCCAAACAGTTGTTCAATACTTTTAACTCCCTCCTCCGCCCACCACTGCCCCCTCCAACTTCCCTAATCTCTGCAGAGGACTTTGCCGCACACTTCAAAAACAAGATAGACCAAACACGGCAAGTCTTTATTGCCCAACCACCACAACCCCTTTGTATACCAGACCAATGCCCAAATCCCATAACCTCCTTATCTAACATCACTGAAGGGGAGCTTGCTCATCTTCTCTCCAAATCACACCTCACCACTTGTGCACTTGACCCTATCCCATCCCACCTCCTCCCCAACATCACCACCACTCTTATCCCATCCCTAACCCACCTCTTCAACCTATCACTAACTTCTGGTACCTTCCCTTCTGCTTTCAAACATGCCACAATCGCGCCTATCCTTAAAAAGCCAACCCTCGATCCAACAGCCACGTCCAGCTATCGCCCAATATTGCTGCTCCCATTCGCTTCTAAACTCCTGGAACAGCATGTCCACGCTGAACTTTCCTCCCACCTCTCATCTAACTTGCTTTTTGACACTCTACAATCTGGCTTCCGCACCCATCATTCCACTGAGACAGCCCCGACCAAAATTACCAATGACCTACATACAGCCAAAGCTAATGGACAATACTCTATACTCCTCCTTCTAGACCTGTCCTCTGCTTTCAACACAGTTGACCACTGCCTTCTACTACAGATCCTCTCCTCCTATGGCATCAAAGACCTCACCCTATCCTGGATCTCATCAAACCTTTCCATCCGTACATTCAGCATCTCCCACTCCCACACTACCTCCTCATTCCACCCTCTCTCTGTTGGAGTCCCCCAAGGCTCTGTTCTAGGACCCCTACTCTTCTCAACCTACACACTTGGCCTGGGGCAACTCATAAAGTCCCACGGATTTCAGCACCACATTTATGCCGATGATACTCAGATCTACCTCTTTGGCCCAGACATCACCTCTCTGCTCTCCAGAATCCCAGAGTGTCTATCAGCCATATCCTCCTTCTTCTCCTCTCGCGTCCTCAAACTCAATGTGGACAAATCTGAACTGATCATCTTTCCCCCATCTCACAGATCTTCCTTACCCGACCTTTCTATAACAATTGACAACATCATGCTTTTCCCCGTACCAGAGGTTTGCTGACTCGGAGTAACCCTTGACTCTGCCCTGTCCTTCAAACCACACATCCAAGCTCTATCCACCTCCTGTCGCCTCTAGCTCAAAAATATTTCCAGAATCCGTCCCTTCCTCAACCCTCAATCTACTAAAATGCTTGTACATGCCTCATCATCTCCCGCCTCGACTAATGCAACATCCTTTTCTGTGGCCTCCCTGCTAACACCCTTGCACCTCTCCAGTCCATCCACAACTCTGCCGCCCGACTAATTCATCTCTCTCCTCGCTACTCCTCCGCTTCTCCCCTCTGCAAATCTCTTCACTGGCTCCCACTCCCTCAGCGTGTCTAATTCAAATTACTAATACTGACCTACAAGGCCATCTACAACCTGTCTCCTCCATACATCTCTGAACTAATCTCCCGATATCTTCCCTCACGTAATCTCTGGTCCTGCCAAGACCTCCTTCTCTCCTCCACACTTATTCGCTCCTCACCTAACCGCCTCCAAGACTTCTCCTGAATAGCCCCCATCCTATGGAATTCCCTGCCCCAACACGTAAGGCTATCAACCACACTTGGATCCTTCAGATGGAACCTGAAAACCCATCTCTTCAGGAAAGCCTACAGCCTGCAATAATCCCCACTGCCTCCTCACCACTACTGAAGCTACTGCCTCACCATCACTGGAGCTGCTGCAACCCCCCAACCTACTGTCTCCTTCCCCAGCATCCTGTAGCATGTAAGCCCGAAAGGGCAGGGTCCTCTCTCCCCTCTAAATCAGTCTGTGATTGTCAGTTTGTTTACTGTAAGTGATATCTGTAATTTGTATGTAACCTCTTCTCATGTACAGCACCATGGAACCAATGGTGCTTTATAAATGAATAATAATAATAATAATAATAATATTTTTCATAAAAACACAGAGAATTTGCACATGGCAAATCAAATATACCTTTAGGGTAGCTTCAAATGTAGTATACTTTTTTGCTGTGGATTGGCAGTGGATTTCACTCTTTGCGTTGTGAGGCAGCACTGCTATTCATTTAGGGGATCCTCACTAGGCAGTGAACAAAACACATCCGGCACCAGGTTTTCCACCAAACCAAAACAGTCCATGCGGTTTATTCAGCATCATAAACCCACAGCAGCAATATAAAACAGCATTACAGCATAGCGTCCATTATAGAGCTTCACTCTGGTTATCCTTATGGTCACACAGGTAATGCAAATGTCCATTACACAGGCTCTTCAGCCTCAGCGTTATCTCACCCAGGTCAGGGTCACTTATGGTTCCTTCACCATCATGCGGCAGACGTCCATTCCCTCCAGGGAATTACCAGGCACGTGCAGCCATTAACACCGCGTTCACTTGCTGTCAGAAGGCAGCCCCATCTCACTCAGACCGGACCTTCCACACTGGACCAACTAGGTCCCAGCATTCACTCCATGTGACCTACCCTGGCCACATTATATGGTTCATAGCCACGCCCACCTGGTCACATGACTCTGACCTCATCACAGGTCCTTCAAGCCTTTACACACTCTTTACAACAGTGCTTTAAACACACCCCCTGGGTGGGTTTGTAGGTAACCAGGCCCTCCCATCTCTCTAGTTACCTGGAGACTTCTCCCTTACACAGAAACAACACCTCAGCAATATCATTGCTGAACAACACATAAGTCTCAATCTCAAGGCCACCCACCTTGAGATAAATCACCGTCCTTCCATATTCTGCCACTCATCCTCTCTCTTGGGACATCCACACAGCACCCCCTAGCAGACGCAGTGGTCATTACACCACAGCGTTTAAAGGTTGTGAAGTCCTCACCAAAATTCAGCTGCAGAGTACAGTACAATGCAAAACAATGAGGTTTTAAGTAATCTCTAAAAATAATATATAGCTCAGTTCACTCCTGTTGTATCACAATCAGTTTAAATGGAATCTGTCTCCAGGTTTTTGGCATCTAGAAAAGCATGAAGTAGACAGCGAACCTGGTTCCAGTTGTATGTCACTTGTTTGCCTGCTCTATTTTTTACAGGAGATTATCAGGCAGAAGATTATCACTAAAGGAAGAGTAAACCAGCTGCCATGCTGTCCTAAATATTTATATCTGTATATCTCTGCCCCTGCCACTGATTGGTAGCTTTTTGCCTATGCAGAGTGATTACACAAAGATTTCAATCAGTGATGTGAGCGGTATTATACAGAGCTCAGCATTCAGAGAACTGATAGATCTTGGCCCTACATTTTGCTGTCCTCGAAAAGGTTATCAAAAATCTGGAGAAAATTCCCAATTTACAATAACAAATTATATTGTGGTACCATGTAGCCAGAAAAATCATTGTAAATACTTTTATGCCCAATGATAACAAAAGTATTCTTGGAGTGATAACTTTATGGGCTAACCAGAAAAAATATATGTTTGCAAGGTTTTATGACTCACCACATACAGGAAACACATACTGTACATTTTTGTACCATGTTAGCAAGAGGATAGAAAAATATTAAGATTTGAGAGTACTCAGTGGTTGAACCCTTTTAATGGCTAACTGTAAAGCTGGAGTCACACATAGCAATCTCGATAGCAAGATCGTTGCTGAGTCACAACTTTTGTGATGTAACAGCGATCTCACCAGCAAGATCGCTGTGTGTGACAGCGATCAGCGAGTGGCCCCCCTGCCGGTATCGCTGTAAGAAACCTCTGGACATTTCTTTGGTCGCTGGGCTCCCGCTGGCCAGTACGCATCTCTGCGTGTGACAGGCGAGAGACCAGCGATCAGCTGTAAAAAACAGAATTAAAATAAAAAATATTGTTATTCTCACCTTCCGACGTTCCGCGTAGCCTTCCTCTCTCCACGCTCCAGTCCCAGTGATCCTTTGCACGAATGACCGCGAGACTTCGCGCTCCCGCGAGACCGTGACTCTCGCGGTCATTCTCGCAAAGGATTACTGGGACCGGAGCGTGGAGAGAGGAAGGCTGCGCGGAACGTCAGAAGGTGAGAATAACAATATTTTTTATTTTAATTCTATTTTTTACAGGGATGGCAAGCGATGCTGGGTGCTCGGCATTGCTGTGCTGATCGCTGGTGAAGCTGTCTGTGTGACAGCTCACCAGCGATCATATAGCGACTAACCAGCGATCCTGACACCTTGAAATCGGTGTCGGTATCGCTGGTAAGTCGCTATGTGTGACTCCAGCTTTAGGATCATAACAAATTGCAAGCTTTCCAGACTTAAAACACTACTCACTACATGGATACAATTCACATCTACACCACAGGGACTCTAGATAACTAAGAAGAACATTCCCACTGCCTCTCCATTTGTAATAAAATGCCTAAAGGTACTGTCACACTTAGCGATGTACCAGCAATCTCGACCAGCGATATGACGAGGTCAGGATCGCTGGTGCATCGCTAAGTGGTCGCTAGTGAGCTGCCACACAGGCTGATCTCACCAGCAACATCGCAGCAGTCGGGGGTCGCTACTTACCTGTCGATGAAGACGTCCTCCCGCCCGCGTCCACGCGTCGCTCGTCGTCACAGCAGGAAGCCCCAGCAGGAAGCTGACGACGAGAAATGGTTCAGGACGTTCTCGCGCGATCAGCAATAACCAGCGGGGGAGCGGTCGGGAGGATAAGTATCACACATAGCGATATCGCTAGCGATATCGCTATAACGTCACAAAAACCAGTGACGTTATAGCGATATTGCTAGCGATATCGCTTAGTGAGACAGACCCTTAATTAGATTTCCTTGGCTTATCTTTAGGAGGCATCACCCTCTCCCACCTCATGAACAAATATCCTGCTGTAATATCTCTTGAATGTTCTGCCTTTGTCTTATTACTTCATTTGTAATCCTGCCTTAAGAAGGAGCCTCTGTGCTCTGAAGGTTTGCAAACATATATTTTTTTCTGGTTAGCCATTATACAGTAAAGCCCCCTTTACATTTAGCGATGCACCAGCGATCCCGACCACGATATGATCCGGTCAGGATCGCTGGTGCATCGCTAAATGGTCGCTAGTGAGCTGCCAAATGGGCAGATCTCACAGCGATGCAGCAGCAGTCGTTACTTACCTTTCAGACGCGATGATGAAGACGTCCTCCTGCCCGTGCCCACGCATCGCTCGTCGGCGCCAGCAGGAAGCAGCCGATGAGAAATGGATGTGGACTATCTCGCGCGATCAGCGATAGCCAGCGGAGGAGTCGGTCGGAGGTAAGTATCACACTTAGTGATATTGCTAGCAATATCGCTGCTGCGTCACAAAATCGGTGACGCTTTAGCGATATTGCTAGCCATATCACTATGTGTAAAGCCCCCTTTAGTATCACTCCAAGAATACTTTTGTCATTGTTGGGCATAAAAGTGTTTTTTGAGATATTTTTTTAAATACTGGCTTTGCATTGTTCTGGATCATGGAAGAATTACAAGTTCTACTGTTTTCTTCAAATTATCAGAATGTAAAGCCCCATCACACACAGCGGTCTCGCTAGCGAGATAGTTGATTTTGTGATGCCACAGCGATCCCACCAGCGAGATCGCTGTGTGTGACGGGGATCAGCGACCGTCCCCCCCCGCCGGGTATCGCTGATCGTGCAGCATCGTCCTGGGCCATTTTTTCATCGTTGCTCTCCCACTGGCCAGCGCGCATCGCTGCATGTGGCAGCAGGAGCCAGCGATCAGCAAGGCTCCCAGCGCTCTAAGCAGGCGCTGGGAGCTGGTCTCTAAGGTAAATATTGGGTTACTAAGCATCGCGCGTCACTTAGTTACCCGATATGTACCTTAGAAACCTGCGTGCTTACGCCAGGAGCTGCCGGCGCGAGCACGCAGGTTTCTAAGGTACACATCTGGTAACTAAGTGACGCGCGCCGCTTAGTAACCCAATATTTACCTTAGAGACCAGCGTCCTTACTGGTGCTGATCGCTGATGAAGCTGCCTGTTTGGCAGCTCACCAGCAATCATGTAGCGATGCACCAGCAATCCTGACAAGGTTGTATAGTTGTCGGGATTGCTTGTGCATCTTTATGTGTGACGGGGCCTTAAGGGATAGTTGGGCAGTGGTGTGATTCTTTAAATAAGTAGAACTCAGAGAGTCTCAGTGATAGAGTAGTTCTGCACTTAGGAATGGTACAAGTAACATTGGCATACACAGTACATAGCTCAACAGCAGCTTTACTCATGAAAAATCAGCCGAAAAACCTTTAGGTGAAAGATTTACAAGGTCATTTTTTTTTACTATGGCCTAAAAAGTAGCAGACAGGTAGTTGCAATCAACCTGCCTGTTGTGCCCATCGCTGATCTGTCAGAACAGGGCAGTCACAGACAATTCTGCTGCATCTGCTGATGTCACATTGACAGAGCAGCGGCTTCTCCCCCACTCTCATCTGTTGGTGGGGTTTGACTGCTAACATCATGCTGAATGACAAGAATGACAACTGGCTCCCTGCTGCCTAACTGCGGGGAGCCAGCTGTTAAACAGTATGACGTCCACACAGCTTTCCAGAAGAGGAAGCACTGTTCTGTCGACATTGACCAACTGACTTGCCAGCAGCTGGCTCATAGGCTGACTCACTAAGTAGAACAAGAAAGTCGTTAGCAACTACCTACCTGTTAGTTTTTAGGCTGATAGTTTAAAAAAAATAGTCCTGGATAAACCTATTAATCGTTTAAACCAAAAGTTAAATCAGTCCAAAAGGAAAAAAAATCAGCGAAGGGCAGAGGTTGCTAAAAAGTAACTTTTATCCACGATAAATAAAAATTAAGCTGACATATTTTGTCCAGCAATGTATCACACCTACAGGGAAAGATCAGCGCATTTTGACTTGCGTCTTATTCCTGATCATATTTATCTGGAATAAAAGTTACTTTTTAGCAACCTCCGCCCTTCGCTGATTTTTTTTTCTTTTGGACTGTTTGTCGTGGCTTGCCTCACCCTCATCCTTGCGAGGCGTTGGTTTGCAATTTGAAGGATACAAACTCGTGCTGGTTAGCTGACTCTTGTAACCTATTTTTCCTCCAACAAGTTCAATCAGCCTCAATAAAATTCAACAAATGTATTTGTTTTTCCTATTCTATAGTCCTGTGTATGCTTTGGACAAAATTTTTCCGCCATGACTATTACCCAAGATGTAAATTCTTGTAGGATAATTCTTGGAAATGTTCTGGATTGTCTGTACTGTTTCTTCCATTCTCATTCACACACTGCATAATTAAGTAGCATTTGGATTGTTATAGGGTTGCAGAGGTAGCAGTTTTATTATAAATAATATAGATTCTAAAACTACATCTGCTTTAAAAACAAAGGTAAGTTAATTGGTAGCCACTTGGCTGTGGTCATAACTCAGTTTACATGATGTCATAGGGGTAAGGCTGGTTTTAGACACAGTGGGCCCTAGCTAAAAGCTTAAAGTGATGTCTCAAATGCTAACATATTTCACCATCACAGAGTTGTATTTCCATGCACTGAGTTCAGGCCGTTAAACGAGCATGATCAGCGATATTTAAGTTGTTCCATGCCTGTTTCCAGGCCTCTTTTCACTGGCTGAGGAAGAATGATCGGCACAGAGCGAACACTAGTAAATCAATCTGTCCCCATACAACTACATGTTATCAGCAGGATATCTGCAGTTTTCAGAGGGCAATGTGTTGCTGAGAACAATGATTTCTGTTCTAGCATAAACAAATCAATCACTCAATTAATAGGCAGCAATTTCATGATTTAGTATAATTCTCCCCATAGTTCTCCACATAGTATAATGTTTCCCATAGTCCTCCATATTGTACAATACACTCCACATAGTCCTTCATATAGTATTATACACTCTCCATAGTCCTCAATATAGTACAATGCACTTCCATAACATAATGCACCCCATAGTCCTTCAATTAGTATAATACATTCCACATAGGCCTTCATTCAGTATAATGCATTAATCATAGTCCTCCAAACAGTAGAATGCATTCCCCATAGTCCTCCATACAGTATAATGCAGCCCCATATAGCATATTGCACTTCCACTAGTCCTTGATAGAGTATAATGCAACCCCAAAGAGTATAATGCAGCCTCCATAGAGTATAATGTAGCATTCATACAGTATAATGCAGCCCCATATAGTATAAGGCAGCCCCATAAAGTATAATGCAACCCCATGCAATGTAAAGCAGCCTCAATATAATGCAGCCCATTAAAATATAATGCAGTCTCACAAAGTATAATGCAGCCCCATATAGTATAATGCAGCCCCACTTATAGTACAATGAAGCACCGTAGAGTATAATGCAGACCGTTATAGTATAATGCAACCTCATATAGTATAATGCAGCCCCATAAAGTATAATGCAGCCCCATATAGTATAATTCAGTCCCATATAGTATACTTCAGCACCATGTAGTATAATGCACAACCCATATTCCTTCAGTACGATAGCCACTGATTTAAAAATAAAAACAATACTCAAATCTACCTGTTATCTCACTACTCTGGTCTCTACAGCACGTGTTCTCAGCAGCTCCACTGCTCGGTAGAGTGTGGCGTGTGATGATGTGACATCATCACACAAGTCAGAAGCGGATGGAGAATGATTGGAGAAGGAGAGCCACCTGATGTGCTCTCCTCTATCATTGATTTCAGCTGTATTAGCATGCCGATAAAGTTGAATGTGCGACCCCTCTTGCTCACGGAACCATAGTGGCAGCATGGTGTGCCGCTATTAGGACCATGCCACTGTTCGGGTGCTCCTGGGGAAATGACGACCCTAAAAAAATGCCCAGTTTGCCTGCCCCTAATGCAGGCTCTGAATAGGAAAACAGAGACAAGAGATACAGACTTCTCTGTCAGAACCAGCTCACCGACAGATTGAATAATTCTGTAGCTTGCTATGTACAGTTTTGCATAAAGGCTGTATAATTATTTGTTTTCAAGCAAAAGTAGCCCTTATCATTTGAGTTCTAAAAAGTATCCCTATGATATAGATATAAAAATATATAAATTCATCCATCAAGAAGTTGGAACATAATCATAATTTGCTTTAAATGGAAAAAAATTTTCAAAATATTCCAAAATAAATTAGTATAGCTAAGACAATTTGTTAATAATAATCCATCTTTAGATAGCTGCAGATGCAATGCCCAGAGGAAGAAGATTAATTTAATTGAGGTTAATGAGAAATGTGAAATTTAATGCTATGGCCAGATTGAATAAAAAATCCCTGTGGATATTTTGACTATTCCCCTGAGAAGTCTCATTTACTATAGAAAGAGATATAAATGCAGGCTATAGATTTTAATAGTCATTGACTTTGATCTTTGTCAGCCCTGCCACTGTACGTATATCTGGTAAGCATGTTAAAAATGTAGGGCTTTATAATAGCATATAATAATAGTAATATATCAGATCTACTGTAGAGACTTATTTTTCTGATTTTCACCTGTTTATATATATATATTTTTTTTATAATATATTCGTACCACACGCAGCTTTTTCTTCAGACACAGCAAACATACAAACTACAGTCAGAATACGATTCAATCAGACTTCAATAATTACTAATGAATTAGTAGTAGTACTATTAGTAGTAGAATTAGCAGTAGTATTATTTTAACAAAGATTCTGAACAAATAATGAAAAATACAGGCTCATAGAACAACCAGGTTGTGTTTAGATGAATACTGCTAATATACAATGTGTGAAGTAGTGAAGGTTGTAGCTAGTCTAAGGTTTTAGACCTCAGTGATAGGTAGGGGATTTGCGTTAGGCACCCAAACAGTATGGGGACCTCCATCACTTTTTTTTACTATGGTTTGAAAAACATTATTTTGATGAGAAAAAATACCGGTAATAACTTATCATTTCTTCACAGATATTATTTTTTATGGTTTTATTATCATTTATTGATCATTTAATCATTTTTATTTTTTATTTTTGTTTATTAAAATTTGTTTTACTTATATTTCTTTTTTGTGCTTTTGCACTGTTTTCTTCTTAGAATTTCTCCACTTCTAAAAAACAAATGGGTATTTAATTATAATTATTTTCTCATTTCACATTCAATCTTGCATTACAGCACTTGCACCTTCATATTGCACACTGTTTTCTTTGTCACACATTATTATTGTTATTATTATTATTATTTATTATTATAGCGCCATTTATTCCATGGCGCTTTACATGTGAGGAGGGGTATACATAATACATACAAGTTCAGTAATCTTAAACAATACAAGTCACGACTGGTACAGGATGAGAAAGGACCCTGCCCACGAGGGCTCACAATCTACAACGGGATGGGTGAGGATACAGTAGGCAAGGGTAGAGCTGGTCGTGCAGCGGTTTGGTGGATCAGTGGTTACTGCAAGTTGTAGGCTTGTCGGAAGAGGTAGGTCTTCAAGTTCTTTTTGATGGTTTCCATGGTAGGCAAGAGTCTGATATGTTGTGGTAGAGAGTTCCAGAGTAGAGGGGATGCGCGGGAGAAATCTTGTATGCGATTGTGGGAAGAGGAGATAAGAGGGGAGTACAGAAGGAGATCTTGTGAGGATCGGAGGTTTCGAGCAGGTAAGTACCTGGAGACTAGGTCACAGATGTACGGAGGACTCAGGTTGTGGATGGCTTTGTATGTCATGGTTAGGGTTTTGAACTGGAGTCTTTGGGTAATGGGGGGCCAGTGCAGAAATTGACAGAGGGGAGAGGCCGGGGAATAGCGGGGGGACAGGTGGATTAGTCGGGCAGCAGAGATAAGAATAGATTGGAGGGGTGCGAGAGTGTTAGAGGGGAGGCCACAGAGCAGGAGGTTGCAGTAGTCAAGGCAGGAGATGATGAGGGCATGGACTAGGGTTTTTGCAGATTCTTGGTTGAGGAATGTGCGGATCCGTGAAATACTTTTGAGTTGAAGTCAGCAGGAAGCGGAAAGGGCTTGGATATGTGGTTTGAAGGAGAGATCAGTGTCAAGGATAACCCCGAGGCAGCGAGCTTGTGGGACTGGAGAGAATGGGCAGCCATTTACTTTAATGGATAGGTCTATTGGGGGGGTCACGTGAGATGGGCGAAAGATGATTAATTCTGCTTTGTCCATATTAAGTTTTAGAAATCTAGCGGAGAAGAAGGATGAAATAGCAGACAGACATTGAGGGATTCTGTTTAGTAGGGAGGTGATATCTGGTCCAGTGATGTAGATCTGTGTGTCATCAGCATAGAGATGATACTGAAAGCCATGAAATACTATGAGCTGTCTGAGGCCGAAGGTGTAAACGGAGAAGAGCAGGGGCCCTAGGACTGAACCTTGTGGGACTCCGACGGATAGGGGGCGCGGTGAGGAGGTGGTGTGCGAATGGGAGGCGCTGAATGTCTGGTCTGCTACGTATGACGCAATCCAAGATAGGGCCAAGTCTGTGATACCAAGAGATGAGAGGGTCTGTAGTAATAGGGAATGGTCCACTGTGTCAAAGGCAGAGGACAGGTCCAGGAGGAGGAGGACAGAGTAGTGTCGCTTGGCCTTGGCGGCTAGTAGGTCATTGGTGACCTTAGTTAGGGCAGTTTCAGTGGAGTGGTGTGGCCGGAAGCCGGATTGCAAGTGGTCAAGGACGGAGCAATTAGAGAGGTGGGAGGATAGTTCAAGATGGACGTGTTGTTCCAGTAGTTTTGAGGCATAGGGGAGAAGTGATATAGGGTGATAGCTAGATACAGAGGAAGGGTCAAGAGAGGGCTTTTTGAGGATAGGTGTGATTGAGGCATGTTTAAAGCTTGAGGGGAAAACACCAGTTGTTAGTGATAGGTTGAAGAGATGGGTTAGGGTTGGGATGAAAACTGTGGTGAGGTTTGGGATGAAGTGGGAAGGGATCGGGTCAAGTGCACAGGTAGCGAGATGTGATCTTGAGAGTATTGAGAGTATTCATTCACTCATTTATTATTTTATTGCTGCATTTAGCCATTTGTATTCACATGTTTGATAAGTGGAACGCATCTCCACCTCGTACTTTATGCTGGAATGCGTATGTCACCGCTGCATCTGGCCAAACGGAAAGTATTCAGACCCCTTTAAATTTTTCACTCTTTGTTTCATTGCAGCCATTTGGTAAATTCAAAAAAGTTCTTTTTAATATATTTGCAAAAATGTTTACATTTCTGTTTTTTTCAGTTAAGATGGGGTGCAGAGTGTACATTAATGAGAAAAAAATGAACTTTTTTGAATTTACTAAATGGCTACAATGAAACAAAGAGTGAAAAATTTAAAGGGGTCTGAATACTTTGAGTACCCACTGTATATTTGTACTTTGGGTAAGTGGAACACATGTCCACCTTCTATTCTATACTGGAATGCATTGGATAGCCAGGATTCCTATATCATCTTTCAATTTATAGTTCCCGCGCATGCATAAATCTGTCTAAGCTCTTACAGTTTCAATAAAGCCATTTTTTAATTGTTTTTCATTCTTGGATGTGCACTGTTATTCTGTGCAGCTTTTTCTTGTTTTAAACTGCTGTTATGATTTTGGTTATAGTAATCTTTCCATTCATTGTGGCTATACAATTTTTACTTTTTACCCATGTCCTGAGTGTTGTTGACCGATATTGCTTTACTCATTAAAATATAGCTTTCAAGAGATGTTTATGACCTGCCCCACTGGGATCTTGTTTTGGCTCCACTTTAAGAACTCAATCACATTAGAGAAGAGTGAATCGATTCTCAGGACTGTGGTCTAATGGCCACATGTGTTTTCCATGGCTGCTAGACAGGATCCTTGCCAACCACCTCCTACCTTCTAGAATCATCTTCGCAGGCTTTTTCTGATTGAGAGGCCAGGTACAATGTCATCATTGAGTGTCTTGACACATGCATAACATTGTATTACACTTACTAAACATGAATCAGAAGAGGCACTAAGTATGCTGGCAGGTATGAGGTGGTTCATAAGTCTCCTGTCTGGCCGTTGGGTCAGAACCCTGCAAAACAATTAGGTCAACTCTTATTCATATAATTTTTTGAAAAAGTATTCTTTAATATTGAGGTCTTTAAATCTAAACATGGTTACAAGACTGATATTGTATGCCCCTTCTTTATATCATCACTATTTCTGAAATGACCATTCATTTAGTTAGGATGTTAAAAGGTTAAAAAGTTTAGCAGTAAATTTTCATTCCTTCAAGGAAAACTTTTTTCTATCAACCTATTCAGACTTTTTTTTAACATCATTTATCTTTCATATAAAATATAACATCACTTTCAAAAGGATAGTCCAGCATTACTACTCAACACACAGTCATCATTGTAGACCATCATCAGTCAAGTTCTATCATACATTCTTCTTCCTTAGAATAACTCTATAAATAATACATAAACTAAATGAAACAATTCCACACCGTGTAAACTTTTGATTCTTTTGCATTATGGCATTCCATAATTGAACAGCAACATATATTTATCCATACAGAGCTTAGAAAAAAAACTTCCACTATTCGGACAACATTAAACAAGAAAATAAGAAAATTACCGGTTTAAATGCTCAATTTTCCCAAGGGTGCCAGCAATTTTTTCTTGTTAATGCCATTGTATACTCTGAAAAGAATTAGAAAAAATTTTCAAAAAATTGGTGTCTTCAATATAAGTACATATAAATTTAAGTTTATTGGAAAAATTACATTGCTAATTAAAAAAGACAAATATATTAGAATAGGGGGAACACTAGAGGGTGACAAAACACAGCAGAATGAAGATGATAATAATTATATAAAAAATGTAAGATTACATGTTTAATAAATGAGGAAAGGGGGGAAATAACATAAGAAAATAAGTGGCCAATCAATGTGATAAGATTGATGTAAATAATACCAGATAAATCACATGTAGCAAATTGGTAAATAGAACAAGTGTTCAGTGAAGTAAGACCACATAGGTGGGTCAGTGAAAACATATGTAGAAGACCACCATACTTATAACTACATTCTGCTGAAATGGTGCCAGCCCCAATGCGCGATTCGCCTATGCCTTCGTCAGGATCAATTGCACGCTGGGGCTGGCACCATATTCACTTCAGTCTTTTATCGTTAATTGAAGTTTTATTGTTTCATATTTTTTTCACTTTTAGTAATCACTATTTTTGTAGATTAAATGTGTCCCAATGGGATCTAAATTTTCTCTATCATTTTTCAGAACTGTTCGTGGAATGGTGTGTGCATCAACCCATTTTTTTCAATTTCTAATCCTTTCCATCATTCTATAGTTTGGTATGGTTGTTTTATTTATGACCTACTCATTGTTTGGCGTACGACCAATTACAGATTTTGCTTTTGACATCAATCAGAACCTTTTAGATCTTCATTTTACCCATTCTGTTTCATCCTCTTCCAAGGTTTTCTGAGATTTACTCTTACAGGGTGATATTAAAACATCTTAAATGAACTCCACCATTTATCACAACCCAATTTTGGGCAATACAATTCTTGCCGCTAACAGTTGTTAGTTCTACTTCTCAATTATTTGATGAGCAATGTCATGTCATTATCATCAGATAAAAACACCGGGGTTATTAACCCCTTTCTGACTGCTGATGGGATAGTACGTCAGCAGTTAGACTCCTCTGCTTTGAGGTGGGCTCCGGCGGTGAGCCCAACTCAAAGCTGCGACATGTCGGCTGTTATGAACAGCTGACAAGTGCCCGCAATAGGCGCAGGTGGAATCGCCATCTGCCTGCACCTATTAACTAGCTAAATCCCGCTGTCAAGTGCTGACAGTGGGCATTTAACTAGAGCTTCCTGCCGCCGGGCCAGAAGTGAGCTCATCGCCAACCCCCGTCACTTGATTGGGGGTCGATGACATGTTGCCTGGACAACCAGAGGTCTCATAGAGACCTCTATGGTTGTTGCAGGCAGATTGCTTTGAGGCCTGCCCAGGGGCCTGTGCTCAAAGTACTGCAGTAAATCTGCTACATATGGGCGATCTGCTCATCGCCCATATGTAGCAGAGCCGATCGGGTTGTGCATGCTTCAAGCCCCCTATGGAGGCTATTGAAGCATGCCAAAAGTAAAAAAAAGTTTAAAAATAAAAAAATAACAAAAACTAAAAGTTCAAATCACCCCCCTTTCTCTCCAATCAAAATAAAACTATAAAAAAAATCACACATTCACGTATTAGGTGTCGCCGTGTTCAGAATCGCCCGATCTATCAATAAAAAAGCATTAACCCGATCGCTAAATGGCGTAGTGAGACAAAAATTCAAAACGCCAGCATTACGTTTTTTTGGTCGCCGCAACATTGCATTAAAATGCGATAACGGGCGACCAAAAGATCGCATCTGCACATTAGTGGTATCATTAAAACCTTCACCTCAGCCTGCAAAAAATAAGCCCTCACTCAACCCCAAATCATGAAAAATGAAGACGCTACGGGTCTCGGAAAAATGCAATTTTTTTTTTTTTAGCAAACTTTGGAATTTTTTTTCACCACTTAAATAAAAGAGAACATAGACATGTTTGGTGTCTATGAACTCATAATGACCTGGAGAATCATAATGGCAGGTCAGTTTTTGCATTTATTGGACCTAGCAAAAAAGCCAGCCAAAAAACAATTTCACCTAACTTGGAATTTTTTTCCTGTTTTCGAGTACTCGATATGCTAAAATCAATGGTGTTGTTTAAAAGTACAACTCGTCCCGCAAAAAACAAGCCCTCACATGGCCATATTGACAGAAAAATAAGAAAGTTATGGCTCTGGGAAGGAGGGGAGCGAAAAACTAAAACAAAAAATCGAAAAAAGCTCTGGTCATGAAGGGGTTAAAGTCCTATTCTTCAGGGCGCTATGTAAAAAGTTGATGGACTGTCATGAAATTCATTACAAACACAATTAAGATATTCCTAAAAAAAACAAAACTTTGCAATTATTCTATCCCGGTGTTTCCCAAATATCTATGTATTTTATACTAAGAGCTTACTGTATGTTTCATAAGCTCTGGGTATCAAGATTTTTCAACCTGGTATAAAGTATGTTGCACAAAGGGGTCAATCTTCAGGTAATCTTCTTTCCTCTTGTTTGTTTTTCAGGATTTTTCCATCAACAAAACATGGTTAACACAACAAGGTTTCTTTAAATGTGCTGGAGCTAAACGTGATATGTACCTACTTGCTAAGGAGAGCAAATATTGGGTGCACCATTAGAAAGCTTAAATTAAATCATGTATTTCTGAACACATTCCCAATAACACCAAAAGTAAACTTAGTTCTGATGCAGTCAAGCACTTCACACAAACACACCAAGTCAATTTGGATTATTTCTGCTTCTTTGTAATAGAAAGGGTCAATAAATCCAATTGGGATTGTAACTGGAGAAAGTTACTATTAAACAGAGAAGTGCCGTGGATCTTGAAAACAAACACAAGATAACCTAGAGTCAAGAATTACCATAGTGACCTTATGTATTTTTATTAGTGTTTGTTAACTAAATTGTTTTTCTTTTATTACTATTTACATATTGTCATGTTCTTCACATGGGTGTAGTTTTTGATTTTAAAAGGAAGTATTTTTTTAATGCATGCATGTTACGATTAATACTGTTGAGATGTTGAAATGTGTCATTAATTTGCCACTGCCCTGTTTTTGTACATTTTATATGAATATTCAATAAAGTAAGTTACATTTTTTCAATAGTTTTTTGCCTATTGTTTGTCTCTGCACCTATTTCAGATAAAACCACTATCTCCGAGCAATCTATGTCCCGAGGCTGGCCAGCATCATGATGTTCTCAACAGAACTCTGCATACTGGCCAACACTAGTGCATAGAGTTTGTCATCATCCTGTTGTTGCTGGTTTGCTCCGACCCAAGGTCAGACTACGAAGCCACCAGTGAGACCTTATTGTGAGACTAGGCCTTCTTAGTCACGTGTGTTCGGAGAAGTGAATGCACATTGGTCGTGAGCATATAAAGTTCTGTTTACTGAGCTAGTAAACAGGCTTCTTTTGGCATTTAAAGATAAAGTAGCACTCCACACAAATTTGTCAAGGGAAGATACATCAACTACCTCCTTCTCAGGAGTGTAACTTTTAGTTCTCATTCTTTTCCCAGTGTACTCCCCATTAGAGTTGAGCGACTTTGGTAGGATCGGGTTTCATAAAACAAAATTTGTTTTAGATGAAACTGGTCCGACTCGGGCAAAAAAAGGTCGGAGTTTCATCCGAAACCACTATCTCCGAGCAAACTATGTCCCGAGGCTGGCCAGCATCATGATGTTCTCAACAGAACTCTGCATACTGGCCAACACTAGTGCATAGAGTTTGTCATCATCCTGTTGTTCCTGGCTTGCTCCGACCCAAGGTCAGACTACGAAGCCACCAGTGAGACCTTATTGTGAGACTAGGCCTTCTTAGCCACATGTGTTCGAAGAAGTGAATGCACATTGGTCGCGAGCATATAAAGTTCTGTTTACTGAGCTAGTAAGCAGGCTTCTTTTGCCATTTAAAGATAAAGTCGCACTCCACACAAATTTGTCAAGGGAAGATACATCAACTACCTCCTTCTCAGGAGTGTAACTTTTAGTTCTCATTCTTTTCCCAGTGTACTCCCCATTAGAGTTGAGCGACTTTGGTCGGATCGGGTTTCATAAAACAAAATTTGTTTTAGATGAAACTGGTCCGACTAGGGCAGAAAAAGTCGGAGTTTCATCCGAAACCCGACCCCAATGCAAGTCAATGGGGAATAAAAGTCGGCATTGAGTGGATGAATGTCATCCGCTCAATGCCGACTTTTATTTCCCATTGACTTGCATTGGGGTCAGGTTTCGAACGAAACTCCGACTTTTTTTTGCCCTAGTCGAACCAGTTTCATCTGAAACAAATTTTGTTTCATGAAACCCGATCCGACCAAAGTCGGTCAACTCTACTCCCCATAACATTCAGTTTCTCAAAACAATACATATGGGATAAGAAAATATTAGTCAAAATATGAATCACTATAGGAAAGTAGTTTATCTTAAAAAAAATACAAAACTCAAAAATATTAAACTTTCTACATTAATTTTGATCACAGTGGCAGAGCTGTCCCACGTCAGACATAGAAGTGATCGCAAAGCATTTGGTGGATGAATGAAGAGGATTTGGAAAGACATTTATCACGATTGCATTGTTAATAATAGTAATAATAACAATAATAGTAATAATAATAGCTCTGATTACTCTAAATGTCTATTAGTAAAAGCAACATGTTTATTGATAATAGACCCAAACATTTCAATCTTAATGTAACAGGCTAATGTAACAATTTTGTGTTATTTTTTCTCAGGAATGGAATTGGAACTGCGGTTAATTTTCAAAGCAATTGGTTTCTTCTCGTTAATTGCAATAGGAATTCCCAGTAATGTGATTATTTTGGCTGTTTTTACTCATATTAGAATCACAGAAAAGAAATTGTTGCCTTCAAATACTGTCCTCACTATGCTGGCTTTGGTCAACTTGCTTGTAATTTTTTCGAAAGGCTTTCCACAGGCTGTCCACTCTATAGGTATCAGAAACATTTTAAATGACATTGAATGCAAATTTATTTCTTTCACATATAGAATCTGTAGGGGGATGACTATTTGTGTTACCTGCTTGTTAAGTTGCAATCAGTGCATTATACTAGCTCCCCCTACAAAAAAGTGGCTTTACTTAAAACAAAAGGTGTCAAGTAATATAGAATGGATTATGGTACTGTTGTGGTGCATCAATGGTGCAATTTACCCATCCTGTTTTCTCCATGTGCGAGCTATTGCCAATTATACCACTTCTAAATACACCCTTCATCTGGAATTTTGCAATCACGATTTTATGACTTTTGGTACATACGTTGCTAATGGCATAGCTATTGCTCTTCGTGATTTCTTTTTTGTTGGCACTATGACATTAGCCAGTTGTTACATTGTGTTCATGCTTCATCGGCATGGGAAGCAAGTTCAAGGGATAAGAAGTTCGGACAAAAACAATGGGAAGACTATGGAATACAAGGCTTCTCGTGCCGTAGTGCTACTGGTCACCATTTATGTTGTACTTTTTGGAATAGACAGTTGTATTTGGATTTACACCTTAACAGTATCAAGAGTCTCTCCGGTAATTTCAGATGCTCGAGTTTTTTTTGGCACATTATATGCTGCTCTCAGTCCAATTGTTATTCTAAAAACTAACAAAAAATTAAAAACAGTCTTGCTGTGTAGTACAAAGACAGGACTTTTACAGTCTTCAGATTCAAGCATGAATGATACAGCAGAATAAGCTATAGATGTGAATTGTACTTTTAACTGGACAATTAGGTTTCTTGGTTAATACAATGACAAGATCAATGCCTTGCAAGCCTGGCTGAGACAAAGCAAACCTCGAGACAAATATTGGCCTGTTTTGCCAAATGAGTAGAAACATATTTCTTCATGATCCCCAACAGTCAGTCAGGAAACATTACATAGTTAATATACCATCCTTCATCACTAGAATAATTCCCATTAATTGTGAGATTTATCTAGCACTGTTATATTTACTGTTGTTGCTTCTTGTGGTAGGACAGTCTATAATCAGACTATTATAGTTTTAAACCCTCTTCTTTTATTATTTGAATCACCTTTATTTCTCAGATAATGAATGTCCCCTGGATTTTTAACTGGTTTTGAAATTAAATTAAATATGTGCTAGTTCTTTGTACTAAACACAAATGTATTTATAGAGTAGATGTAAATAAATCACCTTTAAAGTTTCTTTTCTTTCTATCTTAAAGTGAACCTGTCACCCCCTCCAGGCGATTTTAAGAAAAAGAGCCACCTTGTGCAGTACTAAAGATGCATTCTGTCAAGGTGGCTCTTTTATTTACGGTACCTTCCACCGCAGAAAAAATCTTTTTTAAAATTGGTCAGACATACCTGATATTTGATAGGGGGGCAGGTCTTTCCCCATCTGACCGAGACGCCTCACATCCGTCACTCAAGTCTTCTTGCGTTGTTTGCTCCGCCTCTTCATCTTTCTTTTCAAGTCCTGGTGCCAGCACTGTAGTATGTATTCTGGGGCATGTGCAGTGACCGCTGCCTGTCCTCTCTCATGACTTCCTGGACTTCCTATTGCACGGCCAGAGATCCCACCCTGCAGTCACTTATGATTCATTCACACTGTGGGGCTGGGAATCTTGGGCATGAGCAGTAGTTATCTGCGACTCTCATGCCCAAGATTCCCAGCCCCGCAGTAAGAATAAATCATAAGCGACTGCGGGGCGGGATCTCTGGCTGTGCGTCTATGCAGGCGCGATAGGAAGGCCAGGAAGTCATGAAGAAGCAGTGCGAAACGCGCGTCGTGGCAGAAGGGACGCCCGGGGAATTTCCTCCAGCTGACATTAGGCAATTACCGGCTTTTTTTCATCCACCCGGTGTTTGCGGCTAGCGCTGTTTTTTTGTTATACATTTAGAGCTGACATTAAGTTGTCACTGACTTTTTCATCCACCCGGTGTTTGCGGCTAGTGCCGTTTTTATATTTAGAGATGACATTTAGATAATTACCGGCTTTTTCATTCACCCGGTGTTTACGGCTAGTGCCGTTTTTTTGTGATACATCTAGAGAGAGGGTGCCTGACATCATCCCATTAATATATGTCTGGTTTGACAATTTGCATATTTAATATATACGGTTATGGTAGGGGTTATTTATCCCTTTTAGTTTGTATCCCTTTAAAATTAAAATGAGTGTACCTTAATATTTCTAAGCATTGGCTGGTATGGGTGTTTTTCCTATGGAGCTTCATAGTCCCTCTATTAATGGTTTGACACCTTTCTATGTAATTATGTGTCTTTTGTATTGTATTTTATGCTAATAAAGATGTGTTTTTATTAAATCTATACCATGTGTGGGACCAAAAGAAATTCTTTCTTATATGGTAGTCACCACAAAAGTGATCATTATTGCTTGGTGGTATATTACCCTTAAATGGGGATTTAGAATTTTTTTCTGGGCAATTTTTGTGATTACATCCTCACCTGTGCTCAGTAAATGATTGTTTAATTAGTGGATGTGTATAAAAAGAAACCTAGCACCCCAGACCTTCACTTGAGCTGCAACTGGAGCTCAGGCAACATGCCAAAAATCCACCCTGCGACCAAAGCCTTGTTTATCAAGAGGTTGAAGACCAGATCCACTGCAGAGGTGGCTGGCACCTTTAATGTGTCTCAGCGTCAAGTGCAAAGAATTAAAAAAAGATTTGAAGAGACTGGAGATGTGTTTGACAAACCCAGGTCTGGCAGACTCCATAAGACAACTGCTCAGGAAGAATGTTTGCTGGTTAGAAAATCCAAAGCAAGCCCATCTTCCACAGCAGCAGAGCTCCAACAGGCCTGGTCACCTCAAGTCTCTGTGTCAACTAGAACAGTTTGTAGGATTCTGTCTCGAAATGGCCTCCATGATCGAGTCAGTGCCCAGAAGCCAGCACTAAACAAAAGGCAAATAAAAAATCGTGCGGCATTTGCAAAGTCCCACAGCCTGCTAAACAGATGGACACTGGAAAAGTGGCAGAAGGCAGATTTCTCTGATGAATCTTCAGTAGATTTACACCACAGCCGCCGCAAATACTGCAGGAGACCTAATGGAGCCAGTATGGATCCAAAATACACACAGAAAACAGTTAGATTTGGTGGTGGAAAGATCATGGTCTGGGGTTACATTCAGTATCGGGGTGGGCAAAACATTTGCAAGGTGGAAGGCAATATCAATAGCCTAAAATATCAAGAAGTATTAGCTACCTCTTATATTCCAAATCATAAAAGGGGTCAAATTCTGCAGCAGGATGGTGCTCCATCTCATGCATCTATCTCTACAACAATATTCCTCCAGGCAATTAAGATCAAGGAGCTCAAGGACTGGCCAGCCCAGTCGCCGGACATGAACATTATTGAGCATGTTTGGGGTATGATGAAAGAGGAAGCTTGGAAGACAAAACCAAAGAATCTAGATGAACTCTGGGAGGCATGTAAGACTGCATTCTTTGCTATTCCTGATGACTTCATTAATAAATTGTATGAATCATTGTTGAACCGTATGGATGCAGTCCTTCAAGCTCATGGAAGTCACACAAAATATTAAATATGTCTCTAGTAGCACCACAACTTCATTCACCAATGTTATGCAACATATATTTGTATTTTAAGTTAATTATTTGTTTGAATATCACATTACTTTATGTGAGCGACAAAACATTTGTCTTGCCAAAATCTGACCATTCTGTGTTCATTAAATAGTCAATATTTCTGCATTGATGCCAATTTATTTTCTTAACCAAAGCCACATTTCAGAGGGTTTCAGCTTTCAAAAGAGTAATTTATACTACCAATGGATGAATTTAACGTCAGGTTATAAGCTTTTATTTACATAACATGGACAAGCGACATAACTTCTGTCAGGGAGTGTAGTAAAAATGAAAATCTCGCATTGTGATACACACAGTCTCACGACCTCAAAAATCAAGTCACAAAAAATCCTAACTGGTTGGATTTTTTTTAATGACTTGCTTCTCAAACTACCTTTCTAGGTCATAATGT
Source organism: Dendrobates tinctorius (assembly GCF_039654945.1). Lineage (NCBI taxonomy): Eukaryota > Metazoa > Chordata > Amphibia > Anura > Dendrobatidae > Dendrobates > Dendrobates tinctorius. Next base: position 36,787,337 of record NW_027361766.1, read on the forward strand.
GACCCCATTCACTTACAATTTGATGCTCTTTCATCCAACAGATAATGTTGAGAGAAAGAAGTATAGGGCATGTTGAAACACAAAGAAGAAAGATGCATTTTTGACCTTAAAACATTAAACAATTAGGTGAAGCGTAAATATAGTGTCACTAGAGTACACAAGTGAAATAAAAAAAAACAAACATTGCAGACATCACCCATTTTTTGAAAAAAAGTTTTGTCTGCTAGGGTGCATTTCATCACTGATACAACCGACGAGAAAACATTGCCCCAGGGGCATCACATGTTGCTGACTGGACAGTGCGTAACTCTGGTGGCTTTGGGGCCAGGCAGTCAAGGGGCTGATCCACAAGTCTTGAAACCCCCAAGGCTTGCAGGGCAAACTTTTGTATTTAACACTTCCTCCACTGCTTCTGCCTCCTCCACCTCCTCTAGGGCCTCCACCTGTACCTTCAACCTCTCCCTTTATGAGGTATGTGTTCCAGCAGTGCAAAGAGAATGCCCCCCACCTCTGTACCTTGCAGCCAGGACTCACTGCTATTGACAGTGTTTAAAATATTATGCCTTGGAGATTGCAGTCACACAGCTCAATAATTGTTGACACCTATCCAGGCCGAATTTGAGCAATGGCTGTCTGCACAAAACCTGAAGCCAGGCAAAGCCATATGGGATAATGGTGCAAACTTTACACATGTGAATTAAATGGCTCACACCCTCAGCCTCGTGGTACAGCAATTTCTATGCCACTCTCCTGGCCTGGATGCGCTGCTGCAGAAAACATGGTCGCTGTGTACTTACTTCGCCATTCGCACCCTCGCAGGTCATCGACCTGCATTGCTTCAGAGGTCTTTTAGCCTGCCATGTTACCATTTGATATGCGATGTACCGAAAGAGTGGAATTGCACTTTGCACATGTTGCAGCAACTTTGGCAGCAGCGATGAGCCCTAGTGCAGTATGTCCCTTTGCATAGCTGGCCAAACGCATTCCGGACATGGTGCAAATCACGTTTGTGGAGTGGGCACAAATGAAGGACCCCTCCATCCTTCTGCACTATTTTGAAATGGCTACTAAGATACAGTGCCTTGCAAAAGTATTTGGAACTTCTCAACCTTTTCCCACATATCATGCTTCAAACACAAAGATACCAAATGTAAATTTTTGGCAAAGAATCAACAACAAGTGGGACACAATTTTGAAGTTGAATGAAATTTATTGATTATTTTAAATTTTTGTGGAAATACAAAAACTGAAAAGTGGGGCGTGCAATATTATTCGGCCCCTTTACTTTCAGTGCAGCAAACTCACTCCAGAAGTTCATTGTGGATCTCTGAATGATCCAATGTTGTCCTAAATGACTAATGATGATAAATATAATCCACCTGTGTGTAATCAAGTCTCCAAATAAATGCACCTGCTCTGTGATAGTCTCAGGGTTCTGTTTGAAGCACAGGGAGCATCATGAAGAACAAGGAACACAACAGGCAGGTACATGATACTGTTGTGGAGAAGTTTACAGCTGGATTTGGATACAAAATGATTTCCAAAACTTTAAACATCCCAAGGAGCACTGTGCAAGCGATTATATTGAAATGAAAGGAGTATCATACCACTGCAAATCTACCAAGACCCGGCCGTCCCTCTAAACTTTCATCTTAAACAAGAAGAAGACTGATCAGAGATGCAGTCAAGAGGCCCATGATTACTCTGGATGAACTGCAGAGATCTACAGTTAAGGTGGGACAGTCTGTCCATAGAGCAACAATCAGTCATACACTGCACAAATCTCGCCTTTATGGAAAAGTGGCAAGAAGAAAGACATTTCTCAAAGATATCCATAAAAAGTGTCATTTAAAGTTTGCAACAAGCCACCTGGGAGACACACCAAACATGTGTAAGAAGGTGCTCTGGTCAGATGAACCAAAATCGAACTTTTTGGCAACAATGCCAAACGATATGTTTGGCGTAAAGGCAACACAGCTCATCACCCTGGACACACCATCCCCACTGTCAAATAAGGTGGTGGCAGCACCATGGTTTGGGCCTGATTTTCTTCAGCAGGGACAGGGAAGATGGTTAAAATTCATGGGAAGATGGATGGAGATAAATACAGGACCATTCTTGAAGAAAACCTGTTGGAGTCTGCAGACCTGAGACTGGGGCGGAGATTTGTCTTCCAACAAGACAATGATCCCAAACATAAAGCAAAATCTACAAAGGAATGGTTCACAAATAAACGTATGCAGGTGTTAGAATGGCCATGTCAAAGTCCAGACCTGAATCCAATCTAGAATCTGTGGAAAGAGCTGAAAACTGCTGTTCACAAACGATCTCCATCAAACCTCACTGAGCTCGAACTGTTTGCCAAGGAAAGAATGGGAAATTTCAGTCTCTCGATGTACAAAACTGATAGAGACATGCCCCAAGTGACTTGCAGCTGTAATCGCAGCAAAAGGTGGCACAACAAAGTAATAAGTTAGAGGGGCCGAATAATATTGAGCGCCCCACTTTTCAGTTTTTGAATTTCCACAAAAATTTTAAATAACCAATAAATTTCGTTCAACTTCACAATTGTGTCCCACTTGTAGTTGATTCTTCACCAAAAATTTACATTTGGTATATTTGTGTTTGAAGCATGATATGTGGGAAAAGGTTGAAAAGTTCCAGGGGCCCGAATATTTTCACAAGGCACTGTAGTTAGTAGTGAATAGTCTGAGGGAGGAGGTGGTTTTCCCAGAGGAAGAGGAGGATGCAGAGGATGCAGAAGGGAAAAGAAGATCTCTAAGTTCTGGACTCACGTCGCAAAGGCAGGTTTCATTGGAGGGTAGAATACAGTGATCAAAGGGTTCTCATTGTACCAGACAACCTGTTAGTGAAAGTGAAGGAGGAGATGAACAATTGGAGAAGAATGAGGAGGAGGTGATAGGCATGCAACAGTCCAGAGATGTAGAGAATAATGAACCCCCCTCTTAGTTTTCTGCTGTTGGCGGGTGGGGAGGGAGGAAGCAACCTTGAATGTTACCCTGCCACCAACACACTTGGATCTCATGGAAGTGCCTGACACATGAGCGCCTTCTTGTTGCATGATGCTCGGATTGTTAGGATTGGAAATTGTACTGACTACTGGGTTTCCACTCTGTTAAATCCATGGTTGCCAGATGATTCCCTCCTGGAAACAGATGCACGCATGCTGGAGTATCGAAATACATTTGTAGACAACCTTAAGAGTGATTTTCCCAAAGAGAGCAGTGAGGCACACAGTGTGCATCAAAGTTCTAGATGTCCCACACCGGGAACGTCATCGCAGAAACATTAGCAGCAGCAGAACTGTAAGTGGCAATCATCATTGTAAATACACACCTGTACTTTGTACCTCCCCCACCTCGTTGTAGATTGTAAGCTCTCACGAGCAGAATCACCTTAGTTTGCTTTAATTATTGTATTGTTAACGTTGTTGCTTATGACTTGTGTTTTGAAACTGTTAAACTGTAAAGTACTGTGGAATATGTTGGCGCTATATAAATAAAGATTATTATTAATAATTAATGGTTTTAATGTTTTTCTGTGTTTTCACATGGCCTAGATTCATGTACATGTGCTGCTGTATTCTTTTTCTCTATATTGTGCAGTTTTAACAGCTTGCACGTGTTCACACTAGGAGGTGCTGGTCGGTTTTTTTTGTCTATTTAGTTGCTGGATGCTGGCTGCCTCCAGTCTGATCTTGCACCCCTCCCATTGGCCTTGCAGGTGGCCGCAATCAGCTCTACCTGCCCATAAATTGTAGGCTTAGCCCAGTAGTGACATGTTTCTCCAAAATTGTAGGCTGGTGGCCCAGAAGTGGCTTATGTACGGTAGAGCAGGGTCCTATCAGGGGAGGTCACCTTGCTATGGTTGATGGGCTTACATGAATTGGCCAATTTGTGCACTAAGAACCTTAATTTTCATCTTACTGTAAGTAAAAAAAAAATTTTTTTTGAAAAAAATATTTTTGAGGATTATTATCTAAATTGAATGGTTTTCATGTTTTTCTGTGTTTTCACATGGCCTAGATTCATGTACATGTGCTGCTGTATTCTTTTTCTCTATATTGTGCAGTTTTTGCAGCTTGCATGTGTTCACTCTAGGAGGTGCTGGTCAGTTTTTTTGTCTATATCTATAGCTAGCTAGATAGATATATCTATAGATAGATCTGAAGATAGATAGATCTATATACAGTAGATAGATCTATAGATAGAAAAAAATCTGCGTTAGGCCGGGGTCACACATGCGAGAAACTCACACGAGTCTCGCACCTCAATACCCAGCACTGCCGTCGGCACTCGCACCGAAGCATTCAGCTACATAGAAATACATGCAGCCACACACTCCAGTACTGAGTGCTGGCGGCAGTGCCAGGTATTGAGGTGCGAGACTCATGCGAGTTTCTCACAAGTGTGACCCCGGCCTAAAATGGATTATCTGTTTAATTTAAAAACAGGAAAAAAAATTGCATTGACTTTGGCGCAATTTTCCATTCCAGAGAGGGAAAGCCAGCGACTGGGGGCTGATGTTTATAGCCAGGGAAGGGGGTAATACCCACGGATCTTCCCAAGCTATTAATATCAGCCCGCAGCTGTCTGCATAGCCTTTACTGGCTATTAAAATAGGGTGGCAACAAAAAAAAACATGGGGTCCCCCTATAATTCATAGCCAGAAAAGGCTATTCAGACAACTGCGGGTTGATATTCATAGCCTATGAAGGGACCATGGCTACAAACACTAGCCTGCAGCCGCCCCAGAAATGGCAAATCTTTAAGATGTGCCAATTCCGGCGCTTAGCCTCTCTCTTCCCACTGCTGTGTAGCAGTCGCATATGGGGTAATAAGGGGTTAAGTCACCTTTGTATTGTAAGGTGACATCAAGCTCGGTTAGTAATGGAGAGGCATCAATAAGACGCCTATCCATTACTAATCCTATAGTATTTAAAGAGTTAAATAAAGACACACAGCAAGGAAAAGTAATTTAATATTCTTAATTTCACCATACTTACAACCACGCTTAACCCCTTCACCCCCAAGGGTGGTTTGCACGTTCATGACCGGGCCAATTTTCACAATTCTGACCACTGTACCTTTATGAGGTCATAACTCTGGAACGCTTCCATGGATCCCGGTGATTCTGACATTGTTTTCTCGTGACATATTGTACTTCATGTTAGTGGTAAAATTTAATTCAAATAACTTGCGTTTATTTGTGAGAAAAACGGAGATTTGGCGAAAATTTTGAAAATTTCGCAATTTTCCAACTTTGAATTTTTATGCCCTTAAATCACAGAGATACGGCACACAAAAAACTTGATAACTAACATTTCCCACATGTTTACTTTACATCAGCACAATTTTGGAACCAAAATTTTTTTTTGTTAGGAAGTTATAAGGGTTAAAAGTTGACCAGCGATTTCTCATTTTTACAATACCATTTTATTTTTAGGACCACATCACATTTGAAGCCACTTTGAGGGGTCTATATGATAGAAAATACCCAAAAGTGACACCATTCTAAAAACTGCACCCCTTAAGGTGCTCAAAACCACATTCAAGAAGTTTATTAACCCTTTAGGTGCGTCACAGGAATTTTTTTGAATATTTAAAAAAAAATGAACATCTAACTTTTTTTCATAAAAAAAATACTTCAGGTTCAATTTTTTTTATTTTACCAAGGGTAACAGGAGAAATTGGACTGCAAAAGTTATTGTGCAATTTGTCCTGAGTACGCAGATACCTGATATGTGGGGGGGAACGACTGTTTCGGCGCATGGCAGAGCTCAGAATGGAAGGAGCGCCGTTTGACTTTTTCAATGCAAAATTGGCTGGAATTCAGATTGGACGCCATGTCACGTTTGGAGAGTCCCTGATGTACCTAAACAGTGGAAACCCCCTACAAGTGACCCCATTTTGGAAACTAGACCCCCCAAGGAACTTATCTAGATATGTGGTGAGAAGTTTGAACCCACAAGGGCTTTACAGAAGTTTATAACGTACAGCGGTACAATTAAAAAATCATATTTTTTCCACAAAAATGATCTTTTCACCCCAATTTTTATTTTCCCAAGGGTAACAGGACCCTAAAAGTTATTGTGCAATTTGTCCTGAGTACGCTGATACCCCACATGTGGGGGTAAACCACTATTTGGGCGCATGGCAGAGCTCGGAAGGGAAGCAGCGCCATTTGACGTTTTTGGCTGGAATTGAGATCGGACACCATGTCGCGTTTGGAAAACCCCTGATGTACCAAAACAGTGGAAACCCCCCACAAATGACCCCATTTTGGAAACTAGACCCCCTAAGGAACTTATCTAGATGTGTGGTGAGAATTTTGAACCCCCATGGGCTTCACAGAAGTTTATAACATAAAGCCATACAATTAAAAAATCATATTTTTTCCACAAAAATGATCTTTTCACCCTCAATTCTTATTTTTCCAAGGGTAACAGGACCCTAAAAGTTATTGTGCAATTTGTCCTGAGTACGCTGATACCCCACATGTGGGGGTAAACCACTATTTGGGCGCATGGCAGAGCTCGGAAGGGAAGCAGCGCCATTTGACGTTTTTGGCTGGAATTGAGATCGGACACCATGTCGCGTTTGGAAAATTCCTGATGTACCAAAACAGTGGAAACCCCCCACAAATGACACCATTTTGGAAACTAGACCCCCTAAGGAACTTATCTAGATGTGTGGTGAGCACTTTGACCCCCCCAGTGCTTCAAAGAAGTTTATAACGCCCGGGCGTGAAAATAAAAAAATTCGTATTTTTTCCACAAACATGATCTTTTAGTCACCATTTTTTTATTTTCCCAAGGGTAGCAGGAGAAATTGGACCCAAAAAGTTGTTGTCCAATTTGTCCTGAGTATGCTGATACCCCATATGTGGGAGAAAACTACTGTATGGGCACACGTCGGGGCTCGGAAGGGAAGTAGTGACGTTTTGGAATGCAGACTTTGATGGAATGGTCTGCGGGTGTCATGTTGCCTTTGGAGAGACCCTAATGTACCTAAACAGTGGAAACCCCCCACAAACCACACCATTTTGTAAACTAGACCCCCCAAGGAACTTATCTAGATGTGTGGTGAGCACTTTGAACCCCCCAGTGCTTCACAGAAGTTTATAACGCCCGGGCGTGAAAATAAAAAATTCGTATTTTTTCCACAAACATGATCTTTTAGTCACCATTTTTTTATTTTTCCAAGGGTACCAGGAGAAATTGGACCCCAAAAGTTGTTGTCCAATTTGTCCTGAGTATGCTGATACCCCATATGTGGGAGAAAACTACTGTATGGGCACACGTCGGGGCTCGGAAGGGAAGTAGTGACGTTTTGGAATGCAGACTTTGATGGAATGGTCTGCGGGTGTCATGTTGCCTTTGGAGAGACCCTAATGTACCTAAACAGTGGAAACCCCCAACAAATGACCCCATTTTGAAAATTAGACCCACAAAGGAACTTATCTAGATGTGAGGTGAGCACTTTGAACCCCCAAGGGCTTCACAGAAGTTTATAATGCCAGGGCATGAAAATAAAAAATTCGTATTTTTTCCACAAACATGATCTTTTAGTCACCATTTTTTTATTTTCCCAAGGGTACCAGGAGAAATTGGACCCCAAAAGTTGTTGTCCAATTTGTCCTGAGTATGCTGATACCCCATATGTGGGAGAAAACTACTGTATGGGCACACGTCGGGGCTCGGAAGGGAAGTAGTGACGTTTTGGAATGCAGACTTTGATGGAATGGTCTGCGGGTGTCATGTTGCCTTTGGAGAGCCCCTAATGTACCTAAACAGTGGAAACCCCAACAAATGACCCCATTTTGAAAACTAGACCCCCTAAGGAACTTATCTAGATGTGTGGTGAGCGCTTTGAACCCCCAAGGGCTTCACAGAAGTTTATAATGTCCGGGCATGAAAATAAAAAAATCGTATTTTTTCCAGAAACATGATCAATTAGTCCCCAATTTTTTCATTTTCCCAAGGGTAACAGGAGAAATTGGACCCCCAAAAGTTGTTGTCCAATTTGTCCTGAGTACGCTGACACCCCATATGTGGGAGAAAACTACTGTATGTACACACGTCGGGGCTCGGAAGGGAAGCAGTGATGTTTTGGAATGCAGACTTTGATGGAATGGTCAGCGGGTGTCATGTGCGTTTGGAGAGCCCCTGATGTACCTAAACTATTGAAACTCCCCACAGGTGACCCCATTTTGGACACTAGACCCCCCACGGAACTTATCTAGATGTGTGGTGAGCACTTTGAACCCCCAAGTGCTTCACAGAAGTTTATAACACTCGGACGTGAAAATAAAAAAATCATTTTTTTCCACAAAAATGATATTTTTGCCCCCAATTTTTTATTTTCCTAAGGGTAACAGGAGAAATTGGACCCCAAAAATTGTTTTGCAATTTGTCTTGAGTAGGCTGATACCCTACATATGGGGGTAAAACACTGTTTGGGCGCATGGCAGAGCTTGGAAGGGAAGGAGCACCATTTGACTTTTTCAACTCAGAATTGGCTGGAATTGAGATCAGACGCCATGTTGCATTTGGAGAGCCCCTGATGTGCCCAAACAGTGGAAACCCCCCAATTATAACTCCAACCCTAACCCCAACACACCCCTAACCCTAATCTGAGCCCTAACCCTAGCCCTAACCCTAACCCTAGCCCTAACCCTAACCCTAGCCCTAACCCTAACCCTAGCCCTAACCCTAGCCCTAACCCTAATGGGAAAATGGAAATAAATACTTTTTTTTAAATTTTATTATTTTTCCCTAACTAAGGGGGTGATAACGGGGGGTTTGATTTACTATTTATGGCGGTTTTTATGTTTGGCGGCTGTCAGACGCTAAAAGACGCTTTTTATTGTAAAAATAGTTTTTGCATCACCACATATCGAGAGCTATAATTTTTCCGTATTTTGACCCACTGAGTCATGTGAGGTGTTATTTTTTGCGGGACGAGTTGACGTTTTTATTGGTACCATTTTCGGGCACGTGACATTTTTTGATCGCTTATTATTCCTATTTTTGGGACGCAGAATGAACAAAAACCAGTGTTTCATGAATTTCTTTTGGGGGGGTGCGTTTACACCATTCCGCGTGCGGTAAAATTGATAAAGCGGTTTTATTCTTCGGGTCAGTACGGTTACAGCGATACCTCATTTAGGTCATTTTTTAATGTTTTTGTCGGTTTTATGCAATGAAAACTATTTTATATAAAAAATAATTATTTTTGCATCGCTTTATTCTGCGAGCTATAACTTTTTTATTTTTTCGCTGATGATGCTGTGTGGCAGCTCGTTTTTTGCGGGACAAGATGACGTTTTCAGCGGTACCATGGATATTTATATGCGTCTATTTGATCGCGCGTTATTACACTTTTTGTTTGGCGGTATGATAATAAATCATTATTTTTTGCTTCGTTTTTTATTTTTATTTTTTAAGGGGTTCGCTAAAGGGGTTAACTAATGGGACAGTTTTATAGGGCGGGTCGTTACGGACGCGGCGATACCTAAAATGTGTACTTTTATTGGTTTTTTTTTTATTATTTCCAAAAAATGGATTTATTGGGGGAATATTTTTTTTTTTTTTCTAATTTATTTGGCGATTTTTTTTAATTTATTTTAACACTTTTTTATTTTTTTTTACTTTATTAAATAGTCCCAGGTGGGACATCACTGTCCTGTGACAGATCGCTGATCTGTCACATCACAGATCCCTGTGACAGATCAGCAATCTAACACAGGCACTGCAGAAGGCTTCCTCATGCCTGCGCTTTGCAGGCACTGAGGAAGCCAGCTTCCTGCAGGCAACCGAAAGGCCCCCGTCGCCATCTTGGATTCGGGGGCCTGGAGGAAAGGAGCACCCCGCAGCAGCGCTGCACATTGCGCTGCCGTGGGGGGCTCAGGGAAGCACGGAGGGAGCCCCCTCCCTGCCGATGCTTCCCTTTAACCCCCGGTACACCGCTATCATGTTTGATCGCGGTGTGCAAGGGGTTAACGTGTTGGGGGCGGTCCGTGACCGCCCCTGACACATTGTGCCGGGTGCCAGCTGTGATAATCAGCTGACACCCGGCCGCGATCAGCGGCGCTCACCACGTGGGCGCAGCTGATCACGCCGACGTACTATCCCGTCCATGGGTATAGGGGCCCAGGTCCCATGGACGGGATAGTACGTCGGATGGCAGAAAGGGGTTATTTCCCCGACGCCCTCGATCACCTGCAAAAAATAAAAAATAATAAACCAATAGTATACTCCCTGTTCCGACGTAGTCCAATTAATAACGACTGTCCCACAACGATCTCCCCTATAAAACAGTGATATCGGGTGATGTCACTGCTCTACAGGGCCTCCCACGATGCACTGACAGGAGGTAATGGCTTCTGCAGTGTATCACTGAAGAGGTTACCAGAGTTCAAGCTCTCACTTTACGGCAATGCTGAGTGGGAATTTTCTCACACAGTATTGCCGGTGAGAGAATAAACTCAGGTGACCTCTATCCCAGCAGCGGCGGAGGGATACATCGTGGAGGATTACCTCCACCTGTCAGTTCATTGCGGGAACCCCTGTAGAGCACTGACATCGGGCGATGTCAGTGTTCTACATGGGAGACTGTTGTGGGAAACTCGTTATTAACTGGACTACTGTGGAAAGGTAATGTATAGGTTGGTTTATTATTTTAATTTTATTACAGGAGATTGAGGGCTTCGGGGACCTGGGATTGATGAGTATGTACTCTATGTTATATGTTGTATGTACTGTCTGCAATGTATGTTATATGTATGAACTGTATGTTCTGTATGTTATTTTTACTACTGAACACATACATTGTCTGATGGACTACTGTCCCATCATCGGCCATGCTATCACTCTGAGCATTCATAGCCGGATGGAAGAAGTAGTCCCATCAGACAATGGGTGCTTACACAGACACGCACACACTGTGGAGCTAAATCTTTGGCTTTAACCTCAGGCCAATTTTTTTGCCCTTGCGGTGCTGTTTGCACACAGAAAGCACGCACGGTACTGCAAAGCTGAGACGGTATCTTCTGTGGTGACTGTCGAGCTAAGTCTTCGGCTTTAACCTCAGACAAATTTTTTGCCCTTGCGGTGCTGTTTGTAAAGCACAAAGCAGCACTAGGCTGTAGTGCTAACTTCGACAAAGCATAAACTGCTCTTGTTCCCCAATATCTGCATCCGAACATCTGCAACTATGTCACAAAAACCTAAAATTCCTAAAAAGCCTGTTGTGGGCTTGTCAGTGGTGCATGACAAGGCATTGAATCTGGGAGACAGAAGAAGGTTGATGCATCTATGTTCCTGGCAAAAACTCCCAGTCTGGAAGTTAAACGTGTCTGGAAGCCGGAAGAGCAAGAGCAGATGTTGACTTGGATGGCAGATAAGGGCACAACGAAGTTCTCTAGCAGCAACCAATCTTCCACGACCACACAGTCTTCTGTTGATACAAAGAATGCTGGGTCATCCATTCCTCAACCTGTTCCTACTTCCTCCCCCCTACAGCAGTGACAGGAAACATTTGAACCCAAGCTTGGCCACTCCGATGATCTGTTTGGTGCATATGATCCTTTGGTTGCCTCTGGCCTCTAAACACGCAACATTAAAGAGAATCATGAGGAGGTATAGTCTGTTCATGGCCAAATATTTGAAAACCCACGGTCAGAAGAAAGCCACTTTCATGCACATGATATACCGGCTCAAGAGGAGGATGCTGATGATGATGACACACAGTTGCCATCTGGCCAGCCAACAATATCAACATGGAAGGAGGATGACATGGACAACATGGTGGTCAATGATAAGTTCACTGATCTGACCTGGCCCGTTGGTACACATAGCCAGCACAGCAGCACAGAGGAAGAAGGTGGATACGTAGCACCAACAAAGGAACCAAGGGCTACTGGTGTGTCAACTGTTGCAAATAACAATCCCTCTGTGCCCTAAGTCAAGGCAAGGGGGCGTTCATCCTCTGTCTGGAATTTTTTTTCAGATAGTGCTTCTGAACCAAACATTGTCATCTGTAGCATCTGCCATGCGAAGCTGAGCAGAGGCCAGGGAAAAGGCAACCAGAGCATCACCAGTATGCAGAAACACATGGCAGCCAAGCACCCTAGTCCGTGGGTGGAACAACAGAGTACCAAATCAGTGTCTGCGAGTCAAACCACTGCCATGTCACCTGTTCTCAGTCCTTCCCAATCTGCTGGCCTAGAAAAAACAGATGCTCATACCTCCTGCTCACAAGCTGCGGTTGCAGAGACACAGGACACAACAATCCAATTTACGTGTTTGTCCCAGCCAAGCCTCCAGTTGTCCGTGCCTCATATCTATAAATCTATGCCAAGTTGCTAACCGTGGAGATCTTGCCGTTTAGGCTTGTGGGGACACAATCTTTCCGTGATCTCTCGGCTGTGGCTTCCCCATGATATTCTGTTCCCAGCCAGCACTATTTTTTCCTGGTGTGCCGTCCCCGCATTAAACAATCTAAAGCATGCTCTCCCCAATGCAGTAACTGGGAAGGTCCACCTAAAAACAGACACATTGACAAGTAGACGGGGATGATACATTTCTGTCATGACACACTGGCTGAACCTGGTGGAGGGTGGGACAAAGTCATAAATTGGAACATCACATATCCTACCCACGCCATGAATGGTGGGCCCAACCTCAGTCATGGTTTCCGCCTCATCATATACATCCAGTCTCCCCTCCTCCGCCTCCTCATCCTATGCTGAATTACCCTCCACATCACTCCCAAGTTGGGAGCTGTGCAGCAGCGCATCGGCAAAGTGGCAACACGCTCTGCTGAAGCTAACCTGTTTAGGTCAAACACCACACATTGCAGCAGAGCTGTGGCAAGGAATAAAACAACAGACCGATCAGTGGCTCTCCCCACTGCAACTCGAACCCGGTCTGGTTGTCTGCGATAATGGACGTAACCTGGTGGTGGCTTTAAAACTCGGGAGGCTGATATATGTGCCATGCATGGCTCACATGCGGAACCTAGAAGTTCAGAAATTTATCAAAGCATACCCTGACTTGTCGTACCTGCTTGAGAAGGTGCGCAGTATTTGCACCCATTTCCGCCATTCCTCTACCACTATTGCTGAACTTGCAGGGCTTCAAAAGCAATTTAATTTGCCAAATCACCCACTCATTTGCGACCTGCCCACATGGTGGAACTCAACATATCATATGAGGGCACTTGCTTGAATACCAGCTTAAACATTCCCGTCAGACTGCGACTCAGCCACGACACATAACAATTGTCGAGTGGGTGTGGATCACTGACATTTGTGAGGTGCTTGATAACTTTGAGTACTGCACCAACCTCGTGAGCGGTGATCAGGCTATTTTCAGCATTACCATCCCGATGCTATGTACATTGAAAGAATCGCATAATCTAAACATGGAATCTTTGAGTGCCCATCATCTTGGTATGGAGACAAATTTCACACTGGGTGATCTTACCCTTCCCAGCCAATATCATGAGGCAAGATTGGGTGATGATGAAGATGAGGAGGAAAACAAGGTGAGAGAGGACTTCTTTTTCTGTGGTACCAAGGGGAGCCCTGGTGGTACAGAGGGGACTCCCAACCTCAGCTTCTTGTCTGTCCAGCATTGGTGGGCTGGAGAGGAGGAGGTAGAGGAGGAGGAGAGTCAGTGTGAGGAGAGAATGGGTATTGTTACACCTTCTGGGGCTACAGAACATTTTCCTCTTTGCAGCTTGGCACACATGGCACAGTTCATGTCTAACTGTCTGTTCCAAGACCCCCGTGTGATCCACATTTTCAATAGCAACCTATACTGGTTGGCCACCTTGCAGTCACGAAGTGGTTTCACAATTGAAACCTTCAAGAGGGCCATTGTCGATCATTTGATGACAACATCGTACTCACACACCGCTGCTAGCAGAAGTACCAGCTCTTTGCAACAGCATGCATTAATGGGGAGAGACACGCCCAGCAGGTCCAAAAGAGGAGGGGGAAAATGTCCACAAACTGGGCCATCTTCAATAAATCGGCTCATCAGCAAGGGCTAGCTGGACCGGTAACAATATCAAGGAGGCAAAAGTTGAACAACGTGATCGAGTATCTAAATGACCATACCTGCGTCCTTCCTGACACTTCTGATCCCTTTAATTACTGGGTATCCAAGCTGCACAGTTGTCCAGACTTCTCCTTATATACCTTGGTGGTGCTGGCCTGCCCTGTTGCTAGTGTGATGTCAGAGCGTGTTTTCAGTGCAGCTGTGGCAATCCACAGATACACGCACACGACTGACTACAGAGAATGCAGACAGGTTGACTCTGATAAAATTTAACAAGGACTGGATTTCACCACAATTTTTAAGCCCTCCAGATGACAGCATCCCAAACTAAAGTCACCCAAAATGTTCTTTTATGTTACTGGTGATCACATCCATCCCTTCCCATACAAACCCCTTTCTGTCTTCTTACATGTGTATCCTACTCCTGCTTCTGCCACATCTACCTCATGGTCAACAAGCTAGAAACAATGTTCCATTCATTAATATTTCCCATCGGAGACACTTGTAATGAGACCTCCTTCCTGTGTCAACCATGATTCAGCCCTTTGGGTTAATTTTTGGAAGCTTTATGTCTATGCCTGCACATTGGGCACTGGAACGACTTTGCTAGTAGTCCTAGCTTCATAATTGTTTGTCCCTTGAGGCCTCCTTCCTGCATCAACCACGATACAGCCCCTTGGGCTGATTTTTTGGAGACACTATGTATATGCCTGTACATTGGGCACTGGAACAACTGTACTAGTAGTCCTAGCTTCATAATTGTCTGGGCCTTGAGGCCTCCTTCCTGCAACAACCATGATACAGCCCCTTGAGCTGATTTTTTGAGACACTATGTCTATGCCTGCACATTGGTCACTGGAACTACCGTGCTAGTAGTCCTAGTTTCATAATTGTCTGGCCCTGGAAGCTTCCTTCCTGCATCAACTATGATACAGCCCCTTGGGCTAATTTTTGGAAACACTATGCCTATGCCTGCACATTGGGCACTGGAACTACTGTGCTAGTAGTCCATGCTTCATAATTGTCTGTGTCATGGTCATGTGTGACTTTACATACCGCCTCCAGCAGGGCGAATTTAAATAATAGAACGTGCAGCCGGATACACCGCCTCCAGCAGGCGAATTTCAGTAGTACACGTATGTCTTGATACATTGCATCCAGCAGGGCGAATTTCAGAATAAAGGGGAAAACCAGGAAAACAATTACAATAGTGGCCCTGCAATAGGGAATGGGGACGTGGAGACCTCCTGCACTCCCCTGAGTCAGTGTCTCTACACTCCTAATGATCCCTAGGCCGGTTCCACACCGGGTGCCCGATTCGGATACCTGAAATCCCTAGCGTGCCCTGAATCAATCCCTTACTAGTGAAGTGGACGGTGCAGAAACTAATCCCACCACTGCACTAAAACACACATTGAGGAAAGTGACAAACAGGGAAACACCACTTAGCTTTGCTCTGTGGCTAATGCTCCAAGCAACAGAGTCCAACACCTGAATGCATCTTTTCCTCCAACCGGATCCAACACCTGAGTGCAGCTTTCCAGCAACAGAGTCGTGCATCTGAGTGCAGCTTTACAGCAACAGAGTCCAGCATCCGAGTGCAGCTTTACAGCAACAGAGTCCAGCATCTAAGTGCAGCTCTCTTCCAGCAACAGAGTCCAGCATCTGAGTGCAGCTTTCACCATAGCTGCCACTCCACCAAGCTTTGCAAGAACTCCTCGCTGACACGATAGCTGCCACTCCACCAAGCTTTGCAAGAGCTCCTCACTGACACCATAGCTGCCACTCCGCCAAGCTTTGCCAGACCTCCTCGCTGACACCATAGCTGCCACTGCAGGATTCTGACTGAGCTGCCAGGAACTCTCTCTAGCTCCTTCCTTCACCAAGGATGGTTGGAAAAGACCAATATCACCCAAGTGAGTGAAACCACCTGCTACACCTTTATAGGCAGGACCCAAGGACTTACACCTGCTTCATTATCATGTGCAATAACACTAACCACCACCGGGGGCAAACTAGAACAAAAGACACCACCGTGCAATAACCCCAATGGCCACCGGGGGCAAAACCAACTCAAAGCAAGCAGCTAAAAGGAAAAAAAAGGTTACTTATTCAAAACCTGTCATAATCCAGCATGGATCATGACAGTACCCTCCCCTTAATGAGGGGCCTCCGGACCCTCAAGACCGCTCCTCATCAGGGAACCACCTACAGAGGGGATGCCCAGATCCAGAGTTCACCTCTGCAACTACCTGTACCTTAGGTTAATGACAAATGGGCACAGCTGGTATTGGCAATGTATGTTCTGGCAGAGTTACACATCCCCAGAGCACCATCCTGGGGAGCGAGTTGTGTATGAGCATGTTTGGAGGCAAAAATCTGACAAGACTCCGCACACACTTCCACTGGATGTTATTTGGTGGACACCATACACGCTCGTTCACACACTGGTCCGGACCAGAACGTTTATAGCCACCCATTACTTTGTCAAATACTGTGAACTTTTACTGGAACTGACAACAGAGGCGTCCCCCTGTGTCACAACACTCACACCCCCGCTATTCACCAATGGAAACACCACCCTCCAACCACTCCTACTACGAGGCCAGCGCCTCTCTGGGTTGGCTAATGGCGAGGGTTGAGACTTGCCCCTACTCCCTGGCAGCACCCCTGCAGCCACAACTGGAGGAGAAAGGGACGGGGATATGGAGGAAATATACACTCCCTGGTTGCCTTCCTCCACACGAGCAGGAGGGGGCGGCTTCTTCGGTGGTATGGAAGGTTTGTCGTGAGCCCCGCAGACTATAACAAAAATCCACCCACCACATGGATGTACCCCTTCACCTCGGGGAATACCAGGCAGCACCATGGGGAAACCCTCTCCTCCCACCTGCCTGGGTGCGTCCGCTTGCATGAGCAAGTCCTGCTCACCAACAGGGACTCTGGGGGTTTCTTTGCCAGAGCCACAATTTGATTTTCTGGTTGAGCTAGAGGGAAGGCCCCAGACCCTGATAACTGCTGCTGGAACTGCTTCAACACACCATGCAGCTCCTCACTCACCTCAGTGAGGCCCAGCAGCAATTACTCACAGGCCTGAACCTAGCCAAAGGACTACCAGAAAAAAAAAAATGTAGGGTTGGTGATAATGTCATGGTCACGTGTGACTGGACACACCGCCTCCAGCAGGGCGAATTTATGTGACACGCGTGACCCTGGATACACCGCCTCCAGCAGGGCGAATTTAAATAATAGAACGTGCAGCCAGATACACCGCCTCCAGCAGGCGAATTTCAGTAGTACACGTATGTCTGGATACACCGCCTCCAGCAGGGCGAATTTCAGTAGTACACGTATGTCTGGATACACCGCCTCCAACAGGGTGAATTTCAGAATAAAGGGGAAAACTAGAAAAACAATTACAATGCTGGCCCTGCGATAGGGAACGGGGACGTGGAGACCTCCTGCACTCGCCTTAGTCAGTGTCTCTACACTCCTAATGATCCCTAGGCCAGTTCAGCACCGGGCGCCGATCAGGATACCTGAAATCCCTAGCTCGCCCTGAATCAATCCCTTACTAGTGAAGTGAACAGTGCAGAAACTAATCCCACCACTGCACTAAAACACACATTTAAGGAAGTGACAAACAGGGAAACATCACTTAGCTTTGCTCTGTTGCTAATGCTCCAAGCAACAGAGTTCGACACCTGAGTGCATCTTTTCCTCCCACCGGATCCAACACCTGAGTGCAGCTTTCCAGCCACAGAGTCCCGCATCTGAGTGCAGCTTTCCAGCAACAGAGTCCAGAATCTGAGTGCAGCTTTCCAGCAACAGAGTCCAGCATCTGAGTGCAGCTCTCATATCTGGATACACCACCTCCAGCAGGGCGAATTTAAATAATAAGGGAAAACCAGGAAAACAATTACAATGGTGGCCCTGCGATAGGGAACAGGGACGTGGAGACCTCCTGCACTTCCCTGAATCAGTGTCTCTAATCTCCTAATGATCCCTAGGTCGGTTCCGCACCGGGCCCTGTTATGATTGAGTCACCGTAGGAGGCAAAAACAAAAATGCTAGCTAAGTCCAGAAAACCAGAGAGGTTGGCAGCTATCGGATTGCAGACCCCTGATCCTATCCACAACAACTAACAGTAGCCGTGGGGGGTTCCTACGATGCCCTAGACCCCTCGATCACAGCCGGAGAATTAAATAGGCCTAAAGAAAGAAAGGGGAAATCTAAACTGCCCCAGAGCAGACTCCAAAGCAATAGGCAGCCCCCAACATATAATGACGGTGAAGCAAGATGAAAACACTAACACAGACAGAAAGATAGACTGAGCAAAGACGGGGCCCAAGCTAACTAGATAGGAAAGGACAGGAAGGCTGCTGTCTGCAATCCGTGAAAAACCCTCTGAAAATAAGAGCCAACAGACTGATAGTGAAAAAGGCCCTGAAGACGCTAGGCTTCAAAAAAGCTATGTCAGTACTCAGGAACATTCTGAAGACAGAGCAACCGGCAAAAGGAGATTCAGCTCACCCCAGCAGGGAATGGCAGAATCCAGAAAAGCAAGGAAAACAAAAACAAAACAAAAATGCTAACAGGCAAAGCAGAAGACTTAGCTTTATTGGAGCAGGAATCAGACTGGTGTCCTAGAAGTCCACAGAGAAATCACCCGCAGGGCAGAAGGGCGTCGGCAGACTTATATCCAGTCCGTGACTCCACTCAGCCAGTCATCCTCATTAGGCTCAGGTGCCTGATAATCAGGCTCACTAACTTCCCTCACCAGAACAGGGAGTTCACCAGACCTCAGTGACGAAGGGGAAAATGAACTCACAACAGTACCTCCCCCTTGAGGAGGGGTCACCGAACCCTCAACCACGCCACCAGGGCGATCAGTGTGAGCCCGATGAAAGGCACACACCAATCTTTTGGCATGAATATCAGAGGCAGAGACCCAGGAATTATCCTCCTGACCATAACCCTTCCACTTAACCAAATACTGGAGTCTCCGTCTAGCCAGACGGGAATCCAGTATTTTCTCTACCTCATATTCCATGTTACCTTCAACCAATACAGGGTCTGGAGGTGCCACCCCAGGAACAACTGGTTCAACAAACCTCTTCAACAAGGACTTATGGAACACATTATGAATTTTAAATGTGACAGGAAGAGCCAAACGAAAAGAGACCGGATTAATAATCTCCAAAATCTTGTAAGGTCCAATAAATCTAGGCTTAAACTTAGGAGAAGCCACCTTCATAGCAATATTTTTTGATGATAACCACACCATATCACCAATCTTAAACTGGGGACCAATGGTCCTATGTCGATTGGAAAACCGCTGGGCCTTTTCCTGGGAGAGAGATAACTTATCCACCACTTGGTCCCAGATCTGGTGCATTCTCTCCACCACAGTGTCAACACCTGGGCAGGCAGAAGGCTCCACCTGCCCTGAAGAAAATCGAGGATGAAACCCAAAGTTACAAAAAAAAGGTGACATCAAAGTGGCAGAACTAGCTCTATTATTTAAAGCAAATTCGGCCAAGGGCAAAAATGAAACCCAATCATCCTGATCAGCGGAAATAAAACATCTCAAATACGACTCCAAGGTCTGGTTTGTTCTCTCTGTCTGCCCATTGGTCTGAGGGTGAAAATCAGAGGAGAAGGACAACTGAATTCCCAGCTTGGAACAGAAGGTCCTCCAAAATCTGGACACAAACTGAACTCCTCTGTCAGATACAATGTTCTCAGGAATCCCGTGTAAGCGAACCACCTGTTGCAAAAACAGGGGCACCAACTCAGAGGAAGACGGCAACTTAGGGAGTGGTACAAGATGAACCATCTTAGAGAACCTATCACAAATCACCCAAATAACAGTCATTCTTTGAGAGACCGGCATATCAGAGATGAAATCCATTGAAATATGGGTCCATGGCCTCCTGGGGACCGGCAAAGGCATCAACAACCCACTAGAGCGAGAACAAGATTTAGACCGGGAGCAAGTCCCACAGGACTGCACAAAATTCCTGACATCATGAGACAAGGTGGGCCACCAAAAAGAGCGACTCACCAGATCTCTAGTACCAAAAATACCTGGATGACCAGCCAATGCAGAGCAATGAACTTCAGACATCACTCTCTTCTTCCACTGGTCAGGAACATACAATTTTCCACTGGGACAACGCTCAGGTTTGTCCTCCTGGAACTCTTGCAGAGCAAGTCTCAAATCGGGTGAGATGGCAGAAAGAACTACCCCTTCGCCTAAGATGGTAGCAGGCTTGGTCACCACAGGAGAATTAGCAAAGAAACTCCTAGAGAGGGCGTCTGCCTTGACATTCTTAGTTTCAGGAAGAAAAGAGACCACAAAATCAAAACGTGTAAAAAGCAAGGCCCACCTAGCCTGTCTAGGGTTCAAGCGTTTAGCCGACTCTAGGTAAATCAAATTCTTGTGGTCAGTGAGGACCACAACTTGATGTTTAGCTCCCTCCAACCAATGTCTCCACTCCTCAAATGCCCATTTCATGGACAACTGTTCCCGATTCCCCACATCATAGTTACGTTCAGATGGAGAGAACTTTCGGGAAAAGAAAGCACAGGGATTCATTTTAGATGTTACAGGATCCTTTTGGGACAAAACAGCTCCTGCACCAATCTCAGAAGCATCCACCTCTACCTGGAACGGGAGTGAGACATTAGGTTGCCGCAAAACCGGGGCGGAGGTAAATCTTCGCTTCAGCTCCTGAAAGGAAGCAACAGCCTCCGGAGACCAATTCAACACATCAGCACCCTTCTTAGTCAGATCAGTCAATGGCTTGGCAATACTAGAAAATTTTGCTATAAATTTCCGATAAAAATTAGCAAAACCCAAAAACTTCTGGAGGGCCTTCAAAGAAGTGGGCTGAACCCAATCATAAATGGCCTGTACCTTGGCCGTGTCCATTTCAATAGTTGACGGAGACAAAATAAATCCCAAAAATGAAATCCTCTGTACTCCAAAAAGGCATTTCGATCCTTTGACATACAGGGAATTCTCCCTCAAGATCCGGAACACAGTCCGAATATGTTCCACATGAGAATCCCAATCCTTGGAGAAGATCAAAATATCATCCAGATAGATAATCAAAAATTTATCAACAAAGTCTCGGAAAATATCGTTCATGAAGCACTGGAAGACAGAAGGGGCATTAGTGAGCCCAAAAGGCATCACCAGGTACTCAAAATGTCCCTCCGGAGTATTAAACGCCGTCTTCCATTCATCCCCCTGCTTAATGCGGATAAGAATATACGCCCCCCTGAGGTCAAGCTTGGTAAACCAGCAAGCACCTCTAACTCTAGAGAATAGATCCGAAATCAGGGGTAACGGATACTGATATTTAATCGTAATTTTATTGAGGGCACGATAATCAATACAAGGCCTTAAAGAACCATCCTTTTTGGCCACAAAAAAAAAAATGGCACCTAAGGGTGAAGAGGATGGTCTAATATGACCCTTCTCCAACGCCTCCTTAATATAGGACCCCATAGCCTCGTGCTCAGGTACAGATAAATTGAAGAGCCGACCCTTGGGAAATTTACACCCCGGGCTTAATTCAATTGCACAGTCATAACTCCTATGAGGAGGCAAGGACGCAGACTCATTCTCACTAAATACATCATAAAAGTCCGCCAAATAGTCAGGAACATCATGCGACTGAGGAGAGGTGGAAAAAACCGGAGCCTCACTAAAGGCACACCGACAACCCCAACTCAACACAGACACAGATTTCCAATCCAAAACTGGATTATGAATTTGCAACCAGGGAAACCCCAGAACAACGGCATCATGCAGACCATGCAACCCCAAAAATCTGCAATTTTCTTGATGGTCTGGGGCGACCCACATGACCACCTGGGTCCAAAACTGAGGTTTATTTTTAGCCAAAGGAGTAGCATCAATCCCCCTCAAAGGGATAGGCGTCTGCAGAGGTGTCATCGGAAATCCACAGCGTTTAGCAAAATCCAAGTCCATTAGGTTTAGCGCTGCTCCCGAATCCACAAAAGCCTTGGCGGAAAATGTGGACAGGGAGCAGATCAGAGTAATTGCCAGAAGAAACTTAGGTTGAACACCACCAACAGAAAACGTGTGCGCAAAGCATTTCTCTCGTTTAGGACAAACAGAAATAATATGCGAGGCATCTCCACAGAAAAAACACAGCTTATTACTCCTTCTGAACTCCTGACGTTGCGCCTTAGACAAAACTCTATCACATTGCATAGGTTCAGACGTCTGTTCAACCGGTGGCAACACCTCTCGTGCAATCCTGGGTTCACCTAAACGCCGATCAACCTGAATGGCTAATGAGTATGACATAGAATCGTCCAGACCAGAGGGAACAGGAAATCCCACCATAGTATCTTTTACGGCTTCTGACAAACCCTTCCGAAAGAGAGCAGCCAAGGCATTATCATTCCAGGTAGTAGGGACCGCCCACTTTCCGAACTTTTGACAGTACAACTCTGCAGAATCTCGACCCTGGTTCAATGCCAACAGGGTCTTTTCAGCCTGATCAATAGCATTAGGTTTGTCATACAACAACCCCAAAGCTTGAAAGAATGCGTTCACATTAGTCAGAATAGGATCATCTGGTTTCAAAGAAAACGCCCAATCCTGGGGATCGCCACGCAGCAAAGAGATGACAATTTTAACCTGCTGCGCGGAGCTCCCTGACGAGTTAGGCTTCAAGGCAAAAAATAATTTACAATTATTTTTGAAACTCAAAAATTTAGATCGATCCCCAAAAAATACATCAGGTGTAGGGATCTTTGGTTCAACAGCATGCGAACGAGCAAGGTAGGCGGAAATTCCCTGCACTTCTGCAGCGAGCTGCTCCACACGATCAGACAATTGCTTTATCTCCATTGAGAGAAAAAAAAAAATTCCCCCTACGGCCTCAGAGATATAGCCGAAAGAATATACACACTCTTTTTTTTTTTTAAACACAATTCTTTCCTGCTATTGAGTACCCTAGGATCTGCGGTATGGTGGGTGATTCTGTTATGATTGAGTCACCGTAGGAGGCAAAAACAAAAATGCTAGCTAAGTCCAGAAAACCAGAGAGGTTGGCAGCTATCGGATTGCAGACTCCTGATCCTATCCACAACAACTAACAGTAGCCGTGGGGGGTTCCTACGACGCCCTAGACCCCTCGATCACAGCCGGAGAATTAAATAGGCCTAAAGAAAGAAAGGGGAAATCTAAACTGCCCCAGAGCAGACCCCAAAGCAATAGGCAGCCCCCAACATATAATGACGGTGAAGCAAGATGAAAACACTAACACAGACAGAAAGATAGACTGAGCAATGACGGGGCCCAAGCTAACTAGATAGGAAAGGACAGGAAGGCTGCTGTCTGCAATCCGTGAAAAACCCTATGAAAATAAGAGCCAACAGACTGACAGTGAAAAAGGCCCTGAAGATGCTAGGCTTCGAAAAAGCTATGTCAGTACTCAGGAATATTCTGAAGACAGAGCAACCGGCAAAAGGAGATTCAGCTCACCCCAGCAGGGAATGGCAGAATCCAGAAAAGCAAGGAAAACAAAAACAAAACAAAAATGCTAACAGGCAAAGCAGAAATCTTAGCTTTAGAGGAGCAGGAATCAGACTGGTGTCCTAGAAGTCCACAGAGAAATCACCTGCAGGGCAGAAGGGCGTCGGCAGCCTTACATCCAGTCCGTGACTCCACTCAGCCAGTCATCCTCATTAGGCTCAGGTGCCTGATAATCAGGCTCACTACCTTCCCTCACCAGAACAGGGAGTTCACCAGACCTCAGTGACAAAGGGGAAAATGAACTCACAACAGGTCGCCGATCAGGATACCTGAAATCCCTAGCTCGCCCTGAATCAATCCCTTACTAGTGAAGTGGACGGTGCAGAAACTAATCCCACCTGTTATGAATGAGTCACCAGAGGAGGAAAAAACAAAAATGCAAGCTAAGTCTAGAAAACCGGAGAGCTTGGTAGCTAGCGGATTGCAGACCCCTGATCCTATTCACAACAACTAACAGAAGCCGTGGAGCGTTCCTATGGTGGTCCTAGACGCCTCTTCACAGCCGGAGAACTAAATAAGCCTAAAGAAAGAAAGGGGAAATCTAAACTGCCCCAGAGCAGACCCCAAAGCAATAGACAGCCCCCAACATGTATTGTCGGTGAAAACAGATGAAAACACAAACAGAGACAGAAAGACAGGCAGAGCAAATGATGGGGCCCAACTAACTAGATAGGATAGGACAGAAAAGATGCTGGCTGCAATCCGCAAATACCCTACCAAAAATGTCCCAACACTTCTGATAGGAAAAACGGCCCTGAAGTCACTAGACTTCAAAATCCCTATATCAGCACTCCGATATATTCTGAAGACAGAGCAAAAGAGATTTAACCGATCAGGGACAAAAATGGAAATTCAGCAGAGCCCCAGCCGGGGCTGGCAGAACACAAAACTAAGCAAATCAGACAAAATCTCATGGAACAATAACAGAGCAAAACTTAGCTTTAGAAGACAGGAACTGAACTGGAGGCCAGAGCTCAGAGCAGAGAAATCACCAGCAACCCTACAGGGCGTCGGCTGCCTTATATCCACTCAGAGATTCCAGATGTCCAATCGCAATCCACCTGTTCAGGTGACAGGTTTCTCCCATCCAAATCAGTTTCACCACCTCCTTTCACCAGCAGAGGGAGTTCATCAGACATCAAAGGTGAACGAGAAAATGAGCTCACAACACCCACCACTGCACTAAAACACACATTGAGGAAAGTGACAAACAGGGAAACACCAATTAGCTTTGCTCTGCTGCTAATGCTCCAAACAACAGAGTCCGACACCTGAGTGCATCTTTTCCTCCAACCGGATCCAACACCTTAGTGCAGCTTTCCATCATCAGAGTCCCGCATCTGAGTGCAGCTTTACAGCAACAGAGTCCAGCATCCGAGTGCAGCTTTCCAGCAACAGAGTCCAGCATCTGAATGCAGCTTTTCAGCAACAGAGTCCAGCACCTGAGTGCAGCTCTCTTCCAGCAACAGAGTCCAGCATGAGTGCAGCTTTCACCATAGCTGCCACTTCACCAAGCTTTTGCATTCTATTATCTGTTAAAATTTTGGTTTTCCAGTCTATGGTTTACTGTACAAAAGAATGTGCTTAATAAACTTACCAGACTATTGTAATATAATAGCTTGTGTATATCCTACTACTTTAAAACATTTATGCTGCTACATTTGCATGGGGAAAAAGTGTACAGTCTTATTTTGTTTTTTAAACTATTTTGAAAGTAAGACAAAAAACTATATTACCTCCTATCTGCCAGGAATACTCTTCACCCAACTCCCAGAGATGGAATGGGGACTTTTGTAGAGCCCTTCTGAGGCCCACTGTCCCGGGGTTGCTGGCAACTGGTGACGCAGCTGGTGACTAGTAAACAACCAGGTGTGTACTTCTGCAAAAACCTCTGGAGGTGTAGCACAAAGAGACAAGGAGATGAACCCTAATAAAAACCCTGAATAGATAGGAACCAATATTGCCAGCACCACTCACCTCCAAATCACATAGGAACTGCAGTAAACCGAAAAGACCTGAGCTGCGAATAGAGCTAAATAGCCCACCTGATGCTGAAGAAAATGATCAGTTATTGACTACTGCCCAATGATCCCCAGGCAACCACTTTTTGCTAACTTGCACATCCGAATGAATGTAATCCCACCACTGCCTAGTCCCAGACAAAGCAACATCCTCCATTGACTGGCAACCAGGGAACACAGTATCTCATGTTCCCTGGGCAATGAAATCCATGGGAGATACAGCATCCCTCATCCCTACACATCTTACTACTCCATAACGCAATGCTCCATAAGATTGGAACGGTTTCCAATGGTGGCGCTTGCGACTGGAGTAGTATAGCACTGGACCCGATCCATTCCCAGGTGGGTGCATGGAGCAATATTTCCTAACACTAGACTAAAGGTACTGTCACACTTAGCGATGTACCAGCGATCCCGACCACGATATGACGCGGTCAGGATCCCTGGTGCATCGCTAAGTGGTCACTAGTGAGCTGCCACACAGGCAGATCTCACCAGCGACATCGCTGGGGACGGGGGTCGCTACTTACCTGTCACACTAGGTGATCCTGACGTCCTCCCGCCCGGCTCCACGCGTCGCTCATCTCTCCACAGGAAGTGCCGCAGGAAGCTGACGACAAGAAGCGGTCCAGGACGTTCTCGCGCGTTCAGCGATAACCAGTGGGGGAGCGGGTCGGAGGTAAGTATCAGACACAGCGATGTCGCTAGCAATATCGCTATAACGTCACAAGTTATAGCGATATTGCTAGCGATATCGCTTAGTGTGACAGTACCTTAATAGTAAATCTGCTACCTTGTTGATCATGTATAAAAGAGCAAAGAAAAAAGTGTTAAAGGAGTTCTACGACCTTTTTTCTTTGCTCTTTTTTCTCTTTTTGTACTATTACATAAGCAATTGCACTTTATTTATAAGATTTAATAAATTATATATGTCCACATTAAATATAAGGTCTGCATGTTCTTAATACTCTTTCTAGGTTTATATATTTTAAAATTAAGTTAGTTTTCTTTTAGTGTATTTTCTACCGAAATTCAAAAAAAAAAAACCCATCCATATACTATTAGCAATATCTCAATCTAATTTCACTCTTTTGGTTTTTTTTGCATGAGTACTTTTTGACAAAAAAAATCTTATTACTGGATAGCAATTATTGTCTTTTTAATCAAGCTAACAAGATTAGTTTAATGTTAATTAGGATTATGCTAGTCAAGGATTTAAGGTTTTCGCAGCCATTCATTTACTAAATGATATAGCATAATTAATTCCTCGTGGATCATTACCGGGCAACAACAATGTATAAATGTCAATGGTTTGTTAATTTAGTGCACTTCCATAATTGGTACAGATTGATGTAAGGTAAGATAAGGTCAACACAGTGTGCGGAAAATGTATACTATATTTTTCTGTAATGGGTTATTTCTATGTTTTTTTGCAAGAAGTTAAGAAGACATTTGGGCCAAATGGAGATTGCGAACTTCATTTTATTCAGAGGAAGATAATAAAAGATATCTTGCCTCAATAACCAACTCATTATTGTATGACTTTCTTACTAGAGATTGGACAGAACCCATGACTAACCAGCTATACTATGTCTTATAGAAACCTCTGCGGAAAAAACTGGAAAAGCAAGTAAATATTACAACAGTTCTCAAGGACACTAATAAATGAGAAAAATGTGAAAGTGAATGTTTGACTCGTAGCCAAAAAATCTGATATTAAAGAAAGCTAATATACTTTTATTGAAATGTTGATTCATACATTGTTGATTCATTGTTCGTACATATTGCAGTGTTCTACATACTGTAGCTAATTACCACACTGCACTTATTTGACAGCATATTGCCTTGAATCTGCAATATTTTTTGGACATTGAGCAAAGGGTTGGGCATGTTGACACTGGAGGTCCCTTCCTAGTCTAACATTCTATGAGTCTGTGATTCTATGTGGACATCATACTGCTGATTTACAAAAGTATAGATCTACAGTCACTTAAGGTAGATTTTTCTCTGTTCCCAGGGTAATAACATTGTACAATTTGGTTCTACCATCAAGAGTTGCATGCAGGTCTTGAAGAGCCCAAGACGACTGCACTGGAGCAGTTTAGATATTGGAATGGCTATGACTGTTATGAGGTGAAAAGATGGATGGTGACTTGGCTTATGACTTGGTGTATCTGCATACAATACTTTGGCTATATTACCACTTCCCACATCAGTTACTTAGTTTTAAGTAGCTAAATGTGAATACCATAACCACTATCATTACAAACGAGCTGAAGAGCCTGGTGCTGCCCAGGCATAGTAACTAACTATGGTTAGTTATAACAAATTATAATGATTATATCTATATATATATATATATATATAAAGCTGAGTGTATAGCCCAGCTCACTCCGCATAGCCGCATTCACTATAATATCCCACATAATCCCGTCAGCCAGAGCTACCGGGCTACTTCCCATAATATCCCACATCATCCCATCAGCCAGAGCCAGACTACTATCCCTAATATCCTACATCGTCCCATCATCTAGAGCCACTGGACTACTACCCATAATATCCCACATCATCCCATCAGCCAGAGCCACAGGAATACTACCCCTAATATCCTACATCGTCCCATCAGCTAGAGCCACCGGACTACTAATATCCCACATCATCTTGTTAAAGCCACCGGACTACTACCCCTTATATCCCACATCATCCCGTCACATCCGCCAGACTTCTACCTCAATATCCCACATCATCCTGTCAGTCAGAGCCACCGGACAACTACCACTAACATCCCACATCATCCCGTCAGCCTGGGGTCAGAACCAGAGTGCTGAGTGGATTTACTCTAACTTCCATACCAGAGATCCCTTTAAGAAAGCCTGGGATCAGAACCAGAGCACTGAGTGGATTTGCCCTGACTTGCATATCAATGATCCCTTTAATAGAACTCTGGGGTCAGAATCAGAGCGCTGAGGGATTTGCCCTAACTTCCATACAGGAGATCCCTTTAAGAGAGGCCTGGGGTCAGAACCAAAGCACTGGATGGATTTGCCCTGCCTTCCATACCGGAGAGGCCTTTTAGAAAGGCCTGGGGTCAGTACCAAAACGCTGAGTGGATTTGCCCTAACTTGCATACCATTGATCCACGAGAGGGGGAGATTCATTTCTGTCATGTGCTCTGTCCTCCTTTCTGGGGGAAGACAATGGCTGGGAGCTTATGTTCCTGGGGATGCTAGATTTTTCCAACCATGTCAGTGTCTGCTGAGGTGTTGTCAAGTGGGAAAACTTGCTCATAGCAACCAATCACAGCTCAGCTACTTTTAACCAGCTCTGGTGAAATGAGAGATGCTTAGTGATTGGTTGCAAGGAAAACTGTTGGTCATAGCAACCAATCACAGCTCAGCTTCTTTTGAAAAGCTCTGGTGAAATGAAAGATTCTTCGTGATTGGTTGGTGATACACACATACATACATACATACATTCATTTTTATATATAGAGATGGCTTCTCTAAAATTGTGATTGGTTATACCAGTTAGACTGCTAATAGAATAATTAGCAAGAAGATCCAGGTTAATGGATTTAACTGTGATGTAAGTGAAATTTTAAGAGATCTCATGCACATGCCACCAAGAAAATACACAGCTTTCATTAACACTGTAGATGCTATAGGTTTATAATCATCTCCTACAATATATCAATTTACTGCGTGCTGTGGATATCACTGCAAATTTTACTACATGCAGCTATAAACCTCATCCCTTTTTCTGATACTACACTAAGGTTATTTGGAAAAATGAAATAGGACTTTTTAAATATGGCGATCAGCCAGAACAGAAAACATAATATTCAAGGAACAAATGTTTTAAAAACATATTTAAAGTTTTTATAGTCATTTTTTTTAAAGTTCCCCAATTATAAAAGAAAAGACAGCACTGTGATAATAGGGTGCTAAACTATATGTGGCTGTTAACTAAATCACGCTCTTTATGCCAAAAAATAAATGTGTTAATATGTTAATTAAATTTATCTCAGAAAAGTTTTTCAAAATACATTTGATTTGTAGTAAAAGTAACAAAAATTTTATGGAACTGATGATTCTTCCCGTCTTCAAAACAAAAACAAGTTAATCAAATACAAAACGGAACAAACTGTTTTCCTTAATTGCTTTTTATACTTGTTACTTTGATCTGAAGCACTTTGCTTTAATGTATCACAATTGACAAAAGCTGCAGTATTTTAAGTGCAAAGCTGTATTCATTATTTATATATATATAACTAATTCATGTATACAGTAGATATTTAAATGCATCTTAAGTTCTCTTTTTAAGCAGCCGCCATAGTCTGTGAAAATGGGTCAAAAAATGAAGTAAATCAGTATCTGTTTCCAGATGGCCGTAGTTTTGTTTAGATAAATGTAATTCATTTTTCTTTTTGCCTTGTGGTTTTCCTTGACCTTTTTTACACTGAAATTTCCAAAATGGCTTATGTGCTTCATGAAAGAAAAATTGTTTTCTTGTCTTTGACAAGTTTTTACAAAAAACAATAACCATTGTGCCAAAAAACTATCATAAATAAAAGTATTCCAAGCGGACACAAAAAGCCAGCTTAATTTAAAAATCATAAAACTATCAAAACAACAAAAGCCAAATTTTATAACGGTGCAAATCATGAATTTGTGGAAAATTAAAATAATCACTAATTGAGATGTTTGCCCGAGTTTTCTGAAAGGCGTAAAGGAAATTTGGTCCTTGGTCCATAGCATCACAGTTATAGCACTAGGCACTGCCTCCTGGGAACCCTGTGTGGAACGCGATGCTCCTCAGTCTGGATACTAGTTTCTCATCAATCAACAAGATCCATCCCACCTCGTAGCCATTCAACCCACCAAATATTGGGAATCCAGAGCTGAGTAGGTAGAAAGTTGCTACTGTCACACCTATGTGCCATTTAAGTGAACTTTGTAATGCCATTTTCTTGACTAGAGCTTACAATTTCTAATGACTTGAGTGTTCATCTACAATACTCTGTGTTTTAACATCTTTGTATATTTTTATTTTCTCACATATGAGCTGATAGTCTTTTATATAGACATTCTTATTGAGAAGTATTTATGAAAATAAAGAGGGAAAAATGAAAAGATTAATAAGGCCTTAACAGTTTATGGTTAACTTGGGGTGATGAACGGTGCATTTAGCAGTCTATATCTCTTCGTTTTCAGAACCACTAAGGTGCCAGAACCAAGAGGTAATTGGAGGGCCATATCCAAATGTTCTAACTGAAGATAAGTGATTCAGTATTTTCACTTCATATCAAATTTAATGCGGCCCATCAGAAATCTTGATCAAATAATCTAATTAAAATTTTCCACAAGTATAAGTTTTATCAAGCATACTTTTGCATCTATATATTATTTTTCAATTGTGATTACTTTTAGTAGTTACACAACCTCTTAACGGGATTATTTTAAGGTTCATGTTATAACCTTAGTTCTAGGACTTAAAGTGGGTCTTCTGACACGAACTAACTCTATTAGGCTGTTAGTTTAGGTTAGGAGACCCACAGTCAGAACATGGAGCCATGGAGCATACAGTATGGAAGCTATATGGTCATCTGAATAAGCCCTTAGTCTGTCAAAATGTATTTCATGAAGTTAATATTGTAAATGTTGAACTGTAGTTAAAATAAAACTATTTAAATTATACAGGGTCTCAATAAACCTTGACCAAAAGTTTTACCCTAAGAACATAACATGCATTTGTATATTTGGATATTAAAGGGGATCTGTCTACAAATTTCACTATATAAGCTTTGTACATTATTGTACTTTTTATACATGTCAGAAAAACTAAATAATTATTTTGAAGAGTTTTCCAGTTTGATACTAACATGAATATTTTATGAGGATCCATCCACTAAAGAGTGAAATCAGAAATTCATATTAAGCTTTTTTTGTCTGCGTAGTGGTCAATGTTGCCCATTCACTAAAATTGCACAAATCTTATACCACAGGGTAAAGGTGTGTCTTGGCTCAACTTTTCATACAGTATTGCAACATTTTAGCAAAAACCCCTATTCACATGACAGCCATGGGGAGGCTACATGGACATCAGTGTTGCCAACTTTGGACAAATAATCCAAAAAAGTGGACATATAATATATTTTACGGACACATTAGAAAACCACAATCAATTTCTATGATTATCATTGATACATGTCTTTAGCCCATAATTCTGAGATGAAGACATCTGTTGTATTCACTGTGAACTATAAAATGATGATAATTGCAGTCAAAATAATCTACATACATTTCTCCAGCTTAAAAAGTGATGGAGGTTTCAATTTTTTTATTACAGACAAGACAAAATAGTTCCCTGTTCTGTAATTTCTGGGCGATTGGAAACCCTGGTAGAGACATAACATCATCAACTCCTGAAAGAGTATCACCAAATACTTTTTTCTTCCAAAGGTAATCATCCCAAACCACTCTTCCAAATCTCAGTTTGTGCCAAGGCCTGGAATAATATACTGAAGAACAGATTTGTTTATATTCTTGCTTTTTTTTTTGTAGAAGCCTTCAGAATAGGAAAGCAAAGTATGTGCTCTTTCCTAAACAGTAAAAATAAAAGTATGCTAACACATACCACACTACACCCCCAGGAAGAGGCGAAACGGGAGTCAGAGTTCCCATCTGTGCAGTCTAAAAATCCAGGTATTTTCTTCACTCACAGAGCATCCATGCATTTTCCTATATGTACATTTCATTTTTCCATGTACTTCTTTTTCTTTACTTTATTGAGTTTCCTCAGCAATAGTACTATATCTAGACATATACTGTATATATGTTGTCTTACAATTTGTTGTGCACTAGCTGAACATTGCATTTTATGTGCTGTTGCATCTTTATTTCTCAGCATTTCAGTGTGATCACTCTCTATCTGGGCACTTTAGTATGGCACTACTTGGTACATGCACACAGCATATGACCCATTAACTTCTATTGTAGCCCTTTTATTATTATTATGTTCCCTTTTTTCTCTACACTTTCATGTAATACCATACCTTATCATTTTTCTATTTTGTACTCTATCTTGTTGCTCTGTGCTTAAGTTTATTTCAATGCACCAGCAGCTTTCTTCTAGATGGTGCTTCTGATAGCTATCTCGAAACATTTCGAGATTTGCCCACTAGATGACATTATTCATAATGTAACATATGTATACATATATATATATATATATATATATACTTACCTGTGATGTTCATTATGTTTTAATGATTATTGTTTCTGCCCAGGCTTCACTTTGCTTTTGTTCAATATTTCCCTTAGGGCTCATACTCACTTGCGAGAGACTCGCACGATTCTCGTGTGAGTCTCTTGCTTAAAGGCCTGGCACTGCCGACATCACTTGGACCGGAGTGTGCGGCTGCATGTATTTCTATGCAGCCGCACTCTCTGGTTCCAGTGCCAGAGGCAATGCCAGGTTTTCATGCGAGAGACTCGCACGAGAATTGTGCTAGTCTCTCGCAAGTGAGTATGAGCCCTTATTATTACTATTTTGTAGATTTTTTTTAATGATTGGTTGCAATAAAGTTTTTCTGATTTTACTTAGGTCTTTGTAGCTTCCTTCTTTTGGATATACTGTATGCTATTGGAAGTGTCCCTATTTATTCTTTTTGATTGTTATTTGGTACAGAACACTCTTTCAGTCTCCTGTAGTCAAAAGGAGCTATATCATAGTAACATAGTAACATATTTAGCAAGGCCGAAAAAAGACATTTGTCCATCCAGTCCAGCCTCAGTTCGATTTGTTACATGTACGTACTCATTTACAGAGTCTTACTTGAAACTTTTTTCTGACACCATGCATCGCCTCCACACAGAGCGCCCTGCTGGAGGAGGAAATAAACTTTATTCTTCTTGGCAATATTTGGCGTTCAGTCATATTGGTGACA
Organism: Dendrobates tinctorius; assembly: GCF_039654945.1. Taxonomy (NCBI): domain Eukaryota; kingdom Metazoa; phylum Chordata; class Amphibia; order Anura; family Dendrobatidae; genus Dendrobates; species Dendrobates tinctorius. The sequence goes on from NW_027361766.1 coordinate 36,820,978, forward strand.
CATGCATGGTTTCAGTCATTGCTCTGTGTACAGAAAGTGTTGGCTGTAACCGCATCCATGGCACTGACTGACAGCCGGCTCAGTATTACGACTGAAACCATGCCAGTGCCACCAAAATGGCTGAAAGAACAAAGCTGCCATGGGGAATAAAGTTAATTTCTTCACGGCAGTGGGGCTCTCACTAATGGAGCCGCATGGTGTTAGAACGAAATTAACCTGCAGATTGGCCTCATATTGGCAGGTTGGTAGCGTTTTTTTGCATCACAGGTACTTTTTAAATACACCAATGTAAAAAAGAGACAAAGAATAAATGTGAAACTATTTCATACTTGAAACATGGACACTAGTGGAATCCTTTATCAAGACAGAATGACATCATTGCACAAATAAAGCATAGCCTTCATCTATTAAACTCTCCTAAAAAATTAAACATGATATTTAATTAGTTTTTATGAAAAAGAAGACCGGCACTTACTAGATTACCTAAAACTATTCATAAAAGTCCACTTAGTCATGTTTTAATATTGTTTTCTCCCTTCAGATATCTGATAACTGCTATTAGATGGATCCTCGAGTCCTTCTTAAAGCTGCAGGCTTTCTCTTCTTGATGATTATCGGTATACCAGGGAATGTCTTCATCTTGATTCAGTTTATTTGCCTGAAGATCATAGAAAAGAAGCTTCTTCCAGCAAATATCATGCTTGTCATTTTGGCCCTGGCAAATCTTCTTGTTCTCTTTTCTCGAGTTTTACCTCAGTCTTTGGAGGCAATTGGGCAGAATAATTTACTTAGCGATACAGAGTGCATGCTGATCATATACACCTACAGAGTTAGCAGAGCTATGTGTATCGCCATCACTAGTATGCTAAGCTGTCACCAGTGCATTCTTATTGCCCCTAATTCTGGAGGGTGGTTTTTACTGAAGCAAAAGGTTTCACAAAACATGTCTATCGTCATATCCACCGTATGGCTTATTATTCTCATAATGTACCCATACAGCATGTCTATATCACGGGCAAAAGGGAATTTTACAACGTCTCCATTCACACTTCATGTGGTTTTCTGCAATATAGATTTTAAAAATTATTTCTCCTATATTCTAAATGGTGCTTTTATGGCCTCAAGAGATTTCATTTTTGTGGGGCTAATGACATTGGCAAGTGGCTACATAGTATACCTATTGATAAACCATGAGAGGTCTGTAAGAGAAATTAGGAGCTCAGACAAAAGGAAAAGGAAATCAGTGGAATACAAAGCTTCAAGAGCAGTCATCATGCTTGTTGCATTATATGTTGTCCTCTTTGGCCTGGATAACTCCATGTGGATTTATACACTGACTATGTCTGATGTAAGTCCTGACATGAATGATGCTAGGATAATGCTTGCTTGTTCTTATTCTGCCATCAGTCCCTTAGTGATTATTGCTACTAATCAAAAACTGCAACAAAGGGTTAGATGTAAGCCCAAAAACAGAGCAATTCTTTGGACTTCTCAAAATAGTTCAACGTGTGATTTAAAGCCATAAGCCATAGAACTCAATGGATTCTTCAGATTCTATAGAAGATGTGGTCAAGAAATGTAGAGATTTAGTTTAAATCTAAATTGAGAGTCCTCAGTGGCTGAAAAGTTTTAAAGGTTAACTGAAAAGATATCAAATAGCTAGCTTTCAAAACTAATCAGGTCCTTTTGTCAGGAAACTGTGCCTAAGTAGAGATGAGTGAATTTATTTGAGTGGAATTTTGTTCTACTCAGTTTTTACAAAGCTTGTACTTTCCATATCATATTTTTTTTTGTAATTCACTATATGTGAAATTAGCAAAATGGCAACCTATCTGAAGAGTAAGAAATTATATTATCCTGATCGGGTGAGCAACAGGCACGGAAGCCTGATCAATGGTACAGTTCTCCTGATGAAGATTGCTTTAGGCATGGAAGCCTGATCAATGGCACGGATGCCTGATTAACTGTACAGACCCCTCTCCCCAATCGAGTAAACAACAGGCATGGTGGCCTGGTAAACTGAACTGTCCACAACCTAAAATACAAGTTTGAAGCCAAGAAGGATTAGAGAGTTGACTCTATTAGAGCCTGGAGCAGTAACCGCTATTGGAGGAATGAGTGGCTGAGAAGAGGCTCTTATTAATCCAACTCAGACTGTGACTATAGGGAAACTAGTGCATCCTTCTTAATATTGCTAAATACGTTTGCCTTGCATATGTCAGATTGCTAATCCAGGTAGTTAACCATTATCTGTACTAAGGGAGGTTAAGGAATGCTTATTTAACGATTAGCCTACCTCTAAATGTGGTAGTGACGGTTTTATTATTTTATAGGGCAGTGGATAGAGCTATAGGAGCAGAGCTTTGGACAGACAATAACCGCTAGGCAGAGAAATGTTGTTATAATTCATTGCCAGTAACTTTCTAATTGTCTATTATTTGATAATGCCTTTTAACCCTCTGAACTCTACATAGTTATTAACCCCTTCATGACCGGAGGTATTTTCCTTTTTTCTGTTTAGTTTTTTGCTCCCCGTCTTCCCAGAGCCATAACTTTTTTATTTTTCTGTCAATATGGCCATCTGATGGCTTGTTTTTTTGTGGAATGAGTGGTACTTTTGAAAGACACCATTGGTTTTAAAATATTGTGTACTGGAAAATGGGAAAAACATTCCAAGTGCGTTGAAATTGCAAAAAAAAATACAATCCCATAGTTTTTGCTTTGCTTTTTTTTACTAGGTTCACTAAATGCTAAAACTGGCCTGCCATTATGATTCTCGAGATCATTACGAGTTCACAGACATCAAACATGTCTAGGTTGTTTTTTATGTAAGTGGGGAAAAAGTTCCAATCTTTGCTAAAAATAAAGAAAAAAGCGCCATTTTCCGATACCCGTAGCATCTCCATTTTTTGTGATCTTAAGCGGGTGAGGGCTTATTTTTTGTACCAAGCTGATGTTTTTAATGATATCATTTTGGTGCTGATATGATCTTTTGATCGCCCATTATTGCATTTTCATGAAATGTTGCGGCAACCAAAAATTGTAATTCTGGAGTTTTTACTTTCCTTCTCACCGTTTAGCGGTCAGGCTAATCCTTTTATTTTATTGCTAAATAGGGTGATTCTGAATGCGGCGATACCAAATATGTGTTTGTTTAATTTTAATTTTTTTTATTATTCTATTTCAAATGGGGCGAAAGGGGGTGATTTGAACTTTTATTTTTTTTTACTTTTTTATATTTTTAAAAACATTTTTTTTCACTTTTGGCATGCTTCAATAGTCTCTATGGGAGACTAGAAGCTGCCGTAATCCGATTGGCTCTGCTACATACAGGCATTGATCAGTTTACTTGTATGTAGCTGAATTACTCACAGTAAGCCGGCAGTGACAACGATAGAGGTCTCCAGGAGACTGGTGACCCATTATCACGTGACAGGGGTCACCAATGGGCGGATTTCCTTCTCGATTGCCGTAAGCGCATGTTAAATGCCACTGTCAGCATTTGACAGTGGCATTTAATGCGTTAATAGCCGCGGACGGATCACATTTCCACCCCCGGCTGTTCTGGGCACAAGTCAGCTGTTCAAAACAGCTGACATGTGCCGAGAAAGATGTCGGCTCACCGCCGGAGCCCACATCAAAGGGAAGGTGTCCAACATTGGTGTACTATTGCGCCCGATGTCAGAAAGGGGTTAAACAACTACTTGTTTCATTGTACCTCTGAGTCTGCATTTTCTGTACAGCTGCATATTTGCAAAGAATTTTAAACTGTGTGCTGAAATTAGCTGAATGGTCCCTCTCCTCTTGAGTCTGGGGTCTCCATGTAAAAACTTTGACTCATCTAACCATAGAAGAGTTCTCCAAATTGTGTAAATTCCATTTAAAAGGAGCTTTGGCCCAGAGAAGATGGTAGCTATTCTGAATTGTGTTGATCTATGGCTTCTTTTTTGGAAGATATATTTTTACTTGCATTTTCAGATTGCATGGCAAGTTGTGTTCACAAGCAATGATTTCTGCCTCAAGGACACAGTTTTCTCCTAATTCCCCTCCTACCTCTCTGACTGCTCCTTCACTGTATATTTTGCTGGCTCCTCCTCCTCTCCTTTCCTCCTTACTGTCAGGGTTCATCAAGGATCAGTGCTAAGCTCCCTCCTCTTCTCCTTGTATACTGCCCCTATTGAACAAACAATCAGTAGATTGGGTTTCCAGTACCATCTCTATGCTGACGACACCCAATTATACACCTCTACTCCTAACATCATGCCTTCATTATTACAAAACACCAGTGATTGTCTTACTGCGGTCTCTAACAACATGTCCTCCTTATATCTCAATCTGAACCTGTCAAAAACCGAACTCCTTGTGTTTCCTCCTTCTACTAACCTACAGTAACTATGCTCGACATTGCCATTTCCGTATGTGGTTCTACCATAACTCCTCAGCAAGATGGTCGCTGTCTTGGGGTCATACTGGATTCAGATCTATCATTCGCTCCCCACATCTGATCACTGGCTCGCTCTGTTCATCTACACTTCAAAAACATTTCTAGAATTCGACCTTTTCTTACTTTCGACACTGCAAAAACTCTACTGTAGCTCTTATTCATTCTAGTCTGGAGTATTGTAACTTTCTACCAATCAGTTTCCCTTTTACTAAACTCTCCCCTCTCCAATCTTTCTTGAATGTTGCAGCCAAGATCATATTCCTCACCAACCGCTACACAAATGCCTCTACCCTGTGCCAATTATTGCACTGGTTACCCATCCACTCCAGAGTTCAATATAAACTTATCACTTTCACCCACAAAGCGCTCCATGGTTCAGCACCATCCTACATCTCCTCCCTTGTCTCAGTTTACCACCCTTCCCATGCCCTCTGTTCTGCTAATGACCTAAGATTAACATCTTCAATAATCCGAACCTCCGATTCCCGTCTCCAAGACTTCTCATGTGCTGTGCCAATTCTTTGGAATGCACTATGCAGGATTAATCCCAATACCCAGTTTTTGACGCATGCCCTAAAAACACATTTCTTCAGACTGTGTTCAACATATTTATCTAACTATTCTTGTGTTGCCCACTCAAATTTTTTTTTCAAAAACAGGACCCTTGTATCATCTATCCTCATACCCTTTATGCCTTTAATAGCCCTCTGTGTCTGCACTCTTACACATACTGGTAGCTTACCGGCTCATGAAGCATTAAATGGACACCCTATTTATTGCATTGATGGATGGATCAAACAATGAAAGCAATTGTTACCATCCACCTTTTGTGTCTCCCCTATTTCTTGGTATCTGTTGACTTATGTGATTATTGCTATTCTGCAATGTTGTTTATTGTCTGCACAAGTCGCCTATAAAATATAAAGTGATGCAGATTAAGTTGACGCTGTAAAAATAAAATTATTACTATGATTAGAATCATAGAATCGTAGAGTTGGAAGGGACCTCCTGGGCCATCTGGTCCAACCCCCTGCTCAAAGCAGGATTCGCTAAATCATCCCAGTCAGATGTCTGTCCAGCCTCTGTTTGAAGACTTCCATTGAAGGAGAACTCACCACTTCTCGTGGCAGCCTGTTCCACTCATTGATCACTCTAACTGTCAAAAAGTTTTTTCTAATATCTAATCTGTGTCTCCTCCCATTCAGTTTAATCCCATTGCTTCTAGTCTTTCCTTGTGCAAATGAGAATAAAGTTGTTCCTTCTAAAATGTGACAGCCCTTTAGATATTTGTAGACAGCTATTAAGTCTCCTCTCAGTCTTCTCTTTTGCAAACTAAACATTCCCAAATCCTGATTATTTCTGGAAGTTTCCTTGCAGTGATTTGCCTGACTAAATCATGCCTGATTATAGTGAAATGCCGCTTGAGGGCCCATAGATCATGAGCATCCAATACTATCGGTCTTGTCCCTTGCACACATGGATTACTCCAGAATCTCTGAATCTTTTGACGAGTTTATATACTACAGAAGGTGGAATATTCAAAATGTTTGCAATTTTATCTTGAGGATTTTTCTGAAAGTTTTATACAACTTTAAGTAAAAGTTGCTCACAGATTGATGATCTTCTGACTATCATTGTGTAAGGAGGTGGACCGGGCTGTGGGTACCTGTACCGATCCAGGTCCAAAACTTTTAAGGTTGCCTCCCATGTTGCCTGGGGGAAGAAATGAGGGATTGGACCAACCTCATGATCTGGGTAGGAGGGGTCAGATAAAAGAAAAAGCGCTTGCAGTGGAGGGCAGTTTGGCATGAACCAGCAGTGTGCAGCAGGGTGAGCAGTGTGCTCCGTCCCCTACGCACCAATGCTGCAACCTGTTGTGCTGGTCAGCTCCCGCCATCATTAGCGGGTCCATTGGAGAGAGAGACTCCATGAGCCAAGTGACTGTAGGAGAACGTGGTGCCGTGTGCTCCGTGAATACCGTGCACGTGCGGAAGGGAGGAAGCCAGATGTCGGACAGACACACGACCTGCCTCGCCAGTTGCTACTCTTCAGCCTATGAAGTACTGCGGCCTTTTGTACTTTGGCCGCATAAGTTTATGGACTGGGGGCTCAGCTGAAGATACTGGAGACCGACCGCTGGCACCAGAAGATGGACCATTGTTTAAAGGACCTCATCTGTGGACAACTCCCTTCGTTGCCGGCGCTACAACCCTTGCGGGGTCAGCTGAGGAGGATCCTAAAGAACACGATAAGTTTTGATAATTGGACTGCTGCTGTTCTGCATTCTTTTACTCTCTGTTTTGCTGCTTGCATTAACTCCTTAACCCTTAATCTCCCTGTGAGGAGCTCATACTTTGTTAAATTAAATTGTTAACCATTGCTCTGTCTTCTGTCCATCACTGCATCCCGCAACCTGCTTACAGTTGGAGTAGTCAGCAAGATGCAGTCCATGGGTACAGACGTGACAGACCAAGTGGGCGTGAGTGTCGCAAGGGCCAGCTTGCTGCTGGGGGCCATGCTCAGCAATCTCCCAAAGTTTACAGGGAGCAATTCTCAGCTGTTTGACTGGTCTGAGTGTGTTAAAGGCATGCTAAGAATGCACCCCATGACCCCAGCTATGCAGGCAGAGATTGCTGTGATGGACTTGGATGGGAAAGTGAGATGCTCTGTCATGTTCTGGCCCCCACATGAGCGTAACACGCTCACCAAGGTGTTACAGATTTTGGAAGAGATGCATTGGGTCCCCACGGATGTCAGTGAAATGTGGATGTGCTTGTTTAACCGCATCCAAAGGGAGAGTCTGTAACCTAATATGAGCGCACTGCAGAAGATTCACGCCATGATCGGTGAGTGGGAGGATGTTGGCATGGGGCCTCCTAATGTAATTTTGGGAGACCAATTAGTGGCAGGCATCAGGGACGCACTGCTTAAGCAGGCCTTGCTGGTCAATACATGCATGTCTTTCCTAGAAATCGAGGTAGAGGTGTGTGCATGCGAGCAAGAGCAGGGGATGGCAGCCTCGACAGGGAAGGTCCGGAGCGGGAGTTATCTGTCCCACCTGCAACTGAGCCAGGTTGGGTCAGAGAAATCCGGAAATAAATCCAGGCTATGCGGGAAGAATGGTCTGACCTAAGGAAAAGTCCCGTGGTGACTCCAAGCTTCTCTGGAGGCAGAACTGACCCTGAGCCCAGTCAGAAAAAGGAACAATCCCGAGCAGAGAGACATCCAATTTGCTTTAGGTGAGGAAAAGCTGGCCATTATGCCCAAAGATGCACAAGACGGGGCTGGCTACTTACCCGTCAGCCACTAATCTAGTGGGCTCCATGGCTGGGGGATGCCGCCCGGAGCCTGAGCAGCCAAGAAAGAGAGAAAGTAGTCACACAAGTTTGGTTGCCCTGAGTCTTCTCGTATGGGCCGAAATGGATGTCGCTGCCTAGTTTATACCTGTTCCCAAGTGACCATCATGCCTGAGACTTATTTCAGACATCACTTTTCTGAGGCGATGCAGCCTGATTGGGGCTCAGTGATCAAGTTAACAGTTGCCAATCAATTGCCCATCCCGGTCACAGGGTTGTCTGTATGCAAATCAACAAGTGCGGCAAAGATGTGGGCCTGAAAGGAGTGGTGCTGACCGCAAGAAACCCTGGCAATGGCCCCACTGTGACTTTGGGGATGAATGTGTTGAAGGAGCTTGGGACCATCCTGGTCAGTGAGTTACTAGATACTTTTCTTAGTCGATGGAGCCCCGCACCCCTCAGAGGAAGGTGTTCCAGCAGCTGATATGGGCGGCCCAGACTCAAGAAACATCAAGTGAAGGGAAAGTCCTGTGAGAGGTGGTAGTTCTGGCCATTGCCAAACTCATCTTACCTCCTGGTCAGACTGTCCTCACGCTAGGCTTGTACACACCTCGAAGAAGTGGAAGTCCAGATAGAGCCAGCCCTAATGGATCAACTACCTTTGGGGCTCCTCATCGCACAAACATTAACTACTGTCCACAACGGTAATGTAGTGATGCAGTGTGTCAACCTGGGGGAGGACAATCTCAGGCTCGCACCCAAAAGTGAAGTGGCACAAGTACTGGGTATTCTGGAAGATCTGATACCACCAGAAGCCATTCAGTTAATGGTGAAACAAGGAGATTTCTGAACTGTAGCCAGTACTATGTCCACAAACCTCTGTCCAACACCATGAGAGAAGGGTGCCGGATCCTGGAACAGATGCAGGCTAAACTGATGGGACTCTCATTACAACAGATGTAATAGGTAGAAGCTATGCTGGGGCAATACCAGGATGTCTTTGCCCATTATGACGATGATTTTGGGTGCATCACAGCCATAACTCACGGGATTCCCACAGTAAATGCCGCACTGATTCAGGAGCGCTATCGACAGATCCCACCACAAATGTACCAGGAGGTGAAAGAGATGTTGGCACACATGTTGCAGAGTGAAGTCATATGGGAGAACCAGAGCCCATGGACAGCCCCCACTGTCTTAGTTTGGAAGAAGGATGGAACCCTGTGTTTCTCTGTTGACTACCGACTGCTAAATGCCTGTACAGTGGGGGACTCTTATCCCCTACCCAGAATTGAGGAGTCGCTGTCTTCCCTGGGAAAAGCCAAATACTTCTCATCATTGGATCTGGCCAGTGGATATTGGCAAGTGCCCATGGCCGAGCAAGACCGGCCAAAAAGAGCGTTCATACTGCCTATGGGGTTATTCGAATTTAACCGGATGCCCTTCAGTCTTACCAATGTGCCTGGAACCTTTCAGCAACTGATGGACCAGTGTTTGGGAGACCTGAACTTCAAAGCTACCCTCATTTATCTGGATGACATCATTGTCTTTGCTGCTACTTTCGAGGAGCCCTTCCGATGGCTGGAGCAGATTTTGAGTTGGCTGCAGAAACATGGCATAATAATAATAATAATAATAAATTTTATTTTTATAGCGCCGACATATTCCGCAGCACTTTACATTTCAGAGGGGATTTGTACAGACAATAGACATTACAGCATAACAATAATCACATACAGTAGATTATAACAAATAACAAGAGGAGTGAGGGCCCTGCTCGCAAGCTTACAGTCTATGAGGAAAGAGGGAGACACGAAAGGTGGGTGGTAACAGTTGCTCTGATTGTATGGACCAGCCATAATGTTAAGTGTGTAACAGTACAGACACAGAGGGTTAATGGATGCATAAAGCATGTGGGAACATGATGCTGGGAACCTGGTTATGGTAAAACTTTTGGCTCTGCCACACAGGGATAGGTTAGGTTAATGTGTTGAGGCGATAGGCCAGTCTGAATAAATGCGTTTTCAGGACACGCTTAAAATTGTGGGGATTGGGGACTAATCGTATTGACCTGGGAAGTGCATGCCAAAGAATTGGCGCCGCACGTGTAAAGTCTTGGAGACGGGAGTGGGAGGTTCTGACTATTGAGGATACTAACCTCAGGTCATCAGCAGAACGGAGGGCGCGGGTAGGGTGGTATACTGAAACAAGGGAGGAGATGTAGGGTGGTGCTGAGCCATGGAGGGCTTTGTGGGTGAGGGTAATAAGTTTATACTGAATTCTGGAGTGGATGGGTAGCCAGTGTAATGACTGGCACAAGGTAGAGGCATCGGTGTAACGATTGGCGAGGAATATGATCCTGGCTGCAGCATTCAAGACAGATTGGAGAGGGGAGAGCTTGGTAAGAGGGAGACCGATTAGAAGAGAGTTACAATAGTCGAGACGAGAATGAATAAGAGAAACAGTAAGAGTTTTTGCAGAGTCAAAAGTAAGAAAAGGTCGAATTCTAGAAATGTTTTTGAGGTGCAGATGACAAGAGCGAGCCAGTGATCGAATGTGGGGGGCAAAGGAAAGCTCGTAATCAAGTATGACCCCAAGACAGCGGGCATGTTGCTGGGGAGTAATAGTGGAACCACACACAGAAATAGCAATGTCGGGTATAGGTACATTAGTAGCAGGAGGAAACACCAGGAGTTCAGTCTTTGACAGGTTCAGTTTCAGATATAGTGAGGACATGATATTAGACACAGCGTTTAGACAATCGCCAGTGTTTTCTAGAAAGGCTGGCGTGATGTCAGGAGAAGAAGCGTATAATTGGGTGTCATCAGCATAGAGATGGTACTGGAAACCAAATCTACTGATTGTTTGACCAATAGGGGCAGTGTACAAGGAGAAGAGGAGGGGGCCTAGAACCGATCCTTGAGGAACCCCAACAGTAAGGGGAAGGTGAGAGGAGGAGGAACCGGCAAAAGAAACAGTAAAGGAGCAGTCGGAGAGATAGGAGGAGAACCAGGAGAGAACGGTGTCCTTGAGGCCAATGGAATGGAGCATAGTGAGGAGGAGCTGATGATCCACAGTGTCGAATGCTGCAGAGAGATCCAAGAGAATTAGCATGGAGTAATGACCATTTGATTTAGCTGTTAGCAGATCATTAGAGACTTTAGTGAGGGCAGTTTCAGTGGAGTGTAAAGAGCGGAAACCGGATTGGAGAGGGTCGAGAACAGAGTTTTCAGAGAGATAGCGGATAAGACGGGAGTGGACCAGGCGTTCCAGGAGTTTAGAGATGAAGGGAAGATTAGAGACAGGTCTATAGTTAGCGGCACAGTTTTGGTCGAGGGATGGTTTTTTAAGTAGTGGATGTATGATGGCATGCTTAAATGAGGAGGGAAAAATACCAGAAGAGAGAGAGAGGTTAAATATTTTAGTTAGGTGAGGGGTGACAGCAGGGGAAAGGGACTGGAGGAGATGTGACGGAAATGGGTCACTGGTGCAAGTAGTTGGGCGAGAAGATGCAAGGAGCCTGCTTACTTCTTCTTCTGTGACTGGTTCAAAATCAGAGAGTGAAACCATAAAAGTGAAACCTCAGAAATGCCACCTCTTCCGACAGATGGAGTACATCTCACCCTCTCATATCCGCTGAGGAGGTGAGACCTGCACCTGAGAAGATAGCGGCAGTACAGGAATGGCCCACTCCGAAGACAGTGAAGGACTGCGTGCTTTTCTGAGGCTTACGGGGTACAATCTACAGTTCATGAAGGACTTTACTCACATTGTCAATACACTGCTAGAGTTGTTGAAAGGAGTGCCGTTTGGTGCAAAGAATCGGACCATCCAGTGGAGAGAAAGTCAGGAAGGAGCCTTTCGAGCACTGAAGATGGCCCTGACTGAAGCATCCATACTGGCCTATGCAGACTTCTCTCAACCCTTCATTCTTCAGAGCAATGGAAGCCTACAGGGATTAGAAGCTGTATTGTCAGATACAGCCAGTCTCTCCACGATTCAGAATGAAATCCAGATAACTACAGTTCTTTCAAGCTGGAATTACTGGCGCTAGTGTGGGCGATGACCGAGAAATTCACCAAGTACCTGTCAGGGTCAAAAGTTTTGGTAGGCACAGACAACAATCCTCTGGCCCACTTAGAAAATGCAAAACTGGGGGCCCTGGAGCAAATATGGGTGGCCCATATGGTAAAATACCGACACAAGATAGCATATCGAAGAGGAGCTGAGAATACACATGCTGATGCTCTGTCCAGAGTGAGTCACGAGTGACCTGGATGTAACCGAGATGAAGAACTGGAGGCAGAAGAGATCACTTGGTTTTGGAACCTTGCCAGGACATTGGCGGCGATGCAGGGACAGATGGGAGAGGCATTGGAGGAACACATGCTGGGACGACCTCATGATGACTGGGTGCAGCTTCAGCAGGAAGATAGGGAACTCGCTCAGTTGAGACAGTGGGTGGCTTTGAAGCAAGTCACCTGGCACAGAAGCTCATGAGAGAGGGGCCCACTTTGGCCCATAGAAGATATTTCAGTGGCTACAGAAGTTGGTCTATCATTCCCGTTTGAAGACTGCAGTGGAGGAGGCCTGCCGACAATGCCAAAGTTGTGAATTAGCTAAACCTCCAGACCAGAGAGCTCCTTCACAGACTATCATGACTTCTGCTCCTTTAGAATTGTTGGTGATTGACTACTTGATCGTGGGTCCAGCTTATTTCAGATATGAATATTGTCTTATGATGACCGACCACTTTACCAAGTTCGCTGTACTGACCCGAGATCAGACTGCTGAGTCAGCTGCGCAGGCTATCTGTCGGGATTTCATCCGGGTGTATGGTTGTCTGAAGAGAATCCATTCTGATCAAGGTGCTTGCTTTCAAAGTCGATGGAGGAGCTCCACCGCCTGTATCAGATTGAAAATTCCAGAACGACACCTTACCATCCACAGAGGAATGAAGCCTGCGAGCTTTTCAACCGGATGCTGATTGAGATGTTGAGAGCATTGGAAGAAGACAGGAAAGTCCGTTGGAGTATGCAGCTGAGTTGGTCTGGGTGTGCAGCAACCGAGTGCACAGTACGACTGGATACATGCTCTACACACTGCTGTTTGATCGAAAAGGATATTACCGAGTTGGAGTTGGACCCAGAGGAGGACTACCCACAGAGGGGGGTGCCCACCTCGGTCCGTGAACATCGACATCATTTGCAGACTCTACATCGACTGGCACAAGACTAAAGTTCAGAAACTTGAGCATCATGAGATGACGCCCCTGAGAGAGACAGCTCTCAAGGCTGGAGACAGAGTCTTTGCCAGAGACATCGACCTCGAGGCATATTAGAGCATCGATGGGAAAAAACTCCATATCGGGTGAATCACCGAATTGGATCTAATGATCCCATCTATGAGGTTCAGCCTGAAGGGGAAGAAGGGGCCCGTACCTGAGTAGTTCACCGAAGCATGCTACGTCCTTGCCTGTCACGTGATCTTGAAAAAAATGAGAGAGCGCCAAGCATCCCCGAAATGCCCACTATGGCTGCCTTCAATTGTGATGAAGAAGAACCATCTACCTCCTCCTCTGACCTGAACACCTCGCTATCCACTGACCCAAGAGAAGTGTGAGAACCTGAAACTCCTGAGATGGCTGCTTCTTTGAACCCGGACGTGTCCCTGTCCCCGATTGTCCAACCTGACTCGACGACTCAACTTGACCTACGCCGCACAAAACAAACAACAGCTGGAAGACCCCCTAATCGTTACAAACAAGACCAATTTATTTGGCAGTGGAACATTCGAGAAATGGAGGCGTGTCAATGTCTATTGCAAGACCTGTCGCCCATGAAATGGTGAGCTAAAGGAGAGGAGTGTAAGGTGGAAGACCGGGCCAAGGGTACCTGTACCAAGCCAGGTCTGGAACTGTTGAGGCTGCCTCCCATGAGCTTAGGGGAAGAAAAGATAAAAGAAAAAGTCCACGTGGCGGCGGGCAATTTGGCGCAAACCAGCAGTGTGCAGCAGGGTGAGCAGTGTACTCCATCCCCTGCAAACTGACACTGCAACCTGTTGTGCTTGTTGGCTCCCGACCTCTGCCGCCAGAAGACGGAGCATCATTTAAAGGATCTCACCTGTGGACAACTCCCGTCGTTCTTAAAGAACACGATAAGTTTTGGCAATTTGACTGCTGCTGTTCTGCATTCTTTTACCCTCTTTTTTGTTGCTTGCACTAACTTCTTAACCATTAATCTCCCTGCGAGGAGCTCATACTTTGTTAAATTAAATTGTTAACCCTTGCTCTGTCTTCTGTCTGTCACTGCATCCCGCAACCTGCTTACACTTGCTTCTGAGAGACTCTGCCTCTCTAACATGCTATTTTATACAGAGTTTTGTAACTTAGCTGAAAATTGACTATCCGGTTGTTTTTCATTAGTACCACTTACTTTTTTCAGTTCTTTATTAATTTTGTCCCAGCCTTTTTGAAATGTGTTGCTGCCATCAATATCTAAATGAGTTATGTTTTTCAAATGAAATGGAAAATTATCTAGTTTTCAACTTTTGATATGTGTTCTATGTACTTTGGTAATAAAATCTGGATTAAAAACACATGTGACATGCACAAATGTGAACAAGTCGGTCGGACAGTGTTCACACCACCCACTGACTGAAACACAAAAAGAAAGCACAGAATAACAAATGTGCAAAAATACCCTGCAGTAAAAAATATGACAATAATCAGCAAGTGCTGGTAAAAAGATGACAACAAATACAGGGTATTTAGTCGATACTTTTTTTGCAAAAAAGTGTATACCAAGCCACTCCACCTCGTCAAGGTAACCCTTAATGGAGCAGTCCCTATCTAATGTATTTAAAACCTGAACATATGAACAGTGTCTAAATGAACAGGATTAAGACAGGCGCTATCTAGTATGGGCACGTGGTGTTCGACGGCTCTTTATGTGCATGTCACACAAGAGAGGGGTGGGGTCTCTCAAACCATGCAAAAGCAAGGAAAAAATGGATTAAAAACACATGTGACATGCACAAATGTGAACAAGTCGGTCGGACAGTGTTCACACCACCCACTGACTGAAACACAAAAAGAAAGCACAGAATAACAAATGTGCAAAAATACCCTGCAGTAAAAAATATGACAATAATCAGCAAGTGCTGGTAAAAAGATGACAACAAATACAGGGCTCTTTATGTGCATGTCACACAAGAGAGGGGTGGGGTCTCTCAAACTGATAGGAGTGGCGGAAGACACTAAATAAAAGATAAATAAAGTGCCTTCGCCACCCGGGGTTCACTGTGCGGTGGATAGAAAAACCACTGCTTGAGAGGCAGAACACAAGGCGGAAATGTGCACAAGGGTTAGACGGCACCCATTGCACAAAAGCAGCTCTGTTATACTCACAGAGCTGCAGGCAAATAAGCTCAAATTAAACGCTGAGTCTGTCCAGAGTCACAGACACACAGCGATATAGTCACGGTATTCGCGGTCACAGGAGTAGCCTTAAACAGCAGGACTACTCTGTCTAGACCTACTGTCAAATTAAATGCGAAGCGTCGCAACCGCGGATGCAAAGAAAGCTGCAACTGCAGCGCGGCAAGAACTGAGCCGCTGGGAAGACGCTACAATAACGCTGGCGCAATACACACGCTAAGCTGCTGAGCAAGATGGAGCATATGCGCGCTGGCACTAGCACTGCTACTGGCTGAACCCAAACACTCACACAATCGTATTATCAGAGGGAAGGGGTTTCTTAATAAGTCAGTCACCAGTCCAAGCATCCATCACCATACATACAGCAGCAAGTATGAAATACTAGCGCATGGCGGAACAGCCATGCGCACTTTTTATACCAAACGGGACCTTCCGTAAGTCTCCAAGGCTCCAGGAGGAGCCAATAGGATTAGACACAGGACCTGAGCATGTGACTCCCGAACTCCAATGGGAGCTCATCCCATGAGCATGCTCAGTGGAGGGAAC
The DNA here is from genome assembly GCF_039654945.1 of Dendrobates tinctorius. NCBI lineage: Eukaryota > Metazoa > Chordata > Amphibia > Anura > Dendrobatidae > Dendrobates > Dendrobates tinctorius. The sequence continues at coordinate 36,836,702 of NW_027361766.1, forward strand.
AGAGGACTTAGCCTCTGGAGAGAGTTGCGGCAAGGCACTCTCCTCTGCAATCTCCTCTACCGCAGATGAAATGCAGGAGACTGCAGCATGTAAGGGTCTAAATTTCATCATAGGGAAGGAAGAAATCAGACTCCTAACACAAACCATGCAAAAGCAAGGAAAAAAATGGATTAAAAACACATGTGACACGCACAAATGTGAACAAGTCGGTGCAATGATTTCAAAATCATTGCATTCTTGTTTTCTTTATATTTTACATAATGAGCGAGCACTAAAATTCTCGGGTGCTCTTTGCTCGGGTCAAGCAAATTGGAATACTCGGGTACACAGACAGAGCAACAAGACCAATGTAAGTCTATGGGAGACCCCAGCATTTTTACCACGATCCCCCAGGGTTTTTTTTCAAATGATAGAAACACTGCTAAAATGCCACGGGAACATCATGGCAACTGCCCCTGGAAGCATTTCTCACTCCTAGGTCACAGCTCTAAACAATGTTTGTCAGAGTTTCACGCCCTTTTTATAGGCGCATCAAAAAATCTACAAAACAAAACCAAAATGGATTTTGCTGGGAAATATGTTAAGGAAAATCCTTTCCAGGTTAATGACTTTTATCTAAGCCAAAAATAGCTTGCCCAAAACAAAAATTTTCCTCCACCACTTGGGTTATGTTCACACACAGCGTTTTGAGGCGTTTTGCAACTTTAGCATTGCTTTCAACCAATACAAATGCATTCACTGGGAAATGTCATTGTAATATTTAACAACCTTAGCTGGCCATGTGGTGTATGACACATAAGCAGACATATCTTGTTTCATTTATTAAGGAGGGACTCTTAAAGTCATAGAGCCTATTTTTACAGGGGCATCAGGCAGCATTAACCCCTTTACCCCCAAGGGTGGTTTGCACGTTCATGACCGGGCCAATTTTTACAATTCTGACCACTGTCCCTTTATGAGGTAATAACTCTGAAATGCTTCCATGGATCCTGGTGATTCTGACAATGTTTTCTCATGACATTTTGTACTTCATGTTAGTGGTAAAATTTCATTTATGTAACTTGCGTTTATTTGTGAAAAAAACTGAAATTTGGCAAAAATTTAGAAAATTTTGCAATTTTCCAAATTTGAATTTTTATGCCCTTAAATCACAGAGATATGGCACACAAAAAACTTAATAAGTAACATTTCCCACATGTTTAATTTACATTAGCACAATTTTGGAACCAAAATTTTTTTTTGTTAGGAAGTTATAAGGGTTAAAAGTTAACCAGCAATTTCTCATTTTTGCAACACCATTTTATTTTTACGGACCACATCACATTTGAAGTCACTGTGAGGGGTCTATATGAAAGAAAATCCTCAAAAGTGACACCATTCTAAAAACTGCACCCCTCAAGGTGCTCAAAACCACATTCAAGAAGTTTATTAACCCTTCAGGTGCTTCACAAGAATTTTTTGAATGTTTAAAAAAAAGAACAGGTCCATTTTTTTTTATTTTACCCAGGGTAACAGGAGAAATTGGACTGCAAAAGTTATTGTGCAATTTTTCCTGAGTACGCTGATACCTGATATGCAGGGGGAACCACTGTTTCGGCACATGGCAGAGCTCAGAAGGGAAGGAGCGCCATTTGACTTTTTCAATGCAAAATTGGCTGGAATTCTGATCGGACGCCATGTCACGTTTGGAGAGCCCCTGATGTACTTAAACAGTGGAAACCCCCCACAAGTGACCCCATTTTGGAAACTAGACCCCCCAAGGAACTTAACTAGATATGTGGTGAGAACTTTGAACTCACAAGGGCTTCACAGAAGTTTATAACGTACAGCCGTACAATTAAATAATCATATTTTTTCAACAAAAATGATCTTTTCACCCTCAATGTTTATTTTTCCAAGAGTAACAGGACCCCAAAAGTTATTGTGCAATTTTTCCTGAGTACGCTGATACACCATATGTGGGGGTAAACCACTATTTGCGCGCATGGTAGAGCTCGGAAGGGAAACAGCGCCATTTGACTTTTTTGGCTGGAATTGGGATTGGACGCCATGCCGCGTTTGGAAAGCCCCTGATGTGCCTAAACAGTGGAAACCCCCCACAAATGACACCATTTTGGAAACTAGGCCCCCTAAGGAACTTATCTAGATGTGTGGTGAGCACTTTGAACCCCCCAGTGCTTCACAGAAGTTTATAACTTCTGGGCGTGAAAATAAAAAAGTCATATTTTTACAGCACCCAGGCATGAAATTAAAATATCATATCTTTTCCACAAATATGATATTTTAGTCCAAAATTGTTTTATTATTCCAAGGGTAACAGGAGAAATTGGACCCCAAAAGTTGTTGTCCAATTTGTTCTGAGTACCCTGATACCCCACATGTGGGAGAAAACTACTGTATGGGCACACGTCGGGGCTCGGAAGGGAAGTAGTGATGTTTTGGAATGCAGACTTTGACGGAATGGTCTGCTAGTGTCATGTTGCCTTTGGAGAGCTCCTGATGTACCTAAACAGTGGAAACCCCCACAAGTGACCCCATTTTGGAAACTAGACCACCTAAGGAACTTATCTAGATGTGTGGTGAGCACTTTGAACCCCCAAGTGCTTCACAGAAGTTTATAACTTCTGGGCGTGAAAATAAAAAAGTCATATTTTTTTCCACAAAAATGATATTTTTGCCCCCAATTTTTTATTTTCCTAAGGGTAACAGGAGAAATTGGACCCCAAAAGTTGTTTTGCAATTTGTCCTGAGTAGGCTGATACCCCATATGTGGGGGTAAAACACTGTTTGGGCGCATGGCAGAGCTTGGAAGGGAAGGACCACCATGTGACTTTTTCAGTGCTGAATTGGCTGGAATTGAGATAAGACACCATGTTGCATTTGGAGAGCACCTGATGTGCCAAAACAGTGGAAACCCCCCAATTCTAACTCCAACCCTAACCCCAACACACCCCTAACCCTAATCTCAACCCTTGCCCTAACCCTAGCCCTAGCCCTAAAATGGAAATAAATACATTTTTTAAAAATTTTATTATTTTTCCCTAACTAAGGGGGTGATAACGGGGGGTTTGATTTACTATTTATGGCGGTTTTTATTTTTGGCAGCTGTCGCACGCTAAAAGACGCTTTTTATTGTAAAAATAGTTTTTGAATCACCACATCTTGAGACCTATAATTTTTCCGTATTTGGACCCACAGAGTCATGTGAGGTCTTAATTTTTGGGGGACTAGTTGACGCTTTTATTGGTATCATGTTCGGGCATGTGACATTTTTTGATCGGTTTTTATTCCGATTTTTAGGACGCAGAATGAACAAAACCCAGCATTTCAAGAATTTCTTTTGGAGGGTGCGTTTACACCGTTCCGCGTGCAGTGAAATTGATAAGGCGGTTTTATTCTTCAGGTCAGTATGGTTACAGCGATACCTCATTTAGGTCTTTTTTTATGTTTTGGTGCTTTTATGCAGTGAAAACAATTTTATATAAAAAATAATAATTTTTGCATCGCTTTATTCTGCGAGCTATAACTTTTTAATTTTTTCACTGATGATGCTGTATGGCAGCTAGTTTTTTGCGGGACAAGATGACGCTTTCAGCGGTACCATGGATATTTATATGCGTCTTTTTGATCGCACGTTATTGCACTTTTTGTTCAGTGGTATGATAATAAATCATTATTTTTTGCTTCATTTTTTATTTTTATGTTTTAAGGGGTTCGCTAAAGGGGTTAACTAATGGGACAGTTTTATAGGGCAGGTCGTTGTGGACGCGGCAATACCAAATATGTGTACTTTTATTGTTTTGGGTTTTTTTATTTCCAAAAAATGAATTTATTAGGGATTTTTTTTTTTTTAATTTATTTAGCGATTTTTTTAAAATTATTTTTACACTTTTTTTTTTTTTTTTTACTTTATTAGGTTGTCCCAGGGGGGACATCACTGTCCTGTGACAGATCACTGATCTGTCACATCACAGATCACTGTGACAGATCAGCGATCTGTCACAGGCATAAATGCAGACTTCCTCATGCCTGCGCTTTGCAGGCATTGAGGAAGCCAGCTCCCTGCAGGCCCCCGAAGGTCCCCGTCGCCATCTTGGATTCGGGGACCTTCAGGAATAGAGCCCCCCGCAGCAGCGCTGCACATTGCGCTGCTGTGGGGGGCTCAGGGAAGCACGGAGGGAGCCCCCTCCCTGCCGATGCTTCCCTTTTACCCCTTGTACACCGCGATCGTGTTTGATCACGGTGTGCAAGGAGTTAATGTGTCGGGGGCGGTCCGTGACAGCCCCTGACACATAGTGCCGGGTGTCAGCTGTGATAATCAGCTGACACCCAGCCGCGATCAGCTGCGCTCTCCCGTGAGCGCAGCTGATCGCACTAGACGTACTATCCCATCCATGGGCATAGGGGCCCGGGACCCATGGATGGGATAGGACGTCTGATGTCAGAAAGGGGTTAATCTTCTTAAAGGGCCATTATTAAAAAGTGCATCTCCTATGCTGTTATTGCCAATGCAGTGAGAGGATAGGCTGCTGTCATGTCGGACGCTGTTCACACCACAGCATCCGGCAGGCAGAGGTAGTTCCACCTCCAGCCACTATAGCCTCAGTGGCGCCGGTTTGATCTTCAGGCTCTCGGGGGTTAATCCTGCTGGAGACCAGGTTGGAAGGTTAGTCACGCCCACGGTCTTTAAATAGTCATACTGGCATATGGGCGTCGCCGATTATAGCTTGTGTTTCATACCAAGTGGTTCCGGTCTGGAGTGGAGGTGTTCAAGAGAGAGAGATTCATATCTGGTGTCGTATGATCCGTCGTTATCCTTTCTCCTTCCCATATTTGTGTTTAGTTGTGCCCTGTTCACATTACTGTTTATTCCTGTGTGTGTGCGGCGCAGTGCAGTTTAAGTTCTCCCTGTCTGTCATTATTTGTGTGGGAGCTTTGGTGGTGTGACTCCTCACTGGGTGGAGGGTGGAGGGTTAAGTGCAGGGCTGAGCAGGAGATAAGGAAAGGTCGGAGGCTCAGGCATTTGCACCTTCAGCAAAAACCCTGGGTTGAGGGTCAGACAGGGTTTCCCCTAGTAAAAGGGACACCACAGGGGCCCCGGGTATTTCAGCCTTAGTTGAACTAAGCCCCCGTGACATTATAATCGGCCCACATTTTTTCAGGAGTCCATGGATCCATTAGATTCCATAACCCGCCAGTTGGCGGCGCTGTCCATACAGGTCTCCGAGTTGAAAGGGGCAGTTCAGCAGCAGGGCCTGGTAGTAGCAAAGGTGCAAACGGCATCTGCAGGTATCGGTGCAGAGCCGAAGTTTCCGCTGCCAGAACGATTTTCAGGCGATCGCAGCAAATTTGTCGTATTTCGGGAGGCCTGCAAATTATACTTCCGCATGCGGCCAATATCCTCAGGTAATGAGGCCCAGCGAGTAGGGCTGGTGTTGTCATTACTGAGTGGTGAACCCAAGCATGGGCATTTTCCTTACCAGCTGACTCTGCTACATTTCATTCGGTCGATAATGTTTTTTCTGCCCTCAGGCTCATTTACGATGACCCTGACCGACTGGCTCTAGCGGAATCTAAAATCCGCGCCCTCCGCCAGGGGGAGCGCTTGGCAGAAGACTATTGTTCGGAATTTCGCCGCTGGGCTGTAGACACACAGTGGAATGACCCAGCACTGCGGAGCCAGTTTATTCATGGGGTATCAGGGAGGGTGAAACAAGCCCTCCTGATGTATGAGACTCCGGCATCATTGGAGTCTGCCATGAGTTTGGTGATACGTATTGATCGCCGTTTTCGTCAGGGGGCACAGGAGACGCTACCTCTGGGGGAAAACAGAGGTGCAGGTGTGGTTGAAGTAGATGAGTCCCCTGAACCTATGCAGATTGCTGGCGTGGCACAGGTTCAGCCTCGCGCTCCGGGATTCCGGAAGCCCGGAGCATGTTTCTACTGTGGTAAAGGAGGTCATTATGTTAACGTTTGCCCGGTACTACCTAAGAGGGTCACACCGGCGGAAAACTGTTAAGCTCAGAGGGTATGGAGGAGACCCAACTGAGCGTATGCATATCCTCCATGATGGTATCTCAATGTATGCTCCCTGCCAAGGTTATTATCGCCGGCAGAGAGCTACCTATATCAGTGTTTGTGGATAGCGGTTCCGCCACCAATCTCATAGATGAGGAGTTTGCACACACCGCCGGGTTTAAGATCGAAAAACTTCCTCACCCCATACAGGTGGTGACCATTAATGCTGTTCCCCTCCCTCAAGGGGAGATTACTGAGTTTGTGGCAGAGGTGAAACTCCACATTGGGGTCCTACATTCTGAGTCGGTTACATGTAGGGTCCTCCGTAATCTCCCAGCTCAAATGGTCCTGGGTTTTCCATGGCTGTCCAGGCACAACCCGGTAATTGATTGGAAAACTCAGGACATAGTACAATGGAGTGGTTTCTGCCAAGACAATTGCTTGGCCACATGTGTGTCCGCCGTGACGCCCAGCCTGCCGGAGGCTTTGCAGGATTTCGCGGATGTTTTCTCTGAGAAGGGTTGCTCAGAACTGCCTCCACATAGAGCCTATGACTGTGCTATTAGGTTAAAACCCAGGGCCAAATTACCTAAGGCCAGGATGTTTAATATTTCTGGTCCTGAGAGACAAGCTCTGAAAGACTACATCGCGGAGAGTCTGAGCAAAGGTCACATCCGGCCTTCGTCCTCGCCTGTAGCCGCGGGGTTTTTCTTCATTAAGAAGAAAGATGGGGGGTTACGCCCGTGTCTGGATTTCCGAGAGTTAAACCAGATTACTATCCGTGATCCCTACCCAATGCCGTTGATCCCGGATTTGTTCAACCAGGTAGCGGGGGCGAAATGGTTTTCCAAGCTGGACCTCAGGGGGGCGTATAACCTCATAAGGGTCCGTCAGGGGGATGAGTGGAAGACGGCGTTTAACACTCCTGAGGGTCATTTTGAGAGTCTGGTTATGCCATTTGGGTTGACCACCGCGCCTGCCGTTTTCCAACATTTTATTAATGATGTATTTGCTCATGTCCTGGGGAGATTTGTGATTGTATACCTGGATGATATCCTCATTTATTCTAGCGATCGGGACACTCATTTGGAGCATGTTAGGCAGGTGTTACAGTTGCTCCGGGAGAACCAGCTCTATGCTAAGCTGGAAAAATGTTTATTTTTTGTCCAGGAGTTGCCCTTTTTGGGATATATTGTGTCCGCAGCCGGTTTTAAAATGGACACCGCTAAGGTGCAAGCGGTGTTGCAATGGGAGAGGCCGGAGAGTCTGAAAGCACTCCAGCGGTTCCTTGGGTTTGCGAATTATTATAGGAAATTTATAAAACACTTTTCGACTGTCGCCAAACCGCTCACGGACATGACAAAGAAGGGTGCCGATCTGGCGAACTGGCCTGAGGTGGCTATACGTGCATTTGAGCGTCTGAAGAATAGTTTTGCTTCAGCCCCCATTCTGGTGCAACCAGACGTGTCTAAACCTTTTGTGGTAGAGGTTGATGCGTCGGAGGTGGGAGTGGGGGCAGTACTGTCTCAAGGCTCGTCCTTGAGCGAGATGCATCCATGCGCCTACTTCTCCAAGAAGCTGTCGCCGCCCGAACGGAATTATGATATCGGCAACAGGGAGTTGTTGGCCATCAAACTGGCTTTTGAGGAATGGCGACACTTCTTGGAGGGGGCGGCTCACCAGGTCACAGTTATCACCGACCATAAGAATCTGCTCTACCTGGAGTCGGCCAAGCGTCTGTCTCCTAGGCAGGCTCGCTGGGCATTGTTTTTTACTCGTTTCAATTTTCTTGTGACGTACCGTCCCGGGGCTAAAAACACCAAGGCGGATGCTTTGTCTAGGTGTTTTCCGGGGGGGAGAACCTCGGGAAGAGCCGGTACCCATCCTCCAGAAAGGGGTAGTGGTCTCGGCTCTCACGACTGAGGTAGAGGCGGAGATTGCCGAGGCCCAAGAGGAGGTACCACCAGGACTTCCCGCCAACAAATCATTTGTACCCCTGCATCTTCGGCCTAAGGTGTTGAAGGAACACCACGATTCGGTACTGGCTGGTCACCCAGGGGTGAAGGGCACCTTAGAGCTGGTATCGCGTCGTTTCTGGTGGCCCAAAATCCGGCAGGACGTGGTCTCGTACGTGGCAGCTTGCATCACGTGCGCTAGGGCTAAGTCACCCCGAACCCGTCCTGCTGGCACGCTACAGCCTCTGGGGGTACCCAATAGGCCATGGACAGAAATCTCCATGGATTTTATCACTGACTTGCCAGCCTCGGCAGGGAACACGGTCATCCTGGTGGTGGTTGACCGTTTTTCAAAGATGGCGCATTTTGTGGCGTTGTCCTCTTTGCCCAATGCTAAGACGTTGGCTCAGGTATTTGTGAAGGAGGTGGTCAGACTCCACGGAGTACCGTCTGACATAGTATCTGATAGGGGTACGCAATTTGTGGCGAGGTTTTGGAAAGCTTTTTGCTCTAGGTTGGGGATCAAGTTGTCACATTCATCGGCGTTTCATCCACAGTCTAATGGACAAACTGAGCGCATGAACCAAAATCTAGAACAGTATTTACGATGCTTTGTGTCCGACAACCAGGAGGAGTGGTCTACTTTCCTTCCTCTGGCCGAATTCGCATTAAATAATCACCGCCAAGAGTCATCAGGAGAGTCTCCATTCTTTTGTGTGTACGGTCAACATCCTCAGTTTTGTACCTTACGTCAGGGTGACTCCGGGGGTGTCCCGGAGGAGGATCAGCTAGGAGCCCAATTGTCATCAGTCTGGAGGCGGGTGAAACAGCGTTTGTTGAGCATGAGTGCCAGGTACAAACGGGTGGCTGACAGTAGACGCGTGCCAGGTCCGGACCTGTGTGTGGGTGAATGGGTGTGGTTAGCTACGAAGAACATAAAACTCAAAATCCCATCTTTAAAACTGGGTCCAAGGTTTATTGGGCCTTTTAGGATTTCTGCCATCATTAACCCAGTGGCTTATCGGTTGGAAATTCCTGCGGTGTACAGAATACATAACGTTTTTCACAGGGCTTTATTGAAAAAGGTGGTAGGCTTGGTGGACACGACGCCGATGCCACCTCCAGTCATGGTGGATGGCGAGTTAGAGTTCGAGGTCGCCAAGGTGGTGGACTCTCGAGTAGTACGCCGTACTCTTCAGTATTTGGTGCACTGGCGGGGGTATGGTCCAGAGGAGAGGTCTTGGGTTCCAGCCTCAGACATACATGCGGATCGGCTGGTCAGTTCTTTTCACCGTCATCATCCGGACAAGCCGGGTCCTATGAGTCTTGAGGGCCCTGGGGTCCCTCGTAGAAGACGGGGTACTGTCATGTCGGACGCTGTTCACACCACAGCATCCGGCAGGCAGAGGTAGTTCCACCTCCAGCCACTATAGCCTCAGTGGCGCCGGTTTGATCTTCAGGCTCTCGGGGGTTAATCCTGCTGGAGACCAGGTTGGAAGGTTAGTCACGCCCACGGTCTTTAAATAGTCATACTGGCATATGGGCGTCGCCGATTATAGCTTGTGTTTCATACCAAGTGGTTCCGGTCTGGAGTGGAGGTGTTCAAGAGAGAGAGATTCATATCTGGTGTCGTATGATCCGTCGTTATCCTTTCTCCTTCCCATATTTGTGTTTAGTTGTGCCCTGTTCACATTACTGTTTATTCATGTGTGTGTGCGGCGCAGTGCAGTTTAAGTTCTCCCTGTCTGTCATTATTTGTGTGGGAGCTTTGGTGGTGTGACTCCTCACTGGGTGGAGGGTGGAGGGTTAAGTGCAGGGCTGAGCAGGAGATAAGGAAAGGTCGGAGGCTCAGGCATTTGCACCTTCAGCAAAAACCCTGGGTTGAGGGTCAGACAGGGTTTCCCCTAGTAAAAGGGACACCACAGGGGCCCCGGGTATTTCAGCCTTAGTTGAACTAAGCCCCCGTGACAGCTGCCCAGAATTACGACACACCCCAATACTCCTTTCACGAGAGGTACAGGAGAGCTTCTTGAAAAAATGTTGAATAGAATGCAAGGCCTGGCCTGCCCCAAAGTTACATGCACTCCAATAAACTTTTCAAGCCACGTACTGAATGGCCACAGGAAAATCCACTTCACATTTTTCATTTTGTACTCTCATACTGTTTTCTTATGCATTGACTGCAAGATCTGCCCTGCTACCAAGTCATATGCACCCCTTAAGCCTTTGAACCCACATACTGGATGGGCAAAGGAAAATCCACTTCACATTATTCATTTTGTACTCCTAAAATCTTTTCTTATGCATTGGCTGCAAGGCCTGCCCTGCTACCAAGTCATACGCACCCCAATAAGCCTTTGAACCCACATACTGAATGGGCACATGAAAATCCACTTCACATTATTCATGTTGTACTCCCATTCTGTTTTGTTATGCATTGACTGCAAGGCCTGCCCTGATGCCAAGTCATATGTACCCCAATAACCCCAATCCCCCCGACACTGGCTGTAGCAGCACAGAACATGTTAACCCTGGTGATCTAGTGGCGGTGGATGATGAGACATGGAGGAAGGCCTGATTAAAAAATATGCCCAATTTAAAGGAGCGGGTCTCCTAGACTTGTAATGCCCATACACTAAGTGTATTGGCTGGCAAATATTTTCCCCTGTGGGGTACACCTCAACCTTTTTCAGAACAAGTATTTTACGCCCAGCATAACCACCCATCATTGTTAAGAATTCGACACTTGCTGTAGCAGTACGGAACACATTTACCCTGGTGATCTAGTGGCGGTGGATGATGAGACGTGGAGGAAGGCCAGATTAAAAAATATACCCAATTTAAAGGAGCGGGTCTCCTAGTCTTGCAATGCCCATACACTAAGTGTATGTGCTGACAAACATTTCCGCCTGGGGGTACATATCACTATAGTGTGTAAAAAAATTTTTTAGGGGCATCATAAACACCTTGCAAAACTGAAACATGGTTTCCTACACAGTTGCTGCTGGGAAGGTGCAAATTTTTAGTAAAACTATTGCAGATGGATCGTTGGATGGAGTGATCAGGAAAAGGAGCATGGTGATGACAGGAATGGGAAAGTACATGATTAATAACAGCAGTGGCTATGGGAGGTATGAGATACAGGATACAGTCTACAATGATTCATCCTTTAGCCACCATCAATTACCAGAATCGGTTTCATGTCCATCAGAAGATCGGTGTAGCAGATGCGCATGTGAGACGCAGCCTAAGAAATGGCCATCCAAAATATGCTGCCAAAGACGCACGTGTCTGTATAAAGGGCAAAGTGCAACATGTTCGTGAGATGCTGAATTAGAGAAAGCAGATCAGTGTTGGTGGAAAACCAAACAAACTGATGGATGCTCGTGAAAGAGGAGTGCACCGTCTATAACTATAAACACACCCGTGGCACAAGCTTCTTCACCTTCACCCATGCATATTACCAATATTATCCAAATGTCCCAGTCAAAAATTATTTGCCCTACTGTAATGAACACTGTTAAAGGAATGCCACTAAATGTACATAACCACGACCCTAGGAAACAAGAGATTTCCTCTTTACAAGATATGTACGATGATGGTATTGATGCCGACTTTGAAATTTACTACATCCACACCAAGAAGATGAAGATCACAGCTGCAAAAATGTGCAAAAAAGGCTGTGAATTTCTGGAAAATCATTTTCTCATCGGCAAAGCTTCCCTCTTGCTAAAGTGGTACCGAATGGTGCATACACAGCTCTCATGTCTACTCAGCGTGAGATGATTGAAAGATGATGTATTCTGATTTGTCCATGTCCACTTTTTGAAAGCGAGTAGAAAAGGATGATAGCGGGAAGACATGTGATTTTGGTCAGTAAGGAGGTGATGTCAGGTACTTATAAGTAGATCTGCGTGTCTTTGGCGTATTGATGATATTGCAAACAGTGCCATTACATCAGCTGTCACAGACCGAAGGTGTAGATGGAGAAGAGTAGTGGTCCTAGAACTGAGCCTTCGGGAACACTGAAAAAAAAGGGGTCGAGGTGAGGAGGTGGTGTGGGAGAGGAAGACCATGAATGTCCCCCTAACAGTCTTGTTGTTTTTGTAAAGACTCTGCCGATAACCCCAGAAAGGCCATTTGCACCACCAGTCATGCCTACATCAGCAGGGTTAGCAAAACTACCAGCCTTACCACCACCAGCATGATCAGGCACATGGCAGCAAAGCACCCGACTTTGTTGGCTGAACACGAGGCTCCATGAACAGTGTCTGCGGGTCATACCACTGATTCTTCCGTTGTTGTGCGTGCAAGCCAATCCCCTGTCCATGGTGCATGCAAAGATGCCTCCTGCCCTGCATCTGTAGTTGCACACAAACTCAACCAGCACCATTAACAAGCACGTCCACGTTCTTGTCCCAATGCAGTATTCAGTTGTCCATACCCCAGTCCTTGGTACGCAAGGGGAAATATGCAGCCAATGCCACAGTACTAAATTCTCATCTGCAAATGCTAGAAATGTTGCATTTTAGGTTCCTGGTTCCTGGTACATGGAAGCTTTCCGCAACCTGACGATGCTGACCGTCACAAGGTACTCGGTCTCCACCCGCCACAATTTCTCCTGGTCTGCCGTCATGACATTACACAAGCAAGCGCCTGTCCCACATTACCTGGGCCCTAAACAATGCTGTTACAGGGAAAGTGCACCTTAACACGGACATGTGGACAAGTCCTTGTGGGCAGGGATGGCACATCTCGCTGACAGCACACTGGGTTATCGTAGAAGAAATTATGACCCAGTCGGACATTGGGAGATCATGTCACAGATGTATGGAGGAGACAGGTTGTGGAAGGCTTTGCATGTCATAGTTAGGGTTTAGAACTGTAGCCTATGGGCAACAGGAAGGCAGGGGAGGGCCTGGCAGAGAGAAGAGGCTGGGGAATAACAGAGGGACAGTTGGATTACTTTGGCAGCAGAGATTAGGATAGATTTGAGTGGTGCAAGAGAGCTAGAGGGGAGGCCAGGAAGTGGAAGGTTGAAATAGTCGAGGCAGGAGATCATGAGGGTGTGCACAAACATTTTTGAAGTTTCTTGGAATTTAAGAATCCGGGAAATGTTTTTCAGTTGTTGTGGGCAGGAGGAGGCAAGTGTTTGGATATGTAACTTGAATGGAGGGCAGAGTCGAGGATCACCCTGAGGCCACGAACATGCGGTACTATTTGTCACGGTGTGCAGTCCCAGCATTACACAGGCACGTGTTCCACAACATGTCACGTAGTGATTTGCCCTGTGTGATGCGACCAGCAGGTCGGTAACTGAAACAACAAGACAAACAAGGGAACACCGGGGACACAATTACAACGGTGGGCCCTACAATAGGGAACGGGGACATGGACACCTCCTGCACTCTGTTGAGGCTGTATCCCTGAACACTCCTAACATTCCCTATACATGCTCTTCACCTGTCACCGACCAGGATACCTGGCAACAGAGTATGGCACCCAGATACAGCTCCAACTGAACAGCTGAAACACCAAAGCTCTGGATGAGCTGCAAAGCACTGCTCCCAATAGCTACTCTCTCCTCCAAGGTTAGTTAAGAAATGACCAGTATCACCAACAGTGATCCAGAGCACCTGACACCCTTTTATAGGAACGAGGGGAGGGTTAACACCTGCTGGCTAATTTACACATGTAGTAACCCCAGCAGCCACCGGGGGCAACCCATTTGCAGCAACTAATGTTGTAATAACCCCAGCGGCCACCGGGGGCAAAAACTAACATTAAGCCAGAGGCTTGAAGGAAAAAAGTTATATGTGAGCCCAGATCTGCCACAGATCCAAACATGGATTGTGACACAACATTGCCCGTGCCCTCCACAATGCTGTTACTTGGAAAGTCCACCTTACCACAAACACATGGAAAAGTGCTTGTGGTCATTGATGGTACATCTCACTGAAGGGACCCTGGGCTAGCATAGTGGAAGCCGGGACCCACTCCAACCTTGGTATGATGCACGTCCTCCCAACCCCGAATATTGCGGGCACTATGTCAATCTGGGTTGCCCTCACGGTTTACAGCTCCTGCACCTCCTCCTCCAACGCTTCCTCTTCAGCCTCCATCCCCAATCTCCAAAAGTAGCACATCAGTCACAAGGTGGAAGCACTTCAGCACTGCTTCAACAAATCAGCAACAGGCTGTGCTGAAGCTAATATGCTTAGGTGACAAACCGCACAATGATGAAGAGTTGTGGACAGCTCTGAAAGAGCAGGCAGATCTGTGGCTGACACCACTGAACCCACAGCCAGGCTTGGTTGTGTGTGACAATGGCTGGAACCTGGTGACTGCTCTATGGTGAGGCAAGTTCACACATGTGCCTTGCTTGGCTCATGCGCTTAACCTCATTGGTCAACGTTTTCTGAAAAGTGTCACGGAGCTGCCAGGTCTGCTAGGAAAAGTACAATGCTCTGCGCACCCATTTTAGAAAGTCAGCTACAGCTTCATCCGCCCTTGCTGTGCTTCAGCAGTGCTTGCAGATTCTGTCTCACTGACTGGTGTGTGATGTCCCCAGGTGTTGGAACTCTACATTGCAGATGTTGGAAAGGATTTGTGAGCAGAAGAGGGCAGTTGGTGACTAGTCTGCCAGCATCAACAAGGTTGTCGGTATTCAGTTCTGACTTGACACATAAGATCTCATGAGTGGACATGGATGTCAGATATATGTACCATCCTCCAAAACTTTGAGGAATCCACCAAGATGGTGAGCGTCAATGACACCATAATTAATGTCTCTATCCTGCTTCTCTGTGTTCGAATATGAATATTTATAGTTATTTATATAGCGTAAACATAATTTCAGTTTAACAGTTTCAAACACAACAGTCCTAAGTAACAATGATAAAAATAATACAATAATTATACAGAAATAAAACGTCTCTGCTTGTGACAGCTTACAATCTACACTAAACAACAATGATAACAATAATTAAACCCCCCCAAAAAATTCCTGCTCGTGACAACTTACAATCTACAATGAGGTGGGGGAGATAAAAACTACAGGGGTGTATTTACAATAATGTATTTACAATTATATTACTGAGGTTAGTAGAAAGTCATCTAGGCCTGAGGACAAGGAGGAGGAGGAGAGCATGGTCAGTCGTCCTCTTGTGAGGACACAGAAGTATTGACTGTTAGCAGTCTTGCGCGCATGGCTGAGTTTATGTTCCACTGCCTTTCCTGTCACCCTCACGTTCTCAAAATTTTGGGTGACGGGCAATACTGATTGGTGACACTTCTAGACCCATGCTACAAGGAGAACTTTATATCTCATATTCCAGAAGCAGACAGGTGTACTAAAATGTTGGAGGACCAGAGGGCCCTTCTTGCGGAATTATTTAAAAAATTACCATATGAAAATGCTGGCAGCAGAGGTCACAGTTCGTTGGCCAAGCATGGAGTACAGGTGAGAGAGACACAACTCAAATCCAGCAGAGGCAGTGGAACACTGGCAAAGTTCGAGGAGAGTTTTCTCAGACCCTATCATCGCCCTGGCCCTGAGACACAGGGGACTCTCACAAGGAGTGCAAAGTTTGAGAAAATGCTGAGGGACTACCTTGCTGGCCATACCAACGTCCTCTGTCATTCCTCTGTGCCTTATATTATTGATAAGGGTGCACAACTAATAGGCAAACTAGGCTAAGCAAAGGATGCCGCATCAAGCATGAAATATATGAATGGAACAAGAAGAGAGGAAAAGAATCATACAAGCATGATGAGCAAACCTGATATACAGTATATGATAAAAAAAACTTTATTAGTACCTATTAACAAACAGTTAAAAACATGTAAAAACAGACAACGGTGATATTGATAACACCCTTGGATATAGTATACAATCAATCACAGGATACGCAATACTACAATCTGTATGTAAGCTATGTGAAATCAGACAGGAATAAATACAGTCAAGTAACTCATGCTGTTGTTTTATTTGAGGTTATAAACCATACCAAAAGATAAACACAGTAAGTGTTAGAGTCATGGGTGTATAGATATATGTAAGGATGGGCATTCCCAAGATAATAAACATAGAAAATCATATGACTACAGACAGAAAGTAACATGGTATGTAAAAAGCTTGGGGTATGTGAGATAGATAAGACCCCTAGATTCCATATCTGTGCATTATATAACACACCATGCACCTTGCCACTTCCTCTATAGGGCCGGGATCACACATGCGAGAAACACATCCATGTCTCACATGTGCAGCCACATAGAAATACATGCAGCCGCACGCTCCACTCCTGAGTGCCAACAGCAGTGCCGAGTATTAACATGCGAGACTCGGACGTGTTTCTCGAATGTGTGATCTCGACCTAGAATGGAGACCCTAAACCCATGGTGCTTAGATGGCTCCTGAGGGAGCTGACAAATGCAATTCAGACCTATGCTGCCATCAAGCTATTCATGTTCCTCCTAAAAAAATTGGAGGACAGAGTAGAGTGCAAATTACCTACAGAAAGAAAATTGTGCTGAAATAGAGATATCCCAGAGTGAGTAAAGCAAACCAAAAAATACAAAATAAAGGATTAAGTACATACTGTTAGAGAATATGCCACTAACTTCCTAAAAGGAAATAAAACAGGCACAGGTGAAAGAACACAAACAGCACAGAGATAAACCCTAGCTGGTCTTTCACTGACTGGCTTAAAATACAGTAGTTTCGTTGGACATCCAAATGAGGCTATCATCAACAGGAAATACCAGCAGGGGAAAGCATTTAAAGGTGCACCCGAAAGGTGATAGGGAAGATAAATGATTAAAAGAAAACACTTATTACCCTAAAGATACAGAAGCAAAGACACCAGAAACTAAACAGGCTGATTAAAGTTGTATCTGCTGTGGTATGGCGGAAAGAGAAGCCAACCACAAAGCAGAAACTCTTGGGCTCAAACCCAGATGCATGATAATTAAAACATTGTATATGTGTATATATACAGGGGAGAAAAACCTCCTCCTGAGGTGTAGTATCCCACTATCAAGGTAAGATAGAAATACCTGACCAGACTCCAATACCTGCACCCAGCACAGACACCTTAGAACAGCAGGGCACTCTATATGACTCCAACTTGGTTCATGAAGGGTGCTGGGAGGTGGGTGGAGTTTAATTGGTAGAAAGTGGGAGAACTGATAGGAAGTTAGGAGCATTCATCAAGTGGGGGAGCAGTGAGAGGACATGTAAGCAGCAGCTCCTGGGTTAGCTGGAGCTGCTGGGAAGGAAAGGAGTAGAAAGAGAGGTTCCCTGGAGGAGAAAGGAACAGGACATGAGGAGGATAGCTGGGGACTGGGGCTAGAGCAGAGCTCTTCCTTAAGCTAAAGCACCAAAGGCTGGGCGCTGGTATCTGAGGCTGTGTTGATACTAATGATCATACAGCAGAAACCAGAGGAATAGGAGCTGTAAATGCTCTATTCCCAACTAAGACTCAACGACACAGTAGCAGATGTTATGGAAATTTGGTTAGGAAAAATCTATCCCTGTGTGTGCTGCGGCCTTTCCCAATTAAACTGAGTATTTTGAGCGCTTAAAGAATGACTCTGTACACTTGGTTACAGGATAACACTCCCTCAATACTCTCAAGGTTTATTGCACATACTGTACATGGTTTTATAATTACGTATAGAAAGGAGTGGTTAGTTTGAGCTTCAATATTATTGGCGGTTTGAGTATATGGAAGTTATCGTGATCTGTGCATGACAGAAGGCTGGATAAGTAACTAAAGTGTAACTCTTGAAGCCAGGCCAAAATTGAGACATTACCTTGGACATCTGGTGTTACTTCCTCTTTTTTGATGTCTGGAAAATACTGAGGAGCTAGTCTGGTTTGAGCTAGCTGTCTCACGGGGTCACTGGGTCATTCTGAGCAATTGATTATAGAGTTCATGTTAGCTGTGATTATATATGAGTATATATGAAATGTATATATTTCCATCACACATGTGTGAGCCAGGATGTGCTTGTAAGAGGTCCCTTAATTAGGCTACAGCTGCCTGGAGTTCTATGGAACAGACAGAAAGAGGAACTTGAGTGCAATTCATAACTTCAAGTACTTCTGATTAGTGCAAGAAAGGAGACGTCAAGGAGACAACCCAAAGTCAGGCATGCCAGATCACCAGTGCGGCCAAATTTGGAGTTTTCGCCCTTAATTTACACGCACGCTTGGAGACAAAGGAGACTGCACACAGGTCGTGGGCAAATCACTTTATCTGACAAAATGAAACACAAGGCAATATTTTATACCATTTACAACAAATATAACTCTATGTAGCCCCCACCTTAACCCAGGGTCATACTTTATTTGCCATGTACCCAGAACATGTTGTGGCTTACTATTGAGAACATATATGAAGAGGAGACTGACAGACTGCTACGTCATGAGAATAAAGTCTAGCAATGAGAGTCAAAAGGCAATTAAAGGCAAACCATTAACTCTTCTATATCATATGTAACTCTTGAAGCAAGGACAAAATTGAGACGTCAGCTTGGACATCTGGTGTTACTTCCTCTTTTTCGATGTCTGTAAAATACCTACCGAGGAGCTAGTCTGGTTTGAGCTAGCTGGTTAACGGGGTCACTGGGTCATTCTGAGCAAATGATTATAGAGTTCATGTTAGCTGTTATTATATATGAGTATATATGCAAGTGAGATCTATATGAAATGTATATATTTCCATCACACGTGTGTGAGCCAGGACGTGCTTGTAAGAGGTCCCTTAATTAGGCTACAGCTGCCTGGAGTTCTATGGAACAGACAGAAAGAGGAACTTGAGTGCAATTCATAACTACAAGTACTTCAGATTAGTGCAAGAAAGGAGACATCCAGGAAGGTCACATATATTGAATGGAATGCTGGAAAGGTGTACTCCATCTACCTGGGAGTTGATTGAGCCCCTCACCTGGAGGACACAGCACAGAAGTGTGCATCGGAAAACAGTGAGTAAAGCTTTGGAACTGCATTAAACTGTGTCTCTGCCTTCTTCCTGCATCAACCTTTCAGCACTGCTACATCCCTTGCCTGAACACTACACTATCTATCTCAACATCTACCACAACTGCCCTGGGACTACAGCTATGCCTGTGGAGAGCTATTACACCTCTGCTGCATCACAACATCTGTCACAGAGTATCTGCACTGCAGCGCTGGTCGCCTCTGACCAGATACCACAGGTGACGTCACAAACTTATCTACAGATAAACTTTATTCAACATCAATCCTCTTATTTTACATGGACACTCAGGGCCACGGACCGGGTCACTGCCACCGCGACACTTCCCCTTTATACACCTGCCCAGTACTGAGTAAGCTCACAGCCCTGGGGATTATCCAATTTTTTACATAATTAATTAGCAGTTTATTCCATGAAGTAAGTGTTTGATGCAATAGATAAACAGAACTTAATATTTGGTACAGAAACCTTTGTTTGCAATTATAGAGGTCAGACATTTCCTGTAGTTCTTGACCAAATATACACACATTGCAGCTGGGATTTTGGCCCATTCTTCAACATAGATCTTCCCCATATCTTCCAGGTTTCGGGGCTGTTGCTGGGCAACATTGTGTTTCAGCTTCTTACAAAAATTTTTTTATTGGGTTCAGGTCTGGAGACTGGCTAGGCCACTCCATGGTCATAAAATGCTTCTTACGTAGCCGCTGATTAGTTGCCCTAGCTGTATTTTTCAGATCATTGTTATGCTGGAAGACCCAGCCATGACCCATCTTCAATGCTCTTACTAAGGGAACAAGGTTATTGGTCAAAATCTCATGATATATGACCCCATCCATCCTCCCTTCAATATGGTGCAGTCATTTTGTCCCCTTCGCAGAAAGCACCCCCAAAGTATGATGTTTCTTCCATCATGCTTCACACTTAGGAAGGTGTTCTTTGGGTTGTAGTCTTCCTTCCTCTTACTCCAAACACCGTGAGTGGAGTTGATACCAAAAAGTTTTATTTCAGTCTCATGTGGCCACATGACCTTCTCCAATGCCTCCTCTGGTTCATACAGATGGTCATTTGCATACTTCAAACGGGCCTGGACATGTGTTGGCGTGACCAGTAGGACCTTATATGCCATGACGGCACAGTGTGTTTCTAATGGTAATGTTTGAGACTGTGGTCCCAGCTCTCTTCAGGTTGCTGACCAGGTCCTCCCATGTAGTTTTGTGCTGATTCCTGACCATTCTCAGAATCTTTCTTACCCCACAAGGCAAGATCATGCATGGAGCCCCAGAACGAGGAAGATTGACAGTCATCTTACCTGTCGTACTTTACCTTACCTTACATCTGCTTACCTATTGTCCAGTAGCCCATATCAGCCATGTGCTGGTCTATAATTTTGTTCCTGCTGTCCTTAGATAGCTTTTTGGTCTTGGACATGGTGGAGAGGTTGGAGTGTGATTAATTGTGTGCTCAGGTGCCTTAAATGAACTGGTCTGTGAGAGCCAGAATTATTGCTGGTTGGTAGGTGATTAAATACTTATTTCATGCAATAAAATGCAATTTAAATACATAAATAAATATTTTAAATTCATGCAATGTGATAGACAAAATCTAAAAATAAAAACCAGACTATCACAGTTGAAGTGTACCTACAATAAACATTACTGACCTCTCCATTCTTTGTAGGTGGGAAAACTTGTAAAATTGGTGGTGTGTCAAATACTTATTTTCCCCACTGTATGTAGGTATGTATAATACATATACTGTATATTTATAGTAGGGATCTGTACTCACTTGGCTGCAGTTGAGGTAGGCACAGGAAGCGGTATTGCTAAAATGTCCAAGCAAGTTTATTAAAACGACATAAACTGATCTGGATGGAAAAACAAATTAACAGCCGTTAACCCGCATTTTATAATAATGCGGGTCCGTCCGCTCAGGTCAGTGTCTTTAGCACACACACAATGAAGGTCTCCAGACCTCCAGCCACAGACACTGAATGAAGCAATTGGCCTCCATTTTATTAGCCAAACCACGCTCCTGGGGTTGAGATATGTGAGTGGTCATTCCCACTCATCTCTT
This sequence comes from Dendrobates tinctorius, assembly GCF_039654945.1. Classification (NCBI taxonomy): domain Eukaryota; kingdom Metazoa; phylum Chordata; class Amphibia; order Anura; family Dendrobatidae; genus Dendrobates; species Dendrobates tinctorius. The sequence goes on from NW_027361766.1 coordinate 36,857,754, forward strand.
ATGAGTGCTCATAATACCCGGCTCTGGAAATGCCAAATAACTCCCTCAGCACAATGCGAGCTGGAGCATAATTCCGAGCTCAAATCACTGCAGCTAATAGCTGCGATTACACATATCTCCCCTCCAGGACTCGCCCGGCGGCCATCTTACTATATGTAAACAGTATGTATATATATATATATATATATACTGTATGTGTATATTTATATATATTTTTTTTTCCTTGGTATTGATACCTTAGTCTATTATTCAAGCTGGCAAAATAACAGAATAAGAGAAAAAGCAGAAAGGATTTTATATCTGAAACGTCGCCACGCCATTGGGCATTAAGGTTCACTTTTTTTTATATTTTTTGCGCTGTTTTGTCAGAATACCTACTTCACATGATCATTGGCATAGCATTCTAGAACATGCTTCTGTCAGTGTAATATCATGACTGACTTTGCAAAGTAGTAAAGTAATTAGCTCACAAGGCAAAATTGGGGTGATTTGCTAAGATATCTAGGAATATATTCACAACTTTTTTTAGGAATAATTTTTTCTTTTTTTAAATATTCCCACAGAACACCTTTAAAATTATACAATCTTTTGGTGCTGTCTCCCACAGAGAGAAGCCAGAGTAGCACACTGTCTAGTTAAGTACAGCCCGCACACCTTGCTTTGGTTGATGCTGTGGGTTGACAGCAAAAATCCCTAATACAGTGAAAAAGAAAACTTATTATATTGCAATTTATTTTTCTGACAATGGAAGTATACTTTACAATATTTTGCGTCTCTCTCTGTATTTATCCATTTTTATGCTATAACGTTTGGAATTATGAATAAAGATTCATATCCTTTGTTTTAGCAGCATCAAAAAAAATACAGTAATGACCCATACAAATGTAATGTAAGGTATTGTATGCTTCATTCACATGTATGAGATTTAATTAATCTCGAGTGACTTGACATTTTTCACACCATTGGCTTATAAATACAAGGCAGTAATACCATTGCTACATTCCAACAGCGTCAGCATTAGAGAGGTTTGTCTACTGTATTTTTTTATATTCTGCTCTCTAGAAATTATATTTTTCCTACATGTTATCAATATTATTTCAAGAATTGAAAATTTTAATAGTAATATTTTTAGGAGTTATTTCTAGGTGCTACAAATACTGTACATATATATCACCCACTGGAGAACATTTATTGTCACATGAAATATATTTGTTATCTATGTGCTATGTTATCATGGTCCTAGTTAATATTTCAATTTTAATATTTTCTGATTTTCCAGGTTGTAAACATATAATATTTCACATCAGATGGACCTTTATCTTCTCTTTAAAGCAATTGGATTTTTCCTACTTGTGATCATTGGGATTCCAGGAAACATTTTCATTGTTTTACAATTTACCTCAATCAAAATCATTGAGAAGAAGCTTCTTCCAACCAATATAATACTGACCATGTTGGCCACAGCCAATCTTCTAGTTATCCTTTCTCGAATCATTCCACAATTTCTTAACACGATCGGTATAGAGAATTTGCTTGATGATACGGAATGCAAATTTGTCATTTTTACTTACAGGGTAGGTAGGGCCATGTCTATTTGTGTCACCAGTCTACTAAGTTGCCACCAATGCATTCTGATTGCCCCATCAACTAAATTATGGACCTTCCTAAAACAGAAAGTCCCACAAAATGCCTTGACCATAATCATTATTTTCTGCTACATCAACCTCTCAATGTATCCTTACAGTATTCTTAATGCACATACCAGGAGGAAAAATGTGACCTCTTCGCCATATACTCTTCACTTGGTATACTGTGACGCAGATTTTCTAACCTACATTGCATACATTGTCAATGGAACTTTTTATAGCATTCGGGACTTTATTTTTGTGGGACTGATGGTGATCGCAAGTGTTTACATAGTTTACACATTGCTTCAGCATGAGAAAACTGTGAAAGGAATCAGGAGTTCGGACAGAGGTAAAAAAAGATCAACTGAGTACAAAGCTTCAAGAGCGGTCATTTTATTAGTGGCACTTTATGTGGTACTTTTTGGACTAGATAACGCAATGTGGATTTATACATTAACCTTGTCTAATGTAAGCCCTGACATGAATGACATCCGGATCTTTTTAGCATCCTCTTATGCGACATTAAGCTCCATAGTCATTATTGTAACCAATCCTAAACTTAAGCACAGCTGGAAATATTCATACAAAAAGTGGTCTATTCACAAAGGGTCAGGAAATAATGAACTTGTGTTCTCTGTAAGTAAATAGCTCTGGAAACAAATGTGAATTTTGAAATTTCACAAAGTATTCTTCCATTATATCTATTTAGCTGAAGGAAAATCACTGTTTGAAAGTTTTGTTTTCTCCTTCAGAGGGTATATGATCTCATTATCCTGTGTTCAACCTCTATGTATGTACAATATATATGAAACCGATATATGTCATATAGTTGTATATGTCACCTCTTTGTGTTGCAGTATATAATATGCAATAACTATACTTCTTTCAAGGAAGTCTTTAGTACATTATGTTAAATTTTTCAATATATACCAGGAGTAACCAATGAACAATCTTTTGGAATTTGTCAGGGCCATTGAACCTTAAAGAGAATCTTTCATCAAGGTTATGCATATTAAACTAAATCTATGTCCATACTGGAGTGGTTTTACTGATTTAACCCCTTTCCGACATCAAGCTTAATAATACGCCGATGTTGGACACCCTCTCTTTGATGTGGGCTTTTCCGGCACATGTCAGCTGTTTTGAACAGCTGACATGTGCCTCTAACAGTAGCAGGTGGAATCGCGATCCACCCGTGGCTATTAACCCGTTAAACGCCACTGTCAAACTCTCACAGCGGCATATAACACGCTCTTCCGGCAAGTTCACCGAAAATCCGCCAATCGGTAACCCACGTCACATGATCGTGGGTTACAAATGGATTGGCATGACAACCAGAGGTCTCCTGTAGACCTCTATGGTTGTCACTGGTGGATTGACCGGTGGTCGGCGCTCATAGCAAGTCAGCAATTTTGCTACATACAGGCGATCTGATCATTGCCTGTATGTAGCAGAGTCGATCAGTTTATGGCAGCTTCCAGTTTCCCATGGAGACTATTGAAGCATTCCAAAAATAAAAAAAGTTTTAAAAAATGTAAAAAATATAAAAAAATATAAAAATTCAAATGACCCTCAATAAGAAACAATAAGAAAAAAAAACCAAACATACACATATTTGGTATCACCGCATTGAGAATTACCCGATCTATCAATATAATGAAAGAATTAACCCGATCAGCAAATGGCGAGCGATAAAAATCAAAACGCCAGAATTATGTTTTACTAGTCACCACAACATTGTGTTAAAATACAATAATGGCCGATCAAAAGATCATATCTGCACCACAATGGTATCACTAAAAATGTCAGCTTGGCATGCAAAAAACAATCCCATACTCAACCTGAGATAACAAAAATGGATACGATGAAAAAGGCAAAGTGGAGGGCACCATCACCAAATATCTATCAAGTACATGGGATCTGCCAGAAGCATGTGGAACCACTGAGAATAATTCAAAAGAAAAGAGCATGCTGCAACAGCAGTCACCAAAAGAGAATTAGTGTATATGATACAAAAATACATATTTTATTGAAATATGCAAAACAGACAAAATTTAAAAACACTTAAAACCAAAATGCCTAGTTGAAAAAAAGGTAGGGGTACCACCCCTCATACCTAAGTACAAATGATGTCATACATGTAAATGGCAATTTTTTGGCACCTGAGAATAGAATGACAAAACATCACAATGAAAAAATACTGTATAGTAATATAACCATTATTGGCTACATGTAACCAAGGTCACACCATAAACCCCCTATAAAAGTATTGTAGACCAACTATGAGCAGATCAAAAAAATGTTAGAAAAGATTTTTTTGTGTTAGACAAAATAGTATATGTATAACCTCCAGTAGAGGGACCAATATGCGTCCAAATAGAACAATCTGTTCAATAATAGGTCACCCTGAACAACACAAGATGCAGAGAATAAGAGGGGAAGAGAAAGCAACCGCAGTAACAGCTAAATGCTGTCAAATAAGAACTATCCCACAGAGTCAAAAATGTCCAAAGGGAAAAAAACAATAAGAGTAAATGGCAAGCAGTGTCCTGGTGGGCACCTGCTGAATAAAGTACCCTCCTAACTACACATACCATCCTGATAAGGAAGGGTTTCTGCGGCGCGACATCAGATTATCAATCAAAGTGCCAAGAGGTCAGAGGGGCATGGGGACCCAACACGTGTCACCACACAAGGTGGCTTCATCAGGGAAAAGTACAACCATTCATGCATATTCCTAAGTTTAAACAGACCTATATAACAAGAAATCATTATCAGCTGCGGGAGGTTACTGCGGTATAGCCGGAAGTAGTGGCAGCGTTCGAAAAGATGTAATGTGCAGGTGTCTTGTGGCTAATTAGCGTATCGGGCCACAATATTCTGCGCATGCGCCTGCAGTTAAGATGTCGCTACAAACAAGGCAGTATGCATTGATAATTATGCATGTTCTTTATCAATTTTGCTGGCTTTTCACAGATCATCTTATCTCTGCGCTCATTTTTATCATGCTGGTTCACCATCATGTATGACTGCTGCTTTATTTGCATCTTGCATCTTGCTGTAAGCAAATGGCACATGCGCAATGTATTGGGGCTGTATATGCTAGCTGGAATTAGGGAGTTCATACCATTATCCATCATGTGGGACTTCAACATCCCCATTGACACCCACCAGCAAACTGCCTCCAAACTCCTGTCACTTACCACATCCTTTGGACTTACTCAGTGGTCCTCCACAGCCACCCACACAGATGGACATACATTAGACCTCATCTTCACCCGCTTATGTTCCCTATCTAATCTCACAACCTCTCCCTTCTCCCTATCTGACCACCATCTACTCACCTTCTCATCCTTGTCCTTCTCACCTGCCCCCCATGTCCAGCCACTAGCACATCCTCGCAGAAACCTTGCACACCTAGACATTCACAGACTCTCAGACTCTCTTCTACCTCTGTCCTCCATATCTTCACTCTACAACATGGACAGTGCCACCGATTTCTACAACGCCACCCTCACATCAGCCATAGACTCAGTCGCTCCTCTCATGCATGGCAAAGTGTGACAAACCAATAGGCAACTCTGGCACAACAACCTCACCAAAAATTTCGACAAGCATCCAGCGTCTTGGAGCGGCATTGGAAGAAAACACGACTGCCAGACGACTTCACTGCTTTCAAACAAGCCACACTTGTCTTTAAATCAGCCTTCACCTCTGTTAAACAGACCTATTTCACAAACCTTGTATCTTCATTATCCCACAACCCAAAACAACTGTTCAGCACATTTAACTCTCTCCTCCATCCAGCACTGCCACCTCCAACTCCCCTCATCTCTGCTGAGTACTTTGCCACCTACTTCAAAAACAAGATCGACCAAACAAGGCAAACCTTTACAGTTCCACCACCCAAACCACTCCACATACCAGACCTCTGCCCTTCCCTAATAACCTCCCTCTCCAACATCACTGAAGGAGAGCTTACTCATCTCCTTTCCAAATCACACCTCACCACCTGTGCACTTGACCCCATCCCTTCCCACCTGCTCCCCAACCTCACTAACATGATCATTCCAGCCCTAACCCATCTCTTCAACCTATCCCTAACTTCTGGTACCTTCCCCTCAGCCTTCAAACATGCCACCATAACACCCATCCTCAAAAAATCAAACCTTTACCCAACTGCTATGCCCAGCTATCGCCCCATATCAGTGCTCCCGATTGCTTTCAAACTCCTTGAACAGCATGTCCATGCTCAACTTTCCTCCCACCTCTCATCTAACTCCCTCCTTGACATCCTGCCATCTGGCTTCTGCCCCCACCACTCCACTGAAACTGCCCTGACCAAAATTACTAATGACTTACAGTCAAAGCTAGCAATTTGTTCTCCATCTTCCTCTTTCTCGACCTGTCCTCTGCCTTTGACACAGTTGACCACTGCCTACTGCTACAGATTCTTTCTTCCCTTGGCATCAAAGACCTTGCCCTGTCCTGGATTTCCTCATACCTTTCTGACCGCACATTCAGCATTTCCCACTCCCACACTACCTCCTCATCCCGCCCCCTCTCTGTTGGAGTCACCCAAGGCTGTGTCCTGGGACTCCTACTTTTTTTCATCTATACTCTTGGCCTAGGACAACTCATAAAGTCCCATGGCTTCAGTACCACCTGTATGCAGATGACACTCAGATCTACCTCTCTGGCCCAGATGTCCAGAATCCCGGAGTGTCTATCAGCCATATCTTCCTTTTTCACCTCTCGCTTCCTAAAACTCAATGTAGACAAAACTGAACTCATTATCTTTCCTCCATCTCATGTACCTTCCCTACCCGATCTATCTATTATGGTAAACGGCATCACGCTCTCTCCAGCAAGTGAAATCCGCTGCCTCGGAGTAACTCTCAACTCTGTCCTGTCCTTTAAACCACACGTCCAATCTCTTGCCACCTACTGTCGCCTCCAACTCAAAAATATTTCCAGAATCCATCCCTTCCTCAGCCCTCATCATCTCCCGCCTTGACTACTGCAACACTCTCCTCTGTGGCCTCCCTGCTAACTCTCTTGCACCACTCCAGTCTGTCTTCATATCTGCTGCCCGACTAATCCACCTCTCTCCTCGCTACTCCCCTGGCTCCCCCTCTGCAAATCCCTCCATTGGCTCCCAATTCCCCAACAAATCCAGTTCAAACTACTAACACTGACCTACAAAGCCATCCACAACCTTTCCCCTCCCTATGTCTCTGAACTAATCTCCCAATATCTTCCCTCACGTAATCTTCAATCCTCCCAAGACCTCCTACTCTCCTCCACACTTATTCGTTCCTCACACAACAGCCTCCAAGATTTCTCCCGACTATTCCCTATCCTCTGGAATGCCATGCCTCAACACGTCCGATTATCCACCACCCTCGGATCCTTCAAACGGAACCTGAAAACCCATCTTTTCAGGAAAGCTTACAGCCTGCAATGACCATTCTGCCGCTTCACCACCGCCTGAGCTGCCGCCTCATCACCACCAGAGCTGCTGCACCCCCAACCTTCGGTCTCTTCCCCACTATCCCGTAGATTGTAAGTCCGCAAGGACAGGGTGCGCTCCCCTCTGTACCAGTCTGTCATTGTAAATTTGTTTACTGTTAACGATATCTATAACTTTGTATGTTACCCCCCTTCTCATGTACAGCACCATGGAATTAATGGAGCTATATAAATAAATAATAATAATAATTATCCTGCATCAATCTTATTGGCTGATATATGTTTCTATTATCCACGGACTATATTAAGTTGTGTATTGCTTTATTACACTTACTAGTGATAGGCGAGCACTAAAATGCTTGGGTGCTCATTGTTCGGGTCGAGCAAATTGGAATACTCGGGTACTCGGACAGAACAACGAGCCCAATGTAAGTCTATGGGAGACCCGAGCATTTTTGCCGGAATCCCCCCGGGGTCCTTTTAGGCTCTAAAAACGTCTGGAAATGATGGAAACACTGCTCAAATGACTCAGGGACATCATGAAGACCGCTGTTGTGAGCTCTCTTGATTTGACTTCTGAGTCGGGACTCCCTCTGGTGGTTACTGTGGGTAGTGGAGCTGGCCGAAGTCTGCCACCTGACGACGATGATTGGAAATCAGGGTTTACTGACTGGAGTATTTACGTATTTAAGTGAGCAGGCTTCCTTCAGTGGCTACTGGTGATTAGTTTCTTCCTGTGCATTCTGAGGTCTGCTGTCTCCTTCCTGATCCTGCATTTTTTGCCTCTTTCTGCTTTGCTGTGAGGGTTCAGTGTGCTCCCTGCTGGGGCAGTGCTGGACCCCGCTCCATGTGTTTCAGCTTGTGTCAGTTTGTTCAGTCCCCTGTTATATTAGTCTCTTTTGCTTTGCTGCCAGTTCATACCAGAATGCTGATATAGTGGGGGAGAGGTCATGAGACCTCAGTGTTTTTTTGTACATAAGACGTGTTGGATTTTTTAGGGGTTTTGCGTGATTGCAGACAGTGTCTTTCCTTTCCTGTCTTATCTAGTCAGTTTGGGCCCCATCATTTACTCAGTATACTATCTGCCTGCATTTGTGTCTCATCTTGTCTCACCAACAATATATGTTTGGGGGCTCTCTATTCCTTTGGGGTTCTACTCCAGGGCAGTTTAGATTTCACCTTTCTTGCTTTAGGCTTAGTTAGCTCTCTGGCTGTGCCGAGGTGTCTAGGGCATCGTAGGTATGCCCCACGGCTACTGCTAGCTGTGTTGTTAGGATTAAGGGTCTGCAATCCGCTAAGTTACCAACCTTTCTGGTTTCCTGGTGGCCTAGCCTATTCCTGCCATCCTCCTCGGTGACCAGTTCATAACATACCACCCCTGGAAGCATTCCTGACTCCAAATTCACAGCTTTAAACAATTTTCTCAGAGTTTCATGCCATTTTTACCGGTGCACCAAAAAACATACCAAAACGAAACCAAAGTGGATTTTGCTGGGAAATATTTTAAGGTACATCCTTTCCAGGTTAATGACTTGTACAATATATAAGTCAAAGTAATTAACCCCAGACCAAAATGTTCCTCCACCACTTGGGCTATGTTCAGACGCAGAGTTTTTGAAGTGTTTTTCAACTTTAAAATTGTAAAATTTCTATCAACCAAAACAAATGTATTCACTGGGAAATGTCATTGTAACATTTAACAACCCTAGCTGGCCATGTGGTGTTTCACACATAAGCAGACGCATCTTGTTTCATTTATGAAGGAGGGACTCTTAAAGTCACAGAGACTATTTTTACAGGGGCATCAGGCAGCATTTTCTATTTCCATACACTTTTCTTATGCATTGACAGCAAGGCCTGCCCTACTGCTGAGTCATATGTACCCCAATAAGCCTTTCAACCCATATACTGAATGGGCCCAGGAAAATCCACTTCACATTATGCATTTTGTACTCCCATACTCTTTTCTTATGCATTGACAGAGAGGCCTGCCCTGCTGCTAAGTTATATGCACCCTAATAAGCCTTTGAACCCACATTCTGTATGGGCAGAGGAAAGTAGGAATTAGTCCCACCGGTAATGGTATTTCCAGGAGTCCATAATTACAATACCACCAGTAGGTTGTCCTTCTTATCCTTGATAGGGACAGGAACACAGAAGAGGTTAAACTGCCCCTCCCCACTAACACCCTTCAGTGATTTTCTAAGTACCACACCAGGATGTATGCAACACAATTTCTTTGAACTTCCATCTACACATGTTACATCACATATCAGACTAGAAGTCCAAAGGAGGCTATATAAGGGGTGCTGTCATGATGGACTCCTGGAAAAACCATTACCGGTAGAACTAATTCCTACTTTCCAATTACTAATTACTCCAACTAGGCTGGGATTACAGCCTGGAGGACTTTTCTCCCAAAGGCTGTTTGAAGATTTACCGTAACATTTAATTTATAATGTTTGTAAAAGGTATTAAATTTAGACCAGGTTGCGGCCTTGCATATCTGGTCCATGGATGCTCCCGTGCTCTCTGCCCATGAGTTAGAAACAGCTCTTAGAGAATGGGCCCTAAGGTTTTCTGGCAGAGTCTCCCCTGCCGACACATATGCTGCACTGATAGTTGACTTCAACCATCTAGCCAGGGTACCTTTCGATGCCTTCTTCCCTCTGTTTTTGCCTGCCATTTGGATAAAGAGGTTAGAGTCTACTCTCCTGTCTTTTGTGAGCTCTAAGTATTGGAGGACGGCTCTTTTAACGTCCAAGAGGTGGAGAGAGCGTTCTTTCTCATTGTTGTAATTCAAAAGCAGGTAGCACTATTTCTTGACTCCAGTGGAAATCTGTAACCACCTTGGGAAGAAAGGCCGGATTTAATTTTAAGATGATGCAGTCTTCCTGGATCTTCAAATATGGATGCTCTATAGACAGGGCCTGAATCTCCCCTATGCGTCTAGCAGTAGTTATTGCTACTAGAAATAGGGTTTTAAATGTCACTGATTTAAAAAGGGCCCTGCTCTAGTTGTTCATATGGATTCTTGCATACCTCATTTTGGACCAAACTGAGATCCCAAGGTGGTATTGAGCTATGGATTGTGGGTCTCATACGCTGTGTGGCTTTTATGAACCTCACTACCCAGGGATGATTGGCTAGGGGAAAGTCAAAGTATGACCCAAAGGCTGACACTTGTACTTTCAGCGTACTAGGCCTTAGTCCTCTGTCAAAGCCCTCTGGAAGAAAGTCAAGAATATGAAGAATATTTGGACCCTGGGTGACTGATACTGGCACCTTACATTGAGAACAGAATGTTTTCCAGATTTTCCGGTATATGGCTGAAGTTACCGGCTTCCTACTATTCTGCATAGTAGATATTACTGGGTCAGAGAGTCCCTTTGATTTTAGGATCTCCGCCTCAGGATCCAGGCCGATAGCTGTAGCATTTCTGGTCTCTGGTGCACTAGGGGTCCTTGAGTTAAAAGGTCCCGTCTCGCTGGTAGTAGTATCGGATCTTCCCGTGCAATCCATTTTAGTAGGGAGAACCAGCTTCTTTTGGGCCAGTAAGGAATAATCAATATTACTTGTGCTTTGCTTTCCTGGATCTTTCTTAAGCCCCCTGGTATTAGAGGGAATGGTGGTAAGGCGTAAGCGAGCTCCATGTCCCATTCCTGAGCCAAAGCGTCTACTCCTTTTGGGCTGTCTGCCAGGTTGAGAGAAAATAATTTTTTTGTTTTTGAATTTTTCTTTGTGGCAAATAAGTCAATTTCTGGTGTCCCCCCGTGTTGGGATAGCTGTCTGAGGACTTCCTTGCTTAGTGACCATTCTGAAGGTTGGACCTTCTCTCTAATCAGGAAGTCCACTACCTGATTTCTGGATCCCTTAAGGTGGACTACCGTAATTGATGTTATCGTCTGTTCTGCCCAGAGAAAGATTTTGTGTGCTAGGTCCTGTAAGTGACGTTGTCTGGGGCTTCCATGATGTTGGAGGAAGGCAACTGTAGTTGAGTTGTCCGAGAAGATCTTGACATTCTGACCCCTCAGTTCTCCTTGGCATGTCTTTAGTGCCTCCCAGACCACTCTGAGCTCTCTGTAATTCGAGTACCGGTTGCGTATTGTTGAGGCCCCATGTCCCTTGGAGTTATCGACCTTTCATGTGAGCTCCCCAACCTCTGAGACTGGCGTCGGTAGTGATGTTTGTACATGGCAACAGTCTCCAGGGTCTTCCTTTTCCAAGGTTTGTGTTTTCGTCCACCAGGATAGGGACTGCTTTCCTTCCTCGGAGAGTCTCATGTTTTTGTCCAGTGATGTTGCTCTGCCATCCCAGGTCTGTCCACTGTAAACTTGAGATGCATGAAGTCATGAGACCCAGGACTCTCATGGCCTTCCTTATGGAGACGTACTTGCATCTCTGGACCATCTGGACCTCTTGTTTGATTGCCTGCTGATTGTGCAGGGGAAGGAAGGAACATTCTTTTCCCAAATTTAGTATGACTCCGAGAAACACTTTCTCTCTTTCTGGCTTTAGACTTGACTTCTTCCAGTTTATTACCCATCCTAGGTTCTGTGGGATTGATACGGTGGATGCAAGGTCCTGCTCCATCTGTTGTGGAGAATCTGCCACTAGCAGCAGGTCATCCAATTATGGTATGATGAGGGTATTTCTTTCCCTTAGATGGGCCATGATCTCTGCTATAAGCTTTGTAAATATCCGGGGCGCTGAGGCAAGTCCGAATGGTAAGCAGCGGAACTGGCAGTGCTGCATCCTCCCGTGATCTTTTATTGCGAACCTGATGAATTTCTGGTGAGATATGTGGATGGGCACATGATAATAGGCACTTTTTAAATCTAGGGTGCTCATGACCAAGTCCTTCTTTATTAATGGTATGACTGCTTTCAGAGATTCCATCTTGAATCTCTTGTAGGTCACCCACTGATTTAGTGGTTTTAGATTTATTATGGCTTGGTATTCTCCTCCTGGTTTTTTTTATGGAGAATAATGTTGAGTAGTGACCCTGAAATCTCTGAGCATGGGGAACCCAAGTTATGTCATCTATCTCTACTAGGTCTCGTACATCCTTTAACAGTCTTTGGTGGGTCACCTGAGACTGGGTCTGGGTTAAACAGTATCTCCTGGGCGGTCGCTCGGTGAACTCGATTTTGGAAGCTTCTGCGACCATATTCCGAATCCACGGGTTTTGTGTAATATCCTGCCAGTTGTTTTGGAAGTACCTGAGTCTTTCTCCTATCTTCCTGGCGTCATTCTCTGGTAGGTCTTGCCTTCAGCTCTTGAGGAGAACTTCTCCCTCTTCCTCCTTTTGGGTAGCTCCACCTACCAGACTTTCCCTTTCCCTTATAGTCCTGTCTGGGATGGGAGCAGTTCCTCAGAAAGAAAAAAAGGCATTCGTTTAGGCTTTTTCTCTGGAAATCCCTTCTTTTTGTTGGAAGCTTTCTCAAGTAGCTCGTCCAATACAGGCCCGAAAACGTGGAGTCCTGAGAAGGGTATAGAGCACAGTTTGTTTATTGACTGAGTGTCTCCTGTCCAAGATCTCAGCCACAGCGCTCGTCTTGCTGCATTAGACAGGGCATTATTTCTTGCGGCAAAACGTACTGATTACGCCGAGGCGTCCGCCATGAAGTCGGTAGCCATTCTCAGGAGAGGTAGTGATTTTAGGATCTCCTCTCTTGGGTTTTGTCTCTAATCTGGTCTTCTAGCTTGCTCACCCATAAGCTCATTGATCTGGCTACCTAGGTGGCTGCTATGTTAGCCTTCATAACGGCTACTGATGCTTCCCAGGCTTTCTTGAGGAGGTCGTCTGATCTCTTATCCATCGGATCTTTCAGGCTGGATGAATCCTCGAAGGGGATAGCCGTTTTTTTGATACTCTAGCTACAGGTATGTCGATCTTTGGAACTGTCTCCCACACTTTTGTCTCTTCTGGATCAAAAGGAAGACGGTACCTGAAGTCCTTTGGGACTATCAGTTTCTTCCCCGATTCATGCCATTCTTCCAATATCATCGCTGTTATATGTTTATTAGCAGGAAATACTGTATTTCTGCGGGCTCTCAGCCCGCCGAACATCTCATCCTGGGTTGTTCGTGGTTCTGTGGAATCTTCTACATTCATTGTATTTCAGACTGCCTGTAGGAGTGTGTCCGTGTCTTCTGCGGAAAAGAGGTATCTCTTCCTTTCTGCTGGATGAACTGCTGAGGAACGTTCACCGGAGTCAGGATCGGAGTAGTCTGACACCTCTCCTTCCTCAGAACTCTGTTCCAGCTCCCATTTGGGCCTCTTAGGATGTGGGGACTGTGCTGGTACAAGCGATGTGACTGTGGACTGCTCCTCCTCTCAGATCATAGATTTTATATTGTCCAGGAGTGAGGACTGCTCCTGTCTGAGGAGTCCTGATATGCAGTCCTCACATCATTTTTTTGTATGTCCCGACAGGAGCCTGGCCGAGCATAGGGGGCATTTATTAGGTTTCTTCCTGGTGGTCGAGGTGATTGCTTAGGTGCTTATTTGGCATGCAAAATATATATAGGAAAGAGGGTCCTGTGTGTCTGTGTATGGAGACCTGTAAGGGACCCTACAAACCCCTTTACTCACATGGTCCAGAGCTGGCTCTAGGGACTGGACGTCTGGACAGCTACCACCTTCCATCTCTACTGAGTCAGTGTGCTGTCCGTCAGTGTGTCTTAAGTAGTTGCCTTACCCGGCTTCAAGACATCTGATTCGTCCTCCTTCCGAGCCCAACTGCTGCTAATGACGTGGCTGGCTTGCTGCGCACACTCCCCGTGCGCCGATCTGCGCGGGTCTGAATCCCACCTTTCCCAACTCCCCTCCATGCATGGGGCGCTTGCATCCATGCGACGCTGGCTTCAGTGGGATCCTTGTTTGCCCGGGACCGCGTCGAGCTGGGCGCCACCATGTTTTCCTTGCCCCGCCCCCGGAAGTCATCACCGGCACGCCCCTCGATGATGCAGCGCACCGGAAATCCAGGACACGAGGCGCCGGCGTCCTGCAGCCTGGAGCAGCAACTGCCGCGGCACAGAGCCCTCTGAGGGGATGCGGTCCCATGGGGTGCAGCCAGCTCGACCCCAGCGCTGAGGGACCTCCAGCGGTATCAGCACTGCTGCAGAGGGGCTCCGTCCTGCCTCCTCCGCCGTCGAACCCTCTGGAGAGGGCACCACTTGTCCCGGGAGCTCCTGCTCCTCCGGGTCCCGATGCTTCCACGCCGGCCTAACAGGTACTCCATGCACTGCTGCGCTGCTCTGCATCTGTCCCTGATAGGGACAGGAAAACACTGAATGGTATTAGTGGGGAGGGGCTCTTTAACCTCTTCTGTGTTCCTGTCCCTATTAAGGATAAGAAGGACAACCTCCTGGTGGTGCTGTCAGGAGGGACGTCAAGGAAAATCCACTTCACATTATGCATTTTGTACTCCCATTCTGTTTTCTTGCCTCTTTGCCACAAAGATTTCCTTGTATATATGTAATATGTACTTGGCGATAATAAATTAATTGATTGATTGATTGATTGATTATGAATTGACTGCAAAGCCTGCCCTGCTACCAAGTCATTGAACCCACGTACTGGATGGGCACAGGAGAATCCACTTCAAATTATTCATTCTGTACTCCCATACTCTTTTCTTATGTAATGACAGCAAGGCCTGCCCTGCTACCAAATCATATGCACCACAATAAGCCATGGAATCCACATACTGGAAGGCCACATAAAAACTCACATCACAGTCTTCCGTTGGTCCTGCCATACATTTTCCTTATGCATTGAATGTAAGGGTGCCTTGACCCAAATTTGCAAGAACCACAATCCCCTCTCCTCCCCGAAACATTGAGAAGGGCCTCCTAAAAGAATGTCCGATTACAAAGGAGCCGGTCTCCTAGACTCGTAATGCCCATACACGCAGTGCATGGGCTGACAAAAATTTCCCCATGGGGCGTACATTTTTAAAAGTCAAATATGGGCATCATAGACACCCTTGCCAAAAATTGGACTGCCTGTAGCAGCCCAGAACACATTAACCATGGTCATCTAGTGCCAGAGAAGGAGGAGAACTAATGATAAATCATACTGAAATCAAATAAATTAAAAATGTGAATCCACCTATATAAGAAAATAACAAAAGGGAGGGGCAAACACAGGTTCATAGATATGAAGCCAGAATGTGTTCAACGAGATATGTTTGTCCCTAGCAGCAGCTTAGTGACAGGGATATAAATAAAAACATAATCTAATAGGATTTCACTATTTTTATATTGGAGAGGTATACACTAGGTCATAAGAGGATGTTCCACAGATAGGAAAAATGGAAAATATAAGAATAAATTGGAAGAATATACGTACATCTCATTTGTATGAGAATTACCCCAGGGGAGTAACATTTATTTTGGTTTAAAATTAGTAAATGGCATCATAACACCCTTGCCAAAAATTGGACTGCCTGTATCAGCACAGAACACGTTAACCCTGGTCATCTAGTGGCGGAGAAGGAGGAGACATTGATGAAGGGCTCACTACAAACTAGGCCCAATGTTAAGGAGGGGATCTCCTAGACTTGTAACACCCATACACGCAGTGCATGGGCTGACAAACATTTCCCCATGGGGGTCACATTTTTTAAAAGTCTAATAGGGGCATCATAGACACCCTTGCCAAAATTGGGACTGCCAGTAGCAGCACAGAACACGTTAACCCTGGTCATCTAGTGGTGGAGAAGGAATAGATATAATGATAAATCATACCGAAATCAAACAAATAAATTAAAAATGTGAATCCACCTATGAAAGAAACTAACAAAACGGAGGGGCGAACACAGGTTCATAGATATGAAGCCAGAATGTGTTCAACGAGATATGTTTGTCCCTAGCAACAACTCAGAGACAAGGATATAAATAAAAATATAATCTAGCATTTCACTATTTTTATATTGGAGAGGTATACACTAAGTCATAAGAGGATGTTCCACAGATAGGAAAAATGGGAAGAAGATACGTGCATCTCATTTGTATGAGATTTCCCTCTGGGAGAGTAACATTTGTTTTGGTTTAAAATTAGTAAAGGGCATCATAAAAACAACGTTGTCATAAATTGGACTGCCTTTGGCAGCACAGAAGACGTTAACCCTGGTGATCTTGTTTCGGAGATTGAGGAGACATTGACGAAGGCCTCAGTAAACACTAGGCCCAATGTAAAGGAGCGGGTCTCCTAGACTTGGAAAGCCCATACATGCAGTGCATGGGCTGACAAACATTTCCCCATCGGGGTTACATTTTTTAAAAGTATACTATGGGCATCATAGACACGTGTCTCTGAACTAGTGTTCACCTTGCCGAGCCCTGTGAGGTTAGCAGGCTCCCTCACTTGTGTTCTGCGGCTCTGTGCAGTAACAGAGTTCGCTCCTGTACACACCGGGTCAGCGGTTACCCCGCCGGTGTTCATTCAGTGTCCGCCATTACTGAGCAGCAGAACACCATCTCTGCACGGTGGACCCCGGGTTGCGAACGCAACTTATTATTACATTTTATTTGGTGCATTCTGCCAACCCTAAGGCTATGTGCCCACGTAGGTTTTAGGTGCTGCGGATTTCTCCCCACGGATTTTGTAAAATCCGCAGGTCAATAGACCTGTGGTTTACCTGTGGATTAGCCTGCGGTTTAGCCTGCGGTTTCACACCTCATAATGGATAAGGTGTGAAACCGCAGCGGAATCCGCACAAAGAATTGACATGCTGCGGATTGTAACCCGCAGCAAATCTGCGCGGAAAAATCCGCAGTATGTGCATTGCGTTTTCCAGTTTACCATTGAAAACAATGGTACTGTGCAATGCAGCAGAAACTGCTGCGGACCCGCAGGGCCAATACCGCTGCGGATCCGCAGCAGAATCCGCACCGTGTGCACATAGCCTAACACACCAGGCCACAGCCTGAGATAACAGACTGTATTAATTTTTTTATTATATTTGAGATACCAAAGACTGCTGTATATAATGACTGTGACAGCCAGGCCAAAAAAAGGAAACCAACGTAAACTGGCCAAACTTTAACCACTCCCAGATAACAGCTGCCACGAAGATACTGCATCAAAAAATTAGTGGCCTTTTTTTGGTTTTGTGGCCTAAATACTGCTTTATTTCAGCAAAATTAAAAGCGAGAAAGAGAAAAAAGCCATAAACTGGCAACACTTTTACCACGCACAGATAACAGCTGTCACGAAGATACCGCACCAAAAAATGGGTGGACTTTTTTTTGTTTTGTGGCCTAAATAATGCTTTATTTCAGCAAAACTAAAAGTGAGAAAGAGAAAAATGCAGTAAACTGGCAACACTTTCACCACGCACAGATAACAGCTGGCATGAAGATACCACATTAAGAAATGGGTGGATTTTGTTTGGTTTTGCAGCTTAAATACTGCTTTTTTTCAGCAAAATTAAAAACGAGAAAGAGAAAAGAGCCATAACCTGGCAATACTTTCACCACGCACAGATTACAGCTAGCACGAAGATACCGCACCAAGAAATGGGTGAACTTTTTTTGTTTGTGGCCTAAATACTGCTTTTTTTCAGCAAAATTAAAAGCGAGAAAGAGAAAAAAGACGTAAACTGGCAACACTTTCACCATGCACAGATGGCACGAAGATACCGCACCAAGAAATGGGTGGACTTTATTGGGGTTTTGCGGCCTAAATACTGCTTTATTTCAGCAAAATTAAAAACGAAAAAGAGAAAAGAGCCATAACCTGGCAACACTTTCACCACGCACAGATTACAGCTGGCACGAAGATACCGCACCAACAAATGAGTGGACTTTTTTCGGCTTTGCGGCCTAAATACTGTTATATTTCAGCAAAATTAAAAGCGAGAAAGAGAAAAAAGCCGTAAACTGGCAACACTTTCACCACGCACAGATAACAGCTGGCATGAAGATACTGCCCCAAAAAATGGGTGCCCTGTTTTTTTTCCCCTAAATACTGCTTTATTTCAGCAAAAAAGCAGCCAGGGAAAAAAACAAAAAAAAGCCGTAAACTGGCAACACTTTCACGCTGCACAGACAACAGCTGGCACGAAGATACCGCACCAAAAAATAGGTGGTCTTTTTTTTTTGGGGGGGGGGTTAAATACTGCTTGGTTTCAGCAACCATAACCGCCAGGCAAACAAGAGAAAAAAGACGTAAACTGGCCAAACTTTCAGTGTGCACAGATATGATATAAGAAATTCTATATATACACACGTACACTCCCCTGCCTGCCTAACACTGGAATCTATATAATGCTGAATTAGTCCTTAAAAGGACTGTTGGTTTAGCTGGATGTGAAAATTTAGGATGTAAACCCCACACTAACTCAGAAATCCCCAATTTTGACCCTATCAAGGGAGTCGCTCTCCCTACACTCTCTGAATCCGGAGCTGAATGCGCCGAGCAGGGCGGCATCCGGTCCCTCATCCCCTGATGATGCTGTGTGGCCAGCCAATCACTGCACAACCACAATAAAGATTGAAACATGTAGTGGACAATAAAGAACCTTCTAAGAATATCGCTGCAAGATACTTCTTTTCAGCAGCGCAGCCAATTTATAAACAGGTTTTTATCCTGTTTTGGTAAAACCTTTTAGGGCTCATACTCACTTGCAAGAGACTCACACTATTCTCATTCAAGTCTTTTCACATGAAAACCTGGTACTGCCACCGGCACTCACACCGGAGTATGCGGCTGCATTGAAATACATGTAGCGACACGCTCCAGTTCCAGTGCTGGCGGCAGTGCCAGGTTTTCAGGCTAGAGACTCGCACGAGAATCGTGCCAGTCTCTCGCAAGTGAGTATGAGCCCTAAGTAAGAGATTGGGAGACAGGAGGCAGAATCACTAGCTGACCCTAGAAAGGACTCTAAATAAGTGTTTTGAGATCAGACTCCATTGCCTCTGAAAATCAAGAGGCACCATGGGAAATTTACTCCACAGTAGGGGAACCACATCAAAGGTGAAAAAGGATCCAAAATGTGGCACATAAGTTAAACAAGGCATAAACAAGCAGCTCTACATTAGACAAATTTTTGGAATGCTTCTTTAACCCCTTAATAACCATGCAATTTTCTATTTTTGCACTTTTGTTTTTTCCTCCCCATATTCCAAGAGCCATAACTTTTTTTTATTTTTCTGTTTTTATAGCCGTATGAGAGGTTATATTTTGTGGTACGAGTTGTGCATCTGAATGACACCATTCATTTTATCATGTAATGCACTGGAAAGTGTGAAAAAGCTTCCAAGTAAATGGAAATCGCAAAAAAAGTACAATTTCACAAATGGTTTTTGCTTTTTTTTATTTATCATGTTCACTATATGGTAAAACTGACCTAGCAATATGATTCTCCAGGAAAATCAGACATTTATCTGCAACTGTATACTCCTTACATATCAAAATAAGGAAATGGTTGCACTCAGTTGCATTAAGGCATATCAAATATGAAATGTGAATAGCATAATGGCTTTTGGAATTTAGAAAATACATATGAGATACTTAGCACAAAGTTTGGCCAAAAGATGTGAGCCCATTCACCAACGTCAAGGTGATCTCATTGAACGGGTTCCTATACTAACTGCCTAGTGTGAACTAACCTCTGGCTAATAACATGGTAAAGCCTGTATTTATAGGAAGATAGGAACCAAAAAGTGATTGGATGTAATTAAAATCACAGCCTGATGAAGGGCGGAGTGCTCAGTCAGAAAGCTAACATACAAATGACAGAAATGGTTTTTGTTTTTTTTTATTTATCATGTTCACTATATGGTAAAACTGACCTGGCAGTATGATTCTCCAGGAAAATCAGACATTTATCTGCAACTGTATACTCCTTACAGCCTCGATTATTCACCATGCCTCAAGGTATTATTCTTTACTAGATGTCATATCTGTATAATCATGAATATCATCCATTGTTAATGGACTTTGTAGCTAGTATGAATATTGATGACTCTTTATGTGCATTACACCAATATTTAAGTACTGCAATTGTGGATTATTTTTTCCAAATCTACATATTTTTGCTACTCTTGAACAATTACTTTTGTCTTTGCAGCATAATATGACTATTTTTTGTGCTATTGTATTGTACTTGTAGTGCATTTTTTATGTGTAGTCCTGTATCCTGCGCTATGGAGGATCTAACTTTAAGATTCTTTTACCATAATTAAGTGCTTGTTTATAATTTTATATATACAGTACTTAGATCAAAATATTGGCCTTGATATTGCTCATTTATAGTCCATTATAACTTCTGCTTTGCATAATATTAGTTACTTACATAAATACAAAATAAACATTAACTTAATTTAATTAGCATTGTTCTTCAGCATCAAATCTTATGTGCTGGTCTTCTTTGATCCTTTGCCTCTATTATGGTTTTCTGGAGTATTACTTGTGAAGTTCTTTTTTGAGGGTATTTTCATTTTCATCTTCTCTTAGTCTTCGTATGTTCTTAGCCAAATTTCTCCCTCACTCTAATTTGATGTAATAAAACATATTCATTATTAGTTCTACACTCAAGTTTTTCCTCTCCCCCTATTATGAGGCATTCAGTACTGTTACATGCCCTCTGAGGTGTTCTTGAGAAAACATGTTTTAATTTTCACTTATCCACAACTTTGTTCCTCATAAATGTGTGACAAATTGCTGATTTTTGCACAAGTGTAGCTATCAAATTTGGCAATCACACACTCCACATCATTAGTGCAGTCTGTTGGCAGTGGAAACTTTTTGACCATGTACCTTCAATTTTTTTTGTAATCCTTTTGGGAACAATGTTAATTGCAGTTGAAAACAGACAAACAAGTGAATTATATTGTAGTAAAAATAGTTTGGTAAAAGAAAAAATGGCAATGAAACCTATTGTGTGACCACCAGCTATGTAACGTGTGTCCTTGTAGGCTGCAGCATTGGAAGCAGAGGAGAGTACTGGCATTTTCCATGGTCGATCTGAGCCCTTACCCTTTTTTTA
Organism: Dendrobates tinctorius; assembly: GCF_039654945.1. Taxonomy (NCBI): domain Eukaryota; kingdom Metazoa; phylum Chordata; class Amphibia; order Anura; family Dendrobatidae; genus Dendrobates; species Dendrobates tinctorius. The sequence continues at coordinate 36,878,857 of NW_027361766.1, forward strand.
ACTTGGGTAAATAAAAGTTATACTTTAAAGGGAACCTGTCACCCCCCCAGGTGTTTTTAACTAAAAGAGCCACCTTGTGCAGCACTAATGCTGCATTCGGTCAAGGTGGCTCTTTTAGTTGGGGTCCTTTCCACTGCTGAAAGAATCGTTTTTATAATTTGTCACTCATACCTCTAGTATGTCTTTCCCCCCGGACATAGAAGCCTCACAGCCATCAGTCATTTCTTCCATTCTTCTGGGCGCCTCCTCCTCAGCGTTCAGTTATTTACCCGGCACCTGCACTATAATCTTGTTTCTTGGGCATGCGCAGTTAGCGCTGCCCGTCAACTGACATCACATGATGTCTTCCTTCTCGCGCCTGCGTGGACGCATGGCCCGAGATCCCGCCCCGCAGTCTCTTCAGATTTATTCACACTGCGGGGCGGGATCTCGGGCCCCGCGTCCACGCAGGCGCGAGAAGGAAGACATCATGTGATGTCAGTGGATGGGCAGCGCTAACTGCGCATGCCCAAGAAACAAGATTACAGCGCAATGATAGATAAACCGTACTCTACCACACCAATAGGACACATTGCAAAATTTAGCTCCAGTTACTGCAATCAGATTCAATGAGTCAGTTAATAAATTTCTCTTTGCAAATTCAAAAAAGAGGAAAGAAAAGTAGAAAAGATTGATTAAACTTCGTAAATTTGAGCAAGATTAATTTTTATGATGAAAAAACAAAATCCTATTGGAGATACTACAGATAAAATAGTTTAAAATGTTGAACATTGTCCAATAACCTATTTACTAGGCCAAAATGTGGCCCTAAGTTATAACCAATGTGACCTAAATGATAGCCATTAAAGCCGTATGTTGTAAATACAGAGACTATCTTAAATAGATATAAATGGACATTAACCCCAAAAGTAATGTCAGATAACAATCAATAATAAAAACGGTGAAATACACATGTACAGATAATAGCAGATAAATAATGCAGTATTAATATGTTAGTATTAATATTAGTATGCTATGTGCATGTGAATTGGCTCATAGAGAAAGGATCATGTGGTAATGAGAATGGGTCTTCATTCCCTTATGATGTTTTTCTTAATTTATGTTTTGCACTTTTTTTGGTCAGCACTTCATTAATATAAAGGTGGTGTCCACTCCATTGGGATTTTTTGGTAAATTACTTTTTGCATACATAGAAGGGCAAATATATTTTTCTATAGATGGGAAAAAAATAACTAGACAAATCATATGTGGTTTAGCTTTAATTAATCTCTGGTGAAATGGCTTTACATACACTGCATATAAATACAAGTCACTCTTATATCTCTCGGTGAAGAAGTAGATACATTCCAAAAAGGTATGCAAGTAGTCCCACACACTATTGACAATGGTTTCCACTCTGGACTACGATTAATATCAAATATCAGTTCTGCTTTGTCTTTTACCATTCGATTTACCAGGCAGAGGAAGATGATTTTACAATTTTAGTGTTAAGTGTGGTATCAGCATTTTTTCTTTTAACCTGGATCTCATCTTTAGCATATTATTACTTGTTTATTGTATTCTTTTTTGCTACAATGCTGTAAATCCTTAGTTTACAATATTAAGTAGAACCCTTTGTGCAATGGAGGGAAATACAACATAATTTTATTAGTTTACTTATTTTGGACAGAATTGGATAAAAATATTTTTTTATTTATTGCATCATTTCTTTGTATAAGATATAATGGTTATAATGATCTTGAGTTCTTGATCTTAATTATCCTACAGTCACAGAGATTTCAAAGAAAATAAATATTCTAATGACAGGTTCAAAGGAGATAACAGTTCTCAGGCAATGATACTGCACTTGAATGATACTGTACTTGTATTTCCCAGCTGATAAAAAGGAGGAAGAACAGAGTCTATGCTAATATAGGAAAAAGGTAACATTTATTTATTACAAAAAATGACAATAATTTTTTTCATACATATGCAAAAGGAACATATACAGAATAGATGTGAGCAGACACAATTAGCAAGAGTAGAAGAGCATCATAAAGTGACTTAAGTACCCTAAATCGTAACATGGGCGTCCTGTTTCCACATTAAAACATGTTGGGCATAGTAAAAAGTTGCCAATATATCCTAGGGATCAGGTAAGTAAAATGTCCAGGCTCCTCCAGTGTACTGACCACAAAAATTGAAAAACACCACAGACCTGTGCACCAAGTTGTATTGGTCCTAAGCAATGTCAGTAGTTGGTCAGACCCATAGAGAGCATAGGCAATCATAAAAAGAGAAAACCCTAACCCAGGAGATAAGTTAAACCTGAAACTACATAGTCATATAGTGACGTTTTCAAATATAAAAGATGACTAAAATAGATCGTCATGACTTGTTTGGGAGGTGGAAGCAGACAGCCCGATCCTCAACGCACGTTTCAGGGTGGATTTCCTTCTTCAGGGGGCGGGCATTTTACTTACCTTATTACCTTATGTCATTTTTTGTAATAAATAAATGTTACTTTTTTCTATATTAGCATAGACTCTGTTCTTCCTCCTTTTTCTCATTACAATTTGAGTCGCTGCTTTAATGTATCTTCTGCCTAAAAGGGTGATATTTGCACCATTATTGGATAGCTAATTATGATTAATTATTGACAAAGACGGGTCACCGTTGAAACGTTGCCACCTGAGGATTAGTAAAGTATCCACTTTTTTCACATTTAATTTGAGTGCTGCCTATTTTTTTTCCTTTTGTCATTTTGGCTGTTTGGACACTGCTGAATAGGTTTTGCACCTGCTGTATTATTTTGGTAGTGCTGCCCTTTTTTCTTGATTTAATTATGATTTGGAGATTTGTTGTATTATTTGTATTTGCCAGCTGTAACTAATTTTTAGCCTTTATGATATACCTACAGTTGGTGTGATACAAGTTGGAGACCTATGCTCTATCTATTCTATCATTTCTAAACACTGTTTTTCGGTGATTCCTTTGTCTCCCTGTTCATACTGCACCCACACACAAAAATGATACACCATTTGAAAGGTAAACTTGGCCCCTTCAGCAAGAAAATAGCCAAACAAACCACACATCCACGATTTGATCAGAAAATATAGTTTAAACCTTAATTTTCATAAACCTTCAGTAAGGAAAAATGACCTGCAGGTGGCACCATAGTACCCCAAAGCACACTACCAACACATATGTAAACATGCACTGCTTTTTCACTGATTACTTGGCCCCACACAAACACATGATACACCATTTGAAAGGTAAACTTGCTCCTTTCAGCAAGAAAGCAGCCAAAAAAACACACATTCATGATTTTATCACTAAATACAGTTTAAACATTCATTTTCATAAACCTGCAGAAAGACACAATGATCTGCAGGTGGCACCTCAACTGGAAGACATTTTTTGGCCTCTACTTATCAAACCATTTATTTTATTACTAGAGTTGAGCGATACCGTCCGATACTTCAAAGTATCGGATCGGAATGGATCGGCCGATCTTAAAAAAAAGTATCGGTATCGCCGATTCCGATACCGGAAGTCCCATTCAAGTCTATGGGACTTCCGGTATCGGAATAAGAAAAACCCTGTTTTTGCCTTGTACAGCCTCTCTGGGGTCTGTACGGGCCTTTCGGGGGGCTGTGCCGGCCTTCCAGGGGGTCTGTGCAGGCTCCGGTGGGCTGTGCCGGCCTGCCGGGGGGGCTGTGCCGGCCTGCCGGTGGTCTGTGCAGGCTCCGGTGGGCTGTGCCGGCCTGCCGGGGGGCTGTGCCGGCCTGCCGGTGGTCTGTGCAGGCTCCGGTGGGCTGTGCTGGCCTGCCGGGGGGCTGTGCCGGCCTGCCGGTGGTCTGTGCAGGCTTCGGGGGTCTGTGCAGGCATCGTCCGATGGGACTACAAGTCCGTCATTGGATTCCTGCAGCCCGTAAAGAACGTCAGCATCAGCTGATGCTGCAGTTCTCTACCCAAGATCGTCGTGGGACACACTCGTGGACTGCTTCGGATCGTGGGTGAGTATTTTTGTGGTTTGTTATGTTAATATTTATTCCGTAAAAGACAATGGCTTCGGGGAACAATGTGACAAGTATTGGTAAGTATGTTACTCTATGTTATATGTACTGTATGTTTATGTATGTATTGTATGAATGTATTGTATGTAGTATGTATGTAGTATATATGTGGTATGTATGTAGCATATATGTAGTATGTATGTAGTATGCATGTAGCATGCAGTATGTATGTAGCATGCATGTAGTATATATGTAGTATGTATGTGGTATGTATGTAGCATGTAGTATGTATGTAGCATGCATGTAGTATGTATGTAGTATGTATGTAGCATGCATGTAGTATATATGTAGTATGTATGTAGCATGTAGTATGTATGTAGCATGCATGTAGTATATATGTAGTATGTATGTAGCATGTAGTATGTATGTAGCATGCATGTAGTATGTATGTAGTATGTATGTGGTATGTATGTAGCATGTAGTATGTATGTAGCATGCATGTAGTATATATGTGTTATGTATGTAGCATGCATGTAGTATGTATGTAGTATGTATGTAGCATGTATGTAGCATGCATGCAGTATGTATGTAGTATATATGTGGTATGTATGTAGTATGTATGTAGCATGCAGTATGTATGTAGCATGCATGTAGTATATATGTAGTATGTATGTAGCATGTAGTATGTATGTAGCATGCATGTAGTATATATGTAGCATGTATGTAGCATGTAGTATGTATGTAGCATGCATGTAGTATGTATGTAGTATGTATGTAGTATTTTTTTTTTTTTTTTTTAACATTTAACACATTAGCCGGATGATGGGACTACTACTGTCCCATCATTGGCTAATGTGTCAATCACTGTCATGGTAGCAGGCATCGCCAGATGGGACTTATAGCCCCATCGGACGATACTTGCACAGACCCCCGGACATCAGCACAGCCCCCCGGCAGGCCGGCACAGCCCCCCGGCAGGCCGGTACAGACCCCCACAGGGTGCACAGACCACCGGCAGGCCGGCACAGCCCCCCGGCAGGCCGGTACAGACCCCCACAGGGTGCACAGACCACCGGCAGGCCGGCACAGCCCCCCGGCAGGCCGGTACAGACCCCGGGCAGTCCACACAGCCCCCCGGCAGGCCGGCAGAGACCCCCGGAAGGCCCGAAATGACGGCGCATCATGATGCGCACACACCGCGCATCATGATGACGTCATTTCGGCTGTCAATCAACTTTGAACTTCCGATTCCGATGCCGACTTCCGATATTGAAAAAATATCGGAAGTCGGTATCGGAATTCCGATACAGCAAGTATCGGCCGATACCCGATACTTGCGGTATCGGAATGCTCAACACTATTTATTACCAATAGTGTTGAGCATTCCGATACCGCAATATCGGGTATTGGTCGATATTCGCGGTATCGGAATTCCGATACTCAGTTCCGATATTTTTAGTATATCGAATACCGGAATCGGAAGTCCCATAATGCAATGAGCCAGTTTGATTTTATTCAGCCAATGAGGATCCTAAGAAGTGTGGGCACATCCTGTTAGAGCATGTTAGGCATGTAACTACTGGCATGGATGTGATTGGCTGCTGAAATGATGTCATGATGCACTAGAAAAGCCGCCGCCGCCATTTTGTGTTCACTCTGCTGTGAATTCAGTTAGGGATAGGACACTGCTGTTCTGAGGGACAGTGTGACCTAGCGATTTGCTATATTGTGCTTTACCCAGGCTACTTTATTAACTGCTGTAGCTTTCTTTTGCCTTGCAGTGCTGTTCACGGCTGTCTGCGAGGTCTCTCTGTGTGAGTGCAGCTCACGCTGTATTGTGTTCTGCAGCCAGCCACGTCCGGTTGTAGTCCACTCAGCGTGCATCACTGCCTCATACATTGTCCTTTTTTGCATTAGTGCTGCTCATTTTTCCTGATTTATCCTATTAGTGTGGTTCCATCCATATCCAGCTAGATTGCTTGCAAACACTATATAGGAGTAGATAGAGGAGCCTTTCGGCAGACGTGCAGCGCTAGTGCACAGTTCTCTGCACTGTTTATGGCTGTCTGCGAGGTCTCTGTGTGTGAGTGCAGCTCACGCTGTAGTGTGTTCCGCAGCCAGCCACCTCCAGTTGTAGTCCGCTCAGCGTGCATCACTGCCTCATACATTGTCCTTTTTTGCATTAGTGCAGCTCATTTTTCCTGATTTCTCCTATTAGTGTGGTTCCATTCATAACCAGCTAGATTGCTTGAAAACACTATATAGGAGTAGATAGAGGAGCTTTTCTGCAGCCTTGCAGCGCTGTTCACGGCTGTCTGCAAGGTCTCTGTGTGTGAGTGCAGCTCACGCTGTAGTGTGTTCTTCAGTCACCTCCGGTTGTAGTCCGCTCAGCGTGTGTCACTGCCTCATGCATTGTCCTTTTTTGCATTAGTGCTGCTCATTTTTCCAGATTTCTCCTATTAGCGTGGTTCCATCCGTATCCAGCTAGAATATTTGCAAACACGATATAGGAGTAGATAGAGGAGCCTTTCTGCTGGCTTGTGCCTTGCAGCCCCAGCCAGATTAGTATTGGCCTATTTTTTGGAGTCTCATCTATTGCAATGTAGGTTACCTTCCTGCATTGTAATAGCTACAAAAAGTTTGTGATACTATCGGTTTTACATCCTTTCTCACATCCAGTGTCTTTTTGTGAAAAAAAAGTTAATAAAGTTCACCAAACACTCCACTTTACAGTTGTGTAGGCTACATTAGCTCATATTAAAGTCTAGTCCACACTTTATAAAATTAGTGTTTCTTATACTTGTTAGCAGCTGCTCAGGAATAAGCACACTAAGCCCTTAGTACTTTTCTGCCTATCTTTATCAGTCTACCAAGATGAAGAAGGCAGGAAGTAAGGCACGTGGTCATGGGCGTGGAGTTTCTGCAGGGAGAGGTCATGGGGATTCTGTGCCTGCTGCGGGCACCAGTGACTCAGCATCCCCCAGTTTTCCCAGGGAGCAGTCGTTTATGCGCAGCTTTGTAGGAGCTCGCCGTACCCCTCTGCTGCGGGATGAAAAATTGAAGCCGTTGTCGGATGGATGGCAGCTAACGCATCGACTTCAATTAGTTCCAGATCCTCTCAGGTCCAGAGCACCGAAAAGCACCCATCTGTCTCTTCACCACCTGCCAAATTGCCCAGGCAGTCAGAGAGCCCTGGACAGGAGCCATCTCTACTTCTGTTCTCTGAATCTGTTGGCTTGGAAAAGGGGGCCAGTCAAGCAGCATTCGAGAATTTGAAGAAGAGGTAGTATGCAGTGATGCGCAACAGCTTTGTCTCTCTGAATCTGAAGAGGCAGGTGGCCAGTGCCTATGGTCAGCACACCTCAGTACGCATCTGATGATGAGACTCAGGTGCCACTTTCTGGTGCGTACTGTGCTGTCGAGACTACCCAGGAGAAGCAGTCATTTGAAGAGGGTAGTGTAGATGATGAGGTCCTTGACCCATCATGGCGTGAGGTACAGGAAGGTGGTGGGAGCAGCTCTGAGGAAGAGATTCCCCCAACGACCAAAAAAGGAGGGAGAGGGAGGGGGAAGACTCGGTTGCCTGTAGCCTCCACTTCGGCACCCTTTAGGAGCATGCTTTTCCAAAACCCAAAACGGGCGCTCCCAAGACTTGCAGTGCCTGGTCCTTTTTTGACACAGTTGCAGATGACATTTGCTTTGTCAAATGCAAGCTTTGCAATCAGAAAATGAAAAGAGAGAAAAGTGTCAGCAACCTCAATACCACAAATATGTGGAAACATGTGCGGACCAAGCATGCGGTAGAGTTACAAAGACACACTGAAGACCTAGGCCAACCTACAGTGCCACCTACCACCTCTTCAGCTTGTGTTGTAGCCTCTTTCTCCAGCTCACACACAGCTGGTTCGGCTTCCTCACAGGATCGCCATGGAAGAACCTCTGGCACTGTTGTGCAGAGACCCAGTGTCATTCCACCCACAGCACCATGTTCCCTGTCATCCTAACACTCCCAGGCCAGTCTACAGCCATCGGTAGCACAGGCATGGGAGAAAAGGCGCCCATGCTCGGCAAACCACCCCCGAACACAGGCTCTGAATGCTGGCATTGCAAAACTACTGTCCCTTGAAATGCTCTCATTCAGGCTGGTGGAGACTGACACCTTCCGTAACTTCATGGCATTGGCAGTCCCACAATACACCGTGCCCAGCCGCTTTTATTTCAGCAGGCAAGCCATCCCTGCCCTGCAAAAGCATGTGGAGGGAAAAATTAAACATGCGCTTCTAAACGCCGTCAGTAGCAAGGTCCACCTGACCATTGATGCGTGGACCAGTAACCATGGACAGGGAAGATATCTTTCCCTCACTGCCCATTGGGTAATTGTTGTAGAGCCGGGTACAGATCTTGAGAGTGGCGCTGTACCATTTCTGCCAACTCGAAGGATTGCAGTAATCCAGTCTGCACATATTGACTCCTCCTCATACTCCAGTTCCTCTGAATCAGCGCTGCAGGAGCCGTCACAGTCTAGCTCCACATGGTCCCGTGAACGCTTACCTGTTACGACCGATATGAGCACAGCCGTGGCCAAATGTCAACAGGCCGTATTGAAATTAATTTCTTTGGGGAATCAAAGCCACACAGCGCAGGAGCTCTGGAATGCCATCAAGCAGGAGAGCGACGTGTGGTTTGTGCCAGCGAATCTCCAGCCAGGCTTGGTAGTGTGTGACAATGGCCGAAATCTGGTGGCAGCTCTGGGCCTAGGCAACCTCACTCACATCCCATGTCTGGCACATGTGCTCAGCTTGGTCGTGCAGAGTTTTTGAGGGACTATCTGGATCTTAATGCACTGCTGCACAAGGTCCGCATAGAGTGCGCTCACTTGCGGCGTTCCAGCATGGCAAGATCACGCATTGCAGCTCTGCAGCGCAGATTCTGCCTTCCGGAACATCACATCATTTGTGACCTACCCACCAGGTGGAATTCAACGTTACATATGTTGGAGAGGTTATGTGAGCAGCAGGCAGCAGTAATGGAGTACCAGCTGCATCAGGCGCAAACAAGTCGCACTGCGCGCCGTTCACACTTCACCACCACTGAGTGGGCCTATATGAAGGACATCTGCCACGTTTTGCGTGCCTTCGATGATTCCACGCAGATGGTGAGTGCAGATGATGCACTAGTCAGCATGACTATCCACCTTATCTGCCTGCTTGAAAAAACACTGCAAGCACTAAGGGAGGAGGTTATGGAAGTGTTGGAGGATGAGGAGTCACAAATGCCATCTGCTTCTGGACTGTCGGCGCAACGTGGTTCCTCACAAAGGCCAAGGCAGGGGACACTTTGTGTGGAGGATGAGGAGGAGTCAATGGAGGAGGAAGACATCTGTCCAGAGGAGAGAGGTACACAATGCTCTAGTAGTCAGTATGTAGAGCGAGGGTGGGTTGATGCAGAGCAGGCAGAGATGACGCCTCAAGCAGGGGACAGCGTTTCTTGGCCAGTTGGCAGTCTGCAGCACATGATTGATTTCATGCTGCAGTGCCTGAGAAACGAACGCCGCATCGTCCACATTCTCAACACGGCTGATTATTGGGTGTACACCCTCCTAGATCCTCGCTACCGGGGCAACTTACAAAGCCTCATAACACCGTTGAACCGGGAGTGTAAAATGCGGGAGTACCAAGACACACTGATGCATTCCATCATGTTCTCTATTCCACCTGAGAGCAGTGCTGCTAGTGCTTTGCAAAGCAGCTCTGTGCGTCGAGGCAGTGGAGGAAGCTCTGCACAAAGAGGGAGCAGAAGCAGCACCTCAGCACAAGGCAAGACCAGTATGGCCCAAATGTGGCAAAGTTTTGTGTCCCCGCCACAAATGTCTACACCATCACAGACGGCTCCAGTCAGCGGGAGGCAACGTTTCCATCAGATGGTGACAGACTATATGTCTTGCCCTCTCAGTGTTCTGCCACACGGCTCTTCCCCCTTCAAGTTTTGGGTCTCTAAGCTAGATACATGGCCAGAGCTTAGCCAGTATGCATTGGAGGCGCTGGCTTGCCCTGCTGCTAGTGTATTATCGGAACACGTCTTTAGCGCCGCAGGTGGTGTACTAACAGACTGTCGCATGCGACTATCCTCCGATAATGCTGACCGGCTTACTTTTCTGAAAATGAACAAGGCCTGGATCTCGCAGGAATTTGCCAGTCCTCTTCCAGATTAAATAATTGGTTGGCAACAGTATCCAGGTCTCCTGTTGTGTTCATGTTTCTACCACCTGAACTGTAATCCCTGGGCCCCAACACCGCCAGTTGCTGCTCATAAGTGCCGTCTGCACAGTCAACACATGCTCCAGTGTTATTGGGGTTCAGTAACGTCAGCTGATCCCCTGCTGTGTGTCCGGCAATTTCTCCTGCTCTGTCCACATTCACACTACTACAGATATTAAACTTGCTCCAATTAGGCCTCTGGCTACACTCTGCTTCTACTGTAATCCCTGGGCTCCAACACCGCTAGTTGCTGCTCAGAAGTGTCTTTGGCATGGGTACTCCCTCCTGCATAGCCAGGTTCCAGCTCGCCAGCTGTTTCCGGGTGGTGTAAACGTCAATTTGCCTCCAATATATTGTACTGTCGTGTTGCGGTCGGGTTAGCCGACTCTATGGTGCCTGCAATTTAGGTGCTTCCAATGTGGGCTGCGGGATCTGGCAGTGAAGGCTGGTTCCGTAGTGCCAATGGGACAAGCTCCCCCTGTAGGACTGTGGGTTTCATTAACTCCGGATGGCTCGCGGCCTTGCAACTTTTTTTTTCATGTGTACCTTCTGCTGCCTATCTGTGTTCCAGTACCATTAGCTGGTTCTTTGGAAGTCAATCTTGAATATGTCCCCCTGAGTTCCAGTAAAGTCAGCTGGTTCCAGGCAGTGCCTTTGGCTTAGGTGCCTCCTTCTCGGTATCCGAGTTCCACCAACGTCTGCTGGTCCTTGGTAGTGCTTTCTGGCATAGGTACCTCCTGCTTAGTAACCGGGTTCCAGTACCATCAGCTGGTCCTTGGTAGTTCCATTGGCTCTAGTACCTTTGGCTACCCATCCAGGTTCCAGTACCGTCAGCTGGTTCTCAGCAGTTCCTCTGCCTGCTTGTACCTTCTTATACATTTCCAAGTTCAAGCTTTTTGAAATAGTTTTTGGTAATCACTCTGGATCTCCCTGATGACGACCCTAAAGACGACGACCCTGAAGACCACTCCGAAGAAGATGACGACCCCGAAAACGACGACCCTGTAGACGACCCTGAAGACCACCCCGAAGAAGGCCAAGAAGATGACGCTGAAGAGGATGATGAAGGAGAAAGTGTGGGAGAAGTAAAAAAGAAGGTGAAGAGCATGGAAGTAGTGAAACATAAATATCTGACAAAATATAAAAAAGCTTAGCATAGTCAATATCTTTGTAACTCCGAACGTCTTAAAAAAAAAATTAATTCCTGCTATTCCATTTGATTGGGCTAAACCTCTATGCCTTTAATGTCTCCTCCACCTTCCTCAATACATTCTACATTATTCTTAGTTGTTTTCCTTCATGTAGAATTAACCTGCAAGGAAAGTAAGGGTTTATTTTCATTCCGATATTTGTGTCCCATTGACTTGCATTGGTTTCCGGTATCGGAATCGGCGATATCTGATATTTTTGGGGTATTGGTCCGATCCAATCCGATCCGATATTTCCCGATATCGGAAGGTATCGCTCAACACTAATTACCAATCTACATATATAAATACCAGTCTGTGTTCATCAGCTCATGAAATACATTTACATTTGACCAGCTTGCTTTTTCTGAAACTGCCTGCGCCCCTGAAAACCAAGGTGCGAAAATTTTGCACGGGCCAAGCTAGTAATACAATATTTCGAAAAATTAAGGCAGATAAATAGATTTGGGGAAAGCGGGCTTTGGATGCAACTCAAATGGCATCTTTTTTTACATAAATTAATACAAAACTCTAATATAGTTTCATCATTTCTACACTGGGCAAAAGTCTTAAAGGAGAAATGAAACAGAATGTCACAATTGCAAATAGCCATTATCAATATGTAGTGAATGGTCTCTAATCTCAGGGTCATGGACTTCACAAGACTTCTCTCATGTTGGATCTACACTTTTGTTTGGATGAATGCAGCATGAACGTCATAACAAGTCCGTGGTTTAGGTAGTTTAAAATTGACAGTCTTATCTTTTACCATACACAAAAAAGTTAGGTATTTCAGATATTTTATTGGCCTCTCAAAGAGTTTTAAGCCGAATGATTATTGTTAATTCTGAGGTTTTTCTATAGGACCTTCATAAATTGTAGAACTATTGTGTTCAGCAACTTGTAGAACTTCCATAAAAATGAATGGAAAGAGTCATGTACAGGGTCCGTTCTTAAAATAGATGTGACTTCCAGTGGTAGGATTTGCATTTTTCAGAAATGTATGGCCCATCCTGTCTATGTATCATATAAACCATATGGCACAATACCATTGAAGAGTTTGAGGTCTATAGAACTATATATAGATTTCCATACATATATACAATTGTAGAGCATTTCAGATACAGCCATTCTTCCATATGATTTTGAAGTTGTGCGGCAACTAAGTCATTTCAAACTGTTCAGATCAGTTATTGATTAAAACTTTTTGATACTGCAAGATAACAGAAAGAACATTTCTGAACAAGGATTCCTAGCTATAATATGAAGGTAAAGGGAGTCCAATCAGATATTTAGAAGACTTCACAGAAGTTACTGTATTCAGGACGCAGGCCATATGTTCTACACCTTGAAAGAAGATTTCCAAACTATTTTTCACTAGTTACTGTTAAGGCGCCGTCAAACTTAACAATGCACCAGCGATCCCGACAGCAATACAACCTTGTCAGGATCGCTAGTGCCTTGCTACATGATCGCTGGTTACCTGTCAAACAGAAATCATATAGTATACCCTAAAACTAATATTTTATTAATAAAAAACCCACCAGGGTTACACCACAAGTGAACACAAAAGACAAAACAAAAAAAGTGTCCAAAAGTAAATATATTAAAATGATTTGTGGGGAATGTCCTAGGAGTCCCTATTGAGGTAACCTATTTTCACCTTCCTAACCGCGGAGGTTGGCACCCTAGGGGGAACGTTGTGGCGCCCCCGCTCAACGATGGCTGTCCCTAGGGGCCCTATTGTACCCTAGCACCACTAATGAAGTCCCTTCCCCGATGCTAAGGGAACCCCTGCCAAATAACAGAGACAAACCTACGATGAGGGGGACCCTAGAACCCACAAAATGTTACACATAAAAAGGAACACATGAATAGATAGGCCTATGGGGAGACAGTGCTGTCCTGACTCATGGCTCAGGCATATAAATATGACTGACAAAAGTACAATACATCATGACTCATCAGCTGCAAACAGTATGTGTCAATCCACCTAATTATCGCAGCATGTGTATTGCTTCACAAACATGTATATGTATAGTCCAAAATACCACATCCTCATAGGTCATGATTAATAAACTTAGCCAGGGTCGAAAAACACATATAGAGCTTACATCCACACCATCAGTTTTCAGATCTCATCATATTATCAAAAAGCGGATAGAACATATCATCGGTGGAAAGCTCAAAATAAAAATGGGATACTCGTCGTATACTCCAACAGCCTCCCCATAGCCTAAATACGCCTCGACGCATTTCACCCCTCTGGGATCATCAGGAGGCTCGATAGCAACCTTACTAGTGTCCTAGTGTGGTAAAGTGGCCGGACTGTCCCGATATCCCTCCATTTAAATCTGCCACCACAGCGTACGCCAGCCCTGAACGCTGCATGGAGACACTACCCCTAGCATCTGTACGCATGTCAAGCCGGAGCGTCACAGATCACCTGATAATCAGGGCGCTCTGTCGGCACATCTCCCCACAGTGCGCATGTCTGAACTCCAGACAGAGATCTCGCAGTATGTCTCGTGATAACTTAACATAGATCGATCGAGTGCGCACCCGCAGCATGTCTCATGATAGCTTAACATAAATCAATCCGGTGCGCACCCCAGCCACACAGCGCACATAACAACCGCTAACATATAAGATAGTGATCTCAGATCACATAGCGCAATGTCAATAGTATATATATAAACAGGACACGCATCTTGTTAAACAGTCGCATGCGTCAGATAATCAACAACAACCCGGAGACCATAACGATATCTCCTAATGACATAAATACGAATAATCTCTTAAAAAAGAGAGAGAGATAATATCATGCACAGGTCCTAATATAAACATTGTATATAACCATAAAGGCAGATAGATACAGACTAATAGAAATTCGGTTCCTGATATATGTATATATGAACTTATCAATAATTCACTTAAATTATCCTGGAGACCTCAATAGTTTTCTCAAATACTAAGTTGCATAAAAACACATACTAAAGATGAATAACCATTTTCTTAAATCTACCTAGATGGTTATTGATTAGGGGGTCTCACGTCTCCTGGAAAAATGAGGGAAATGATATTAAAACAATCTACATGGAAAATCCATAGGGGTCTTAGTCTAGACTCCCACAAGAGTTGCAATCAGGTCCAGCATTCAAAAAGAGGTACTAAATAAAAATAAAAAATAATAAATAGAAGCATATATTCTCATTGGTTAGTATATAGCAAACATTACAATCAAGAAATACAATAAAGGCCTAGCCTGACGTATTTCAAGGGGCCTGTTCTACTATAAAAAACAGGCAAATGACAGTTGTTCATTGAGGCCTAATGGTTCGAGGCTTTCCATTCTGAAGATCCACTCACACTCTCTTTTGAGGATGGTCTTATCTATATTACCCCCACGGGGATTTAGATTGACCACCTCAATGATCGTAAATTTTATATCCGCAAGGGAATTATTGTGAGCACATCACATATGTATAGCAAGTGGAGTATCCCTTCTATTTCTGATATCTCCCACATGTTCCCCCACTCTCCTTCTGAACTCCCTTTTAGTTTTACCTACATAATCTTTTGGGCAGGAACATGTGGCAAGATAGACCACACCAGTGGTCTTACAGTTTGAGAAGTCTCGTTGATAAAAAACCTTCCCTGTCACCGAACTGTTGAAGGATTTGTTAGGTTTCATCCACTTACATAAACTGCAGTCTCCACATTTAAAGAAGCCGACAGGTTTCCTCTCAAGCCAAGTTCCTTTCTTGGCCGGTCTCTTGTACTGGCTATGCACTAGCATATCCCTCAGAGATTTCCCCTTCCTGAATGTGATATTTGGCCGTTCGCCTATCAGGCCACCAATCTCGGGGTCCAATCTCAAAATGTCCCAATGTTTCATCAAGATTGTTCTAACTTCTTGATGTTTGGTATCGAATGTACCTATAATCCTCAGTCCGGCCACTTTACCACACTAGGACACTAGTAAGGTTGCTATCGAGCCTCCTGATGATCCCAGAGGGGTGAAACGCGTCGAGGCGTATTTAGGCTATGGGGAGGCTGTTGGAGTATACGATGAGTATCCCATTTTTATTTTGAGCTTTCCACCGATGATATGTTCTATCCGCTTTTTGATAATATGATGAGATCTGAAAACTGATGGTGTGGATGTAAGCTCTATATGTGTTTTTCGACCCTGGCTAAGTTTATTAATCATGACCTATGAGGATGTGGTATTTTGGACTATACATATACATGTCTGTGAAGCAATACACATGCTGCGATAATTAGGTGGATTGACACATACTGTTTGCAGCTGATGAGTCATGATGTATTGTACTTTTGTCAGTCATATTTATATGCCTGAGCCATGAGTCAAGACAGCACTGTCTCCCCATAGGCCTATCTATTCATGTGTTCCTTTTTATGTGTAACATTTTGTGGGTTCTAGGGTCCCCCTCATCGTAGGTTTGTCTCTGTTATTTGGCAGGGGTTCCCTTAGCATCGGGGAAGGGACTTCATTAGTGGTGCTAGGGTACAATAGGGCCCCTAGGGACAGCCATCGTTGAGCGGGGGCGCCACAACGTTCCCCCTAGGGTGCCAACCTCCGCGGTTAGGAAGGTGAAAATAGGTTACCTCAATAGGGACTCCTAGGACATTCCCCACAAATCATTTTAATATATTTACTTTTGGACACTTTTTTTGTTTTGTCTTTTGTGTTCACTTGTGGTGTAACCCTGGTGGGTTTTTTATTAATAAAATATTAGTTTTAGGGTATGCTATATGATTTCTATTTGAGACCCTTGAGTATTTAAATTGATTTTTGTTACCTGTCAAACAGGCAGACTCACCAGCAATCAGGACCAGTGAAGACACTGGTATCCAAGGTAAATATCTAGTAACTAAGCAAGCGTGTCGCTTAGTTACCCGCTGTGTACCTTAGATACCTATGTGCTCGCGCTGGGAGCTGGTATCTAAGATACACAGTGGGTAAGTAAACGCACGCATCACTTAGTTACCCACTGTGTACCTTGGTTACCAGCTCCCTGCCCGAGGATGCAGGTATCTAAGGTACACAGCGGGTAACTAACTGACGGCGCGCGCTTAGTTACCCAATATTTACCTTAGATACCAGCTCCCAGCGTCTGCTTACAGCGCTGGGAGCTCACAAATCGTTGGTCTCCCGCTGCCACATGCAACGATGCGCGCTGGCCAGCGGGAGACCAACCATCAAAAAATGGCCCAGGACATTGCTGCATGATCAGCGATACCCGGCGGGGGGGCGGTCGCTGATGCGTGTCACACACAGCGAGATCGCTGGCAAGATCACTGTTGCATCACAAAATCAGCGATCTCGCTGTCTGTGACGGGGCCTTTAGGGGCACATGAGCGCTGATTAAATCAGCCATTCTCAGACATGAAAGATGAGGACTCGGTGTGCGAACTAACATCAAATGCAGGAACACGACATATGACGTAACTGTTTGTCATATGTCATAATTACTAGTCTACTTTCTTTCTCGGATTCCAGCAAGTTATATAAGCTGATTTGTGATTATTTTATATTTGATTGTTCATCCTGTGTTTTTTATACCTTACTATAAATCCAATAAACAAAACAATTGTTAAAAAAAAAAAAAAATTATCCCTATCTAATTGTAGGTTACAAATAGTCATTATGGAACTCCGAGTTTTCATTAAAGCATTTGGATTTCTGCTTTTGCTCATAATTGGAATCCCAGGAAACGTCTTTATCTGTTTACAATTAACATATGTGAGAATCTCTGAGAAAAAACTCCTTCCCACCAACATGATAATGGCAATATTGTGTTTCTTCAACTTCTTTGTTCTCTTTTCACGTATAATCCCGCAGTCCCTCAATGCTTTAGGTGTTGAGGATTTGCTCGATGACACTGAGTGTAAGCTGGTCATATACACATACAGAGTAAGTCGAGCAATGTCCATATGCATCACCTGTCTGCTTAGCTGCCACCAGTGTATTCTCATTGCACCAATGAAACAAATTTATCTAAAACAAAAAGTAACGCAAAGATCTGTGATCATTATTCTGTTTTTATGGATCATTAATCTTTGTACATATCCTTTCTTTGTCCTCAATGCCAATGCTAGAAAAAATGGAACCACCTCAATCTATACTCTCCATCTGGTCTACTGCGAAGCAGACTTTCTAAATTATAGATCATATATTATGAATGGAATGTTTTATGCAATTCGCGATTTCATTTTTGTCATCGTCATGATTATTTCAAGCAGTTACATGGTGTGCATCTTGTTTTACCATGGAAGAAATATGAGAAGAATGATGACCACGGACAAGTCCCAAAGGCACATGGTACATTACAAAGCCTCAATAGCGATCATCTCATTGGTTTCTTTGTATGTAGCACTATTTGGACTTGACAATTCATTGTGGATATATACATTAACTTTGTCAAATGTGAGTCCAGACATGAATGATACTCGGATATTCTTAGCTTCATCATATGCCGCTCTAAGTCCAATGCTCATAATAGCCACCAACCCTAAGCTTCAGCTTAATCGGCTATTTTCCCATAAACAGAAACCATATCCAATATCTATAGAAGATCATGGACATGTCAACTGCATTACGGAATGAAAAAGTAACAGTGGATAACATTTTTACAATTGATTTCCAGGATTAAAATAATCCACATACATTACAGAACATCTGGTTACATTTTTTTTTATCATTTACTGCATAGAAAAGTATTGCAGCCAATGTAAAAATGCTGAGTTGGGGCAAAAAGACTGTGCATGGCATCAGAAAAATTACAGTGAAATCATCACTATTTCTAAAAATGTGCATTAACGCTAAAATATTATAATGTAAAAAATAATGATATTCCCAGAAGGGACTGATACATACTATGTACGTTCTTTAATGTAGTAATTTGGTAAATGCCACGTTTATACTGAGCCAAATTAGCCCTAATAAGATAGAAATATAGAAAATAATGTTCCTACAAATGAAAGTGCTTATGCAAATATTATGGTGCTTCATAAAGAGCATTTCCCAGCTATACTATGATTAAGCCATGCTTTATTTTACTCATTGTGTGTATAATATAATGCAAATGAAATATAATAAAATACAAATGTATCCTTACACATATGCATTAATGTGTATTACATAAAGCATTTTACAAGGACGCTTTAAAGAAGAAGATTTAGATGGTTGTAAATAACAACATAAGCTTGTATGGATGTAGGTTTAAGTAAAACACTTCCAATATAAAAGTAAATCATAAGCAAGTTTTAATTGTAATATAACGGTATGGGTTAGCATCGCCATACTTGTCCTTGGCATATGCCTGGTACAGGAGAGTACAGAAGAAATCATGGGTTTCCCCTAGAAAAAGTCTGCATTGAGCCACCCCCTCCGAACCCCCCCCCAAAAAAAAATAAGTCAAGTAGGTTAGGACAGGACACATTGGTATAGTCACCGAAGGGCTTACTTCCCTGTTGTAGACAGGAAGAGAGACATGTATTCCTTAGTGTTCTCACCAACTACAACATACCTTTCATGGATACCTTACAGTATAATGCTTCTCTATTTAATATGGTGCTCCCAAAAATACCCCCCACACACATACAGCATGATATCCTCACAGTCAATAACGCCAAGTAACTTGTCTTCACATTACTGACCACATGCTCTCTATAATACTCCCCACTGTGTTTCCAACACTGTATGATGTTCACACTGTTCACCCAACATAGTAAAAGACTCCCTCACTGCCCACCACACAGTATGATGCCTTCACAGTCACCCAATTCACAGTATGAAAACTCCAAAGTACTCCCCACCTATTCATAGAATGCTACAGTTGAAAGGTACCTCAGGGGTCAATGTTTCATTTAGTTCACAAAAGAGAATAGCATATCGGTTACCATGACCATGGTCCAGTGGCTACATCAGGAGTCAATCAATTCTGGATTGAAGCCCTGTGAACCTTCTCAGTCCTGCTGGCATATCCAGCACCTCTTCTGATTTGAATTAGCATTTTGGAATAAAATATAACTTTTAATAAGAAAATAGTAAAATAAATATAGATAACCTAAAGTGCAAGGTAACAAGACAAACAGGACAAACACTGTGGTAAATACGAAAAACACGAAAAACATACTCGTCTAAATAGACCTTGGGGACCCTAGGTCCTTTCCCAGTTAGCAAACTGAACAGTTGCTGGTATCCGATGACAGCATTAGCTTCAATGTAGCTGTACACAACTCCACTTATTATAAGTGACAAAAGTGGGTAGGGATATTCAGCAAAATCGTGTAAGATCGACAATAAAGCAAGCATAAAGACCAAGATACTGCAGGCTAAATGGACTAGTATAGCCTATATTTCTCATAAGCTGCCATACACCATGCGTACAAGCGCTATAGTATGACACAGGCAAAAAAGAGAAGATCTCACCAATATTAGAAAGTAGTATATGTTACCAATTCATCTCTCCCATACATATACAGTGATCAACGTTCCTCCTCAGTCCACTTCCCAATATACAGGTTGAGGGGTCAATACGAAATTTTGGTAAATAAGAAGGAAATGTCATATTGCTATGACAGCAACCTATTTGGCGACATGGTCACATCTACCCCAAATCACTCCCCTAATGAGCATTGATGAAAAGCGTCGGAAGAATGGGGGAGAGCATCCACTTGATCTTTTAAAGGGGAACACAGTAATCATACCTCTTTATCGGTTTCGGGAAAAAGGATTATACACCTCTCTTTTACCTTCTGTTTGCATTTCATAATTAATCCTGACATTTTCTTTGGCCTTTGTTCACACCCATAGAGTTAATCACTTTTTTTCAGATAGAAGCCATGTATTATATATATATATATATACACTCACTGGCCACTTTATTAGGTACACCATGCTAGTAACGGGTTGGACCCCCTTTTGCCTTCAGAACTGCCTCAATTCTTCGTGGCAGAGATTCAACAAGGTGCTGGAAGCATTCCTCAGAGATTTTGGACCATATTGACATGATGGCATCACACAGTTGGCGCAGATTTGTCGGCTGCACATCCCTGATGCGAATCTCCCGTTCCACCACATCCCAAAGATGCTCTATTGGA
Organism: Dendrobates tinctorius; assembly: GCF_039654945.1. NCBI lineage: Eukaryota > Metazoa > Chordata > Amphibia > Anura > Dendrobatidae > Dendrobates > Dendrobates tinctorius. The sequence goes on from NW_027361766.1 coordinate 36,899,431, forward strand.
TTGAGATCTGGTGACTGAGGAGGCCATTTGAGTACAGTGAACTCATTGTCATGTTCAAGAAACCAATCTGAGATGATTCGAGCTTTATGACATGGCGCATTATCCTGCTGAAAGTAGCCATCAGATGCCTGTTCTTAGCTGAGAGGAGTGGTACCCAGTGTGGTCTTCTGCTGCTGTAGCCCATCTGCCTCAAAGTTCGACGCACTGTGCGTTCAGAGATGCTCTTCTGCCTACCTTGGTTGTAACGGGTGGCAATTTGAGTCACTGTTGCCTTTCTATCAGCTCGAACCAGTATGCCCATTCTCCTCTGACCTCTGGCATCAACAAGGCATTTCCGGCCACAGAACTGCCGCTCACTGGATTTTTTTTCTTTTTCGGACCATTCTCTGTAAACCCTAGAGATGGTTGTGCGTGAAAATCCCAGTAGATCAGCAGTTTCTGAAATACTCAGACCAGCCCTTCTGGCACCAACAATCATGCCACGTTCAAAGGCACTCAAATCACCTTTCTTCCCCATACTGATGCTCGGTTTGAACTGCAGGAGATTGTCTTGACCATGTCTACATGCCTAAATGCACTGAGTTGCCGCCATGTGATTGGCTGATTAGAAATTAAGTCTTAACACACAGTTGGACAGGTGTACCTAATAAAGTGGCCAGTGAGTGTATATATATATACTAGCTGAAGAGCCCAGCGTTGCCTGGGCATAGTAACCAACTGTGGTTAGTTATAACAAATTATAATGATTATATTGCACATAAAAACATTTCACATCATATATTCAACACTACAGATTTGCAACACAAATTAACTAAACGATTACCCAAGTAATGATAGTATTTTATTTTCAACTCATTCAAGAGCCTTTTGATAAACAACATGTTTGGTTTTTCCTTTTGGTGCAAAGATGAACAGATTTTTGGCAGTTCCAACTCTTGAACAGATCACGTAAAGTTGACAATGAGAAAAGCATGGAGATTGCAAATCGATTCCTACTACTTACAAGGACTGTCCCTGAGCATTGTTAATGGACATTGCAAATAGCAGTTGAACTGGAAACTGGAGGCGTTTAAAATCAAAAAACAAATCAGATGGAATGAGTGGAATTCTTGGAATGAAAAGGTCCTGTCCTTTGGCACATCCTGTTTCTGAGCTGTGTTTCTAGCCCTATCATGTGTGATAATGTCTGCTGAGCTGTGTACCTAATCCTCTGCTGTGTGATACTTTCTGCTGAGCTGTGTATCTAATCCTATTATGTGTTACTGACTGCTCAGCTGTGTATCTAATCCTATTCTGTGTGATACTGACTGCTGAGCCGTGTATCTAATCCTATCCTGTGTGATACTGACTGCTGAGCCATGTATCTAATCCTATTCTGTGTGATACTGTCTGCTGAGCTGTGTATCTAACCCTATCCTGTGTGATAATGTCTGCTGAGCTGTGTATCTAATCCTCTCCTGTGTGATACTTTCTGCTGAGCTGTTTATCTAATCCTATCGTGTGTTACTGACTGCTCAGCCATGTATCTAATCCTATTCTATGTGATACTGACTGCTGAGCAGTGTGTCTAATCCTATCCTGTGTGATACCATCTTCTGAGCCGTGTATCTAACCCTAACCTATGTGATACTGACTGCTGAGCCGTGTTCCTAATCCTATCATGTGTGTTACTGACTGCTGAGCCATGTATCTAATCCTATTCTGTGTGATACTGTCTGCTAAGCTGTGTATCTAATACTATTCTGTGCGATACTGTGCGCTGAGCTGTGTATCTAATCCTATCCTGTGTGATACTGTCTGCTGAGCCGTGTATCAACTACTATTCTGTGTGATACTGTGTGCTGAGCTGTGTATCTAATCCTATCCTGTGTGATATTGACTGCTGAGCTGTGTATCTAATCCTATCCTGTGTGATACTGACTGATGAGTTGTGTATCTAATAGTATCCTGTGTGATACTGGGCTCCCTCTGCAGTCTGTGTCAGAGTGTGGTCTGTGTTGGCATGGTAATAAATTGTGTTATTTCCAGCTTTACAGAAGGACGATAACACCATAGAAATGATAGGAATAATAGGCCTCAGTTACTACAACTGTCTACAAAGAAAACTGTTGCTGATAGCAACCAATCACAGCTCATTTTTCATCTTTTAAACAGCTCTGAGACAGTGTGGTGAGTTGTGAGTGGCGACTTTTGTGTTTCGACTTTTATGTGGTGAAGTTGGTGTATGTGTGGTGAAATGTGTGCTGAGGGTGGTATATGTGTTGAAGCACGTGGTAGTGTGTGGTGCATTTTGTGTGTGTGTTCATATCCCCGTGTGTGGTGAGTATCCCATGTCAGGGCCCCACCTTAGCAACAGTAAGGTATATACTCTTTGGCACCATCCCTCTCATTCTTTATGTCCCCTTTGTTCACATCTGGCAGCTGTCAATTTGCCTCCAACACTTTTCCTTTCACTTTTTCCCCATTATGTAGATAGGGGCAAAATTGTTGGGTGAATTGGAATGCGCGGGGTTAAAATTTTCCTCACGACATAGCCTATGATGCTCTCGAGGTCCAGTCGTGTGACTGTGCAAAAAGTTTGTGGCTGTAGCTATGACGGTGCAGATGCCAATCCGGGAGATACACACTTACATACATAAACTTTTTCCCCATTATGTACCTAGGGGCAAAATTGTTTGGTGAATTGGAACGCTCGGGGTTAAAATTTCGCCTCACAACATAGCGTATGACACTCTCGGGGTCCAGACGTGTGACTGTGCAAAATTTTGTGGCTGTAGCTGCAACGGTGCAGATGCCAATTCCTGACATACACTATGTGGTGTAATGACCCCTGTGTCCGCTAGGGGCCCTGTGTGGATGTCCCAAGAGAGAGGATGAGTGGCAGAATCCTGAAGGACCGTTATGTATCTCAAGGTGGGTGGCATTGAGATGGATACTGATGTGTGTGTTGATCAGCAGTGATATTGCTGAAGTGCTGTGTCAATGTGTCAGGGAGACGTCTCCAGGTAACTGGGGAGATGGGCGAGCCCAGTTACCTACAAACCCACCCAGGGGGTGTGTTTAAGGACGCTATTGCAAAGAGTGTGTGAATGGTTCAAGGACCTGTGATGAGGTCATAGCCATGTGACCCGGTGGACATGGTTACGGACCATATATGGTGGCCAGGGTAGGTCACATGTGGTGAATGCTGGGACCCGGTTGGTCCAATGTGGAAGGTCCCGCTGAGATGGGGCTACCTGGCTAACAGCCTGTGAAGTGGCTGTGAGTAATGGCGACATGTGCCTGTTAGTTCCCTGGAGGGAATGAACATGTGCAGCATGGTGAAGCAGCATGAGGAAACCCTGACAGGGTGAGATAACTTAGTGGCTAGAAAGCCTGCGCATTGAACAGTGCATAACTTGTCTGACTACAGGATAACAGAGCTGAACTCTGTAATGGACTCTTTGCTGACTATATGCTGTTTCCTGTTGCTTTGATGGTTTTTGATGCTGAATAAACCGAAGAGACTATGATTGTTTTATGAAAAACCCGTACCGGATCTGGTTTTTGTGGCTGCAAGCGAGTGATCCCCTATGTGAATGACAGCGCTACCTCACAACACATACATACAAACATACACACACACACATTGAGCTTTAAATATTAGATATTCATGTATACATTCTTTGGTAATTCTTTATTTGAATTATTATTTATTTATGGGAAATAATAAACTTTGGTATTTTTCATTGGCATTTTTTGGACTTTCGCCATCTACATAGATACAGTATATGCTGGTATATCACTGGTATTTATATATAGAAGTGGGAAGCAAGCTGGCAGACATAGTTGGACTCAGGATAGAGAAGGCAGAGAGGGTTTATAACCATCTCAGTTCTCTTGATCATTGTATACACAGCGCACAGCGTTGTGTATGTATCTGCGATTTCTCTTGTGGACTCAGTGATGATGTTATCACAGGGTGGTGGGAAGACGTTCACCTGGGTCCTAGCAGTCTCAAGTCAGCACTGCTGGGCAGTTATAAAGCTGAATATGCCCTTTAACTAACATGCATGCCCCAGTTACAGGAAAAATCAAAAGTAAGAAAAAAGTTGTTTAAATGTTGTAATGCTCTCTAAATATTGTTTATGGTCTTATGTGTGCAGTGTGTGAAATAAAGGAAAAATAAGTTTAAATGCAGGAATTTAGTTTTTTATTAAATTGGGAAAAGAAGGCCACAACAAGACTAACTCACTTTTTGCAACCCCACTATGTTGAATAAAAAAAGTGCACCATATCTACTATGTAATCGTCTAAATCTGTCTGTCTGTCTGTAACGGAAATCCTGCATCGCTGATTGGTCGCACCTGGCTGGCCGCGACCAGTCAGCGACAGGCGCAGTCGAACAATGCACACCACCGCTACCGTCAGGAGATCTGCAACGCTAGCCGCTGATCTCCCGGAGGTTGGCCCAAGTCATCTCCTGCCACACGGAGGTCATCGGTGACGCAGCTGTGAGATGACCAGTGCAGCGCTCAATGTGCGGATGGTACCCAGGGTTCGGCGGAGAGGAGACTCTCATCCAGGCCCTGGGTACCATAAACCTGTAAAAAATAGAAGTAAAATAAAAAATAGTGATATACTCACCTTCCGACGGCCCCCACACTCTTTCCTTCCTCTCACCATGCGACCGGCATCTTCCGGTCCCAGTAATGCTTTGCGCGAAAGACCGCTAAAGACATTGCGCTTTTGCGAGAGTGACGTCATCTCCGGTCCTTTGCGCAAAGCATTACTGGGACCGGAAGATGCCGGGAGCATATAAAGGAGATCGGGGGCCGACGGAAGGTGAGAATAACCCCCGCTGGCCATATTCTAGAATACCTGATGTGTTAGAATCGGTCCACAATCTAGTGTAACTATAATTGTTATAGAAAGGGAAACACAAACAAATGAAAATGTATTTTAGTGACTTTTTTGTCATGCAAAATATAAAACAAATGTGAAAATCTGGTGAGTATTTATAGTTTCTTTCTTGATATTTTCTCCGATATTGGTAAAAAAAGAAAAAGCAACATGCTTTAAATATTCAAAAGACAAATTATTTTAGAGCTCTTAAAACCACATGCCTGAAAAAAAAATCAGTTTGCATTTTCATTAACAGTGACAAATAACCTGGTCTTCATTTTATTTGAGATATGTGGTAATTTTTGATAAAGACTTTTATTTATTATTCTTGCGCATATTGCGCCAACATATTCCACAGCATTTTACAAACAATTTCGTAAATGTCCCCATTGGATCTCATAATGTATTTTTCCTTCTAATCCTATAGAAACCCTTTTAGTAGAGAAGCATATATTAAATTTATAATTGGAGGTCATGCTACAACTGTACATGTGTCTTAACTTTTCCACTTGACTCTATATATTCTGACTTGAAAGGCGCAAGATTACAAGCTTTGAAAAGCTATTGAACAAAAAAAAAGCTGGTATTGAAAGGTAACTTCACATCTCAGAGAGAGAGACGTGTTTGGGAGTATAAATTTATGACGACCTTTGACACTCTCAGTGCTGGAATGAATGTGCGGCATGAATTTATGTCTTTTTACATCAATTAAGGAATTTGCTTTCAAAACCTGGTGGGGGCATCACAACACATTAGGAGACCCCAATCAGAGAAATATAAAACATCCGGACTCCTTATCTATGCACTGGTCCAATATTTATGTTTCTCCCTCTCCCATATTGATAGTTCTGCTTCACGTCACTTGTCTTATCCATTGCACTTTTTCTGTGTTGTATTGTGCATAAATATGTGACTCTTCAGATTTTGTATTAGTCTAGCCTGATGAAGAGACCTGAGTAGTCTTGAAACCTTGCAAAGTGTTACCATCTTTTCAGTTAGCCATTAAAAGGTATCAACCACTGAGGACTCTCAATTCTAAATATTTTTCTATCTACTGGCTAACACGGTACAAAGATATACATCTTTCCTGTAAGCTTTGAAAACAACATTTTCAATATGTTATTTGCTGTTAGCCACGGACGGTTTTATGTGCTTATATGTTGCCACCCAGTGGTTCTGATGGAGTTTGCAGTCTGTCGAAGGTTAAGCTAGTAATGAACTTATATAGTGAAACATTGGAGACCTTAAAGGTAAAGGTGGAAAACTCTACAGTATAGTTAAGGATCCACCACGTATAGAGATGTAGAAATGGAATCTCCTGCTAGACGCAACCTTGCTATATGCATCCTTCATTAACTGATTGCAAAAGTTATGGTAATCTAATCAATTGTATGCAATTTGATTGAAGTTGAGTTTGATGTTGTTGGGTTGAACATCGGGAAATTAAGTATTGGAAAAGCAGACAAATCCCTATAATTGTTTAAAATGAGATATACCAGAGCCTAATGAAAAAGCACTAATGCACAAAGCAATCTGAGCTCTACACATGGCTATTTTTACTAAACATAGTAATTCGAGAAATATTGATTTCAATTGCATTATATGTTGTGTTAGCAGTCGTCCTCTCAGGGAAGAGGAGGAAAGTCTCATTAAACAGTTAATATAAAACCCATATTTTTCACAGATGCTCAGGAGCTAAAATCTATATCTGGATGAATTATTCCTAAAACATATACTTATATGATTTCTTGACAAATGAGATGTCAAGATGAGCTAAAATATGAATGATGGTACTGCAACAGATATATAAATCATCTCAATGGCTCTTCAATTGAAGAAGAACAGAATGTTTTATGAAGATGAAGAAGTATCAAACTGCCTTTCAAGAAAGTGGAGAATTACAAAGATATTTTTTCACATTGCAATAAGAGGAATATGTTTACAGATACAAAGCAGTATTCGAATTTCCATCAGGGCATTTATCACATTAGCATAGATTTTTGCTACACTTCATGGCATGACATATGGTATGCAGTAATGCAGAAAGTGAAAATAATCATATTCCATCAAAGCCTAAAGAACATTACACTCCAATTACAAGCAGACGCAATTTATAAATGCTGCATGCTATCATGGGTTGTATCTTTGTCATTCTGAATGTTTGATTTACATATATAGATTCTAAATTTAAGTTAAGAGTTTTAACCTGTCTGAAAATATATTGGAAAAAATCCTAGAACCTCTGTCCCCAAAAATGGAAATCACCCAGCAAATCTGAAGAGCCATTGGTCAGCAATTACAAATGGAGCTACTAACAGAGAATCTTGATTATTTGCATGGGCAAATGCATTCACCATGGCAGAACATTCTTCACACAGTCAGTAATAATTTTAAAGCTATAGACAACATACCAAGGTGTGTAATAACCGTATATACTCGAGTATAAGCCTATTCGAGTATAAGCCAAGGCACCTAATTTTAACACACAAAAAAACTGGGAAAACTTATTGTCTTGAGTATAAGCCTGGTATGCATTGTCCCCTCATCCTGATAATGGTAAGCATGGCTCCTCATAACTATCCTGGTATGCATGGCTCTTCATCCCTATCCTTGTATGCACGGATCCTCATCCGTATCTTGGCATGCATGGCTCCTCATCTCTATCCTGGTATGCATTGCCCCCTCATCCCTATCCTTGTATGCATGGCTCCTCATCTATATCCTTGTATACATGTCTCCTCATCTATATCCTTGTTTGATTGGCCCCCATCCTTATCCTGGTATGCATGGCTACATCCCTATCCTTATATGCATGACCTCATCCCTATCCTTCTGTGCATGGCCCCATCCCTATCCTTGTATGCATGGTTCCATCCCTATCCTTGAATGCATGGTCCCATCCCTATCCTTGGATGCATGGCTCGATCTCTATCCTTGAATGCATGGCTCCATTCCTATCCTGGTATGCATGGCTCCAACCCTGTCCTTGTATGCAAGGCCCCATCCCTATCCTTGTATGCATGGCTCCTCATCTATATCCTTGTATGCATGTCTCCTCATCCCTAACCTTGTTTGATTGGCCCCCATCCCTATCCTTGTATGCATGGCTACATCCCTATCCTTATATGCATGACCTCATCCCTATCCTTCTGTGCATGGCCCCATCCCTATCCTTGTATGCATGGTTCCATCCCTATCCTTGAATGCATGGCCCCATTCCTATCCTTGCATGCATGGCTCAATCTCTATCCTTGAATGCATGGCTCCATTCCTATCCTGGTATGCATGGCTCCAACCCTGTCCTTGTATGCAAGGCCCCATCCCTATCCTTGTATGCATGGCTCCTCATCTATATCCTTGTATGCATGTCTCCTCATCCCTATCCTTGTTTGATTGGCCCCCATCCCTATCCTTGTATGCATGGCTACATCCCTATCCTTATATGCATGACCTCATCCCTATCCTTCTGTGCATGGCCCCATCCCTATCCTTGGATTCATGGCTTGATCTCTATCCTTGAATGCATGGCTCCATTCCTATCCTGGTATGCATGGCTCCAACCCTGTCCTTGTATGCAAGGCCCCATCCCTATCCTTGTATGCATGGCCCCATCCCTATCCGTGTATGCAATGCCCCATCATTATCCTGGTATGATTGGCCCCAGCAAAAAACATAAAAAAAAATTATACTTACCTTTCTGCGCTCCATCGCAACATCTTCTTCTGGTGCCAGCAGCTGCTTTATGCTTGTAAGCAGCACATGGCAGGGACGTCATGCGCTGCTCACAAGTAGAGCACAGCTGCTGCAATACTCACTGCTCCCCATGCCGGAACTTGCACACACGCGAAAAGCCATGAATGCCATGAAAATAGAACATAGGTAGAGATAAGTATGAAGATGTGCATTGATAAAAAGGGGGGCAAATAAAGACCGTTAAGGGGTTTCTTTTGCAAAGGAAGGGGGGACAATAGGGGACAATATCTCAACTGTATATATATATATATATATATATATATATATATATACAGTATATATATATATATATATATACATATAGGAAGGAAGGGTGGACAATAGGGGACAATATCTCAACTATATATATATATATATATATACATGCAGTATATACACATATATATATAGAAATATGAGAAAATTAGGATCCAGCAAAAGGATGAAAGTTCACCAGGACCTAGGACCGTGAGGAAGGCACATAGTGCCGAAACATGTAGTCCCTTGCTGGAATGCTACTAATTGATTGGAGTTTCTCATATTTTTCATGATATAATGGATTAATAAAGAAGAAGTTTTTACAAATCTGGTGAACTTTCATCCTTTTGCTGGATCCCAATTTTCTCATATTTTTATTTGTTGGTGCATACTCCCTGCCTGGATCCGTGCAAAGTATAGGGTGAACACCGATTACTGCATCAAGAAGAACTCCTTTATGGTGAGCTGGCTATATGTTTTTCACATTGTTTGAACATATATATATATATATATATATATATATATATATATGTTCAAACAATATATATATATATAAAAATAGTAGAAAAATTGGAACAGCACCAACAATACCTCCAGTGATGTGCAAAGCTTTCCCATCCATCAATCCAGTGGCTCCTCACAATAAAATCACTTTTTTGTTTTTTTGTGCTGCTCTTCTATTTTTTCATTATACATATATATTTATATAATATAACGCTGTAAGCGTCGCTCTGTCTGAAGCCTTTATAGGCTGTGCAAACGCGACACGCCTGCGCAATCTGGCTCCAAACACAACGAGGCATCCAGCGTTACAGGTAATAGGTATGGCGCCGGAGATTGCGGTACGCGTAGACACTGCATACCGCGATCTCTGGCGCCATATTTACGTACTTACCTCACCGGGAGGAGTGTTGCCATGGCGCTTCTCTTCTTCCGGAGATCGGGGCAAGAGTGCATGTGAGAATCGTGCATGCGCATAGCGCTATCTGGCGTCATTTTACTGAAGACACATTTGCAGTGCGCCTTCAGCAATATGGCGCCGGACAGCGCGGTATGGGCATGCGTGTACTCCAGTGCCACACTCCTCCCACGGCATCTGACAGAATGGGACAGTGTTGGAATACAGGAAAGAAGGGTGAGTATAAATGTTTTTTCTTTTTTGCATGTGTGCAGTTTAATAGGGGTGAGGGGGACATTGCATACCAGGATAGGGGGGTGAGGGGGACCATGCATAGGAGGAAAGGGGGATGAGGGGGACCATGTATACCAGGAAAGGGGGCTGAGAGGACCATGCATACCAGGATTAGGGGGTGAGGGGACAATGCATACCAGGATAGGGGGTGAGGGGACCATGCATACCAGGATAGGGGGGTGAGAGGTAGCATGCATACCAGGAAAGGGGGTGAGGGGACCATGCATACCAGTAAAGGGGGGTGAGAGGACCATGCATACCAGGAAAGGGGGGTGAGGGGGACCATGTATACTAGGATTGGGGGGTTCAGGGGACCATGCATACCAGGATAGGGGGGTGAGAGGACCATGCATACCAGGAAAGGGGGTTAGTGGACCATGCTTACCAGGAAAAGCAGGTTCAGGGACCATGCATAACAGGATAGGGGGGTGAGGGGACCATACATACCAGGATTGGTGGGTGAGGGGACCATGCATACCATGATTGGGGGTGAGAGGACCATGTACACCAGGATAGGGGGGTGAGAGGACCATACATATTAGGATAGGGGGGTGAGAGGACCATGCATACCAGGATTGGGGGGTGAGGGGTAGCATGCATACCAGGATAGGGGGGGTGAGAGGACCATGCATACCAGGGAAGGGGGTGAGAGGACCATGTATACCAGGGTTAGGGATGAGGGGACCATGCATACCAGGATTGGGGGGTGAGGGGTACCATACATCCTACGATAGGGATGAGGTGGGACCAAGCATACCAGGAATGGGGGGTGAGGGGACCATGCAACCATGCATACCAGGATTGGGGGGTGAGGGGACCATGCATTCCAGGATTGGGGGGTGAGAGGACCATGCATACCAGGATTGGGGGGTGAGGGGACCATGCATACCAGGATTGGGGGGTGAGGGGACCATCCATACCATGATAGGGATAAGTGGGTACCATACATACCAGGATTGGGGGGTGAGGGAACCATGAATACCAGGATATGGATGAGGGGGTACCATGCATACCAGGATAGGGATGAGGGGTGCCATGGATACCAGGATAGGAGGGGGGCAGCGCATACCAGGATGGGAGACCATATACCAATAAAATTGCTCACCACCCGGGTGTAGAACGGGTTCATAGCTAGTATATACTGTATATACAGTTAGGTCCATATATATTTGGACAGAGACAACATTTTTCTAATTTTGGTTCTAGACATTACCACAATGAATTTTAAACAAAACAATTCAGATGCAGTTGAAGTTCAGACTTTCAGCTTTCATTTGAGGGTATCCACATTAAAATTGGATGAAGGGTTTAGGAGTTTCAGCTCCTTAACATGTGCCACCCTGTTTTTAAAAGGGACCAAAAGTAGTTGGACAGATTAAATAATTGTAAGTAAAATGTTCATTTCTAGTACTTGGTTGAAAGGACAAGAAAACCACAAGAAGTTTTTATATATATATATATATATATATATATATATATATTACCTCATTATTACCTCATATATTACCTCATTGCTCACCTCTGCTGTATAAATCACCATAGATATGTATATACCTATATCTCCTAAGTTTAGTATGAACTGGTGTTTTGTGAGACTAAAAATGAAGAAAATGTCCAGCTCTAGGATGTAGTGAAAATATAAGATTCTTTTATTCACTCCAATCCATGTAGTACAAACGGGGTTAAAATGCCAGTATAATACAGAAAGTTGCTTGCATTCTCAACGCGTTTCTAGTGACTGCGCACCCTAAAGGGCCTGTCACACTAAGTGATATCGCTAGCAATATCGCTATAATGTCACTGGTTTTTGTGACGTTATAGCGATATCTCTAGCGAAATCGCTATGTCTGATACTTGCCTCCGACCGCTCCCCCGCTGGTTATCGCTGATCGCGCGAGAGCATCCTGGACTGTTTCTCGTCATCAGCTTCCTGCTGGGGCTTCCTGCTGTGACGACGAGCAACGCTTGGAGGCAGGCGGGAGGACATCTGGATCGCCGCGTCTGACAGGTAAGTAACGACCCCCAACCTCTGCTATGTCGCTGGTGAGATCTGCCTGTGTGGCAGCTCACTAGCGACCACTTAGCGATGCACCAGCAATCCATATCGTTGTCGGGATCGCTGGTGCATTGCTAAGTGTAACGGTACACATAGTCATGATGTCAAGCAATGTTATAGACAGACCTTTATGCTGAATTCGGTCAACACACTGGTAAGATAATTAATCAATTAACAAAGTGAAAACACATGCAGTCTCACAAAACAAATCAGAAATTCCAACTCACCAGAAACCGCATCTTGACCATTGGAGCAAGGAGCCTCCATGTCAGGGCGCTTGTAACACCAAAAATGAAGAAAATGTCCAGTTCTACGATGTGGTGAAAATATAAGATTCTTTTATTCACTCCAATCCATGTAGTATGGAAAGACTAGAAGCAATGCGATGAAAATGAATGGGAGGAGACACAGATTAAATATTAGAAAAAACTTTTTGACAGTTAGAGTGATCAATGAGTGGAACAAGCTGCCACGAGAAGTGGTGAGTTCTCCTTCAATGGATGTCTTCAAACAGAGGCTGGACAGACATCTGACTGGGATGATTTAGCGAATCCTGCTTTGAGCAGGGGGTTGGACCAGATGGCCCAGGAGGTCCCTTCCAACTCTACGATTCTATGATTCTATGATAGTACAAGCGAGGTTAAAATGCCAGCATAATACAGAAAGTTGCTTGCGATCTCAACGCGTTTCTGGTGACTGCGCACCCTTAGTCATGATGTCAAGCAATGTTACAGACTGAACTTTATGCTGAATTCGGTCAACACACCGGTAAGATAATTAATCATAATACAGCATAATACAGAAAGTTGCTTGCGCTCGCAACGCGTTTCTGGTGACTGTGCATCCTCAGTCATGATGTCAAGCAATGTTACAGACTGAACTTTACGCTGAATTCGGTCAACACACCGGTAAGATAATTAATCAATTAACAAAGTGAAAACACATCAAATACAAGCACATTTAAAACAGACACATTAAAAATCCCCAAAGGGGAATAACAAGTTCACAAATGACTCAAAAGTGCAATCAGAATAATTAACAGTGTGCATACAAAATATAGCATACTTTATACAAGGAAATTCACTTATATTTAATCATATATATACACACAATTTTCTTAATTTCTTTCTCTTGTAATTGTTCTTGTATTTTCTTCTATTCATATTCACTGTATATTGTGCCAAACTCTTCATATGGGAAAGAGCAAATAAGAGGAATAATGATAAAATATTTTTCTGGATATTTGTACTTATTATCATTTGGACTAGCCTTCGTTCCTAGTTGTGAGTTTAATCTTTTTCTAGAATATGTGATATCAATAGATTCATTAGAAATTTAACATTGAGACTGCATTTTGAGGATAATACAAGTGGGTGTGATAAAATCCAGAATGTATCTGATAATGTGTATAACAAATGCTCATTTTTAGAACAAGTATCGTTAATGTGTCTGCAAAATTTACAGCGTGAAAGTCTAAAAACTACAGAGAGTTTTGTTTCTCCTATGAGAAACCTGTATATTCCAAATCCCAGTTATTATCCAGTGAAGGCCAGGAAACCGGTGATGGATAAGTGTCAAAATGTTGTTGAAAATGAACTTAGAAATCTATCTGAAAAAATGTCAAAAAAGAGTTCAGCCAACAACAATTTGAAACCACCACTAAAAAAAGCCTTACAAGAAATAAAAAATAATGATAATCTTGTAATTAAAAATTCAGATAAAGGCGGATCGATTGTTTTAATGAACAAGGTTGATTATATGAATGGGTAGAAAAAATGCTTAATGATCCAATGATTTACAAACGGGTATCTATGGATCCCTCTTTGGAAATCAAGAACCGCATTTTCAAAACTATTGATGAAGGATACAGTGCCGTTATTTTGAGTTTAAAAGAAAAAGAGTATTTAAAAGTTCTTAATCCTGTAACACCAACACTGTATGCCCTTCCAAAAACCCACAAAAAAGTTTATCCCCCACCCATGAGACCGATTGTATCGGGTATTGAATCGGTGGGTGAAAAATTAGGTGAATGGTTAGATCTTCTTTTACAACCTTTAGTTCAAAGGGTCCCTGGTTTTATTAGGGATAGTACTGATGTATTGAGTATGATTGACGGCCTAATCTGAGAAAATAATTTTTCTTGGATAACAGCGGATGTTGTTTCACTTTACACTGGAATCCCCCACAAAATAGCAATAAATGCGCTAGAATTCCACTTGTGCAAATACAGCAATTTTCCTCCTGAATTCCAAAGATATATAATGGAGGTTGTTCATTTATTAATTTCGAACAATTACTTTCTTTTCAATAAAGAGTACTATATACAGACAAATGGTGTTTCTATGGGGGCAAAATACTCCCCCTCATTAGAGAATTTGGTCATGAGCTGGTGGGAGGAGTTATTCATCTATAGCAGTGACAATCCATTTATTGATTGTATCCAGTTTTATGGAAGATTTATTGATGATATCATCATAATTTGGAAATCAGAGATATCTATTATACAGGATTTCAATTTGTATCTCAATAATAATACGTCAAATCTCAAATTTACAGTAAGACATGAAATTTCCAATATTGAGTTTTTGGATTTAAAATTTGAGGGAATAGTCAATGAACCTGTGGCCACATGCACATTTAGAAAGGACACAGCTGGTAATACAATATTGCATGCCAAAAGTCACCATCCGAGACACACTATCAAGAGTGTTCCGCTTGGTGAAATGACGCATGCAAAACGCAATTGCAGCAGGTATGATGACTATGAGAAAGAAGTGTCCAATATTAAAAAACATCTGAGTAACAGAGGCTATAATAATTGGAGTTTGGACATGGCTGAAAAAATCGTAGCAAAAAAACCCCGATTTAACGACAAAATACTACTGATAAACTTGTTAATCCCGTAACCTTAGCGTTACAATATAGTAACCAATTTTCATCTATTAAAAGAATAATCAAGGATAATCTATCTATCTTAAAAGAAGATCCTAAGGTTGAGGAAATGATCAGAAATGGATTTAGAATTGTTTCAAGAAAAGCGCCTTCTAGTAAACAAAGCTTGTCACCGAGTTTTTTACATGAGCCTCAGAAAAATACCACTAATTGGTTAAATGTAAATGGTTTTTACAAATGTGGTGCGTATTCATGTAAAATGTGAAAGTATGCTAACAAATGTAGAAAATTTGGAGATTGGAACAATGGTCAATTTTATGAGATCAAAGATTTCATAAACTGCAGTTCCAAAAATATTGTCTATGTCATAAAATGTACGACCTGTCCGCTGAAATAGATGGGGAGTACGAAACGCACATTAAAAACTAGAATCAGGCAGCACATTCATGACGTGGAGAATTTCAATGCCTAGTAGAAATGTATCCCAAGTTTCTAAACATTTTATTGAAGCCCACAAAAATAAATTAGATTCATTGTTAGTGTATGGCATAGAAAAAATACATAGACCAATTAGAGGCGGTGATACAGAAACCATATTAAGAAGCAGAGAAGCGTGGCGGATTTTCAAGCTGAACAGGAGAGTACCCCGAGGTTTAAACAAAAGAAAGGACATCATGCTTTTTTATTAATGTTTGGATAGCTTTATTTAATGAAACAATAATTTTGAGATATACTCAGTTATCATTAAATCGATCTATTTGCATAGAATTGTTATAGTTCAAGAAAAACATGCGATTTTCCATATTTAATTGTGTACATATAATATCATGAAATTAATAAGATGTGAAATAAAAAGGTATAAGGAGTAAGGAAATAGGTAAGGTGATGTGATAGATTTATCTCATGTTGCAGTTTTTGTGAATACTATCATTGTGATTTAGTTATTTATAACCTTTTATGTGTTTTTTTAGGTATAAATATCTAGACAAATATTTTACCACTATTTCTCTCACTTGCTCTGTCCTATATGAAGAGTCTTGTGCAAAACACAGTGAATAAGAATATAAGAAAATATAAGAACAATTATAAGAAAAAGAAATTAAGAAAATTGTGTTCACATATATGAGTAAATATAAGTAAATTTTCTTATATAAAGTACACCATAGTTTGTATTGCAACTTTGAGTCATCTTTGAATTGTTATTCCCCCTTTTTTCGTTGCAGCTTTTGTGACTACTATTATCTCCAATTTGGTTATTTATAACCTTTTTGCGTTTTTTTCAGTTCAAATATCCAGAAAAATATTTTATCGTTATTCCTCTTATTTGCTCTTTCCCACATGAAGAGTTTGGCGCAATATACGATGGATATGAAAATAAGAAAATACAAGAACAATTACAAGAGAAAGAAATTAAGAAAATTGTGTGCATATATGTAAAATATAAGTGAATTTCCTTGTATAAAGTATGCTATATTTTGTATGCACAGTGTTAGTTATTCTGACTGCACTTTTGAGTCATTTGTGAACTTGTTATTCCCCTTTTGGGATTTTTAATGTGTCTGTTTTAAATGTGCTTGTATTTCACGTGTTTTCACTTTGTTAATTGATTAATTATCTTACCGGTGTGTTGACTGAATTCAGCATAAAGTTCTGCCTGTAACATTGCTTGACATCATGACTAAGGGTGCGCAGTCACCAGAAACGCGTTAAGAGCGCAAGCAACTTTCTGTATTATGCTGGCATTTTAACCTCGCTTGTACTACATGGATTGGAGTGAATAAAAGAATCATATATTTTCACCACATCGTAGAACTGGACATTTTCTTCATTTTTGGTGTTACAAGCGCCCTGATACGGCGGCTCCTTGCTCCCGTGGTCAAGATGCGGTTTCTGGTGAGCTGGAATTTCTGATTTGTTTTGTGAGACTGCAGAGGATGATATAGAACATTCAATTTCCAGAGAATAACTTATGGGCATAATTTGGTGAATTCGAATTTTGGCAGAACCGCTCATCTCTAGTGTTTACCTGAACAATTTTGAATATGTTCTAATTTATTCTCAATGTGGAAATAGCTGCACTCAGTGTAATTAACGTTCCTAAAGGGATCTCAAATGTTTCAAGTAAACTGGTACTTAAATTTAATTATTATTTATCATCTTTTTTTTTAATGAGTCCCTTGTGGAGTAAGAGCAAAGACATATAACTATAAATACCAATGTTTTAGTCCTGCATCACATATGAACTATCACTCTACACTGTATCGAGGGTAAGTTACCAATCATTACATTTGTAATGACATGGGATTGGAGATAGTGTTTTCTAAATATTCTCTGCCTTGAAGGACTAATGTTTTGTAATGTAGCAGCATATTATGATGATTACATATGAACAAAAAATGTAAATGAATGAACTCCTTGTTTTCTACTGTAACTTGCAATCTTCCAGCATTCCTTCTACACTTTGCATTAGAGAAAGGAAGGAGTTAAAACAACCCGCATTTGACCTGCATCTTAAGCTAGTTAATGATGTAACATTATTTCTTTACATCTTCTGTAGAGTGAGTTACTAGACCTACAGTCAGCATGCTAGAAAACACTCATTGTGATAAATGCTATAGAAATAGATAAACCAACATTTTTTCACAGTCTCTCCTCTAATAGAAATGCGAAGATTAGAGTTAAGTGAATCTTTAAAAAATATTTTATTTATTTTCTAGCTGACGAATCAGACAGTTTGCTGCAAACCTAAATCTTGCAAACCATATTTATATATTTACTTTTTCATACTTCTATCTTAATAATTAACATCATACCAATTTTCTATCAGTCTCAAACTTGAGAAAACAATCGCATAGTTTCTATTCAGAGCTAAAGAAGGATTAGGAACCTGAAAAGCAATTATTAGCAATAGCATGCTCATTTCGCCTCTATGATGTATGTATTGCATTGATGTTTTTCTGTGGATAAAACAGCTCCATTAAGGGGAATCTGTCACATCATTTTTGGCCTATGAGATGCAGCCACCGCCATCAGGGGCTTATCTACAGCATTCTGTAATGCTGTAGATAAGCCCCCGATGTAATCTGAAAGATAAGAAAAACGAGTTAGATTATACTTACCTGGGGGTGGTCCGGTCCGATGGGTGTCGCGGTCTGGTCTGGCGCCTCCCATCTTCTAGTAATGACGTCCTCCTCCTTACTTCTGCCACAGCTCCTGTGCAGGCGTAATATATCTGCCCTATTGAGGGCAGAGCAGAGTACTGCAGTGCGCAGGCGCCGGGAAAGGTCAGAAAGGTCCGGCACCTGAGCACTTGTGCACTGCAGTACTTTATAGAATGCTGTAGATAATCCCCTGATGGTGGTGGCCGCATGTCATGAGGCAAAAATGAGGTGACAGATTCCCTTTAAGCATTTTCAGTGGGATCACCATTTTTTTCTTTTACATTCCATATATATTTGACAGAAGGAAAACCTCTGTCTATCTCTATGAAACTCGAGATGTATGGAAGTGCATTTGGAGCGCCAACGTGGATGAAGGATGCCATACAAAGGCTCCAAACTCCTTAGTTTTTCCTAGGCATTGCCCCACCATGTGCTTAGCTCCTTCATCACACAAAGTAATTTCACAAATATAAATAATCCAAATTTGTCAAAGAAAATCAAAAGGTCAATATAACAAAATTTAAATGATTTCCCAGATAGATACATATATACATACATATCTCCGCTGTAGAGGTTTACAACCTTTTTTTTACGCCTACTTGGGTGTTTGCTTTTTACTCGTAAATATTGGTATTGTTATTACTATAATTGCTATTTTATACAGCAGATGACATTTGCCGTGAATACTATGATATGATAAAAATAAGTCTCCTCCTTTTTCAGGTTGCACAATTGTCAGCTTCCTCTGCAGATGCACAATGGGGTTCCGCTTATTGATAAAATCTTTTGCTTTTGTTCTTCTTGTGGTTTTTGGTATCCCGGGAAATGTCTACATTGTGATCAAATTTTTGCACATTAGGATTTTGGAAAAGAAGCTCTTACCTACTAACACCATACTAATGACACTCTCAGTTGTTAACATTTTTGTGCTTCTGTCCCGTGTCATGTTACAGGCTCTGAACGCCATTGGATTAGAAAATATCTTGAATGATGGAGAATGCAGATTGTTTATCTTCACTTTTAGAGTTAGTAGAGCCATGTCGATTTGTGTAACCAGTTTGCTTAGCTGCCACCAGTGTATACTTATTGCACCAGCCAATAAAAAGTGGAAATACCTCAAACAAATAGTAAACCCAAATGTTTCAATTATATTGGCAATGCTTTTAGGAATGAACATGTCACTTTACCCTGCTGGTATTTTATATGGACGAGCACAATCCAATGATACCCTCTCACCGTACACATTGCGCCTAGCATACTGTGATGTTGACTTTCTAAACTATCTAACCTATATTATTAATGGATTGGTATCTGCGGTTCGAGAAATTATATTTGTGGGATTAATGATCCTTTCCAGTACCTATATTGTATATGTTCTCCATAATCATGGTAAAGCCATGAAGGGAAAGCGCAGTTCAGACAAAGTACAAAACAAGACAATTGAGTATAAAGCTTCGAAAGCAGTCATTATGTTTGTCATAATGTATGGACTATTGTTTGGCATGGATAACTGCATGTGGATATATACTATAACTATGTCCAACGTAGGCTCTGATGTCAGTGACACTCGATTATTCCTTGCTGCCTCTTATGCAGTGCTGAGCCCATATCTAATTTTTGCTACTAACCCTAAAGTAAACCAAGGATTCAAAAACCCATTCAGAAGAGAAAGGATTGAAAGAAAAATAGGTATTTCTTGACCAAGCAATTACCATTCTCAGATCATTACACTATTGTAGCGATTTAATTGCACTTTCTATTATACTGAAATAGAAGTTAAAGGGGTTGTCCATTACTCTGACGGCCCTTCTCCATCCCTGTTTCCCCCCATTTGTGTCGGCACTGGCTCTCCTAGTGATTGTGTGACATTGTTATGTCACGCGATCTCTGTGGCCAATCAGCTTCCGTCACCCCTCCTTTGGACAAATAAAGACATCCGAAGGAATTCAGAGCAGCCACAGCTATCATTCGCTTTGGATGTTAATTATGTTCATAGGGGGAGAGTTAAGCCAGCTCTGATTGATTGAAAGCATCACGTGACACAACAATGATGGCAAGTCCCGACAACACTGGAATGGTGAGTAGAAGTGTTATTATTTTACTTTGGAGAACCTACACATTGAGAAGGGATTGTCTGAGTAGTGGAAAACCCTTTTAATTTTCAATGGAAAAATGTAGAAGAGATACATTTGACAAATCCCTGAGAACTAGGTTTGTTATTTAACACAAGCATTATTGGTATGCAAGATTTTCACTGTGGCTTTATTCAGTGCCTATAGGGAACAGGTAACTATACCATTTGTATATAGCCTGTGGACACAAGCCTCAGCACAATTGGTCTGACTAATATATCTGGTGTGGAGTAGGTTATCAGTAGACAATACCATTTCATATAACTTATTATGCCAGTAGAAGGGGACAGCTAAGTTGTACCCTTTTTCTATGAGCCAGAAAAGAAATCTGCCTAAAGAATTGGTTTCCATAATGAGATTTGAGATAACCTTACAGTATATATAATGCTACACATAACACTTGTTGAAACTTCCCCTGGCAATAACATTTTTAAAATACTGTAGTTATCTTTGATGACAGCATGATGTGTTAATAAATTGTGCTGCAATAAAAGATATACGTGTACATACTATTTCAGACAGAAGATCATTAGGAATTAGAAAAGCAGTTGTGAACAAAATGAAATACAGTAGAAAGCTACATGTAATAAATGTGGACATGTGATCTGTTACTGTGTTCAGGAAAGTTTTAATTGAATATGATGTTGTATGATGCTTAAAGGGTTTTCCCACAAGCAAATGTAATTTTAATCAATAAATTTAAAAAAAAATTCCACATTTGGTTGTGATTAAATAAAATGCTTCTGTCCTGAGATAATCTTATAATGTGCCCCTGCTGTGTACTGTGTAATGGTTGTGTCTGACTGCACAGAATTTTGGTTTGATCATACTACATCTCCTGGGCAGGGGAGGAAGCAAAAGAGTATATAGAAATTACAGCATGGGATCACAAAGAATTCTTTCTTTGAGGTAAAACATAGCCTAACCCCTTCACGACAAGCGCCATACTAGTACGGTACATATCGTGTCTCCCCCTTTGATGTGGGCTTCAGCGGTGAGATCACTTCTTTTCCGGCACGTCAGCTGTTTTGAACAGCTGAAATATGCCCGGAACAGCTGTGGGTGGAATTGCGATCCACCCGAGGCTTTCAACCCGTTGAATGCTCCTGTCAAACTTTGACAGCAGCATTTAATGCTCGCTTCCGGCCATCAGGCCTGAAATTCGCTCATCGGTGTCCTTTGTCACGTGATCGTGGGTCACCGATGGGTTGGCATGACAACCAGAGGTCTCCTGGAGACCTCTATGGTCACTGACGGCTTGCTGTGATTGTCACCCGGCAGTCGGCGCTCATAGCAAGTGAGGTATTCTGCTACGTACAGGTGATCTGATCATCGCCTGTATGTAGCAGAGCAGATCGGGTTATGGCAGCTTCTAGTCTTCCATGGAGACTTTTGAAGAATGCCAAATGTAAAAAAATATGTTTTAAAAAATATTAAAAAGATAAAAAAATACAAAAAGTTTAAATCCCCCCCCTTTTGCCCCATTCAAAATAAATATTTTGCTTGGTCCTCTGCCCAGGAGCTGTGGTATGATCAGACCATGTCCCTGCACGGTCAGACACAGCCATTAGGGTACCGTTACACTTAGCGATGCACCAGTGATCCCGACCACGATATGACCTGGTCAGGATCGCTGATGCATCACTAAGTGGTCGCTAGTGAGCTGCCATACAGGCAGATCTCACCAGCGACATAGCAGCGGTCGGGGGTCGCTACTTACCTGTCAGACGAGGCGATCCTGACGTCCTCCTGCCCGCGTCCACACGTCGCTCGTCGGCACCACAGGAAGCCCAGCAGGAAGTGGCCGGCGAGAAGTGGCCCAGGACGTTCTCGCGCGATCAGCAATAATCAGCGGGGGAGCCGGTCGGAGGTAAGTATCACACATAGCGATATCGCTGCTGTGTCACAAAACCAGTGACATTACAGTGATATTGCTAGCGATATCGCTTAGGGTTAACGGGCCCATTACACAAGACACAGCAGGGGCACATTTATAAGATTATCTCACCACAGGAAAAAAATTTTAAACACATCCAATTGTGAAATGTATGAAGATCTATTGATTAGAATGAACTTTATTCATGGGACAACCCTTGAAGCTGTGACTAAAGCCCCCGTCACACACAGCACACCCCGTCACACAAGTTTTGTGACGCAGCAGCGATCTCACCAGCGAGATCGCTGTGTGTGACACTTTACCAGTGACCAGCCCCCTGCCGGTTATCACTGATCATCCTGGAATGGCCAGGACATTTTTTTGATCTCTGGTCTCCTGCTGGCCAGCATGCATCGCTGCGTGTGACAGGCGACAGACCAGCGATCAGCGAGCAGGAACTGGTAACTAAGTTAAACAGAGGGTTTCTAAGCGGCGTGCAGCGCTTAGAAACCCGATGTGTACTTTAGTTACCAGCGCGCTGGTGCAGGGAGCTGGTAACCAAGGTACACATCGGGTTTCTAAGCGGTGTGTGGCATCAGCGCGCTGGTAACTAAGGTACACAGTGGGTAACTAAGCGACGTGCGTCGCTTGTTACCCCCGTGTTGCTGGTGCTGATCGCTGGTGAAGCTGCCTGTTTGGCAGCTCACCAGCGATCATATAGCGACACACCAGCGATCCTGACAAGGTCATATCGTTGCCGGATCGCTGGTGCATCGCTATGTGTGACGGGGCCCTAAGTGTTAGTATAATTTTGATATGTATATATTACAGTCATAGCAGCTCATACCTGTTCACACTTATGTCATTCTATGAAGAGGTGCTGCTCAGATTTGGGCTACATTTATATCACATTTTTCCTGTACATCAGTGGTTGTCATGAGGCTTCCGTCTGAAGCCTTGAAAAATGGGATTTGGGTGGATCTGATGATGGGACTATTGAGTTTAGTGGGCTACTGCACTTTTGTTCCATCCTCAAAAAGGTGGCCACTGACAAAAAGAATGTCATAGAAAGCTCTTTCTGCTTCATTTAAAGTCAAATTCCCAGCCAGCAGTAACACCCGGAATCCTGCTCATCAGAACTTCAGGCACTAGTCCAGATGGTGCCATTGACGTGACAAAAATGCAATGAGAACCTGGCCTTATTTTGAAGTTCAGTTGGAGGCAGTAAATACCTCAATAGTTTGCTTAACACTCCACAAATCAGTCTAAAGTTGTTTTTAATTTATGCTGTATCCTATCCTAAGCTTCTACCCCAGGAGAGGTTAGAGCACACACAAATTTGCCAAATTGGGCTCCAAGTATCCCAATTTTATAGGTATAGTATATAAGGCATAATAAATCTTGAAGTTCATATATTCAATGTTTACATGTATCAGTCCAACTTTTTCTTAAATATGCATATACTGCAATCACAACAGCTTGCATTCTGTTAGGATGTGCTGGTCAGTTTTGTTTTATGTAAGTTTATGTTCAAATGCTCAGTAGTTACTTTAATTTCTAGATCTGTTTTGGCATCATAAAAAGGGAAATAAAATGTTCCTGTACTGGATCCATTCATTTGATCATAACTGAAGGGTCTTAAAATATTTTTTTTTTGTTTGCCTCTTTTCCAGCTGCTGGTTTTTATCTAGATCAAAAAACATAGTTTACACAACTTTTTTGTTTTGCCCAAATAAACAGAGAGCAACTGCATCCATGTAAATTTAAATATATGGGCAAAAGATTATAACAGATGTTTTTCATTTTTTATTTTTTGCTTCATTTGCTCTATTTGAAATAGTTCATGTTTTTTTCAATGTTTGTTCTGAAGGGAAGAAGACCGGGCTGTGGCTACCAATGAGACACCGGGTCCGGAACTGCCGGGGTCACGTCCGGTGTTGCAGGGGGGAAGAAATGGGAGACGGAAAAAAAAACATGATCCAGAGAGAAGGGACATGACAAGAGAAGGGAGGAGAGAGGGTTTAGCGTGGGAAGAGGCAGAGAGTTCCCACTGGAGAGGAGAGAGAGCAGGGACCTGCTGTGTGCCGCAGAGAGAGTTTGACTGCACGTTAGTAAGAGAGAACAAGGGCAGCGTACGCAGACAGGGAGAGTGTAGTGCAGGACTCCCAACCACAGAGCACATTAAACGGGAGGGTGTTGTGCAAAACTTCCGATTGCAGAACATGCCAAGTGGGAGAGTGTGGTGCAAAACTCCTGACTGCAGAGCATGCCTAGTGAGAGATTCTGGTAAAGGACTCCCAGCTGCATAGCAGCGTGATGAACTAGGGGCTCAATGGGTCAGACCGGTGAACGCCCGTTGCTGCCAGAAGAGTGAGCACTGAAGGTCTCAGTACCGGCATCAACTGGATCTCAAATTCCGTTTCTGGAGGAGTGAACAGCAACAGACTCATGATAAGTGAAGCAGTTAAATGCATAGACTGCGGCCCTGAGTTATACTGTTCTTCATGTCATTTAGCTTAAAAATCTGTTTAACTCCTGGCTGACTCCCTGTAAGGAGAACCCCTATTGTGTTAATTAAGCCACATCCTTGTTAACCCTTGCTCTGCACATCTGTGTTACTGCATCCTTTTACCTGCTTTACAGTTCCATTACAAATGGATGCCAACTGGATATGTGAACAGAGCTTCAGAAGCGCCATTCAATTACATATGGAAATAACTAGATATTGAACAAGCACACAGATTGGGACAATGACTGTTGAGAGTCATCTCTGAAAGCTGCCCATGGTGGAGGCTGATGATTTTGCAAGATTTCTAACAATTACATTTTCAGAGATTAGAAGTAAGGGAAGGTGAGCTGTTAATTGCTATATAGAAAACAGTGGACTATAGAGAAGTGGCTAGTATGTTAAGAGTTAACTGTTCCACTGGAATGTAACTACTGCACATTTTTGGCCCGTGCCTAGGCAGGCATCAGTTTCTTTACTCCATTAAAACCTGCTGTATAAAAAAATAAAGCTCTAAAATTAATTGCAAAGTTGCTTATTTTTGATTTTTTTCTTAGATTTTAATTTTTGGAATAAAATACATTTATTTTAAGCAATGCAATACCTAATGTCTTTCTGTTCTAGTCAGTTATGTTAGAACTTTTGCACAGTCTATTTTGCATATGCTGTGTATGTATTGTGAAAGTGATTTAGATCCTGTGACTTGCTCTCTATTGTATCTATCCTTTATACACCTGAATATGTTACTGTTTTGAAAATTAATAAATCGGACTTGGAAGAAGAATGTTGGCAGATTTTTCAGTTCACTCAGGGCCAGTATTAGTCTCACCCCAGGAAAATTTAAAAGTGGTGCCCTGAATTCTAACATATAATCCCTTTATGAAATCTCTATATATGCAGGGAAACATGCCTCCAACCGTTAAAAGAGTTTCCACTTTCATGAGAACTGACATTGTACCCGGGGAAGGTAAATACTGTGTCAATTTATTAATTTATATACCGGAAAATCCTGAAAGTAGAAATTCCTTATAATATTGAGATAGCTTAAAATCTAAAACAGCTGTACTGCAATAGCAAACCAAGAGTAGATTTTCTGTTTTATCTTAAAGGGTTTTCACATCTGAAAAAATTTTCAGCAAGCTCTGTAGCTTTCTGGTTCCTAGAGGTGTGCATTGAACACAACGTTAGGTTTTGGATTCACTTGCCAGCTCTGGCGGTTATAACTCAACCACAAGTATGCAATGTACAGTTATGTGCCTTCTACATTCTCAGCTGCTTCTCTCAATAGAACTCAATGACCCTTTATAGGAAGGAGGGAGTGGTCACACCTGCTGACTGATCAAATATGTAATAACACCAGCAGCCACCGGGGGGGGCAACCCAGCCGCAGACTCACTAAGCTTGTAGTAAAACCAGTGGCCACCGGGGCAAAACCCATATTAACCCCCGAGGGCCAGAAAGGAAAAAGGTAAGAGTCCAGACTTTGACAGATCCAAAAATCCCAGCGCTGCGTCTCCTGCTGTTTTTTTACATAAACAATGGCACGTGGCTGTTGAAAGGCTGCAGTCATTCCTATTCTATCAAAGTCGAAGAATAGTGAAGGCTGCAGCTAGTCAGCAGTTGCTGAATTAATAGAGGTCATGTGATATTGATGTCATGATGCTGATACATAACAGCACTGTGATCATAGGAAT
Organism: Dendrobates tinctorius; assembly: GCF_039654945.1. Taxonomy (NCBI): domain Eukaryota; kingdom Metazoa; phylum Chordata; class Amphibia; order Anura; family Dendrobatidae; genus Dendrobates; species Dendrobates tinctorius. Next base: position 36,925,814 of record NW_027361766.1, read on the forward strand.
AGCGCCAGTATGGGAGGTAAGTGTAGAGTGTATTTTGTGCTGCACCTTGGGACTAAGAAGAAAGGGTAGTCCAGTAGTGGACAACTACTTTAATAATTTATGAAATCTTCTCTTGGCTTGTTTTTGATAAACACCCTTTTGTAAAGGTTATAGTACCTCTCTTTTCTTGGGTTTTTCCACTTTCATGGTTCTCCCCTGTAATGGCTAGCACTCAGTGTTCAGAAGATTTGTTCCTGATTATTAGCCCATGTAAACATGCCAGTGATAATATAAACTGATGAATAAGCAAAAACACTGAATTATTTATGACAAATCATTAAAAATCATGGCTATTGACTGCACATTGCACGGTGTACACAGAGGGTGGACTGCTAGTAACTAGAATGAGTATGTGGTGACATACAGTATTAATAATTTTTGTGTTGTCATCATTTCTTAATGATTCATGAAAACAAGCTAGAAAATAAGTGCTGATCGAATTGTATAAAGCCAGTCTGCACTCATTACTAGGTCAAAATCAGCAATAATTGAAAATACAGGGTGGCCTAAAAGTCACAAGACTACTTAAAAATAGAATAACTATAGTGTGTATTAAACATGCACAGTTATTATTTTACAAGCAATAAATATACTTCTTGGAAATTATTTTTATTTAGTTTTGTAGGTTATGACTGTAAGCTTGGCTAAGTGTGGAGGCCAATAGAATTCAGAGTTTCGTGAAATTATCTGCAGTCAAAAAATTTGTCTTACGATTACGTTTTGTGCCTCATTCTCAAATAAGGGCCAAGAACTCTTTATCTGCTTAAACCGCACCAAACCGTTACTTTTATGCCTCTCTCTTACATTAATAAAACAGATAGTTTTTTTGTACATTTGTGGAAAAGTCACATTTGCAAATGTGAAACTTGACTACCATGATAAGGAAAGCTTACAACCTGTATTTTGGCTGCAGAATAGGGGATCAGGACAAAAGTTGGGCTCCACACATACTACAATCTTATGCTTTTCTGCATTTCTAATTATCTGCATAAAGCCAACCAATCACACTACCAATTGCAATTTCTCTATGATGCACTCCATTAAAAGGAGTTTCAAGGAAGAAGCGAAATTTATAGTATCCAAACAGTCCATCTGCAATACACCCAGTACCATATACAGATGAACTGCTGGCTCCAAAAGCACCAGAAACACTTTCAGTTGAGTCAAGTGATGAAATGATTCCTGTCATGATGCATCTTCCTCTCACAGCACAGATTTTCTATAGGCAAGCTCAACTAAACCACAACTTATAACACAACAACTGAACAATCTTGTTAGAAATTTCGATCTGTCCAAGAGTCAGGCTGAGCTCTGAGGTTCCAGGCTACAGCTGCTTGCGATGTTCAGATTTCTCTATTCCACAACAGTGATAAAGATCTTGTCCAATACTTCTTCATAGACTGGGATCTTGTGGCATGCAACAGCATCAACAGTTTAATGGCAGCTCTGAAGGTAAGTAATAGTGTTGAGCGATACCTTACGATATTGGGAAATATCGGATGGGATTGGATCGGACCAATACCCAAAAAGTATCGGTTATCGCCGATTCCGATACTGGAAAAGAATGCAAGTCAATGGGACAGAAATATCAGAATTAAAATAAACCCTTTCTTTCCTTGTAGGTTAATTCTACATGAAAGAAAACAACTAATAATAATGTAGAATGTATTGGGGGAGGTGGAGGAGACATTAAAGGCACAGAGGTTTAGCCCAATCAAATGGAATAGCAGGAATATATTTTTTTAAGACGTTCGGAGTTACAAAGATATTGACTATGTTAACCTTTTTATATTTTGTCAGATATGTATGTTTCACTACTTCCATGCTCTTCACCTTCTTTTTTACTTCTCCCAGACTTTCTCCTTCATGATCCTCAGCAGCAGCATCTTTTTCATCAACTTCTCCTTCATCTTATTCATCTTCTTCTTCTTCACCTTCTTCCCATTATTCTTTTTTTTACATTCTTCATATTCTTCTTATTCAACTATTATTCTTCTTCATATTCTACTTGTTCATCTTCTTCCTATTCTTCTTCTTCTTCATCATATTCCTATTTGTGAGAGGCATTCCTGTAGTTGTTATCTATAAAAGTTTGAAGATTACACCTTCCGTTCTGCCTGTCACAAAAGATTTACAACAGGACTTGTCCGCGTTCAGTTTGGCCTGCAGTGGCAGGCATTTTCCAGGGGCACCATGAGGAGGAACGGACTCACCCTCATACACTGCTTAGTCTTCTTCTGCTTATAATTTAGATAATATCTTTTGCTCTGATTTTTAGTCTTATGCTTAATGTTCTTCTGCTTTTTGTTCTTCTGCTTCTTGGTCTTCTGTCTCTTGTTGTTCTGTATCTTGGTGGTTGTCTTCATGTTCTTTGTCCTCTTGGTCATCTTCATCAGGGTCATCTTTTTGGTCTTCTTTGGGGTGGTCTTCAGGGTCGTCGTCTTTGGGGTCATCGTCTTCTTCGGGGTGGTCTTCAGGGTCTTCGTCTTCAGGGTCATCGTCTTCGGGGTCGTCGTCTTCTTCGGGGTCGTCTTCATGGTCGTCGTCGTCTTCAGGGTCGTCGTCAGGGAGATCCAGAGTGATTACCAAAAACCATTTCAAAAAGCTTGAACTTGGAAATGTAGCAGAAGGTACAAGAAGGCTGAGGAACTGCCGAGAACCAGCTGACAGTATTGGAACCCGGATGTGTAGCAGAAGGTACACATGAAAAACAAAGTTGCAAGGCCACGTGCCGGCCACAGTTACCAAAACCCAGAGTCCTACAGGGGGTGCTTGTCCTATTGGCACTATGGAACCAGCCTTTATTGCCAGATCCCGCAGCCCACATAGGAAGCACCTAAACTGCAGGCACCATAGAGTTGGCTAACCCGACTGCAACACGAAAGGACAAAGTTTTGGAGGCAAAGTGACGTTAACACTACCCGGAAACAGCTGGCACCATAGAGTCGGCTAACCCGACCGCAACACGACAGGATAACGTATTGGTGGCAAAGAGATGTTGACACTACCCGGAAACAGCTGGCGTGCTGAAACCAGGCTGGGCAGGAGGGAGTACCCGTGCTAAAGACACTGCTGAGAACCAGCTGACGGTGCTGGAACCTGGATGGATAGCAGAAGCTAAAAGAGCCAATGGAACTACCGAGGACCAGCTGACGGTGTTGGAACCCGGAGGGGAAGCAGAAGGAACAGGAGACAATTTCACTACCGAAGACAAAGCTGATGGTACTGGAACCCGGTTCCTAAGCAGGAGGTACATGTGCTAGAAAGCACTACCAAGGACCAGCAGACGTTGCTGGAACTCGGATACCGAAAAGGAGGCACCAAAGCCATAGGCACTGCCGAGAACCAGCTGATGGTACTGGAACCCGGATGGGTAGCAGAAGGTTCCCATGAAAAAGAAAGTTGCAAGGCCATGAGCCGGCCGCAGTTACCGAAACTCACAGTCCTACGGGGGGTGCTTGTCCTATTGGCACTACGGAACCAGCCTTTATTGCCAGATCCCGCAGCCCACATAGGAAGCACCTAAACTGCAGGCTCTATAGAGTCGGCTAACCCGACCGCAACACGACAGGACAACATATTGGTGGCAAAGTGACGTTGACACTATCCGGAAACAGCTGGCGTGCTGGATCCAGGCTGGGCAGGAGGGCGTACCTGTGCCAAAGACACTGCCGAGAACCAGCTGACGGTGCTGGAACCCAGATGGGTAGCAGAAGCTAAAAGAGCCAATGGAACTACCGAGGACCAGCTGACAGTGCTGGAACCCGGAGGGGCAGCAGAAGGAGCAAGAGCCAATGGCACTACTGAGGACAAGCTGATGGTACTGGAACCCGGTTACTAAGCAGGAGGTATCTGTGCTAGAAAGCACTACCAAGGACCAGCAGAGGTTGCTGGAACTCGGATACCGAAAAGGAGGCACCTAAGCCAAAGGCACTGCCGAGAACCAGCTGACAGTACTGGAACCCGGATGGGTAGCAGAATTAACAAGAGCCAATGGAACTACCGAGGACCAGCTGACGGTACTGGAACCTGGAGGGGTAGCAGAAGGAACAAGAGCCAATGGCACTACCGAGGACCAGCTGATGGTACTGGAACCCGGTTACTAAGCAGGAGATACCTGTGCTACAAAGCACTACCAAGGACCAGCAGACGTTGCTGGAACTCAGATACCGGAAAGGAGGCACCTAAGCCAAAGGCACTGCCGAGAACCAGCTGACGGTACTGGAACCCGGAGGGGTAGCAGAAGGAACAAGAGCCAATCGCACTACCGAGGACCAGCTGATGGTACTGGAACCCGGATGGGTAGCAGAAGCTACAAGAGCCAATGGAACTACCGAGGACCAGCTGACGGTGTTGGAACCTGGAGGGGAAGCAGAAGGAACAGGAGCCAATGGAACTACCGAGGACCAGCTGATGGTACTGGAACCCGGTTACTAAGCAGGAGGTACATGTGCTAGAAAGCACTACCATGGACCAGCAGACGTTGCTGGAACTCGGATACCGAGAAGGAGGCACCTAAGCCAAAGGCACTGCCGAGAACCAGCTGACGGTACTGGAACCCGGATGGGTAGCAGAAGGTACACATGAAAAACAAAGTTGCAAGGCCGCGAGCCGGCCGCAGTTACTGAAACCCACAGTCCTACAGGGGGTGCTTGTCCTATTGGCACTATGGAACCAGCCTTTATTGCCAGATCCCGCAGCCCACATAGGAAGCACCTAAACTGCAGGCACCATAGAGTCGGCTAACCCGACCGCAACACGAAAGGACAAAGTTTTGGAGGCAAAGTGACGTTAACACTACCCGGAAACAGCTGGCGTGCTGGAACTAAGCTGGGCAGGAGGGAGTACCTGTGCCAAAGACACTGCTGGGAACCAGCTGGCTGTGCTGGAACCCAGGGTAAATACTGCAAACAGAGTGGAGCCAGAGGCCTAATTGGAGTAAGTTTAAAATCTGTAGTTGCGTGAGTGTGGACAGAGCAGGAGAAATTGCCGGACACACAGCTGGGGATCAGATGTCATTTCTGGACCCCTATAGCACTGGAGCATATGTTGAATGTGCAGATGGCACTTCTGAGCAGCAACTGGCGGTGTTGGAGCCCAGGGTCAATCAGGGTGTAGGCTGAGGCCTAATTGGAGCAAGTTTAATATCTGATGTTGTGTGAATGTGGACGGAGCAGGAGATTTTGCCGGACACACAGCAGGGGTGCAGCTGGCGTTACTGAACCCCACTAACACAGGAGCTAGTGTTTTTCTCTGTGCAGACGGCACTTCTGAGCAGCAACTGGTGGTGTTTGAGCTCAGGGTCAATCAGGGTGTAGGCTGAGGCCTAACTGGAGCAAGTTTAATATCTGATGTTGTGTGAATGTGGACGGAGCAGGAGATTTTGCCGGACACACAGCAGGGGTGCAGCTGGCGTTACTGAACCCTAATAACACTGGAGCTAGTGTTTTTCTCTGTGCAGACGGCACTTCTGAGCAGCAACTGGCGGTGTTGGAGCCCAGGGTCAATCAGGGTGTAGGCTGAGGCCTAATTGGAGCAACTTTAATATCTGATGTTGTGTGAATGTGGACGGAGCAGGAGATATTGCCGGACACACAGCAGGGGAACAGCTGACATTACTGAACCCCACTAACACAGGAGCTAGTGTTTTTCACTGTGCAGACGGCACTTCTGAGCAGAAACTGGCGGTGTTGGAGCCCAGGGTCAATCAGGGTGTAGGCTGGGGCCTAATTGGAGCAAGTTTAATATCTGATGTAGTGTGAATGTGGAGGGAGCAGGAGACATTGCCTGACACACAGCAGAGGAGCAGCTGGCATTACTGAACCCCACTAACATAGGAGTTAGTGTTTTTCTGTGCAGACGGCACTTCTGAGCAGCAACTGGCAGTTTTTGAGCCCTGGGATTACAGTTCAGGTGGTAGAAGCATGAACACAACAGGAGACCTGGATACTGTTGCCAACCAATTATTTAATCTAGAAGAGGACTGGCAAATTACAGCGAGATCCAGGCCTTGTTCATTTTCAGAAAAGTAAGCCAGTCAACGTTATCGGAGGATAGTCGCATGCGACCGTCTGTTAGTACACCACCTGCGGCACCAATGCATACTGGCTAAGCTCTGGCCATGTGTCCAGCTTAGAGACCCAAAACTTGAAGGGGGAAGAGCGGTCTGGGAGTACACTGAGAGGGTAAGACATGTAGTCTGTCACCATCTGACGGAAACGTTGCCTCCTGCTGACTGGAGCCATCTGTGATGGTGTAGACATTTGTAGCGGGGACACAAAACTTTGCCACATTTGGGCCATACTGGTCTTGCCTTGTGCTGAGGCGCTGCTTCTGCTCCCTCTTTGTGCAGAGCTTCCTCCACTGCCTCGACGTACAGAGCTGTTTTGTAAAGCACTAGCAGCACTGATCTCGGGTGGAATGGAGAACATGATGGAATGCACCAGTGTGTCTTGGTACTCCCGCATTTTAAGCTCAGGGTTCAACGGTGTTATGAGGCTTTGTAAGTTGTCCCTTTAGCGAGGATCTAGGAGGGTGTACACCCAATAATCAGCCATGTTGAGAATGTGGGCGATGAGGTGGTTGTTTCTCAGGCACTGCAGCATGAAATCAACCATGTGCTGCAGACTCCCAACTGGCCAAGAAACGCTGTCCCCTGCTTGAGGCGTCATCTCTGCCTGCTCTGCATCACCCCACCCTCGCTCTACATACTGACTACTAGAGCATTGTGTACCTCCCTCCCCTGGAGAGATGTCTTCCTCCACCATTGACCCCTCCTCATCCTCCTCACAAAGTGTCCCCTGCTTGGGCCTTTGTGAGGAACCACGTTGCACAGACTGTCCAGAAGCAGATGGCATTTGTGACTCCTCATCCTCCACCTCTTCCAAAACCTTGTCCCTTAGTGCTTGCAGTGTTTTTTGAAGCAGGCAGATAAGGGGGACAGTCATGCTGACTAGTGCATCATCTGCACTCGCCATCCGCGTGGAATCATCGAAGGCACACAAAACGTGGCAGATGTTCTTCATAGAGGCCCACTCAGTGGTGGTGAAGTGTGAACGGCGCGCAGTACGACTTGTTTGCGCCTGATGCAGCTAGTACTCCATTACTGCTGCCTGCTGCTCACACAACCACTCCAACATATGTAACATTGAATTCCACCTGGTGGGTAGGTCACATATGATGCGATGTTCCGGAAGGCAGAATCGGCGCTGCAGAGCTGCAATGCGCGATCTTGCCATGCTGGAACACCGCAAGTGAGCGCACTCTATGCGGACCTTGTGCAGCAGGGCATCAAGATCCGGATAGTCCCTCAAAAAACTCTGCACATGTGCCAGACATGGGATGTGAGTGAGGTTGCCTAGGCCCAGAGCTGCCACCAGATTTCGGCCATTGTCACACACTACCAAGTCTGGCTGGAGATTCATTGGCACAAACCACACATCGCTCTCCTGCTTGATGGCATTCCAGAGCTCCTGCACTGTGTGGCTTCGATTCCCCAAAGAAATTAATTTCAGTACGGCCTGTTGACGTTTGACCATGGCTGTGCTCATATCGGTCGTAACAGGTAAGCATTCACGGGTCCATGTGGAGGTAGAAAGTGAAGGCTCCTGCAGCGCTGATTCTGAGGAACTGGAGTATGAGGAGGAGTCAATGTGTACAGACTGGATTCCTGCAAACCTTGGAGTTGGCAGAACACGTACAGCGCCCCTCTCAAGATCTGTACCCGGCTCCACAACAATTACCCAATGGGCAGTGAGGGAAAGTTATCGTCCCTGTCCATGGTTACTGGTCCACGCATTGGTGGTCAGGTGGACCTTGCTACTGACGGCGTTTAGTAGCGCATCTTTAATTTTTCCCTCCACATGCTTTTGCAGGGCAGGGACGGCTTGCCTGCTGAAATAAAAGTGGCTGGGCACGTTGTATTGTGGGACTGCCAATGCCATGAAGTTCCGGAAGGTGTCAGTCTCCACCAGCCTGAATGAGAGCATTTCAAGGGACAGTAGTTTTGCAATGCCAGCATTCAGAGCCTGTGCTCGGGGATGGTGTGCCGAGTATGGCCTCCTTTTCTACCATGCCTGTGCTACCGATGGCTGTAGAGCAGCCTAGGAGTGTGAGGATGACAAGGAACGTGGTGCTGTGGGTGGAATTACACTGGCTCTCTGGACAACAGTGCCAGAGGTTCTTCCATGGCGATCCTGTGAGGAAGCCGAACCAGCTGTGTGTGAGCTGGAGGAAGAGGCTACAACACGAGCTGAAGAGGTGGTAGGTGGTGCTGTAGGTTGGCCTATGTCTTCATTGTGTCTTTGTAACTCCACCACGTGCTTGGTCTGCACATGTTTCCACATATTTGTGGTATGGAGGTTGCTGACACTTTTCCCTCTTTTGACTTTCTGATTACACAGCTTGCATTTGACAAAGCAAATGTCATCTGCAACTGTATCAAAAAAGGACCACGCACTGCAAGTCCTGGGAGCACCAGTTTTGGGTTTTGGAAGAGGAATGCTACTAATGGGTGCCGAAGTGGAGGCTACAGGCAACCAAGTCTGCCCCCTCCCTCTCCCTCCTGTTTTGGCCATTTGGGGAATCTCTTCCTCAGAACTACTCACACCACCTTCCTGTTCCTCAAGCCATGATGGGTCAAGGACCTCATCATCTACACTACCCTCTTCAAACACCTGCTTCTCCTGGGTAGTCTCGCCAGAACAGTACGCACCTGAAAGTGGCACCTGAGTCTCATCATCAGATGCGTACAGAGGTGTGCTGACCATAGGTACTGGCCCACCAGCCTCTTCACATTCAGAGAGACAAAGAAGTTGCGCATCACTGCATACTCCCTCTTCTTCACATTCTAGAATGCTGCTTGGCTGGCCCCCTGTTTCCAAGCCAAGAGATTCAGAGAACAGAAGTAGAGATGGCTCCTGTCCAGGGCTCTCTGACTGCCTGGGCAATTTGGCAGGTGGTGAAGAGACAGATGGTTGCTCTTCAGTGCTCTGGACCTGAGAGTATATGGAAGTAATTGAAATCGATGCGTTAGGTGCCATCCATCCGACAACGGCTTCAATTTGTTCGTCCCGCAGCAGTGGGGTACGGTGAGCTCGTACAAAGCTGCTCATAAAGGACTGTTCCCTGGTAAAACTGGGGGATGCTGAGTCACTGGTGCCTGCAGCATGCACAGAATCCCCACGTCCTCTCCCTGCTGAAACTCCACGCCCATGACCACGTGCCTTACTCCCTGCCTTCTTCATCTTGGTAGACTGATAAAGATAGGCAGAAAAGTACCAAGGGCTTAGTGTGCTTATTCCTGAACAGCTGCTAACAGGTATAAGAAACACTAATTTTATAAAGTGTGGATTACACTTTAATATGAGCTAATGTGGCCCACACAACTGTAAAGTGGAATGTTTGGTGAACTTTATTTACGTGTTTTTTTATACAAAAAAAAAGGATGTGACCAAAGATGTAAAAGCGATAGTATCACAAACTTTTTGTAGCTATTACAATGCAGGAAGGTAACCTACAATGCAATAAATGAGGCTACAAAAAATAGGCTAATACTAATCTGGCTGGGGCTGCAGGGCACAAGCCAGCAGAAAGGCTCCTCTATCTACTCCTATATAGTGTTTGCATCCAATCTAGCTGGATACGGATGGTAGCACACTAATAGGAGAAATTCAGGAAAAATAAGCAGCACTACAGCAAAAAAGGACAATGAATGAGGCAGTGACGCACGCTGAGCGGACTACAACCAGGGGTGGCTGCAGAACACACTACAGCGTGAGCTGCACTCACACACAGAGACTTCACAGACAGCTGTGAACAGTGCAGAGAACTGTGCACTAGCACTGAAAGGCTGCAAAAAGGCTCCTCTATCTACTCCTATATAGTGTTTGCAACCAATGCAGATGGATACGGATGGAAGCACACTAATAGGAGAAATTCAGGAAATATAAGTAGCACTACAGCAAAAAAAGACAATGTATGAGGCAGTGATGCACGCTGAGCGGACTACAACCAGAGGTGGCAGCAGAACACACTACAGTGTGAGCTGCACTCACACACACAGACCTTGCAGACAGCTGTGAACAGCGCTGCAAGGCAAAATAAAGCTTCACACAGCGCTTGCTAAAGTAGCCTGGCTAAAGCACAATATAGCAAATCGCTATCTCAAACTGTCCCTCAGAGTCAAAACAGCAGCGTCCTGTCCCTAACTGAATTCACAGCAGAGTGAACAAAAACATGGCGGCGGCGGCTTTTATAGTGCATCATGACATCATTTTAGCAGCCAATCACAGCCATGTCATTAGTTAACATGCCTAAATGCCTAACACGATTTGCCCACACTTCTTAGGATTCCTCAATGGCTGAATCAAAACAAACTGGCTCATAACATTATGGGAACTTCTGATTCCGGTATTCCATATGCAAAAAGTATCGGAACTCAGTATCGGAATTCCGATACCGCGAATATTGGCCGATACCCGATATTTGCAGTATCGGAATGCTCAAGACTAGTAAGTAATAAACCAGAGGAATGGAAGCTCTTCATCAATTCGTCCAAAACAAGTCTAAAGTTGTCTTGCTTAATAATGCCAATGTGCTACCTTCAATACCAGTTGATTATGCAGTTTACATGAAAGACACATATGAATGACTACATGAAAAAACTGTTGGGGTGCCTCAATTATAAATGACATTTGTGGCTCCTCTGTGGTGACTTAAAGGTGGTTGCCCTCTCCACGCCACAAAGTACTGCTGCTTTCTCTGTGAGTGGGATAGTCGTGCAGAAAAATATCACTTCAAAAAAAGGACTGGCCTCTTTGATATTCATTTCAGCCAGGGAGTTAATGTGTTCTGCATCCACCACTTGTTGACCCATATAAGATTTTGCTATGACCATTGCATATCAAGTTGGGCCTTTGTAAAGGCAATGGATAAAAATGAAAAAGCATTAAAGCATCTCATTGACAAATGTCCAACATTGCATGAAGCAAAGATAGAGGAAGGAGTCTTTATTTGACCTCAGATTAGTAAGCTTATTCAAGTTGAGGGATTTCTACGTTTGTTGCCGGCCAAGGAAAGGCTGAATGTGCAGCATTCATATTAATGGTAACTAATTTTTTGGGAAACTCAAGAGCAGATAACTAGGAAGGGTTGGTGGAAAAATCTCAAAACATAAGGTTCTTGGCTGTAACATGTTGCTAAAGACTTATAGACTTTTTTCCACCATACTGCATCACAGAGTGCAACGAGCACGGTGAGAGATTTCACCAAGCCATTGTGGCTATGAAGAAATGATATCAAGGAAAATGGAATCCATCAATGATTGAAGATTACTGTTGGGCAACTGTAAGAGATGATCCAATGCAGGAGGAGTACAAGAGACAAGAAAAAAGTGTTGTCACTGAATCAGAATAAATTTTGTAGAGCAATTTCAGTAACTATTTATAATTTTCAATAGTTTTTAGACATATTTTAGTTATTTGAATTATTGATAAGTTTCCTCTAAATAAATATCAGAAAATTAGCATAACAAAATATTCGGAATCTTTATATTTGCAAAAGTAATACATGTTTCAAAGTACTGAATATTTTGACAGTAATTATGTATAGCTGTAAATGAAAAATTCTTTAATATCATGGAAAGCCAAATAAAAGTTTTTATTCTCAGATTTCAATTCAGGAGGTAAAAATCATTAAGAAATGACTCATAACTTAACCTGACAACTTTTGAAAATATTTAGAACAGTATAATTTGATTCAATTGCTGCACTACATGTGTCCTGTACAGAAATATATTAAGCATCCTTTGAGCCCTCTGTAGTGAGCTTTAAGATATGCCCTGTTACTGGAATCGCCATTGGGTTGATGTTGAAAATGTAGGATGTAAACACAATTGATTGTTGATATTGTAAATAATTGTTTTATTTTTACTCTTTGTTTTCTTGTAAATTTCTCCATAACTATTTTTCAAGGATTACACATGAATATTCTGAAAAAAGTAAAAAAGTTAATAGCAAATACGTTAGTATATTTTTAAAAGATCTAGTGATTTTTGGGCCACCTCTTACGAGGCTCCCATACACATCGTATAAGGCTCCGATACACAACAAATTAATGTGGACCAAACTTGCCAATATTAATAGCTTCAGGCAACAGTGCCATGTGTATGGAGGCACTTTACTTTTCCCTCATGGTTGAATGTTGGGGGTGATAAGGACTATTTTGTTTTTAAGAGATAAGCATCCACCTGAGGAGACAGACACTGACTTTCTCATTGAGGACAAAGGAGTCAAACTGAGCAAGTGTTTCTGTATAGTGGAGAGTCCAGCAACATATCTGACAGCCAAGTGATAGGCTGAGCTATTGTTGGCTGACAGTTATAAACAGTAGAACAATGTACCACAACTCCAGAGTCTGCTAAATATTTTTAAAGGTCTTTTGTAGTCAGGCAGGGGTTCTTATTTGCCTCTCTTGCAATCCTAGCAAATCTACCAGCTCTCACTGAAATTTTGAGGTTAGAAAAGACTGGGTTTTTATAAAGTTGGGAAATTTGCATCACCTAGCCTTTCCTAAAGGCCCCGTTAAACACACCGATCTCTCCAGCAAGATCGCTGTGTGTGATGGGGATCAGCGACCGGCCCCCCCTGCCGGGTATCGCTGATTGTGCTGGATCGGCCTGGGCCGTTTTTCGATCACTGGTTTCCCGCTGGCCAGCACGCATCGCTGCGTGTGGCAGCGAGAGACCAGCATCAGTGACTCTGGTTTCTAATGTAAACATTGGGTATCCAGTAGCCGCGGCTCCTGGATACCCGCTGTTTACCTTGGAAACCGGAGTACACGCTGGTTTCGAAGGTAAACATTGGTATCCAGGAGTCATACAGCTCTTAGATAACCGGTGTTTACCTTGGAAACCAGAGTGTACACCGGTTTCCAAAGTAAACAGCGGGTATCCAGGAGCCGCGGCTCCTGGATACCCGATGTTTACATTAGAAACCAGCGTCCAGCGTCGCTGGTCCTGACTGCTGGAGGGGCTGTCTTGTGACAGCTCACCAGCGATCAGCCTAACAATGTCCCAGCGATCCCATCATGTCGGATTGTTGGTGGGATCGCTGGGACATCGTTATGTGTAACGGGGCCTTAACAATGGCAGTTAACAAGGTATAACCTTAGCAGGCTAATTAAGGTCTGAATACTTGGTCAAAGTTATCTGAGTACACAAATGTACAAGGGTGCCAAATTTTTGCATTGGTCCAAAATGCAAAATGTAAAAATTATAATTATTTTTTTCCCTAAATGTATAGGAAATGTGCCATCTTTAACTGTATTGGAGCCATGCTTATTGCTCGCAGGAGAGAGCTACCGTATTTTTCAGACTATAAGCACCGGACCATAAGAATCACTCCAAACTTTCTGGAGGAAAATAGGGGAAAATATTTAATGTGTCAAATGGGGGTCTGTCTTACAGTCCTGAATTCAGTGTACCGGTGAGGGGGGCAGCGGTGGTGGTTGAACGAGGTCACAGGAGGTGCACTTACATAGTTTCTGTTAGGGTTGCGGATCGCACTAAATATAAAATATGAGAAAGTGCGATTGCAACCCGGGGTCCACCGTGCAGAGGTGGTATGCTGCTGCTACGTAATGGCGGAACTAGATGGTGGGTAAACGCTTGCTCACACGTGGGTTAACTTCACCCAATGTGAATAGAGGTGAACTCTGTTGCTCCACAGAGCCGCTGAAACAAACGCCAGAGCCTGTTGAACTCACAGAGCTCAGCTGAGTGAGTGCTAATTAGGGGTCACAGAGCCCTGTCCTAGAGACACCGGACTAGAGTTCCTCTAGACCATCAGCACTCGGCGCCGTGGCTGCGGTGCCAGCAAAAGGTAAAAGTATATACCAAGTGCACACAGTGCCGCTTCGGCGGATGCCACTAACCACCCAGGACGGGGAGGAAAGCGCTGGTGCGGTATGATAGTGCCCATAGCAGGGAGTCACAGTTGGATGCTAGTGTGCGTAAAGTACTGGGAGCATGGTGGCTTGAGCATAGCCACCCATTGGCGCTGACTCTCACTCTGAATCCCTAACCAACATGCGTATCAAAGGGAGGAGAGTTTTAATGAGTCAGTCACCAGATACATGCATCCATCATCACACACACAAATAAGCATAAGAGTCTATCCTAGCGCATGGCCAAGCGGCCATGCAACTCATTTTTAGTGGCGTCCTTCCGGGACCTTCCCAGAGATGGAGCAATCTGATCAGGAGCGGGACCTGCGCATGTGACCTCCGACCTCCAATGAGAGGTTGTCCCACGGTCATGCTCAGTACCCAAAAGATAGGACTTAGTCCCAGAAGCGTCTACTTGCTGCTGACTCAGGCATGGAGATATAGCAGACCCAGAATGAGCAACCAGACGCCTAGCATCAACCTGGGCAAGACACCTGGAGCGATGACCCTGCTGAGCAGGAATCGCTGTGGCTGCAGAGGAATGGGAGACCGCAGAGAGAATGGCTTGTGATTCCCCCTGTGCAGTGGGGAAAGCTTGACGCCTAACAGTTTCAATGTGAAGGAGTCTGGGAAAATGGCCACCGGAGGTGGCACATGCACAGATTGAGATCTCTTGAGATGAAACCTTGGGAGATGAGGTCTTGGTGCCGAGCTCTTAATCTGTACATGTGTCGCCTCCAATGTCCAACACATTGAAACCATGGATGTGCAGGGACTCTAGGCTTTCACAAAATGTCGACAGGGCTCCAGCCTGCAACTCACAGCGTCGCAATTCTGAATAGCCCCTACTCCCATACCAGGGCCTGCAACATGGCCTGTAGTATTGCCCATATATATGTAATATCTCATTGCTCACCTCTGCTGTATAAATCACTGGAGATATGTATATACCTATATCTCCTAAGTGTTTATTATGATCTGGTCTTTGCTGATACTGCAGAGGATGATATAGAACATTCAATTTCCAGAGAATAACTTATGGGCATAATTTGGTGAATTCGAATTTTGGCAGAACTGCTCATCTCTAGTGTTTACATGAACAATTTTGAATATGTTCTAATTTATTCTCAATGTACAAATAGCTGCACCTAGTGTAATTAACATTCCTAAAGGGATCTCAAATGTTTCAAGTAAACTGGTACTTAAATTTAATTATTATTTTTCATCTTTTTTTTTTAATGAGTCCCTTGTGGAGTAAGAGCAAAGACATACAACTATAAATACCAATGTTTTAGTCCTGCATCACATATGAACTATCACTCTACACTGTATCGAGGGTAAGTTACCAATCATTACATTTGTAGTGACATGGGATTGGAGATAGTGTTTTCTGAATATTCTCTGCCTTGAAGTTCTAATGTTTTGTAATGTAGCAGCATATTATGATGATTGCATATGAACAAAAAATGTAAATGAATGAACTCATTATTTGCTACTGTAACTTGCAATCTTCCAGTGTTCCTTCTACACTTTGCATTAGAGAAAGGAAGGAGTTAAAACAACCCGTATTTAACCTGCATCTAAGCTAGTTAATGATGTAACATTTTTTCTTTACATCTTCTGTAGAGTGAGTTACTAGACCTACAGTCAGTATGCTAGAAAACACTCATTGTGATAAATGCTATAGAAATAGATAAACCAACATTTTTTCACAATCTCTCCTCTAATAGAAATACCAAGATTAGAGTTAAGTGAATCTTTACAAATATTTTATATCTTTTCTAGCTGATGAATCAGAACAGTTTGCTATAAATCCAAATCTTGAAAACCATATTTATATACTTACTTTTTCATTCTTCTATCTTAATAATTAACATCATACCAATTTTCAATCAGTCTCAACCTTGGGAAAACAATTGCATAGTTTCTATTCAGAGCTAAAGAAGAATTAGGAACCTGAAAAGCAATTATTAGCAATAGCATGCTCATTTTACCTCCATGATGTACGAATTGCATTGATGTTTTTCTGTGGGTACAACAGCTCCATTAAGCATTATCAGTGGGATCACCATTTTTTTTCTTTTACCAAGCAATAACCATTCCATATGTATTTGACGGAAGTAAAACCTCTGTCTATCTCTATGAAACTCGAGATGTATGGAAGTGCATTTGGAGCGCCAACGTGGATGAAGGATGCCATACAAAGGCTCCAAACTCCTTAGTTTTTCCTAGGCATTGCCCCACCATGTGCTTAGCTCCTTCATCACACAAAGTAATTTCACAAATATAAATAATCCAATTTTGTCAAAGATAATCAAAAGCTCAACATAACAAAATTTAAATGATTTCCCAGATAGATACAATATACAGTCTCCGTTGTAGAAGTTTACAACCTTTTTTACGCCTACTTGGGTGTTTGCTTTTTACTCATAAATATTAGTATTGTTATTACTATAATTGCTATTTGATACAGTAGATTACATTTGCCGTGAATATTATGATATGATAAAAATAAGTCTCCTCCTTTTTCAGGTTGCACAATTGTCAGCTTCCTCTGCAGATGCACAATGGAGATCCGTTTATTGATAAAATCTTTTGCTTTTGTTCTTCTTGTGGTTTTTGGTATCCCGGGAAATGTCTACATTGCAATCAAATTTTTGCACATTAGGATTTTGGAAAAAAAGCTCTTACCTACTAACACCATACTAATGACACTCTCAGTTGTTAACATTTTTGTGCTTCTGTCCCGTGTCATGTTACAGGCTCTGAACGCCATTGGATTAGAAAATATCTTGAATGATGGAGAATGCAGATTGTTTATCTTCACTTTTAGAGTTAGTAGAGCCATGTCGATTTGTGTAACCAGTTTGCTTAGCTGCCACCAGTGTATACTTATTGCACCAGCCAATAAAAAGTGGAAATACCTCAAACAAATAGTAAACCCAAATGTTTCAATTATATTGGCAATGCTTTTAGGAATGAACATGTCACTTTACCCCTCTAGTATTTTATATGGACGAGCACAATCCAATGATACCCTCTCACCGTACACATTGCGCCTAGCATACTGTGATGTTGACTTTCTAAACTATCTAACCTATATTATTAATGGATTGGTATCTGCGGTTCGAGAAATTATATTTGTGGGGTTAATGATCCTTTCCAGTACCTATATTGTATATGTTCTCCATAATCATGGTAAAGCCATGAAGGGAAAGCGCAGTTCAGACAAAGTACAAAACAAGACAATTGAGTACAAAGCTTCGAAAGCAGTCATTATGTTGGTCATAATGTATGGACTATTGTTTGGCATGGATAACTGCATGTGGATATATACTATAACTATGTCCAACGTAGGCTCTGATGTCAGTGACACTCGATTATTCCTTGCTGCCTCTTATGCAGTGCTGAGCCCATATCTAATTTTTGCTACTAATCCTAAAGTGAACCAAGGATTCAAAAACCCATTCAGAACAGAGAGGATTGAAAGAAAAATCGGCATTTCTTGAGCACTTAGAGCAGGCTCAAGATACCAAGCAATAACCATTTTCATATCATTACTCAATTATAAAGACTTAATTGCAATTTCTATTATACTGAAATAGAAGTTAAAGGGGTTGTCAATTACCCTGACAGCCCTTCTCCATCCCTGTTTCCCCCATTTGTGTCAGCACTGGATCTCCTAGTGATTGCGTGACATTGTTATGTCTCGCGATCTCTGAGGCCAATCAGCTTCACTCACCCCTCCTTTGGACAAATTAAGACATCAGGAGGAAGTGAGGGCAGCCACAGCTATCAATTGCTTTGGAAGTCAATTATGTTCATAGGGGGGAGAGTGAAGACAGCTATGTTTGATTGCAGGCATCGCATGACATAACAATGATGTCCAGTGCCGACAACACTGCAACAGTGAGTAGAAGTGTTATTATTTTACTTGGGAGAACCTACACATTGAGAAGGGAGTGTCCGAGTAGTGGAAAACCCTTATAGTCTTCAATGGAAAAATGTAGAAGATATACATTTGACAAATCCCTGAGAACAAGGTTTGTTATTTATCACAGGCATTATTGGAATAATAACATTTTTACTGTGGCTTTTGTTCAGTGCCTATAGGGAACAGGTAACTATACCATTTGTTTGGAAAAATAGGTATATTACTCTGTGGTTGGAACAGAGATATGCAGCCCGTTTACACCAGCCTCAGCACAATTGGTCTGACTAATATATCTGGTGTTAAGGATGTTGTCAGTAGACAATACCATTTCATATAACTTAATTGGCCAGTAGAAGGCGACAGCTAAGTTGGACCCTTTTTCTATGAGCCAGAAAAGAAATCCGCCTGTAGAATTGGTTTCCATAATGAGATTTGAGATAACCTTATATACAGTATAACACTACACATAACACTTGTTAAAACTTCCCTTGGCAATAACATTTTTCAGTAGTTATCTTTGATGACAGCATTATGTGTTCCTACATTGTGTTGCAATAAATAATTTTATATGCGTACATACTATTTCAGGCAGAAGATCATTAGGAATTAGAAAAGTAGTTGAGAACAAAATGAAATAGAAAGTTACATGTAATAAAGGTGGACATGTGATCCGTTACTGTGTTCAGGAAAGTTTTAATTAAACATGATGCTGTATGAAGCTTAAAATGTTTTTTCCACAAACAAAGGTAATTTTAATCAATAGATTTAAAAATAAAACAAATTCCACAATTGGTTTTGATTAAATAAAATGTTTCTGTCCTGAGATAATCTTATAATGTGCCCCTACTGTGTACTGTGTAGTGGTTGTGTCTGACAGCACAGGATTATGGTTTCATCACACTACATCTCCTGGGCAGGGGAGGAAGCAAAAGAGAGTGTACAGGCATTACAGCACAGGATCACAAAGAATTCTTTCTTTGAGGCAAAACATAGCCTAGCCCCTTCACGACATGTGCCATACTAGTATGTTGCATGTCATCTCTCCCCCTTTGAGGTGAGCTCCGGCGGTGAGACCACATCTTTTCAGGCACATGTCAGAGGTTTTGAACAGCTGAAATGTGCCCGGAACAGCTGCGGTTGGAATCGCAATTCACATGAGGCTTTTAACCTGTTAAATGCCCCTGTCAAACTTTGACAGCAGTGTTTAATGCTCGCTTCCAGCCATCAGGCAGGTAATTCACCCATCGGTGAC
Source organism: Dendrobates tinctorius (assembly GCF_039654945.1). Taxonomy (NCBI): domain Eukaryota; kingdom Metazoa; phylum Chordata; class Amphibia; order Anura; family Dendrobatidae; genus Dendrobates; species Dendrobates tinctorius. The sequence continues at coordinate 36,944,983 of NW_027361766.1, forward strand.
CCCCATCACGTGATCGCGGGTCACCGATGGGTTGGCATGACAACCAGAGGTCTCCTGGAGATCTCTATGGTTGTCACTGATGGCTTGCTGTGATTGTCGCCCGGTTGTTAGTGCTTATAGCAAGTGAGGTATTCTGCTACGTACAGGTGATCTGATCATCGCCTGTATGTAGCAGCGCCGATCGGATTATGGCAGCTTCTAGTCTTCCATGGAGATTATTGAAGCATGCCAAACATCTAAAAAAAAATTTAAAAATATTAAAAAGATAAAAAATATAAAAGTTTAAATCACCCCCCTTTCGTCCCATTCAAAATAAAACAACAAAAAAAAACAAAAAAACATACACATATTTGGTAGCGCCGTGTTCAGAATCGCCTGATCTATTAATAAAATAAAAGGATTAACCAATTGCTATACGGCGTAGTGAGAAAAAAGGTAAAATTCCAGAACTTTTTTTGGTCGCAACGACATTGTATTAAAATTCAATAACAGGCGATGAAAAGATTGTATGTGCACCAAAATGGTATGAATAAAAACGTCAGCTTAGCTTGCAAAAAATAAGGCTTCACCCAACCCGACATCACGAAAAATGGAGACGCCACGGGTCTCGGAAAATGGCACAGTTTTTTTTTTTTTTACAAACTTTGGATTTTTTTCACCACTTAAATAAAAGAGAACTTAGACATGTTTGGTGCCTATGAACTCATAATGACCTGGAGAATCATAACGGAAGGTCATTCTTATCATTTGGCGAACATGGTAGAAAAAAAAAGTGGAATTGCACTTTTTTTTGCAATTTCACCACACTTGGAATGTTTTTCCCATTTGTGAGTATACTATATTGTAAAACCAATGATGTTGTTCAAAAGTACAACTTGTCCCGCAAAAAAGCCCTCACATGGCTATATTGACGAAAAACTAAAAAAGTTATGACTCTGGGAAGAAGGGAGCTAAAAAACAAAAGCGCAAAAATGAAAAAGGGCCATGTCTTGAAGGGGTTAATAACTGACAGGGTAATGCTTTTCTTTACAAAAAGAAGCAGCTGTGATCCCTGCACAGTACGACATAGCCACTACACAAGACACAGCAGGGGCACATTTATAAGATTATCTCAACGCAGGAAAAAATGTTTTAAACACATCAAATTGTGAAACTTATTATTATTATTATTATTATTATTATTATTATTATTATTATTATTAAGATCTATTGATTAGAATGAACTTTGTTCTTGGGACAACCCTTGAAGCTGTTACTAAGGGTTAGAATAATTTTGATATGTATATATTACAGTCATAGCACCTCACATTTTGGATTTGGGTTGATCTGATGATGGGACGATTGAGTTTAGTGGGCTACTGCGCTTTTGTGCCCTCATCAAAAAGGTGGCCACTGACAAAAAGGAAATCAGAGAAAGCTCTTTCTGCTTCATTTAAAGTCAAATTCCTAGCCAGCAGTTACACCCGAATCTTGTTTGTCAGAACTTCAGGCACTAATCAAGATGGTGCCATTGACGTGACAAAAATGCAATGTGAACCTGCCCTTATTTTGAATTTCAGTTGGAGGCAATATCTTCTTCAATAGATGGCTTAACACTCCACAAGTCAGTCTAAAGTTGTTTTTAATTTATGCTGTATCCTATCCTAAACTTCTACCCCAGGAGAGGTTAGAGTGCACACACAGATTTGCCAAATTGGGCTCTAAATACCCCAATTTTATAAGTATATTCTATAAGGCATAATTAATCTAGAAGATCATATATTCAATGTTTACATGTATCAGTCCATAAAGTGTGTTGATGCACTTTTTTAAATATGCAATACTGCTACCACAACAGCTTGCATCTGTTCATTTCTGCTTCATTCTATTAGGATGTGCTGGTCAGTTTTGTTTTATGTAAGGGCGAGGGTAGGCATTATATGTGTTAGTTTATGTTGAAATGTCCAGTAGTTACTTTAATTTCTGGATCTGTTTTGGCATCATCAAAAGTTGAAATAAAATGTTCCTGTACTAGATCCATTCATTTGAACACAACTGAAGGGTCTTAAAATGTTTTTTTTGCCTCTTTTCCAGATGCTTGTTTTTATCTAGATCAAAAAGTGTAGTCTGCACAACTTTTTTGTTCGGCCCAAGTAAAGAGATAGCAACTGCATCCATTTAAATTTAAATTTATAAGCAAAAGATTATAACAGATGTTTTGCTTTTTTTTATTTGTTTTTTCTTCATTTGCTCCTTTTGAAATAGTTTAAGTTTTTTTCAATGCTTGTTCTGTAAGGGAGAAGACCGGGCTGTGGGTACCAATAAGACACCGGGTCCGGAACTGTCGGGGTCACGTCCGGTGTTGCGGGGGGAAGAAATGGGAGGAGGAAAGAACCCATGATCCAGAGAGAAGGGGCATGGCAAGTGAGGGGAGGAGAGAGGGTTTAGTGTGGTAAGAGGCAGAGAGTTCCCGCCGGAGAGGAGGGAGAGCAGGGACTTGCTGCGCTCCGCAGGGAGAGTTAGACCGCACGTTAGTGAGAGAGAACAATGGCAGCGTACGCCAACCGGGAGAGTGTAGTGCAGGACTCCCAACCACAGAGCACATTAAACAGGAGGGTGTTGTGCAAAATTTCAGATTGGAGAACATGCCAAGTGGGAGAGTGTGGTGCAAAACTCCTGACTGTAGAGCATGCCTAGTGAGAGATTCTGGTAAAGGACTCCCAGCTGCAGAGCAGAGTGATGAACTAGGGGCTCAATGGGTCAGACGGGTGACCGCCTGTTGCCGCCAGAAGAGTGAGCACTGAAGGTCTGAGTACCGGCATCGACCGCATCTCAACTTCTGTTTCTGGAGGAGTGAACAGCAACAGACTCACGATGAGTGAAGCAGTTGAATGCATAGATTGTGGCCCTGAGTTATACTGCTCTTCTTGTTATTTAGCTTAAAAATCTGTTTAACTCCTGGTTGGCTCCCTGTGAGGAGAACCCCTATTGTGTTAATTATGCCACATCCTTGCTAACCCTTGCACTGTGCCTCTGTGCTACTGCATCCTTTTACCTGCTTTACAGTTCCATTACAAATGGATGCCAACTTGATACGTGAACAGAGCTTAACATGCTCGAGTCAATTACATATGGAAATAACTAGATATTGGACAAGCACACAGATTGGGACAATGACTGTTGAGAGTCATCTCTGAAAGCTGCCGATGGTGGTGGCTGATGATTTTGCAAGATTTCTAACAATTACTTTTTCAGAGATAAGAAGTAAAGGAAGGAGGGGAAAGAGGTGAGCTGTTAATTGCTGTATAGAAATCAGTGGGCTGTAGAGAAGTGGCTAGTATGTTAAGAGTTAACTGTTCCACTGGAATGTAACTACTACACAGTTTTGACCAGTGGTTTGGCAGGCGTCAGTTGCTTTACTCCATTAAAACTTGCTATATAAAATATTAAAGCTGTAAAATTAACTGCAAAGTTGCTTATTTATGTTTTTTTCTTAGATTTTTATTTTTTGGAATAAAATACATTTATTATAAGCAATGCAATACCTAATGTCTTTCAGTTCTAGTCAGCTATGTTAGAACTTTTGCACAGTCCATTTTGCTTATGCTGTGCATGTATTGTGAAAGTGATTTAGATCCTGTGACTTGCACTCTATTGTATCTATCCTTTATACACCTGAATATGTTACTGTTTTGAAAATTAATAAATTGGACTTGGAAGAAGAATGTTGGCAGATTTTTCATTTCAGTCAGGGCCAGTATTAGCCTCACCCCAGGAAAATTTAAAAGTGGTGCCCTGAATTCTAACATATAATCCCTTTATGACCTCTCTATAACTTGCCTCCAACCATTAAAAGAGTTTTCCACTTTCATGAGAACTGGCATTATACCCGGGGAAGGTAAACACCATGTCAATTTATTAATTTATTTAGTGGAAAATCCTGAAAGTAGAAATTCCTTATAATATTGAGCTAGCTTAGCTTAAAATCTAAAACAGCTGTACTGCAATAGCAAACCAAGAGTAGATTTCCTGTTTTATCTTAAAGGGTTTTTCACACTTGAATAAATTTTCAGCAAGCTCTGTAGCACCGGACCACAGAGTTAGGCACGAGAAAGGGAAATAGCTGGAGCTCCACTGTAACACAGCTTGCTCCTGACTCCAGCTTTGTTGTGGAATAATATCACCATCAGTGAGTGCAGCACCTGATGACCCTTTATAGGAAGGAGGGAGTGGTCACACCTGCTGACTGATCAAACATGTAATAACACCAGCAGCCACCGGGGGGGAACCCAGCCGAAGACTCACTAAGCATGTAGTAATCCAAGCGGCCACCGGGGGCAAAAACCCATATTAACCCCTGAGGGCCAGAAAGGAAAAAGGTAAGAGTCCAGACTCTGACAGATCCAAAGATGGATCGTGACACTAATTTTGTGTTCAGTATTCCTCTCTAAAATTCAGCAATCTACAGCCAAAAATTTCCTGAGGGGTTGTCCACTACTTAACAATCGCTTCTTAAAATCTCAAGGAATCAGTATAAAATTAACTTAATAAATATCTCCAATCCCAGCGCTTTGTCTCCTGCTGTTTTTTTACATAAACAATGGCACATGGCTGTTGAATGGCTGCAGTCTTTCCTATTCTATCAAAGTCGAAGAATAGTGACAGCTGCAGCTAGTCAGCAGCTGCTGAATTAATAGAGGTCACGTGATATTGATGATGTCATGATGCTTATACATAACAGCACTGTGATCATAGGAATAGCACCAGTATGGGAGGTAAGTGTAGAGTGTATTTTGTGCTGCACCTTGGGACTAAGAAGAAAGAGCAGTCCAGTAGTGGACAACCACTTTAATAATTTATGAAATCCTCTCTTGGCTTGTTTTTGATAAGCACCCTTTTGTAAAGGTTATAGTACGTCTCTTTTCTTGGGTTTTCCACTTTCATGGTTCTCCCCTGTAATGGCTAGCACTCAGTGTTCAGAAGGTTTGTTCCTGATTATTAGCCCACGCAAACATACCAGTGATAATATAAACTGATGAATGAGCAAAAACACTGAAGTATTTATGACAAATCATTAAAAATCATTGCTATTGGCAGCAAATTGCATGGTGTACACAGAGGGTTGCTGTTATGAATGGGTCACCGAGGAGGATAGCAGGCCAGGCTAAGCCACAGAAAACCAGAGAGGTTGGTAACTAGCAGATGCAGACCCCTGATCCTATCCACACATATAGCAGTAGCTGTGGAGTGTACCTACGATGATCCTAGACGCCTCAGCACAGCCGGAGAGTTAACTAAGCCTAAAGCAAGAAAGGGGAAATCTAAACTGCCCTGAAGCAGAGCCCAAAGGAATAGATAGCCCCCAAACATATATTGTCGGTGAGACAAGATGAAAACACAAACGCAGGCAGAAAAATAGACTGAGCAAATGATGGGGCCCACACTGACTAGACAGGAAAGGAAAGACAATCATGCAAAAAACCCTTCAAAAAGTCCAACACGTCTGATGCACAAAAACACTGAAGTCGCACGACTTCGCCTCCACTTTATCAGCACTCTGGTATATTCTGAAAGCAAAGCAAAAAGAGACCAATATAAAAGGGGACAAAACAATCTTGAACATGTAGTAACATATGGGCGGTGATTCAGCACAGCCCCAGCCGGAGCTAGCTGACCCACACAAAGCAGAGATAAACAAAACCAGATCAAATGCAAGATCCAGAGAAGGGTGTAATTACTTATGATACATTTTATACAAGCTTATAGAAAAATCGTGTTGTTATTGTGGTGCCCCTGAGGGTCTGATGGCCACAGAGGTACTGCACCTCATCCAGAGGTGTGGTATCCCACCCTCAGGTAAGGAGGGATCACCACCCAGGACTCCTAACACTCGCACCCAACACACAATAGTTAGTCAGGGCATCTGGGTGTACCCTTCGGGAGGATGGCCTCATCCCAGACTGGTTAGGAAAGGGTGTTGGGGAGTTAGTGTGGAAGGTAGGTAGAGTGGGAGGAGCTTATGTAGTGGAGTGATTGTGAGTAGCCAATCAGAGGAGTGAGGGGGCAGAGTTAAGCCTGAGGTAAAGGATCTATCTGGAAGATCCAGTCAGTCTGTGACAGGACAGCGTAAGAGAAGGATTGCCGTGAGAGGACTGAGGATCAGAGAAGAGAGAAACATCTTGACCAAGCTCTTAGTAGAAGAAAGGGGTCCTAGGGGCATGGATAGTGCGAAAGCCAACCATGGGTCCCGCAGCCTGGAAAAGAAGGACCAGGCCATGGTGGGGGAGGCGGCCCCTGAAGCTAGTGGAGAACTACAAGGCTCAGCTAGAAAGTCGGAGGCTGAGGTGACTGCAACTACCTCAGCCACCACCACAAACATTCCGCAAAAAAGGCAGCAGTAGGAATAAAGGACCCCGGGGCCTGACCCACGTCGCCTCGTGTGATCCGTGGCTGCCGGCTTGGGACACTGCTTGTGAAGGCGCAGGGCAGAAAGGAAGGGAGAGATCAGCGCAGAGACGCAGCCTAGAGAGAAGAACACAAAGAGCAGTCTTGAACAGGTGTTCCTGATCTACCTGGGAGTTTGCCGGACCCCTCCCTCAGAGGACACAGTACCAAGCGGGTCATCTTGTGCACAAGACTTGTGAGTAAACACCCAGAAACTGCACCTAACTGTGTTCTTTGAGTCATTTACAACTCGCCTGCCATACACTGCATACACCACCACCATCACCGGCTCAACTGCTCTGGGACACAGCTCTGCCCGTGGAGAGCTTCACCATCTTGGCTGCTTTAACACCGTCCCAGTGGATCTGCATCGCTGTTAGCGTGGGTGGTCAGGAGCCGGAATCTCCAGGAGTGGACCCTCTGGACCGTGGCACCGAGGGGCCCCGGGCGAGCTGCCAGGTGGAACCTACCCCTATACAGGGAATGTTAGGAGCAGGCCCTGGGGTTCAAGTACCACGGTAGCCGGTACTGAGAGGGGCGGCTCAGGATGGACTGGAGTAGGAGTGCGGGACTGAAGTGTAGACTGTAAGGCTGGAATGTGGAGAGATGGCTGGAGCGGAACAAAGGAGGTAGGACTGAAGTAGGATGGAACAGGAACACAGGGACAAGACTAGATAAATAAAAATGACAGACCTCAAGGCTGAAACAGTATAACATCATATATTACATGTGGGTGCAGATGAAAAGAAAACCAACACAATCAGCCCATGGAAAATTAGTGTAGGACACACTGTAATCAATAAGAAGCAGCAAAAGGAAATCAGTGCATAGATGTCCAAGGTATGATAAAATCACAAATCTTTATTAGATAACACAGGTAGAAAAGCACAAACAATGACAGACAAAGGGTGACAAAAACAGAAGCAGAGCAAAGGGGTATACAGTGTCAAAAACCTCACTCTGACCCTTATCGTGAGTAAACACCTGGTGGTAAAGATAAATAAGTGTCCAAGTATAAACACCCAATATATAACAGGCAGACCAGTGAAAAGCATTAAGGGGTAAAATCCCCAGCTGGACAGCCATATAATCAAGGGTGAAATTACAAAGACACAAAAGCAAGGTAAACATAACAGGAGGGGAGAGACACTGAATCCCAAGCTCAGCTGACCCAGGAACACCAGAGGCAGGACTGGAGTAGGATGGAACAGGAACACAGGAACAGGACTGGAGTAGGACTGTAGGAACGCTGGAACAGAGCAAGTGCAGGAGGGAACAGGAACACTGGAACAGGACTGGAGTAGGACTGTAGGAAAGCTGGAGCAGAGCAGGAGCAGGAGGGAACAGGAACACTGGAGCAGGGCTGGAGCAGGACAGAGAAGACAGCAGGGAACATGGATGACAGGGCTGTGAGGCTGCTGCAGGAAACACAGAGGACAGAACCGAGAGGCTGCAGAGAGCACAGGAGGAAGCAGGGCCCAGTGTGCAAGGTAACACAATGATCAGGCGCCTCCCTCAGGGGGAAGCGACCTGATATGGCCCCGTCTGGTCTGCCATTGGTCCGAAGGTGCTTCCAGGTCAGGGCACAGCCGGAGCACAAGAAGCAGAAGGGAGGCGTGGCCGCGGCCTATAGCGCATTGCATGCAGAGATGGCGTCGGCCGCGAGCCTGTCAGAGGTGACCGCCGTGGCCATCGGGTGGCGAGAGGCTGCGGCGTGGGAGCGGAGGCCGGGTGAGTATGCAGAGACGGCGTGAGATCGGAGGCCGGGTGAGTATGTCAGGGCGGTGTAACAATCGCAGTGTCGGCTACCCTTGCCGAGTACCATGGGTGGCATCATGATTCCCCTTTTCCCATTTAATCATCCCATCATCTTTCCCCTCATTTAAACTTCTATCTTCTTTATTGGACACCCAGGGCCAGGGACTGGGTCACCTTCACCACCGTGACACTTTCCCCCTTAAAAGAGTCTGAAAGGCCCGGTACCGAGTTCCCCCGGCCCTGCGGGGAATACCATTATTATTTCAGAATCATTATTGCATAGTTTATTAATTAGTCTACTACTTCATCTATTTAGTCTATTGGGCGTTCCATATTCTGTCATCTTAGGGTGACCATTCAAAAAACACCAACTCCGCTCCAATGATTTAATCTTAATTACAGTTGCATCACATACCTTTATAAATTCTCTCTGTGTAGGGTATATAGTTTTAGGAATTCTTATCTTAAGGCCCCGTCACACACAGCGATATCGCCAGTGAGATCGCTGATTTTGTGATGCCACAGCGATCTCACCAGTGACATCGCTGTGTGTGACATGGATCAGCGACCGCCCCCCCTGCCCGGTATCGCTGATCGTGCAGGATCGTCCTGGGCCATTTTTTGATTGTTGGTCTCCCGCTGGCCAGCACACATCGCTGCATGTGGCAGCAGGAGAGCAACGATATGCTGGTTTCCAATGTAAACATCAGGTATCTAGGAGCCACGCGGCTCTTAGTTACCCACTGTTTACCTTGGAAACCAGTGTGCACGCTGGTTTCCAGGGTAAACAGCGGGTATCTAAGAGCCACACAGCTCTTAGATACCCACTGTTTACATTGGAAACCAGCTTGCTCGCTGGTCCTGATCGCTGGAGGGGCTGTCTATGTGACAGCTCACCAGCGATCAGCCTAACGTTGTCCCAGTGATCCCATCCATGTTGGATTGTTGGTGGGATCGCTGGGACATCATTATGTGTAACGGGGCCTTTAGTTTCTTAGCATATTGATATGTTTTTATATGTTTTTTTTAAGATATGCCTCTCTCTTACATTAATAAAACAGATAGTTTTTTGTACATTTGTAGAGAAGTCACATTTGCATCACAAATGTGAAACTTGACGACCATGATGAGGAAAGCTTACAACCTGTATTTTGGCTGCAGAATAGGGGATCAGGACAAAAATTGGTGTTCTGCCCTGATACAGGGCAGTCTGTTTTGTATTATATGCTCGGTTAATTATAGCACCATCTAGTGGTGGTTGAATTTATAGCAGTGTTTTTGATAGCATTATATAGTCTGTGCCTTTAACAGAAGCAATGCACCTGGGATTGAAGCAGTGCTTTGTGGGAAGGAAGCAATGTATTCTGGGATGAAGAAGGGCCATTTTGCTTCTGTGTATATCATAGGATGCACGTGTTTACCTGTGCTCCATCTTAATTCTCCAACTTGAATTCACTATCCGGTTAAAGCACATCTGGTAAGCTTAATCTTTCTTACAATGCAGTGTGTGCAGAGAGTTTATTAGCTGCATAGTAGTCAGTGCTCAGTAGACATAATTGGACACCTGTGTTTTTTTCTGTGTAAATTGCATCACACTAAATGCTTCCTGTATCTGTTTTAACTGTGTGATCATCTGCCCAATACTTATGTATGTCATTGTATTCTTTACAGTTTTACCGCATATTCTATACTCTTCACAAATAAACAAGTTAGACTACAGAGAACAGTCTGCTTATTTTGGAAGACAGAGCTGTGGTTTATGCTGTATGCTGGATTGCACATCATGTCAGCGTGCCTGATGGCAGAATAGTAAAACAGATCGCCATACACCTGCGACAGTGAATTCAAGCTGTAAGGGACCGCTATCACCCAGACTGCTCCGCACACAGGTACTACATCAGCCGCCATACAGCCACAGGAGACAAGCCCAGGGCTAAGTAAAGGATTGCTGGTCGCACGCGGTGATTGCATAGACTGTACGGGACCGCTAGCACCCACACTGCTCCGCATACGGGTATCACAGTAGTCGCCATACAGCCGCAGAACGCTACCGCAACCCGCCAAGAAGTGCTACATCTTTCCCACCACGCGGAAGCTGCCATACATAGACTGTTTCCCGCCAATATGCTAGCACTAAGCTAAATGCACAATGTCTCAGAAAAGTACATCTTCACTCAAAGCAAGGTCACGAGCAAGCTCCAGCAGGTCGTGCTTAGCAGAGCTAGCTGCTGTCGCTCGCGCCGAGGCCGAAGCAGCCAAAGCGAGATCCTCCTTCGCCGAACGAGAGATGCATCTAAAGCTAGGACAAGCAAATCAAGAAGCCGAAACTGCCCGTTTGCAGGCAATGAGAGAGATGGAAGCCGCACGTTTGCAGGCAGAAAGAGAGGCAGAAGCTGCACATTTGCAAGCAGAGCTAGAAAGACTTGCAGCAGACAAAGAGACAGCAGCTGCAATAGCTAAAGCAGAGTATTTGGAATCTATGAAAGATCTGGATTCTGAGAGACACAGCAGCATTCTCAGACCAGATCTAGAGCAGCAAGATCCAGCGCAACGCGTCGCAGATTACGTCTGTCAACTTTCCGGCGTCGACTACAGCTACCGTTCCACTGAAAAGAAGATACAGCTCCCATACCGCCTTAAAGAGACACCTTCTTCACCAACAAGGTACCCCACAGTCTATCCAGAGTCACAAGCATCTTACAGGTATGCTGATGCACCACACACTAGACATGACTATCACACACCGACTCATGCCAGCACTGATGGAGCCATCAATGATCTTGCAAAGTTCCTTGCCTGCCAAGAACTGGTTACAAAGGGACTTGTAAAGTTCACTGACAAACCCGAGAACTATCGGTCATGGCGAGCCTCGTTCCGGAATGCTTTTCATGGTCTGGACCTTTCTTGTGGTGAGAAGTTAGATCTCCTGGGAAATTGGCTCGGAAGTGAGTCAGTCGAGCATGCCAAAAGACTGAGAGACATTAATATAAAGCATCCTCGCACAGCCCTACATAAGGTGTGGGAAAGACTCGATGAATGCTATGGGGCAGTAGAAGTCATAGAGAATGCTTAATATTAAAGAATTGAGGATTTTCCTAAGATAGGACCTAAAGGTTATCTAAAGCTTAGAGAACTGAGACATTTGTTGAATGAGTTGCAGGTTGCTCAGCAGGAAGGAGACTTGCCCAGATTGGCATTCTTAGATACCGCTAGGGGTGTCAATCTGATAGTACAGAACCTTCCTTACGACCTACAACAAAAGTGGATTACATGTGGTTCAGAGTATAAGCACAATCATAATGTATCATTTCCTCCTTTCAATGTATTTGTTGATTTTGTCACCAAACAATCTAGGCTTAGAAATGACCTAGTTTTGATTTTACTCTGTCACTGCCACTGGTGTCAAACCCAGTAAGACACCTGTGGCAGTCCACAAAACTAACATTGATTCCACAGGCCCTCCTTACAAGGTGAATAAAACCCCTCCAGACGAGAGCAAACCTCACGATGTCAGTAAATATTGTCCTCTACACAAGAAACCACATCCTCTAATAAAATGGAGAGCATTCAGGGAGAAGTCTTTAGAGGATCGTAAAGGTTTCCTCAAGGAGAACAACATCTGCTTCAAATGTTGTGCCGCAACCTCTCACTTCACCAGGAACTGTGAAGCTAGCGTGAAATGTGCAGAATGCAGCTGCACAGATCACAATACAGCCTTGCACCCTGGATCACCTCAACGAGTGTTGTCGCAAGCAGAGGAGCACGATGGAAAGCAGAAGGACACTGACGAAAACACCCCAGATGTCAGCTCTAAATTTACTGAGATCTGTAGGGGACTCACAGGAGGAAGGTCCTGTTCAAAAATCTGCCTTTATCCCGCAGGCCGCAAGGACAATGCCTTCAAGATTTATGCAATCCTGGATGACCAAAGTAACAGGTCTCTAGCCAGGTCCATCTTCTTTGACAACTTCAGCATTGTAGGCCCTAGTTCTCCCTACACCCTGAGAACATGTTCAGGTACCATTGAGACTGCAGGGAGAAAAGCAACCAGATACAAAGTGGAGTCCATAGATGGCCAGACCTGCCTACCACTACCGACCATCCTGGAGTGCAACCAGATTCCAGACAACAGGTCAGAAATACCTTCACGGGAGGTGGTGACATATCACCCCATCTAAAGCGTATAGCCCACCTGATACCTGAACTAGATCTAGGAACCCCAATAGCTCTACTTCTGGGAGGAGATATACTACAAGTCCACAAGGCTAGAGAATGTATAAACAGCTCCAGGAATGCTCCATACGCACAGAGGCATGACCTCGGATGGGTCATCATAGGGGACGTCTGCCTAGGAGGAGCACACAAGCCGGCCTTAGTTGACAGCATGCTTGCTTACCAATACTCTTGAAAATGGATGTCCGTCTCTCTTCCAGCCATGTAAGAGTAGCTTCCTGGTAAAAGAGTAGCCACACAATGCTCCTCCACCTTGTCCATTAGCTGATCCTTCCTGTGAAGACCACTCATGTGATCACATAGGGTGCACAGTTTTCCACAGAACAAGAGAGGACAACAGGGTAGCAATGTCCATAGAAGACAGAATGTTTTGGACATCAAGGATCGGGAGATGGTAAGAGATGCGTCAAAGAGTTGGATGGCCCCTCTACCATTTAAACCCCAGAGGCAACGCTTACCCAAAAACAGAGAACCTGTCTACGGTCGATTTGTCTCCCTCAAACACAAATTTCAGAAGGAACCTGAAATGAGAGAGCATTTCTTTGCCTATATGGAGAAAATACTTCAGAATGGCCATGCAGAAATTGCACCTGTGCTTCAAGATGCCGAGGAATGTTGGTATCTACCCATTTTTGGTGTGTATCATCCTAAGAAACCTGGTCAGATAAGAGTAGTATTTGACTCAAGCGCCAGATATGAAGGTGTCTCACTAAACAATGTCTTTTTGTCTTGCCCAGACCTCAACAAAAGACTTCTAGGAGTACTTCTTCACTTCCACAAAGATGCAGTGGCATTCATGGCTGACATACAACAGATGTTTCATTGCTTCCTTGTCAAAAAAGAACATAGAAACTATTTGAGGTTTTTCTAGTACCGCGATAATGACCCCTACAAAGACATCGTGGAGTATCGGATGAGAGTACACATCTTCGGGAACGGCCCTTCCCCTGCTGTCACAATCTACGGTCTTAGACGTTCAGCCAGAGAGGGCGAAGCAAAATACGGGTTGGATGTTAGATCGTTTGTAGAGAAGGACTTCTACGTGGATGACAGTTTGAAATCCACACCCACAGATGAATCGGCAGTCAGTCTCCTAAAGAGGACACAAGAAATGCTTGCTTTGTCCAACTTTAGGCTGCATAAAACTGCTTCCAACAGCCAAGGAATGATTGCAGCTTTTCCCTCTCAAGATTACTCAACTGATCTAAAAGACTTGGGTTTGGATACGGACTCCCTTCCCATGCAACGGAGCCTTGGTTTGCTCTGGGATTTGAAGAGAGATGCATTTACCTTTCGGATCAACGAAGAGGAAAAACCTTTCACACATAGATGCATCCTTTCTGTGATAAACAGCCTGTATGATCCTCTAGGATTTGTAACCCCTGTAACTATCCAAGGTAAAATGATGTTGAGAGACTTCACCCAAGAGATGTCTGAATGGGATGATCCGCTTCCCATGGAGACGAGAGATCTGTGGGTAAGATGGAAGAAATCTTTAGAAGCCTTGTCAGATCTTTACATGGCACGACCATGCGTTTCAGTGCCATCAACAGAAGTCAAGACCCGAAAGCTCTGTATCTTCTGCGATGCCTCAATCAAAGCGATTGCAGCAGTAGCATATCTAAAAACTACTGACAACAGGGATAAATGCCATGTAAGGCTTTTTATGAGCCGGACAAAACTAGCCCCAGTTCAGAGCACACAATACCCAGACTGGAACTCTGTACGGCTGTGCTAGCAGTAGAGTTAGCTGAACTTATCTCGACAGAAATTGACCTGGAAATCAAGGACGTTGGGTTTTACTCAGACAGTAAGGTAGTGCTTGGGTACATTTGCAACGAAACTCGACGCTTTTATGTTTACGTCAGCAATCGGGTGCTAAGGATCAGGAGGTTCACTTGCCCTAAACAGTGGCACTATGTGTCCACACACCACAATCCTGCGGACCACACAACTAGATCTGCTGAATCTGGACACCTTAAGGACACAACATGGTTTATGGGCCCTGCATTCTTATGCCGTTCAATGCCTCACAGTGACGAATCAGACACCTTTGAACTGGTAGATCCAGATGCAGATGAAGAAATCCGCCCTCAGGTATCCGCTCTAAGTACGGTGACTTTTCAGACAATCACCTCAAATCCCTCCATTTCAGCAGGTTTTCAACCTGGACCTCGCTTGTTCGTGCTATTGCTTGTTTAATTCATGTGGCTCAGTCTTACAAGTCAACATCACCCACCAGACAGAAGTCTTATAAGGGTTGGCACCATTGCAAACACGCATTTACCACTCCGAACCTGGAAAATGCCAAAAACATGATAATTCATACCATACAACGCGAGTGTTACGCCAAAGAAATAGACAACCTCAAAAAGGTCAACCCATTTCTAGGGACAGCGTCTTGAAAAAGCTTGATCCATTAATTGACCAAAACGAGCTGATACGAATTGGAGGTTGTCTTCAGGAAGCCAAGGTGGAATTTGTGGAAAAACACCCTGTAATAATTCCTGGCCATCATCATGTGACTACTCTGCTCGTACAGCACCATCATGTTTTGGTGAAACATCAGGGCTGATTGTTTACCGAAGGGAAGCTACGAACTGCTGGACTATGGATAGTCGGAGCAAAGAGATGTGTGAGTAAACTCATCTTCATCTGTGTGACTTGTCGCAAACGCCGCAGCGCGACTCAAAGCCCAAAGATGGCAAATCTCCCATCAGACCGACTTAGTATAGATCCTCTCTTTACCAACGTTGGACTGGATGTATTCGGGCCGTAGTCTGTAGTTGCACGGCATACTAGAAGAGTCCAAGCCAACGGAAAACGCTGGGCAGTTATGTTTACCTGCATGTCCATCAGAGCGGTCCACATCGAAGTGATTGAATCCGTGGACACATCAAGTTTCATAAATGCACTCCGATGCTTCATTGCCATCAGAGGCACCATGAAACACATTCGCTGTGACAGAGGCACAAATTTCGTAGGAGCAGTGAAAGAACTCCAAATTCCTTCCAACGTAGACATTACCAGTGTGGAAAGATATCTGAGTGAACAGGGATGTACTTGGACCTTCAATTTACCACACTCTTCTCACATGAGAGATGCTTGGGAGAGGATGATAGGAATAGCACGCAGAATCTTAGACTCTTCTAATTCTAATTCTAAAAAACTGCAAGAAGGTAGCACAAGACTCACACATGAAGGTTTGACTACATTCTGGGCAGAAGTTTCGGCCATCATAAATGCCAGACCATTGACTGCACTCTCCAGTGCTGAAGATCCAACTATTCTCACTCCCGCCATGTTACTCAATCAGAAAACCGACACTCCTAGCACTCCACTGGGAGAATTCAGCAACAAGGACCTCTACAGACGTCAATGGAGACAAGTTCAAAGTCTCCCCAATACTTTCTGGGACAGATGGAGAAAGCAATACCTCTCCACCTTACAGCCTAGGAAGAAATGGCAGATCGACACGCCGAACATCAAACCCGGTGATATTGTGCTCATGAAGGACAGTCAGTCACATCAAAATGAGTGGCCTCTGGGCCTCATCACCAAGGTGTTCCCAAGCAAAGATGAGAAGGTGCGCAAGTTCGAGGTCAAAGTGTGGGAGGCTGGGGAGAGTAAACTATTCCTCAGACCAGTTGCGGAGCGAATTCTATCACTTTCGCCTAAAGAGCCTGTAAGTGGCATCAGTTGATGCCAAGCGGGGAGTGTTCAGCCCTGATATAGGGCAGTCTGTTTTGTATTATGTGCTGGGTTAATTATAGCACCATCTAGTGGTGGTTGAATTTATAGCAGTGTTTTTGATAGCATTATATAGTCTGTGCCTTTAACAGAAGCAATGCACCTGGGATTGAAGCAGTGCTTTGTGGGAAGGAAGCAATGTATTCTGGGATGAAGAAGGGCCATTTTGCTTCTGTGTATATCATAGGATGCACGTGTTTACCTGTCCATCTTAGTTCTCCAACTTGAATTTGTTATCCGGTTAAAGCACATCTGGTAAGCTTAATCTTTCTTACAATGCAGTGTGTGCAAAAAGTTCATTAGCTGCATAGTAGTCAGTGCTCAGTAGACGTAATTGGACACCTGTGTTTTTTTCTATGTAAATTGCATCACACTAAATGCTTCCTGTATCTGTGTTAACTGTGTGATCATCTGCCCAATACTTATGTATGTCATTGTATTCTTTACAGTTTTACCGCATGTTCTATACTCTTCACAATTAAACAAGTTAGACTACAGAGAACAGTCTGCTTATTTTGGAAGACAGAGCTGTGGTTTATGTTGTATGCTGGATTGCACATCGTGTCAGCGTGCCAGAAGGCAAAATAGTTGGGCTCCACACAATACTACAATTTTATGCTTTTCTGCATTTCTAATCATCTGCAGAAAGCCAACCAATCACACTACCAATTGCAATTTCTCTATGATGCACACCATTAAAAGGAGTTTCAAGCGAACTTTATAGTATCAAAACATTTCATCTGCAATATGCCCAGTACCATATGCAGATGAACTGCTGGCTCCAAAAGCACCAGAAACACTTTCAGTTGAGTCAAGTGATGAAATGATTCCTGTCATGAAGCATATTTGTCTTACAACACAGATTTTCTATCGGCAAGCTCAACTGAACCACCACTTAGAACACAACAAATGAATAATCTTGTTAGAGATTTCGATCTGCCCAAGAGTCAGGCTGAGCTCTGAGGTTCCAGGCTACAGCAGCTTGCGATGTTCAGATTTCTGTATTCCACAACAGTGATAAAGATCTTGTCCAATAGTTCTTCATGGACAGCGATCTTGTGGCATGCAACAGCATCAATAGTGTAATGGCAGCTCTGAAGGTAAGTAATAAACCAGAGGAATGGAAGCTCTTCATCAATTCGTCTAAAACAAGCCTAAAGTCGTCTTGCTGCATAATGTCAATGTGCTACCTTCAGCTACCTTCAATACCAGTTGATTATGCAGTCTACATGAAAGAAACCTATGACAACATGAAACAACTGTTGAGGTGCCTAAATTATATGTGACATTTGTGGCTCCTCTGTGGTGACTTAAAGGTGGTTGCCCTCTGCACGGTGCATACAAAGTATGGCTGCTTTCTCTGTGAGTGGGATAGTCGTGCAGAAAAATATCACTTAAATAAAAGGACTGTCCTCTTTCATATTCATTTCAGCCAGGGAGTTAACATGTTCTGCATCCAGCACTTGTTGACCCATATAAGATTTTGTTATGACTATTGCATATCAAATTGGGCCTTATAGAGACCTTTGGAAAGGCAATGGATAAAAATTAAAAAACATTAAGGCTATCTGCCCACATAGCGATTCTGAAGCAGAATAAACCTGAGCAGAATCGCACACCCTGCTCCCGGGAAAACGCACGCGTTTTTTGACCCGCCTTTGTAAGCCTTTGTCAAGCATTTTTGCATGCGCTTTCCTAAGCGTTTTTGCCCATATAATTGATGGTATGCGAAATCACGTGTGATTCCGCAAAATTAATGAACATGCTGCGTTTTTAATCGCTAAGTGTTTCCGCAGCGGTTAAAAGGGCACCATTGGCACAACATGTGCGTTTTTCATTAAAAATCAATAGGATGCTTTTCTTAAGCGTTTCTGCAGCAGAATCGCTTGTCTAAAAGCACTGCAGCAACGCTTAAAAAACGCTACGTTGGCACACAGCCTTAAGCATCTCACTGACAAATTTCCAACATTGCATGAAGCAAAGATAGAGGAAGGAGTCTTTATTTGATCTCAGATTAGTAAGCTTCTTCAAGCTGAGGGATTTCTACGTTTGTTGCCAGCCAAGGAAAGGCTGAATGTGCAGCATTCATATTAATGGTAACTAATTTGTTTGGAAACTCAAGAGCAGATAACTAGGAAGGGTTGGTGGAAAAATCTCAAAACATAAGGTTCTTTGTAACATGTTGCTAAAGACTTATAGACTTTTTTCCACCAAACTGCATCGCAGTGTGCAACAAGCACGGTGAGAGATTTCACCAAGCCATTGTGGCTATGAAGACATGATATCAAGGAAAATGGAATCCATCAATGCTTGAAGATTACTGTTGGGCAATTGTAAGGGATGATCCAATGCAGGAGTACAAGAGACAAGAAAAAAGTGTTGTCACTGAATCAAAATAAATTTTATAGAGCAATTTCAGTAACTATTTATAATTTTCAATAGTTTTTAGACATATTTTAGTTATTTTAATTATTGATAAGTTTCCTCTAAATAAATATCAGAAAATTGGCATAACAAAATATTTGGAATCTTTATATTTGCAAAAGTAATAAATCTTTCAAAGTACTGAATCTTTTGACATTAATTATGTATAGCTGTAAATGAAAAATTCTTTGATATCATAGAAAGAAGAGCCAAACAAAAGTTTTTATGGTTAGATTTCAATTCAGGAGGTCAAAATTATTAAGTAATGACTCATTTCATAACCAAACCTGACAACTTTTGAAAATATTTGGAACAGTATAATTTGATTCAATTCCTGCACTACATGTGTCCTGTACAGAAATATATTAAGCATCCTTTGAGCCCTCTGCAGTGAGCTTCAAGATATGCCCTGTTACTGGGATCGCCTTTGGGTTGATGTTGAAAATGTCAGATGTAAACACAATTGATTGATGATATTGTAAATAATTGGATTATTTTTGCTCTTTGTTTTCTTTTAAATTTCTCCATAACTATTTTTCAAGGATTACACATGAATATTCTGAAAAAAAAATAAAAAAGTTAATAGTAAATAGGTTAGTATATTTTAAAATGATCTAGTGATTTTTGGGCCACCTGTTACGAGGCTCCCATACACATCGTATAAGGCTCCGATACACAACAAATTAATGTGGACCAAACTTGCCAATATTAATAGGTTCAGGCAACAGTGCCATGTGTATGGAGGCACTTTTCCCCATGGTTGAATGTTGGAGGTGATAAGGACTATTTTGTTTTTAAGAGATAAGCATCCACCTGAGGAGACAGACAGTGGCTTTCTCATTGAGAACAAAGGAGTCAAGCTGAGCAAGTGTTTCTGTATAGTGGAGAGTCCAGCAACATATCTGACAGCCAAGTGATAGGCTGAGCTATTGTTGGCTGACAGTTATAAACAGTAGAACAATGTACCACAACTCCAGAGTCTGCTAAATATTTTGTAAGGTCTTTTGTAGTCAAGCAGGGGTTCTTATTTGCCTCTCTAGCAATACTAGCAAATCTACCAGCTCTTCCAGACCTTATTTTGACATCCAATGTTGCTTTTAACTGCCATTTCATAATTACATTTCGAACTGAGGAAAAGGCAACTTGAAAACACGTTGCTATCTTCTGATAGTCTTCTCCTGCTTTGTGCCTCCCCCCCCATTTTAACTTAAGAGTGCTAGGCAGCTGCTTAGAGGAATCCATGGTTGCTGTTTTTTGGCACAAGGTTAGAGAAGTCTGGGTTTTTATAAAGCTGGGAAATTTGCATCACCTGGTCTTTGATAACAATGGCAGTTAACAAGGTATAACCCTAAAGGCCCCGTCACACTAAGCGATGCACCAGCGATCCCGACAACAATAAGACGCGGTCAGGATCGCTGGTGCATTGCTAAGTGGTCGCTAGTGAGATGCCAAACAGGCAGATCTCACTAGCGATGTAGCGATGCAGCAGCGGTCATTACTTACCTGTCAAACGCAGCGATGAAGTCTTCCTCCCGCCCGCCTCCACGCGTCGCTCATCGGCGCCAGCAGGAAGTGGCCGACGAGAAACGGCCCAGGATGTTCTCGCGCTATCAGCTATGACCAGCGGGGGTGCCGGTCGGAGGCAAGTATCACACATAGCGATATCACTAGCAATATCGCTGCTGCGTCACAAAATCGGTGACGCTTTAGCGATATTGCTAGCGATATTGCTAGCGATATTGCTTAGTGTGACGGGCCTTAAACAGCAAACCAAAAAAGGCTAATATATCAAAGCTCATCCATCACAACAAGAAATGAAACTCCAAAACAGAAAATGGAGCAAAGAGCGATAGAATACAAATATAAATAATTTTATTATTTTCAAAATGTATAATAAAATACAAGTAATAAATCAATCAAAAATTACAATATATAAGGGAGTCAGCGACACTTAGTATCCACCTATAGATAAGAGAGGGTATCCAGTATGGCAAATAGCAAGACAATAGCACAAAGAGTGGCTTCACATATTGTATATATATATATATATATATATACACACAAATATAATAAAATGTATAAAAATGCAAAGTTGCAGATTTTAATAGATATATATGTATATATAGAAAGGAGAGATTTTTATCTCCAATGGAAATTAAAATGCATTGGTACATAAATACAATTTGTCCTAATATATCCATAATATCCATAAGTAAACAGAGGACTTAATCATGTACCAATGGTAATTTATCAGGCTTTTTTATGTTATTTTGGAAGCGCCTTTTGCAACTAGGTCATTACTTTTTTGGTTATGTTTTTAGTGCCAGGTTTAAATGTTGCCTTCAAATGAAACCTAGAAAAGAATAAAGACCATATAGCACACTAGAATTCAGCCTTCTCACAGATTCTAAATAAGTAAGATTTTCATGATCAATGATAACAGTGACTTTATGTTTTACACTTTTGAGGAAGTGGCTCCATACTTCGAAGGTCCATTTGATTGCAAACAATTCACAATTACCAATGTCATAATTCTTCTCAATGAAGATTTGTGAAAAGAAGATGCATGGACAAAATTAAGTGCCTTGCCACTACAAGAGTATGCTTTATATAAAACAGAATCAATACAGGATCTAACAAGAAGTGTTATTTTAACCCTTAACGACCGCCGATACGCCTTTTAACGGCGGTAATTAAGGGTACTTAAACCACAGCGCCGTTAATTCATGGCGCTGTGGAGAAAGTACATAGCGCCCCCCAGTGTCAGATTTTCTCCAGGGTCTCGGCTGCCGGGGGTAGCCGAGACCCCAGAGAACATGAATCGGTCGCGATTATGCATTAAATTTCTCTTTCCTCTGATGTGATCGCACATCAAAGGAGAGAGAAGTAGGATCCCCGATCCCCCCGGCACCTCTTTGTGGTCCTCCGTCCTGCCGCCATCTTGAAAATGGCGGGCGCATGCGTAGTGCGCCCGCCGGGAATCTGCCGGCTCCGGCTGGCAGATTCCATTCATTATTTTGATCACTATGATAAACGATCATAGTGATCAAAATAAAAAAAATAGTACATAACCCCCCCGTTTATCACCCCCTTATATAATCAAACATAATGAAATAAAGAAAATATTTTTTTTTCAGTTTTCCATTAGGGTTAGGGTTAGGGCTAGGGTTAGGGTTGGGCTAGGGTTAGGGTTGGGCTAGGGTTAGGGTTAGGGTTGGGCTAGGGTTAGGGTTGGGCTAGGGTTAGGGCTCAGGTTATGGTTGGGCTAGGGTTAGGGCTAGGGCTAGGGTTAGGGTTCGGGTTAGGGCTTGGGTTAGAATTAGTGTTAGGGCGAACTAGGATTAGGGTTAGTATTAGGATTAGGGATTAGGGTTGGGAATAGGGTTAGGGTTGGGATTAGAGTTAGGGGTGTGTTGGGGTTAGGGTTGGAGCAAGAATTGAGGGTTTTCCACTATTTACCAACTTTGGGGGTCTAAAAATTGGGGTCTAAAAAAAAAATCACTTTTTATTTTCACGGCTCTGCGTTTATAAACTTCTGTGAAGCGCTTGGGGCTTCAAAGTGCTCACTACACATCTAGATAAGTTCCTTAGGGGGTCTAATTTCCAAAATGGGGTCACTTGTGGGGGGTTTCCACTATTTAGGCCCATCAGGGGCTCTGCAAACGCAACATCATGCCCGCAGACCATTCCATCAAAGTCTGCATTCCAAAATGGCACTCCTTCCCTTCCGAGCTCACCCATGCGCCCAAACAGTGGTTGCCCCCCACATATGGGGTATCGGCGTACTCATGACAAATCGCACAACAACTGTGCGGGTATTATTTCTCCTGTTACACTTGTAAAAATAAAAATTTGGGGGCAAAAAGATCATTTTTGTGGAAAAAAAAATGGATTCTTTATTTTCACGGCTCTACGTTATAAACTTCTGTGAAGAACTTGAAGGTTCAAAGTGCTCACCACACATCTAGATAAGTTCCTTAATGGGTCTAGTTTCCAAAATGGGGTCACTTGTTGGAGGTTTCCACTGTTTAGGCATATTAAGGGGTCTCCGAACGTAACATGGCATCCGATCTCAATTCCAGCCAATTCTGCATTGAAAAAGTCAAACGGTGCTCCATCCATTGCGAGGTCTGCCGTGTGCTGAAAAAGTGGTTTACCCCCACATATGGGGTATCGGCGTATTCAGGAGAAATTGTGCAATAAAATTTGTGGTTGATTTTCTCTTTTAACACTTGTGAAAATAAAAAAATTGGTTCTGAAGTAAATTTTTTGCAAAAAAAAAGTTAAATGTTAATTTTTTCCTTCTTCATTGCTTTAGTTCCTGTGAAGCACTTAAAGGGTTAATAAACTTCTTGAATGTGGTTTTGAGCACCTTGAGGGGTCTAGTTTTTTGAATGGTGCCACTTTTGGGTATTTTCTGTCTTTTACACCCCTCAAAATGACTTTAAATATGATGTGGTCCCTAAAAAAAATGGTTCTGTAAATTTTGTTGTAAAAATGAGAAATCGCTGGTCAACTTTTAACCCTTATAACTTCCTAACAAAAAAAATTTTGCTTCCAAAATTGTGCTGATGTAAAGTAGACATGTGGGAAATGTTATTTATTAAGAAATTTGTGTGACACATCTCTCTGATTTAAGGGCATAAAAATTTAAAGTTTTAAAATTGCAACATTTTCAAAATTTTCGCCATATTTCCATTTTTTTCCATAAATAAACACAAGACTTTTCGAAGAAATTTTACCACTAATATGAAGTACAATATGTCACGAAAAATCATTCTCAGAATCAGCGGGATCCATTAAAGCGTTCCAGAGTTATAACCTCATAAAGGGACAGTGGTCAGAATTGTAAAAATTGGCCTGGTCATTAAGCTGCAAACTGGCTCTGTCGCTAAGGGGTTAACTCAACAAAGGCACAGATTGCCTCAAGTTTACAGTTGATTACATTTGCCTCTTTCCTGGTTAAAGTGAATAGTTTGTTAATCTTGGAAAATTGTTCATAAGTAGTAATTAGAGAAACCAAGAAAGTGTTGCTAAGATTTGAGATAATAGGGTTGAACCTAAATTGTTAGGGCATGGACCTTAGAGGAGTTGATACAGAAATCTTTGGCAGACAAAATATACATGAGGAAATTTATTTTTTAGACCAGAAACACATTTTGCAAGTATAGTAAATAAAAAAGTATCTGAGTCTTTGGAGTTCAGTCTGTGCATGTCGGATGTATAACTCGCATTCAAGTGAATAAACTGAGGTGTCATCTAGATAAACAATCTCATACTGATTTTTTTTATAGTAATTTTGTTTTGTCCCCATTAGTCGATACATGGTTTAAGACTTTATTTTTCAAAAGCAAAAAATGAAACCTGTGCCTACTGGTGATGTGGATGGTCTGGTAAACCTTTTTTAACGCTGTCTGCTATATCATTTTCATGGCCTGACATTCTGGACCAGAAAGATTATATATTTTACCTTTAAGGGGACAGGAATTTGGTATAAGATCATTCAGACAATCAGAATCTCTGTTTGAGGGTAATTTTTCAGATTCAGAAGCAAGAAATACATCACCAAAATGTCACGATTCTGTTTTCAAGTGTCCCAGGACCAGGGGGCTCCTTCCCTGTCCCTAATGCTAGAGGGCAGCCTAGCTCACTCTGTTCCCCGGGTTACTTCTGAAAGTGAAGATGCCGGGGCCACGTACCATGCCTTAGCTACTGAATCAGCCCCCAGTCTGTATCCATCCACCACCCAGGGGAAAAGGGAGTAGTAGTGCATTGTAGTACACTGACCAGACTAACAAGGCAATACAAACAGGGGTAATGAAAAATACCAAACATACAAATATACACTCACATATAACAGAGGTATGCTTTGGGGAGTGAAGGATGGATAAAACCAAAGAAAGAGAAGAAAGGGAATTATCATAATCACGAAAAAAGCAACAGTCACAGATACATCCACCAACCAACTACTCAAATAACTACCAACACCTAACTTCGTAGCCATGCAGCATAAGTTAGCTCTGATGATGTGTTTTAGTCAGGACCCAGATTATATAGGGAATGGGAGTGGCTAACAGTGCATGGCTGAGAGCCTTAACTCTAAGAGCTCTCAACAGAGCAGATTAACCCCTGCACTGCCCAAAGAAATGTACACCATTTAATAAGAAGGTGAAGTGTTTCTATTCAGCACAGGATTAGGAGAACTCAGATGCTGTGATCTTCTGACTCCTCTCTGTCGCGGTAAACTAGTGAAACAAAATGTCTGAATATAACAGGTAAACCACTGGATGAGTTTTTAGGCAAATTCACAGATTAAGTATCCCAAGTCATATTGCAAGACTCATTAAAGGGTCGATAATGACTTGAAGGATTGCCTTTTCCAACAGGTGGCACTATGGAGTTCAAGTCCTCTTCCTCTCTGAAGAGTCAATTTGCATATCAGATTAAAGGGGGTTTTACACATAGTGATATCGCTATAGCATCAACGATTTTGTGACGTTATAGCGATATCGCTAGCGATATCGCTATGTGTGATACTTACCTCCGTCCGCTCCCCCGCTGGTTATCGCTGATCGCGCGAGAATGTCCGGCTCCATTTCTCGTCGTCAGCTTCCTGCTGGGGCTTCCTGCTGTGACGACGAGCGACGCGTGGAGGCGGGCGGGAGGACATCAGGATCGCTGTGTGTGAAAGGTGAGTATCGTCCGCTGTATCGCTGCTGCATCGCTGTGAGAACTTTCTGTGTGAAAGCTCACTAGCGATCATTTAGCGATGCACCAGCGATCCTGACAGGGTCGGATTGCTGGTCGGATCGCTGGTGCATCGCTAAATGTAAAAGGGCCTTAAGACATAGATTTGTGTTCACACTCAGTGCTGCAGTGTACAATATCACCCTAGTGTCAGTCAACAACCATTATGTTCATGAATCCCAGGCATGCTCAAGATCACAGCCAGGTTTTAAAGAACAAAAAAAGTCATAGATTTAAATTGTAAAGCATCAAAAAGCAGGGGCTTCTTTTTGATATACAATCCCATTCCCAGGGTGATAGGCATATTATCAATAACAGTGATTTTCATAGGAAAACATAATTTTACAAAGGTTTAAGAAAGCTCTTTTGTCACTTTGGCATGATTAAAATTATCTTTGGAACCACAATCAATGAAGTCCTCAAGCCACACAGATTTCTCTAGATAAGATAAACAAACAGGGAGTGATAATTTTGCAGAATCATCATGAAATAATTGTGTGGACATCTCCAGACTCACCTAGGTGCTGGAATATGGAATACATAGCTCATCAGTTGTTTCAGTCTGATCAGGATGAGGCTGCTTCTGACAGTGATTGTCACGGGGATTCCGCAACAGAGATGAACCAGAAAACCACAGCATCTGATTGCTCCTACTCCTATGCTGAAAAGAAGCACTTCACCTTCTTTTTAAAAGGTGTAAATTTCTTCTGGCAGTACAGGGGTTAATCGGCCATGTTGAAAGCTTTGGGAGTCTGGGCACTCAGCTGAACACGGTCAGCCACTCCTATCTCCTTTATAATCTGGATCCTGACTGACACATGTTGTAGCTAGCTTTTGCTGCATGGCTTGGAGGACAGGAGTTAGTGATTATATGAGAAGGTGTGACAAGCGTCAGCTTAAGCTGAGTTGTTTTTCTTTGAAAGAGTGGACCCTCTGGGCCGTGGCACCCACCCACCTAGGGTGAGCTGACCTAGTGAGGAACCACCCCCTATACATGGAGTGTCAGGGGCAAGACCAAGGGGGTAAGCCACCACGGCAGCTGGACCAGACGGCCGGCTCAGGAAGCAAGACAAGACGAGACAAGGCATTAGTTCAATTAAACTTCATTCAGGAACACTTCAGGGTGCAATAGGTGCAAAGGTGAACACACAAAGAACACAAAGCAAGATGCGTGCAAGAGCACGCTGAGGTCCAAGGCATCAGGAACTCTTCAGGGTAAACAGGTGCCAAACGTGAACACACAGAATCCATAAAACAAGGTGCGTGCCAGGGCACGCCAAAGTTCAAGGCAGGGTGTGAAGCATCGGACTCCGGAAGGCTGGCAAGGACTGACAGGGTCCAGGCATCTAGCTTCAAACCTCCGGCAGCGGTCAGCAGGCTTCAGGAATCCGGGAGACAAACTAGAAGACAAAACAGGGTGCATGCTAGGAGACACGCCAGGATCAGATTCACAGAACAGAGGCCTGCGCATGCCGAGGGGCATGCCAGAGACAGGTACAAGGACGGAGGCTTGCGCGTGCGAGGGCACGCCAGGGAAGGGTATAACAGGTGCCAAACGTGAACACACAGAATACATAAAACAAGGTGCGTGCCAGGGCATGCCAAAGTCAAAGGCAGGATAGCAGACATGAGATGTGCATGCACACCGCTCCAGGTGTTCTTGAAGCAAAACAGACAAGGCAGACATGACAGACATGGCGGACATGACAGAAGGCATCTGATGGGTTTATCTGTGACTTTTGCTTTATTTAGTAAGTGTGATAATTCCCTTTCCTTTTCCTACTTTGGTTTTTCTCCATCCTCCACTCCCCGGTACATTCCTCTGCTATAGGTGAGTGAATATTTGCATGCCTGGCATTGTCAGTTACCCCTGTTCTTGCTGCCTGGTTCATCTGGTTGGTGTACTGAGGTGCATGGCTGCTCCTCTCTTCCCTGAGTGGAGGAAGCGTACAGTCGGAGGGTGGATTCAGAAGATAAGGCAAGGTACGGGGCCCTGGCATCTTCATTTTCAGAAGTAACCTGGGGAATAGGGCGAGCTAGGGTGCCCCCTAGCATTAAGGACAGGAAAGAAGCCCCTGGTCCAGGGTCACCCAACAACCGAGTCCTGACATTGATATTTTCAATTTGAATCAATGTTTTGCACAGAATGTTCTGCCCAATCTCTAATTATTAAAAGGAATAAATTTTGGACTGTTTTTTAAGATTAACAAGTTTTGCTAATCGAATTACTGCAAATCATATTGTTTTAAAAATTCTTCAAATCTGATAAATTTCAAAATATTCGAATATCTCCAGTTGATCCACAATTGCACTTGAATATCCGTACAATCCTTTAAATGTGCCAAAACTGTTAAACCCCAGAGTGTCCCAAATTTGACTTGTTCTAATGAAATCATATTTGGTCCAATCCAAAAAACCTCCAATTTATATATATTTTTTAAATCTTCTGTTACCTTATAGTCTTGTGTTGCAGAAAACTGTGCATCTTTAAACTGATCCTTAATACTACCCATACCTCCCCATATAGCTCTAAAAAAAAATGTTTCCTCATGCTAGCCTCAAGGCCTTCCTCCATCATGACCATATCAAAATGCCAAAATTGTAAACAATAATTACAACTAGCCCTTCCACCTAGTGCTAAAAGGAAATATGTTTACCAATTTTAAAATGACATATCTCCCTTCTCCTCTTTGAGTTGCATATATGTTTATGCTATCTGTCCACCTTTCCCTCTCTATACTAACTCACCTGTTAGTCCACTGATTTTATTAATTATTTTATTCTTCAACGTATTGGCTTACTTTGAAACTCAAAGAGGATCTGTGGGAGAAAACATATTTTGATTAGGTTTATTCTACCAAAAAAAAAAATAATGGCAATGATTCACAGATTTTTACCTTACATCCAATCTTAATAAGTATTGGAATTACCGTATTTTCAGATTATAAGATGCACTTTTTTTCCCAAAAATTTTTTGGGAAAAATGGGGGGTACATCTTATATTCTGAATTTAACTTAGCAGCTACCGTGGAGTGGGGTCACAGGGTCGCTGCTGCAGGAAGCTTCTGGAGGCAGAAAGAGTGGGGCGATTGTAAATGCTAGAAACTGTTAGGAATGGCGGAAAGCACTAAATAAAAATATAAATAAAGTGTGTTCGCCGCTCGGGGTCCACTGTGCGGTAGGTGGTATAACCACTGCTAGACAGTGGCAGAGCAATATGGTGGAGGTGCGCACGGGGTTAGCCTTCACCCTGGTGCGCAAAGCAATCGCTGTTTAGTCACAGAGATGGCAAAAACATAAAGTACTGAGCCTGTTAGGGTCACAGCAGCTCAGAGCAATAACACACACGGTAAGCGGTCACAGGAATAGCCCAAGATGGCGGCACTAAGTCCTTATAGACCTACCGTGTGTGTCCGAGTATATAGTGTTGCAGCCGCGAACACTCAAGTGGGCTGCTACTGCAGCGCGGCGTGAATACTGCCGCTCAATGACAGTGCTATGGCGCAGGCGCAATGTCGGACGCTAGCAGCTGTGTATGGAGCAATAGCGCGCTGGCACTGGTAGTAACTCAATCCCTCGCACAAGCGTATTATCAAAGGGAAGGGGTTTCAAATGACTCATTCACCAGATCATGCATCCATCAAACATTCACTCAGCAGCAAGTATGTCTATACTAGGGCATGGTGGAACAGCCATGCGTGCTTTTTATAGCAGCCGGGACCTTCCGGAAGCTTCCAGGATGGACCAATGAGATCTGGAGCAGGACCTGAGCACATGACTCCCGAACTCCAATGGGAGATCGTCTCATGAGCATGCTCAGAAGGTGGATGGAAGGACTTAGCCTCAGGAGAGATTTGCTGCAAGGCAATCTCCTCTGCAATCTCTTCTGCAGTGGATAAAGAGCAGGAGACTGCAGAATGTGAGGGTCTGGATTCCTGCATAGTGACCGCAGAAACCTGACTCCTAACAGAAACTGACACTTTGGATGAATGTTTCACCATAAGTTTATTTAAGAAAGAAATCCCATTAGGAGCTTTTTTTTTATAACTCTGGGTAGATGTGCATGCACTGTAGTTTGTTATTATACTCACCCACCACCACTTTCTCCAGGATCCATCACCATTTTGCTGCTCTTCTCAGTGATGTCACCTACTTCAGATTCTCCAAATCACACTGTGCTCTGCGTGACCCAGAAGTGACTTTTACAATGTAAGCATATGGAGCGTCAGGACAAGGCTGCATATACTTCCATTGTAAAAAAAAAACCTTCTGGCTCATGCATAGAGCATAGAGTGAGCCAGAAGAGTGGTGACGTCACTGAGAAGTGGAACAGCACTGGAACCTTGAGAAGCCGACACTAGGTGAGTGTAACACACTCTCACTATACTACATATACATAAACAGATTAATAAAAAATAAGTTTCATAGGAGGGCTTCTGTAATTTAATGTAAATAGGTTCAAACAAAATTATGTGCAAACAATGTGTTACGGCTGGTGGAACGCGCCAAATAATAAAGAAGGTATAAGGTGCGTTCGCAGCCTGGGGACTACCGTGCAGAGATGGTAACTGTTGCTCGGTAATGGCGGATGCTGTATGGCACTATAAAGGAAGAGCACGCTGGTTATCGTCACTCTGTGTGCACAGGGCGAACTCTGTTACCTCACAGAGCCGCACTACTGCAGAACATAAATGACGGAGCCTGTTTAAGCTCACAGAGCTCGGCAGCGGAGTGCACAGAATGCGGTCACAGAACTCTGCCCCAAGGACACGGGGTTAGAGTCCCTCTAGACCTCTGAGGGCACAGCATCAAACCTGCGAACTCCACTATAGATGCTGACTGTGGTGGAGTGCCGAGCAAGTGCACCGTGACATGCAGAGCCACCGGTGGGCACTGAAGCCAGTCTCAGACTCTGCCTCTACCTACACCTAAGCCTGGGCACTTAACAGGCTAGGCTGCACAACATATGTGTACCAAGGGTAGGGGTTTCTTAATGAGTCATTCAGCAGAGACATTCATACATGCATACTACACTCACTCCACATAGTCTGATAATGCAGTTTATAATAGCACATGACCGAGTGGCCATGCGACCCTTTTTTAGCAGCGTCCTTCCAGGACCTTTATGATGGTCCAATCCAAGCTGGAGAAGGACCTGAGCATGTGACCTCTGATCTCCAATGGGAGATTGTCCCACAGACATGCTCAGAGGACCGAAAGGAGGACTTAGTCCCTGGAGTAGCTCGCTGCTGACCAGCATGCGTTGCTATAACTGGACCAGAGGTGGCAGCAGCAACCAAACCCACAGTGCTAGTCTGAGAAGAGCGCCGGGATCGATGCGTCTGCTGAGCAGCCTCCTCTGCGGCTGAAGAGTAATGAGAGACCATCGAAGGCAAGGCTCGGGATTCCTGCTGTGCAGTGACAGGAACCCGACGCCTAACGTTACCCCCCCTCCTCTCTGAGCCTCGCTATGCTCAAATGCCACAATTAGAAGTGGAGCGCGGATGTTCTCCACCAAATAAAACTTTTTACCACGCACCACCCTGCATCCCACAATGGCATTAGCCTCAAACTCATCCGAGGACAGGTCTGATGTCCCAGCAGATGACATGGAGAACCGGGACATGTGGACAGGCTTAAGGAGGAACACGTGGAAGGTGTCAGAGATAGCCAAGAGTGGTGTAAGGGCCAGACGGTACACCACAGGGTTGATCTGCTCAAGGACCTTGAAGGGGCCAATGTTGCAATTTGCAAATTTAGTGGACTCGACCCGCAGCCTGATGTTATGGGCGGAGAGCCACACTAAGTCGCCAGGAGCAAAGGTTGGAGCGGGGTGCCCGTGCGTGTTGGTGGAGGTCCTCATTCTCTCCTTGGAGGCCCGGATGGCATCCTGAGTGCGATCCCAAATATCATGTGCCTCCACCACCCAGTCTGCCACCCTGGAATCGGTGGACGACACAGGCATAGGGACAGGGATGCACGGATGCTGGCCTTAATTGAGGAGGAATGGGGTCTGACCGGTGGAATCGGCCACAGCGTTGTTCAAAGCAAACTCTGCCCATGGTAGTAAGGATGCCCAGTCATCCTACCTGGCCGAGACAAAATGTGGTAGGTATGTGACCAGGGTCTGGTTGACTCTCTCTACCAACTCGTTCGTCTCGGGATGAATGGCCGTTGAGAGATTTAGCTCAATACTGAGCAGATTACAAAGCTCTCTCCAAAACCGAGAAGCAAACTGGGGACCCCAGTCACTGACTATCTTGTCTGGCATACCGTGTAGGCGGAAGACGTGTTTGATGAATAGTGCTGCCAGGCCCCGTGCAGAAAGTAGCCGAGAGAGAGTCACCAGGTGCACCATTTTGGAGAAATGGTCGGTGACGACCGAGATAACCGTGCTGCCACTGGACTTGGGTAGGCCCACCACAAAGTCCATGCCGACCATTTCCCAGGGCCTGTCTGCCACCGGCAGGAGGTAAAGTAACCCAGCCGGCCTTTGCTGAGAAGAACTGTTCTGGGCTCAGGAGTCGCATGCCTGACTGTAGTCACCAACGTCCCGGGCCATATGTGGCCACCAATATGTCCTCGCCAGTAGCTCAGAGGTCCTCTTCATCCCAAAGTGTCCACCCACCCTGGATGCGTGAGCCCAAGAGAGGACCTCCGGTCACAAACAGGCAGTGACAAATGTCTTGCCCGGAGGCACCGACTCAAGGGCGACCGGAGCAACTGTCCTCAGGCTCTCAGATGGGACATTTAGCCGAAGCTCCTCATCCTCCTCCTCCGTTGACACCACGGAGCGAGAGAGAGCATCGTCCCGGACGTTCTTCTCTCCGGAAAGGAAATGAAGGGTGAAGTGGATCCGGGAGAAGAAAAGGGACCATCTGGCCTGGCAAGAATTCAGCCACTGGGCTGTCTGGAGGTAGACCAAGTTCTTATGGTCGGTGAACACCTGGAAAGAGAACCGAGCCCCTTCCAGGAGGTGTCTCCACTCTGAGAAGGCCAATTTCATTGCTAGCAACTCCCTGTCCCCAATGGAATAGTTCCTCTCCGCCGGTGAAAAGGTCTTGGAATAGAAGAAGCAAGGGTGCTTCCAACCCTGAGCATCCTTCTGAAAGAGGACTAGTCCAGCACCGGCGGAAGAGACATCCACCTCCAAGATGAACGGCCTATCTACATCAGGACAATGTAGAATGGGAGTGCTATAAAAGTGGGACTTGATGGAGGAAAAGGCCTTGGAGACCTGTTCCGACCATAACTTGGGGTTTGCTCCCTTTTTGGTGAGGGCCACCAAGGGAGCTACCAAGGTGGAGAAGTGGGGAATGAACTGGCGGTAGTAGTTCATGAACCCCAGAAAGCGCTGCACCGCTTTAAGGGAGTGAGGTTCCTGCCAGTCCATTACTGCCTGCAGTTTGGCAGGATACATAGCCAAACCCTGGGCAGAGATAATATAGCCCAGGAAAGGCAAAGACTCCTGCTCAAACAGGCACTTCTCCAACTTGGCATAGAGGGAGTTAGCTCTCAAGCAGGTGAAGACTTTGCCAACCTCTCTCCGGTGGGAGTCCATATCTGTAGAGAAAATGAGGATGTCATCCAGATAGACAACCACCGAAGTGGAAAGCATATCCCAAAAGATATCATTGATAAAGTCCTGGCAGACAGCTGGTGCATTACAAAGACTAAAGGGCATGATCAGATACTCATAATGGGCATCTCTGATGTTAAACGCTGTCTTCCATTCGTCCACCTCATGGGTGCGCATCAGGTTGTAGGTCCCCCCGCAGATCTAATTTGGTGAAAACTTTTGCTCCCCGTAATCTATCTAACAGTTCCGATATCAGAGGCAGTGGATACTTGTTCTTAACGGTGATAGCGTTAAGACCCCTGTAATCGATGCAGGGACGCAGTTCTCCATTCTTCTTCTAGATGAAGAATCCACCCACCGCTGGTGACACTGACTTCCTAATGAATCCTCTTGCCAGATTCTCGCTGATGTATTGAGACATGGCTTCTGTCTCCGGAAGAGATAAGGGGTAGACTCAACCCCGGGGAGGCCCAGCACCTGGCAAGAGGTCAATAGGACAGTCATAGGGGCGATGAGGTGGAAGGATTGCCGCCACCTTTTTGGAGAACACGTCCGCATACTGTCGATAGTGTTTGGGGAGCAAGGAAAGATCTGCGGGGACCTCGGTGGAGGCAACCTGAACGCACTCCCTCAGACATCTACCCTCACATGATTTACTCCAACCCAGAGTTCTCCCTGACGACCACTCTATATGGGGAGAATGATACCACAACCATGGGACCCCTAGAAGGACCTGGTCGATACCTTCGGGCATGACAAGGAGGGATGTAAGAGATGATGAGATGGAGACACCGAAAGTATCAATAGAGCGCTCTGGTGGGTAATCTGAGAGGGCAGAGTCGTGCCGTTCGCTACTCTAACAGTGACTGGCTTAGATATCATAAACAGTGGTATTGCGTGCCGTTGAGTGAAGGCAGATGACATAAAATTGCCCTCCGCTCTGGAATCCACGCAAACCTCCACCGCCAGAGTGTAAGAGCCAAACTCAAGTGTCCCCCTTAAAGGACAGCTTGGAGGAAAATGCCGCAGATTCTAGTGAGCCTCCTACGGCCACTAGACGAGGATGTTTTCCTGGCAGCTGGGTGACCAGACTGCTGGCAACTGTGACAGACCATGGGTACTCGTGTGGACCGGGACCTGGATCCCGCGTGAGAATCCCCCATGGCCTCTTGGAGCTCGGACGCCCGATCGGGAGGTTCCAGAGGTTTAAGAAAGCTGGGTGCCAACCTAAACCTCTGCCTACACTGGGACCTCTCCAACCTTCCCTCCGAAAAATAAAGGTCTATGTGGGTGGAGATGGTGATAAGCTCCTCCAGTGTGGCAGGAATCTCCCTGGTGGCCAGAGCGTCCTTTACATGGCCAGCCAGACCTCTTCAAAACACCAGAATGAGGGTTTTATCTGACCACTCCAGTTCAGAGGCCAGCGTCCGGAACTGGATGGCATAATGGCTGACCATAGACGAGCCCTGCGATAATGCCAGCAGCTGGAGCGCGGTATCATGGGTGACTCGCGGTCCCAAGAAGACCTGCTTCCAAGTGCCCAGTAACTGTGAGGCACTCTGCACCATATGATCACCACGCTCCCACAGTGGTGTGTCCCACTCCAGAGCCCTGCCCGACAGGAGGGAAATAACAAATCCCACTTTAGTCCACACGGAGGGGAATTGTGCAGCCAGCAGCTCTAGCTGTATAGTACATTGACTGATGAATCCCCTACAAGAAGAACTTCTCGGGCAGCAGGAGGTGGGATAAAGTCGAGGCAGGGATGGCAGTGGACACACGGGAGACAGCCTCCATGGCTGCCTGAACAGCGACCTCGGAAAGATCCACAGCTGAGGTTGAGCGCTCAAGAGCCGCCAACCTGCCCTCCAGCTGCTGGATGTTCAAGAGGAGTCGCTGTTCGTCTGCCATTACTAGCCAGACCCTGGCACTAGTATAGCGTTACGGACTGGTGGAATGCAACAAATAATAAAGAAGGTATAAGGTGCATTTGCAGCCCGGGGTCTACCATGCAGAGATGGTAACTGCTGCTCGATAATGGTGAACGCTATATGGCGGTATAAAGGAAGAACGCGCGGGTTATCATCACCCGGTGTGTACAGGGCGAACTCTGTTACCTCACAGAGCCGCACTACTGCAGAACATAAATGACGGAGCCTGTTTAAGCTCACAGAGCTCACCAACGGAGCGCACAGAATGCGGTTACAGAACTCAGCTCCAAGGACACGGGGTCTGAGTCCCTCTAGACCCTATGAGCATGCGGAATCACACCTGCGGACGCCACTATAGACGTTGACTGTGGTGGAGTGTCGAGCAAGTGCACCGTGGCATGCAGAGCCATGGGTGGGCACTGATGCCAGTCTCAGACTCTGCCTCTACCTACACCTAAGCCTGGGCGCTTAACAGGCTAGACTGCACAACACATGCGTACCAAGGGTAGGGTTTTTTTAATGAGTCATTCACCAGAGACATTCATACATGCATACTACACTCACTCCACATAGTCTAATAATGCAGTCTATAGTAACGCATGGCCGAGTGGTCATGCGACCTTTTTATAGCAGTGTCCTTCCAGGACCTTCCTGATGGTTCAATCCAAGCTGGAGAAGGTCCTGAGCATGTGACCTCCGATCTCCAATGGGAGATCGTCCCACGGGCATGCTTAGAGGACTGAAAGGAGGACTTAGTCCCTGGAGTAGCTCGCTGCTGACCAGCATGCGTTGCTATAACTGGACCAGAGGTGGCAGCAGCAACCAAACCCACAGTGCTAGTCTGAGAAGAGCGCTGGGATCGACGAGTCTGCAGA
Organism: Dendrobates tinctorius; assembly: GCF_039654945.1. Taxonomy (NCBI): domain Eukaryota; kingdom Metazoa; phylum Chordata; class Amphibia; order Anura; family Dendrobatidae; genus Dendrobates; species Dendrobates tinctorius. The sequence continues at coordinate 36,980,703 of NW_027361766.1, forward strand.
GCAGCCTCCTCTGTGGCCGAAGAGGAATGGGAGACCGCCGAAGGGAAGGCTCGGGATTCCTGCTGTGCAGTGACAGGAACCAGACGCCTAACATTGTTTTATCATATTTTTATTGGTGCCAAAGCTCAGAGCTGGACATAGGACATGTGTGGGAACAAACAATCCCATTAATATTAGTGAAAAGGATCATCCTCCCCATGTAAATGTCACTAAATAAATATTTTGCAATTGATTTTAACATTTTTTTTGTCTTTACGTAATACTGATGCAATCTTGAAAAGTTAGTATATTGCTTAAGATCTGAAGCATATGGTTGATTGTTTGTATATAATTATTACTTAGTCTTTCATATAACAGTATAGAAAAATATTTTAGGAACATAATTTTTACTGCGTTACTTTTGCTTAAATACCTTTAAGCAATGAGTGGTTATGTTGTAGCAATTAGCAAGATAATCTTTTGAGAATTGATATTGGAATTAATTAGTCCCAAGTGGTGTGACCTTTGGGACAAAAAAAGAATTATAAATACAGATGTGTTACAAAGCGATGAGCGTGCGTTAGATGAAAAGATCAAAAGAAGAGGTAAGGTGACCTAAGAAAGACCATGACCATATTTGAGTTTCAAATTTTTTGAATTTCTTTATTTACTTCAAGAGCTTAATGATATGTGAAATATAGTTCCTCTAAGAAATAGACAAATTGAAACAGGACCCTGTCCCAGCTTCCACAAAAGAATTCAGTGGCCATCAGATATTTTGCCAAAAGTCTCCTAATTGAAAGAATGCCCAATGCCTCTTCTGATTTGGCTTAATGTCAACACTGCAATGTGATGCATGAATGATGTTGTGACAGATCTACAAATCAGAAGTGATGCCAGGGGTGCTGACAGATAAGAGGCGGTTCACAATTCTACTGCCTGGCAGACACTGAATTTTTTTTTGTGAGGTATGTGTTTTACAGATACATTTTATAAACAATGAGTTTATGAATCTTGCTAGTCAAGTAGGTCTAAAATGAGTTTAGCAAGTCCGAGTATGGACATTGTCTTTTCTTGTCCCTTGATTGAACTTTCAACTATGTAACTATATAAATATACTAGATTAAGGCCCGATGCTATCGCATCGAGAGGATAGTGACACACCTCTTGCCATGTTAACCCTCAATACACACACACCTCCTCAACACACACTCCTCTCACCTTTCACCATTTCCACTCACATCCACTCACTCTTTCACTCCACATACGACCCTTTCTCTCACTCCGTCTCTCATACTCACACTGTCATCGTCGCTGCTCCATGATCCTCGACATCTTCTTCCGCCGGCGCCATCCTGGATCCCGACGTTGTCCACGCCGGCGACATGTTCTTGCGGCCATGCCATCTTGAGTATTCTGAAATCCTGCGAGTGGACATTAGTGGAGATAGTGAAAGGTGAGAGGAGTTTGTGTTGAGGAGTGGTGTGTTGAGGGTTAACATGGCAAGAGGTGTGCTGTGACGTCACCAGTTACAACTGGACGGAAGTTGTTACAACCCGGAAGCTGCTTAGCGCATTTATTATAGTAGATTAAGGCCCGATGCTATCGCATCGAGAGGATAGTGACACGCCTCTTGCCATGTTAACCCTCAATACACACACACCTCCTCAACACACCACACCGCCTCAACACACACTCCTCTCACCTTTCACCATCTCCACTCACGTCCATTCACTCTTTCACTCCACATATGACCCTTTCTCTCACTCCGTCTCTCATACTCACACCGTCATCGTCGCTGCTCCACGATCCCCGACATCTTCTTCCGCCGGCGCCATCCTGGATCCCGACATTGTCCACGCCGGCGACATGTTCTTGCGGCCATGCCATCTTGAGTATTCTGAAATCCTGCGAGTGGACATTAGTGGCTCACCATTGTCATTTTGAAACACGACTGCTACTTCACTGACAGTGGGATTATTGTAGCGTCGAGGGTCTTGAGTACGATCTTGTTTAATAGCCATAGTGATGTTTGGCATGACAGTTCCGTTTTGTAGAGATTTAATTTTTTCTTGTTCTTCCACATCACGTAACATTTGATAAGCTTCCACAAAAGGATTAATAGTTTGGATTTGAAGGGCAATAATGTTCATCAATGTAGGATGACATTTTTGATTTTCTTTACATCGTAAGCGTTGTTCGTTTGCGGTAGTGGTATTGAGAATGTAAAGTTGGGCAAATGCGCGTTGCTGGTCATCTGAGGGATGTAGTGTTTCAGTTCTATGATAGATCTGGCCATGTATGCGGAAACAGTATGGGCCATATCCAGGAGGTGGTGAAATATTTGCACCCATGGAGGCAAAAGCAAAGGAACTGTTAATACTTCGAATATTATCCATGAAATTTTTGCTAAATTCACTTTGCCCTTTCAGCAAACGTGTAAAGACATCAGGATATTGTAGTATGGGTACATGGACTCTGACAGCAGAGCGTAAAGTTGTTATCAGAAGGTATCTTGCTACAAAATGCAAAGCTTCGCAATGCTCACATACATGGGTCATGTCACCACAGCTGGGTTCGGTAATACTATTTTCATCATTAGTGAAAATGTAAGGTTGTAGTAGAAGTGCATGTCCAACCGATGGTGTGCGCCTAGTTTTGAGACCAACGTATATTTGTCTTGGTTGCACTTTCTGAGGGCTAACTGCAGCTTGTATGTGAAGAAACTGTGCGTTGGTATTGACTAATGGTGGTATTGATAGGGAAGAAACAGATTGCTGATTAGTTATGTCAGTGAACGGCATATAGGATGAAGTGTGGTAGTAACTTGTTCCACATGCTGATGTGGAAGCATCCTGTTGTGAGTCTACTAATAATGATGAGGAAGAAGCCGTCTGTTGTTGGCGGTGATGGCGTGTAGAGGCTTCTTCAGCCAATGTAATAGATTTAGAGTTAGGGGATTCGTGTGTGAGATGACGGCGTTTATAAGCCTTAATCTTGTCAAGTCGATGCTGTTTTTCCTCAGGAGTCTCATTAGCACGGCGTTGTTTTTGTCGTAGTGCTAAAGCTGCTTTCCTTTCACTAGCATTGGCATACTGTGCATCGGTATTGAATGGTGGTATTGATAGGGCAGAAACAGATTGCTGATTAGTTATGTCAGTGAACGGCATATGGGATGAAGTGTAGCAGTAAATTGTTCCACATGCTGATGTGGAAGCATCCTGTTATGAGTCTAATAATAATGATGAGGAAGAGGCCGTCTGTTGTCGGCGGTGACGGCGTGCAGAGGCTTCTTCAGCCAATCTTATGAATTTAGAGTTAGGGGATTCGTGTGTGAGGCGACGGCGTTTATAAGCCTTAATCTTCTCAAGGCGATGGTGTTTTTCCTCAGGAGTCTCATTAGCATGGCGTTGTTTTTGTCGTAGTGCTAAAGCTGCTTTCCTTTCACTGGCATTGGCATACTTTTTGTTATGACTCATGTTGGCACAGGTAAAGGAGTCTATTTGGCAGTTATCTGGCAGTGAAGAAGGCGTCCTGGAGTATTGTAGAGTAAACAGATACTAATTGACCCTGTAATTGCCCAGCAGTAGTTATGAAGTGGTAGTGGCAAATTGGCCCTGTAGTTAGACACCGGCAGAGGAGCAAGGCAGCAGTAGTTATGGCGGTAGAGGCAAATTGGCCCTGTAATTAGACACCGGCAGAGGAGCAAGGCAGCAGTAGTTATGGCGGTAGAGGCAAATTGGCCCTGTAATTAGACACCGGCAGAGGAGCAAGGCAGCAGTAGTTATGGCGGTAGAGGCAAATTGGCCCTGTAATTAGACACCGGCAGAGGAGCAAGGCAGCAGTAGTTATGGCGGTAGAGGCAAATTGGCCCTGTAATTAGACACCGGCAGAGGAGCAAGGCAGCAGTAGTTATGGCGGTAGAGGCAAATTGAACCTGTAATTAGACACCGGCAGAGGAGCAAGGTAGCAGTAGTTATGGCGGTAGAGGCAAATTAGCCCTGTAATTAGACACCGGCAGAGGAGCAAGGCAGCAGTAGTTATGGTGGTAGAGGCAAATTAGCCCTGTAATTAGACACCGGCAGAGGAGCATGGCATCAGTAGTTATGGCGGTAGAGGCAAATTGGCCTTGTAATTAGACACCGGCAGATGACCAAAGCAGCAGTAGTTATGGCGATAGAGGCAAATTGGCCCTGTAATTAGACACTGGCAGAGGAGCAAGGCAGCAGTAGTTATGGCGGTAGAGGCAAATTGGCCCTGTAATTAGACACCGGCAGAGGACAAAGGCAGTAGTTATGGCGGTATAGGCAAATTGGTCCTGTAATTAGACACCGGCAGAGGAGCAAGGCAGCAGTAGTTATGGCGGTACAGGCAAATTGGTCCAGTAATTAGACACCGGCAGTAAACAGGCATAGGACCAAGGCAGCAGTAGTTATGGTGGTACAGGCAATGCCAAGCGTCCGCACAGCAAGTCGGCGTGAGGTAAATGATGCAATTTCACGAATGCAAGATGGCGTCGGCGAAATCTCGCGAGATTTCGCCGACGTCGTGAACACCTCTTGCCTTGTTAACCCTCAACACACCACACCGCCTCAACACACACTCCTCTCACCTTTCACCTCCACTCATGTCCACTCACTCTTTCACTCCACATACGTTCCTTTCTCTCACTCCGTTTCTCATACTCACACCGTCATCGTCGCTGCCCCGACATCTTCCTCCGCCGCCGCGATCCAGTATCCAGATGTTCTCCAGGCCGCCGACATGTTCTTGCGGGACGCCATCTTGGATTTCGTGAAATCCCACGATATTCAAGATAGCGTCGCCGCAACAACATGTCGCTGGCGTGGACGACATCGGGATCCAAAAAGATGGCGTCAGCGAAATCTCGCGAGATTACGCCGACGCCATTTTGGATCCCGATGTCGCCCACGCCAGCGACATATTCTTGCGGGACGCCATCTTGGATGTCGTGAAGTCCTGCGATATTCAAGATGGCGTCGCCGCAACAACATGTCGCTGGCATGGGCGACATCGGGATCCAAAATGGCGTCGGCGTAATCTCGCGAGATTTCGCCGACGCCATCGTTTTGGATCCCGATGTCGTCCACGCCAGCGACATATTGTTGCGGCGACGCCATCTTGAATCTCGCGGGATTTCACGACATCCAAGATGGCGTCCCGCAAGAACATGTCGGTGGCCTGGAGAACGTCTGGATCCTGGATCGCGGCGGCGGAGGAAGATGTCGGGGCAGCGACGATGACGGTGTGAGTATGAGAAACGGAGTGAGAGAAAGGAACGTATGTGGAGTGAAAGAGTGAGTGGACATGAGTGGAGGTGAAAGGTGAGAGGAGTGTGTGTTGAGGCGGTGTGGTGTGTTGAGGGTTAACATGTGCGTGTGTGTGTGGTGACGTCACCGGTTACAACTGGACGGAAGTTGTTACAACCGGAAGCTGGTTAGGGCATTTATTATTATAGATACTTCTCTGCAGAGTTTGATTTTCATTGACTCTTGTTTGAAGAGTGCATAACTTTAATCAGGGTTCCTCAACCTGTAGCTCAGGAGCCACTTGTGACTCGTGGGTCCATGATGTGTGGCTTGCAGATGTCTGCCAGTTTGGTGCGTTAGCACCAGTTCTGTGAAACAGCCTTGAAAAGCAGGTCTTCAGATGGAAACTTTTTTGCGCAGTCCCCCACACCAAAGCATATCTGGATTCTGGGAAGCTTTGGATGTGTTTGTAACAGGTACTGTGGGGGTAGGGGATGCTTTGGGTGGGTGGAAACTAAGTATGTCTTGCTAGTGTCTCTAAGTGATAAATGTGGCTCACATGGTAACAAAGTTTGTGAACCACTTGCTATTGTGAAACAGTAATGTTATGCCTAGGGATGGACATAACAATGGAGCAACCTGTCCATCTCCACAGGGGCCAAGTAGGTTATCTTAAAGGCAGTTATTTTTGCTATCAATTGCATTGAACGTAAGGCATGAGCTAATAAACTACATATCTCACAATTACAGAAGGACTGTTAGAGAGAAACAATTAGATTGTAGTCTAAAGCATACAGTGATATATTATATCATAATCATAAATGGTTAATGCTGCACATACATCTCTATGGACCTCTACATCTCTATAAACTAATATGGACTTTTTCTCACAGCAGGATTCACATTTTGCATTTTTGCCATGGAAACTCGTCTTCTCATAAAAGCTCTTGCTTTCATTCTCTTGATGGTCGTTGGAATTCCTGGGAATGTGTTTATCCTCCTAAAATTTATATACATCAAAATAATTGAGAAAAAGCTTCTGCCGGCTAATATCATCCTGATGGTCCTTGCGCTCTCAAATCTTCTAGTTGTTTTCTCCCGAGTCATACCACAAGCTCTTAATGCCATTGGAATAAAAGACTTACTGGACGATACAGAATGTAAACTGGTCCTTTTCACATTTAGGGTCAGTAGAGCAATGTCCATTTGTGTAACCAGTTTACTTAGCTGTCACCAATGTGTTCTTGTTGCCCCCATTAATAGAGTTTGGACATACTTGAAAGGAAAGTTATCGAAGAATGTCACTTTAATTATGTTACTGCTCCTAGCCATGAATATTTCGCTATATCCTTCCACTGTTTTGTATGGACAGGCAAAATCAAATTATACTTCACCTTATTCATTGCATCTGGCTTATTGTGATGCAGACTTTGTGACATATGTCTCCTTTCTCTTGAATGGGTTGGTATCTGTCATTCGAGAGATCATATTCGTAGGACTAATGACTTTGTCAAGTAGTTACATGGTTTCCATATTATATCATCATGGAAAAAATATTAAAGGCATGCGTAGTTCTGAACGGACTCAGACAAAGTCTGCAGAACATCGCGCCTCCAGGGCAGTCATTTTATTGGTTATGCTCTATGTTTTGCTGTATGGCATGGATAATTCTATGTGGATCTACACTCTTTCTCTTACTGCTGTAAGCCCTGAATTAAACGACACACGGATATTTCTTGCAGCATCATATTCTGCCTTAAGCCCTATTGCTATTATTGCCACAAATCCAAAACTTCTCAAAGGAAATCAAAATTTTTGGATAAAGAATACGAGTCAAATTCAGAAAAATGGTTTTATGGGTTTTGTCAACAGTGTAAGCTAATTTTCCACAGATCTGACAACTTCTAAGACAAATGTATATAGTATGCTGCCTATGTGCTAAAGTGTATTATAAAAGTGACGTACAGAAAAAATAACACATATACAACAGGAAAATAGTTATACAGTACATGAGGATCAAACGTGTGTGTGAAGTTCACTCTCCAAATGACAGCTTGGGACACCATTGAATGGTCATACATTGCACAATGTTCATGCTTTTAAACATCTTGGAAAAATTAAACTTTATGAAACTGAGAAAATATTTATTTCATTGTTTGTGTGCTGGCATACTATTTCAGCAAGAGGCAAGAGTGTAATATTAGGAAAACTCCAGCACAATCTGTTGAATATCTAATGTATATGTGGACTCCTGACTCCAGACAGTTAATGTAGGGGGAGCTAAGGATAGGGCAATTCAAATGACCAATCTTTTTGTTGTCATGACAAAAAAGCCTCTGACAGAGCTTTATGGCAGCAGCTTTCTCCCCTTTTCCCAATAAAAAACACATAATAGCTCAGCCAAGACAAGCATTCATATCTAATGGTTATGGCCACCTTTGGGATTTCAGAAATTTGCAGTCATTCTGATGGGGTTGTGAAGTTTGTCCATCTAGTTGGCTATAGATCTACATAGATCATAAATCTATAAAAAACGAATCTGAACTGAAAAAGTAAGTTAATGTGTATGCACAATGTAAGTGCATATTAACACATGACCATTAACCAGAGAAAACAAAAAGCAAAAAACACAAATATCCTGAACTAAAAAGTAAAAATTAAAATAAACTGCAAATAATGCATAAAGGTAATAATAATAAGGGTATTTAGTAAACATAACTTTGATCAAAATAATGTACAAGCCATCCCACCACATCACGGAAACCCTTGTGGGACAGTCCCTACTCTAGTATTTAAAACCTTTTCACTTGCCAAGTGACGTGAATGTGAACAAGGATCGAGCGGCTGAACCACTAGTAAAAGCTTAGGCCAGACAGGATGGTTTTCCCAGCTCAGAAAGAGGGTGGTCACACCCATATATGCACTGAATGCACAATTAAATGAATAAAAAACTAATATGAACTGAAAAAGTAAGTTAATGTGTATGCACAATGTAAGTGCATATTAACACATGACCATTAACCAGAGAAAACAAAAAGCAAAAAACACAAATATCCTGAACTGCTTTTTGTTTTCTCTGGTTAATGGTCATGTGTTAATATGCACTTACATTGTGCATACACATTAACTTACTTTTCTCAGTTCAGATTTGTTTTTTATTCATTTCATTGTACATTCAGTGCATATATGGGTGTGACCGCCCTCTTTCTGAGCTGGGAAAACCATCCTGTCTGGCCTAAGCTTTTACTAGTGGTTCAGCCGCTCGATCCTTGTTCACATTCACGTCACTTGGCAAGTGAAAAGGTTTTAAATACTAGAGTAGGGACTGTCCCACAAGGGTTTCCGTGATGTGGCGGGATGGCTTGTACATTATTTTGATCAAAATTATGTTTACTAAATACCCTTATTATTATTACCTTTATGCATTATTTGCAGTTTATTTTATTTTTTACTTTTTAGTTCATGATATTTGTGTTTTTTCCTTTTTGTTTTCATAGATCATAAATCTGCAGTAATTGTTGGGTTTGTGCTTAATGTAAGTGCCAATTTTTCCTTTATTCAGTAGCATGTGGCAATAATGAAGTCATAAAAATGCTTGCCTCATAACAAATATCTGAAATATAACCTTTATTAAGGTTAACAAAACACTTAAAGGGAACTTTTCCGTTGATTCATGCTATCCAGATCATGCACAGACATCATTGAAAAAGAAAAAATATAGCTATGCTTACAATACTATGTCTGACACAAATGCACAACAGAAAGAAGCAGGGCCCCCATGATAAATGCAGTGGAGAGCTGCATGTCAAGCCTGACATGCCGAGATGAGAAGACTTTTTAGCCGCAATGATCCTCTGGGAAATAGGCCTCTCACTCAGAACTCACACTTTGAACTGACAAGGGGCAGTACCCCAAAGCAAAGTGTCTGCAAATTTAGATTTTGATTTTGGCTTTTCACAAGTCATGTGACAAGGCTTGTTAGTAAAAGTTGATATTGACTTTTAGGATTGATGCTTCCTATACGTGGCACTAGAGTTCTAGGTCTCTTCCACTCTGTAGAGTGGTGCTGGTTTAGTTACCGTTCTGAGTCACCCCTGAGTATACAGAGCGACAGCTCAAATTGCGCCCTCGGCCCTGACTAACATTGGCTCAGGTTACAGAAGCCACTCTGTATACTCAATCTGAACCAATGCCGCCCCCCGTGACTGAAACTGGAATGCTGCAGGAGGAAAAAAGTTTATTTTTTTCCCTGTAGTATTTGGCTAATTGCGGGCACTGGACAGGTTAATAACGCTATCAGCCTGCTGATTAATCCCATATCTACAGGTTAATAGCATTTTTCTGGTGACAGGTTCCCCTTAAGCTATCTTCCTGTACCTTCTCCTTACACTAGTCTTTATGTCAGCCAGGCTGTCTCCCCAAGTAGTGCTTGGTGGGTGTCATCATCGTCATTACCTATACCAGCAAAAATATCTAAATTGATAAGCAAACGATCACAGCAAAAAACAAACAAAATATTCATATAAAGCTTAATGAGCATGCCCTACTAAAAACTATGCCATTAAAACAAATCCCATTATATATTAAAAAGCACAAAATGGACTAGATAAACTAATGTATATAAAAAGCAGGATGAGAAATCTATTCAAATTAATTATAACAAAGATAAATGATAAGCCCCATAAAGCAAATGTGAAAAAAAGATATGAGATGATCTTTTAAAATCGAAATTTGCTAGGATTTGCCAAATTTCCCCAAAAATGTCAATATGCCATGAGTAAATTTGAATGAATTAAAAAGCCTCTAATTGCCTCTCAACACTGAGTTCCTTTTGGAGTCAATTGTACACGTTTTGAGTTCAGTAATGCAAACACAGCCTTTTCTATGTCCAAATGACTTCCACCTATTTGGATAGGGGAAATGGATAGTAACTAGAGATGAGCGACTTTGCCTTTTTTTAGGGTTGAGTTGGGTTTCATGAAACCCGACTTTCTCACAAGTCGAGTAGAACGAAATCGGCTGACTATCGGGAAAAGTCGGGGATCCGACTGAAACACGAAACCCAATGCAAGTCAATGGGGAAGCAAAATCGACAGGGAGTGGAGGACAGGAATCACACCTACAGTGCCAATTTCAATGCCAACAACATCAATTCTTATTACTTAAGCTTGTCAACCTTAATTTACTTTATAATAATAGTTACGCATTGAAAACTGGGGGTTATTTGGCTAAAGTTGTGGGGGGGGTAGGGCTGGCTCCAGGTTTTCATGTGCCCTGGGCGAAAGAGTTATCAGTGGGCCTCTTTAACACATACCACAATTCATTATGCTCCGATACTGCAGAGAAATATTGGTATAGCACAATGAAAAATACTTCACTTCTTACATAACATGACTGATATCTATATTAAATTCTACAATAGCTCAAAAAACAGACAGTATATTATGCCATACAGTATTATGGCCACCACATAGTGCGCCATACAGAATAATGAGCCCCATATATTTCTCCATACAGAATAATTGGTCCCATATAATGTTCCATACAGTATATAATGAGCTCCACATAATGCTGCAGTATATGTTGGTCCCCATGGATGATGCTCCAGTGTCTTATGGCCCCCATTTGGAATGCTCCAGTATATGATGTGCCTCATGGATGATGCTCCAGTGTATGATGGGCCCAAATAATTCTCCATATCTAATCTGCCCCATTTACAATGCTCCAGCAAATGATGGGCCCCATGGATGATGCTCCATTGTCTTATTGGCCCAAATAATGCTCCATATATAATGGGTCCCATTTCTAATGCTCCACTGTATAATGGGTCCCATAAATGCTGCTCCAGTCTCTGATCTGCCTCATTTGGAATGCTCCAGTATATGATGTGCCTCATGGATGATGCTCCAGTGTATGATGGGCCCAAATAATGCTCCATATATAATCTGCCCAATTTAGAATGCTCCAGTATATGATGGGCCCCATGGATGATGCTCCAGTGTCTTATGGGCCCAAATAATGCTCCATATATAATGGGCCCTATTTCTAAAGCTCCAGTGTATAATTGGCCCCGTAAATGCTGCTCCATTGTCTGATGTCCCCCATTTGGAATGCTCCAGTACATGATGGGCCTCATGGATGATGCTCCAGTGTATGATGGGCCCAAATAATGCTCCATATATTATGGGCCCCATTTCTAATGCTCCAGTCTATAATGTGCCCTGTAAATGCTGCTCCAGTGTCTGATGTCCCCCATTTGGAATGCTCCAGTATATGATGGGCCTCATGGATGATGATCCAGTGTATGATGGCCCCAAATAATGCTCCATATCTAATCTGCCCCATTTACAATGCTCCATATATAATGGGCCCCATTTCTAATGCTCCAGTGTATAATGGGCCCTGTAAATGCTGCTCCAGTGTCTGATATCCCCCATTTGGAATGCTCCAGTATATGATGGGCCTCATGGATGATGCTCCAGTGTATGATGGGCCCCATATATCATTCTCCAGTGTATAGTGCTCACCAAAAATTACTCCCAACCTTTGAAAAAATTAAATACCTCTCCTCCTTGGGCACTGCTATACTCTGGACTCCTCAGCATCGCAATCTTCCAGCTCTCTGCACTTGTACTGTTTAGGCAGAGGGCATACAGAAGTGATGTCATCGCACTCTCTGACCTGAATGTCGCTGTCAGGAAACGCGATAGACATCCTGGTGGTGGAGCAGGGAGAGGTAAGTATTGCAAGTGCTGTAGCCCTGAGCAAGCAGGGGGGCCCACTTGTGGGTGACGGCACTGGCACAGGGCCCCTCATAGTACGCCGGTGTGTCTGACGGCGAGTGGGCCCTCCCACCGGCAGAGACACTTTTGCGTACTATGAGGTGCCCTGTGCCAGTGCCGTCGCCAAAGAGTATGCCCCCCACCTAGCAGTGGCTGTGCATCAGTGCACTCCATCTCTGATTCATGTTGGACTGGGGAATTCAAGATTTGACTTGATAACCCAGGCATGGTATGTGAAAAGAGCTCCATGGAGTAATCTGAAGTGTGGGCTGCGGCATCCTTCACTTTCAGTGGGGGTGAAGGACACAAGGAAAGGGGTTGTTACTGACCAGAAGCCTGCACTGATGACTCAGTGCTTGCATTTTTTTGAAACTTCAGAAGAGGATGTGATAGAGCTGGATGCTGTTTCGGCAATGTAAGCCAAAACCAGTTCCTGATGCTCCATCTTTAAAAGCGGTTTACCTACTCCCAGAAAAGGGAGCCTTTCAGGCCTTCCGGAGCCAGACCGTGCTGCAGTCTCAACACCTCCTGCCTTAGCTGCTATTGTGATTTTGGCACTACCAGAAGATGCACCACCACAACCATCAGTACCAGCTTGCCCCCAACGCCCATGTCCACGGCCTCTTCCACCATACTTCCTAATTTTTGTGAAAAAAACCCAAAATACCAGCAGATATATGGTACTGTATCAGAAGCGTACAGCTGTATACAGTCTAGCGATAATTGTAAATCTCCGTATATATTTCATGAGTCAGACACAGACGCTCACAGGCTCAGTATGGACTAGACAATAAGATAAAAATTTGAAAAAGGGTACAGTATCAACAAACACAAGGTATATATAGTATAGTTTAAACATTCTAAATCTCCGTATATATTTCAGTAAGCAGACACAGATGCTCTCAGGCTCAGTATGGATTACACGACAATATAAAATGCAGTAAAAGGGTAATGGATCAGAAGCGTACAGCTGTATACAGTGTAGCGGTCATTGTAAATCTCCGTATATATTTCCAGAGTTAGGAACAGACTCTCACTGGCTCTGTATGCATTAGACCAGAATATAAAAAGCAGTCAATGGGTAATGTATCACAAGCGTACAGCTGTACAGAGTGTTGTGTAAATCTCCAAATATATTTCCAGAGTTACAGACAGACATTCACAGGCTGAGTATGGATTACACCAGAATCTAAATAGCAAAAAAGGGTACTGTATCAGAAGCATCCAGATGTATACAGTGTTGGGCCAAATTTAAATCTTGGTATATATTTCCGAAGTCACCCTCAGACGCTGACTCAGTCTGGATTTGACCATAATGTAAAATGTTTAAAAAAGGTACTGAATAAAATGATAGCAAGCATATATATTCTAGGGTACAATTTAAATCTCCGTATATATTTCCGTAGTCACTAGAGTTGAGCGAAACAGGTTGGTAAGATTAAAAAATCGCCAACTTTCGCCAAAGTCGGGTTTCGCCGATCGTAACCCGACCCAAGCGTGAGGAGGTTGGCCATGATTTCGCCGATCAGCGCGCCAAAGTCACGTTTCATATGATGCTTTCAGGGCCTTTTCTCACCCAATGAAGGAGGATGCACACTGTGGGCAACGCAATGACATGCGCAGCGGCCAGTACCATCTTAGAGAAGGGCATTGAAGTGATGGCCTGGCTTTGAGTGGCGTCACAGTGGGTATAAAAGGCTGTGAACGCCGACCGCCATCTTACTTCTGTCGATCTTACAATAGGGAGCGGTGCTGCTGCTGATTCTGAACAGGGAGAGCGTTAGGCAGGGAAGACGAAAAAAAAACTGCTTCTGCTGATGGCGCTTTTCACTGTACAGTTAGTGTGCAGTGAAAGGGGAGGATTTTTGTTGTGTGCAGCAGCGCTGGTGGTGATTAGGCTGTCTTTTAAGGCTGCCTGCTAGCTGCATTGCTGTGTGCACACTGCTGTCCAAACTGCTTTTTTCAAAGCACTCCAAATTTTGTTATTTTGCCCTGGTGAGTTACTGAGCATTCATTTTTTCACACACCGTCTAGCGGTGTATGCTCCTCACACACTACCGTGTACAGGCTGGTATCACGGACAAATAGAAGCTATCTGGGTGTGACTCTGAAAGAAAAAGCCGAGGAGTTTGTCCATTTTTCCACACCTAAACCTTAGAGTTGTGTCCGTTTTTCAAACAGTTTCGTGTATCTGCTGTTTCATTACAGACAAAACTAGACAGAGATAGCGTGTATCAGTCCGTATACAAATACACGGAGCAATTTTCCATACAGACACCATCTAGCGGTGTACGCTCACACACCACCGTGTACCGGCTGGTATCACTGACAAATAGAAGCTATCTGGGTGTGACTCTGGAAGAAAAAGCCACGGAGTTTGTCCGTTTTTCCAGACCTACACCTTAGAGTCATGTCCGTTTTTCAAACAGTTTCGTATATCTGCTGTTTGAAAACGGTCAAAACTAGACAGAGACAGCGTGTGTCAGTCCCTATACAAATAGACGGAGATTGACAATTTTCCATACACACACTGTACAACAGTGTACGCTCCTCACACACTACCGTGTACCGCCTTCTAGCATGGACAAATAGAAGCTACCCGTGTGTGACTCTGGAAAAAAAAACTGAGGAGTTTTCCGTTTTTCCAGACCTACACCTTAGAGTCATGTCCGTTTTTCAAACAGTTTCGTATATCTGTTGTTTGATAACGGTCAAAACTAGACAGAGACAGCGTGTGTCAGTCCGCATACAAATACACGGAACTTGACAATTTTCCTTACACATATCGTATAGAGCAGTCCGATTCTCCAACAGTATTGTATATCTGCCGTTCGTATTGCAGTCACTTTTATACCTAGCCAGCGTGTGTGTGTAACATTCCATAAATACATATACAGAAATTGTTAGTTGCACAAAAATTGTATACAGCTGTACACTTCTGATACAGCTCCGTATATCTGCTTGTTGGATTACGGTCCAATACATACTGTGAGAGCAACTGTGACTAACATAATATATAAGTTGATTTAATTTGTTTAATACACCTTACACAGCTGGACGTTCCTCATACAGTACCATCTCTCTGCTGGTATTTTTGGTACATTTTCCCAAACATGAGGAAGTATTGTGGAAGAGGCCACGGACGTGGGCAGGGGGGCGCAGCTGGTAGTGATGGTGGTTCTGGCAAAAGCACAATAGCAGCTAAGGCAGGAGGTGTTGACCCTGCGTCATCCTCTGGCCCAAGAAGGCCTGTAAGGTTGCCTTTTCTTGGAGTTGGAAAACCGCTTTTAAAGCCGGAGCATCAGGAACAGGTTTTGGCGTACTTTGCCGAAACAGCCACCAGCTCTATTGCCTCCTCTTCTGAACGGTCGAAAACTGCAAGCACGGAGTCATCAGTGCAGGGTTCTGGTCATAAAAAACCCCTTTCCTTGTGTCCTTCACACCCACCAAAAGTTAAGGATGCAGCAGCCCACACTTCAGATTACTCTATGGAGCTCTTTTCACATACCATGCCTGGGTTATCAAGTCAAATCCTGAATTCCCCAGTACAACATGAATCTTACATGGAGTGCACTGATGCACATCCACTGCTAGATGATTCTGCTGGTACATTGACTCACAGCACTACATTGCCCTCGCAGTCTATTGAGCCGGAATCTGACCCTGATGAAACCCAGGTGCCCCTTCCCGCATACTATACCACCTTACACAGTGACACAGAGGAAGGTAAAGAGGAAGGTGCAGATGACTTTGAAGAGGAGGTGATGGATGACCCAGTTCTGGACCCGGATTGGCATCCATTGGGGGAGGAGGGTGGCACTGGCAATAGTTCAGATAAGTAGAAGGATCCGCAGCAGGCATTGACATCGCAGCAGCGGTTATCTAGCAGGCCCTAGCTGTCCTAAAACGTGGAACAAAAACTAAAAGAGTTGCAGGACAGCTTGACCAGACAGAAAATGTGTACCATAGTAGGAAGAGTGCAGTGTGGCACATCTTTGTCCAAAATCCTACTGATGAGGCAAAGGTTACCTGTAAGAGGTGCGGAAGGACCTTTAGCCGAGGTAAACAACTCAGAAATTTGAATACCAGTTGCATGCTTAGACATTTAATCAACATGCACTTGCAAGCGTGGACGGACTACAAAATCTCAGGTAGCACATGTGCACCTGCTCCGACGGAAGGTAGCCAACAACGCTCTATCACTACCCCCACTGTAAGACCACCGCCACCATTAAGCACACCACCAGCACTAAATGTGGAGGTGTCGTCGCAAGGCCAAAGCACTCAGGGAATCACAATGGTTTTGCAACACAACACTGAATCTAGGCCATCACCACCAATACCATCACCAACCCCCTCTCACTCCATCCGGTCCACCGCTACTTCCCCAATATGCAGCTCTCCGGTCCAGCTCACCCTAACAGACACTCTGAGTAGGACAAGAAAGTACTCATCCTCTCAGCGGCATACACTGTGTTTGAATGACTACATTGCCCAACTAATCTCATTAGAGATGATGCCCTACCGTTTGGTTGAAAGTGAAGCTTTCCTCGACTTCATGGCCTACGCTATCCCACGCTATGACCTACCCAGACAGCACTTCTTTTCTCGAAAAGCCATCCATGCCCTCCACCGGCATGTGAAAGACTGCATTGTCCGTGCACTAAAACAGTCAGTGAGTGGAAAGGTGCACCTCACAACGGATGCATGGTCCAGTAGGCATGGCCAGGGCCATTACGTGTCCATCACTGCGCACTGGGTTAATATGGTGGATGCAGGCTCCACTGGGGACAGCGGCGATGGAACAGTGCTGCCTAGCCCACGGTATAGGAAACAGTTGGCTGTAGGCTTTCGCTCCTCCTCCTCTTCTATCAGCGAAAGCTCGTCCACAGAGCGCAGTCGCACGAGCACTAGATCCGCAGCTGGCTGTGTTGCACACGAGGTGTCCCACTATCGAACAGCTAGTGGTAAGCGTCAGCAGGCTGTGTTAAAGATGATGTCTTTGGGTGACAACAGACACACCGCGGAGGTACTGGCCGACTACTTCCAGCGACAAACAGAGTCATGGCTGGGCAGTCTACATCTTGAGGCAGGCAAGGTAGTCAGTGATAACGGCTGTAATTTTGTGGCAGCCATAGCCCATGCAAAACTCACACACATACCTTGCCTGGCTCACACTTTGAACCTGGTGGTGCAGTGCTTCCTTAATATTTATCCGGAGTTAACATCCCTGCTCCGTAAGGTGCGAAGACTGTGCTCGCAAATCCGTTGCTCGGCCGTACACTCCAGTCGTATGCAGAAGCTGCAGCGATTGCTCCACCTCCCCAAGCACCGTCTAATCATAGACATTGCAACAAGGTGGAACTCCACCCTGAACATGGTTGAGAGGCTGTGCGAACAGAGGCAGGCTGTAATGCATTTGTGGGAGGATGCACAGGCATGCAGTTTGAGGGAAGACATGGAATTGTCGGGTGTGCAGTGGTCAAAGCTGAAAGACCTCTCTAAAGTCCTTCAGTGTTTTGAGGAATGCACATGACTGGTAAGCGCAGACAACGCCATCATAAGCATGAGCATCCCACTTATGCGTCTGCTCATGCAAAGTTTGACGCACAATAAGGATCAGGCGTCTGCTGCTGCGGGGGAGGAGGGAAGCCTTGATGACAGTCAGCCATTGTCTGGTCAGGGAACTGTCATGGACGAGGTGGAGGAAGAAGAGGAAGAGGAGGAGGATGAGGGGGATGATTATTTTGGGCAGGAGGATGTTTCTCAGGGGGCAAGAGAAAATGTTGGCGCTCCAAGGTCAGGGACAGTGTTTGTGCGTGACTGTAGGGATGTGGATTTGCCAGAAACTGCTCCTCCACCCACCATGGGCAGTGCATCTTTGACACCTGGAACATTGGCCCACATGTGCGATTATGCCTTGCGGATCCTAAAAAGGGACCCACGCATTGCCAAAATGATGAGGGATGACCATTAGTGGCTGGCCAGCATCCTCGATCCACGCTACAAAGGCAAATTACACAACATCATGCCACAGGAGAACCTAGAGATAATATTGGCAAACAAACAAGCAACTCTGGTAAATCATTTGTTTGATGCTTTCCCAGCACACAGCAGTGGTGCTAGTTCTCCCAAGAGCCATAGTGGACACAATGGAAGAGGTGTTCGTGGTGCACACAGCAGAAGTGGCGTTGGAGACAGGGGTTTAATGACAATGTTGTGGAATGATTTCTCAAGTACTGCTCACACGACTGCTAATACTGCATCAATTAAAAGTGACAGGAGGCAGCAGTTGTCAACTAAGGTTACAAACTACTTTTCCTCCCATATCGATGTTCTCCCTCACAGGTCATTCCCCTTTGACTATTGGCCTCTAAACTGGACGTCTGGCCTGAATTGGCACATTATGCCTTACAGGTGCTCGCTTGCCCTGCTGCTAGTGTGTTACCTGAAAGAGTCTTCAGTGCTGCTGGATCAATCCTGACAGAAAAAAGGACCCGTCTGTCGACCCAAAATGTTGATGATCTAACCTTCATTAAAATGAACCATGCATGGGTTTCAAAGAATTTTGCCCCACCTTCCCCTGATGACACATAGTTTACCAGAAAAGTGCCTCGGTTTTTGCCTCCTCTTCCTCGGACTTGCCCAATTACGCCCTTTGCAGCAACTGAGTGTCCTGCCAACACATCTACATATGCCAATTTTTAAACCTCCCTAACTGGGCTGCCCACCCCTCCCCCAACGGCTGGGGTCAAGACCTGGCGCACCCGGTCAAGTGCCGTTGCTCTGAATAGGTGGATGGGCCCACTGATGGCCGATGTCAATGGCACAGGGCCCCTCATAGTACAATACAGTGTCTCAGACGGTGGGAGGGCCCACTCACCGTCAGACACACTAGCGTACTATGAGGGGCCCTGTGCCAGTACCGTCAACCACAATTGTGTCCCCCCTGCTTGGTCATGGCCACAGCACTATTAACTTGCAATACTTACCTCTCCCTTCCCCACCACTGTGTAGTCTGGGCAGTTAAATCCTTCACAGGGACGGCCACTAGAAATTTTGTGCATTGATCAATGATGGTTAAGATGTAGCTATGGCCTGTCCTGCTGGCCTCTATCTTCAGATGATCAATGGCTACCATTTGAAATGGACGTCAACTTACAAGAGGATACAGTCGTGGTTTATGATCACTTTTCACAGTTGTGATAGTCACAGACGTGTGACATTCCTGCCACCATTTTTCAATGTGTCCTCTCATGCCAATCCAATACAATCGCCTACGGCCTGTGGCTTCTGTCTTTTGCACTCCAAAATGACCAGACACATCATGATAGGCAGCGAGGACCATGGGTACATCTCTCCCTGTGATCACAATTTGATGGAGACGAGTAACGGTTATGTGATCCACGTTACTGTGATAAAGCAATCCTTTCTTCATAAAGAACCTTTTTCGCTTTCTCCACAGACACAGTAATTGAGGGTTTGCATCGCCTCTGCAATATCTACCGAGAGGTTTTCCAGCGATGATTAATTCCAAAATTTCTGCTAACACTCGACTTTGCGTCTATACTTGTATCCATGTAGTTTCCAGTAGCGAAGATTCTTGACTGGCTTACTGAGATTGAAATATATACGAAGATTTAAAAGTACCACAACACTGTCTACTGGTGTACGCTATGAATACCTTTCCCTTTTTCTACTTTTTTAATTCTGGTGTAATACATAGTGAGCCTGTGAATGTCTGTGTCTGACTCTGGAAGTACAGACGGAAATTTAACCCTAGACTGGACACACCTGGTATGTGCTGATACAGTACCTTGTTTCAAAAAATTTGTATTAAGGTATCATCTGTAGGATAACCAACTGTGGGGGGACCCTCTTCTTGCCGCAGACAAACTCGAGACTGAGACAGAGGTTGTATTGAACAGGTCCGTTTTTAGTGCCCATCCTTCTGTCGACAACAGCAATTAACCACGGCCGTTTCACATTTCTCTGTACACAGGCCCCGGTACCTTCACTTCCTTTGTAACTATAATCATGGTGCCCTCTGTGGCTCTTCAACTGTGGCTGGCCTAGGCCCAACCACACAGCGCTGCACCAGTCTGAGCACACCATCCGTATGATAGCCCCAGGCCGTCTTTGTCTGCGGCTACCGTCCTCTGGGCCACCCCCCCTTGACCGCCTCAACTGTCAGTCCTCTCTGGAGCCTTTCCACTTTCTCTATTTCTTCAGCAGAACTTCCTCTTTAATGTGCTCCCTTCGCTGATTGACTCTTCCAGAACCTTCCCTCAGCCTTTTATACTTCCAGTTCTGGTAACTCTGCCCACCATCACCTAACAGTTTCTCTGACCAATGGCAGTTATTCAGTCACAGTCCTACACTCTCCACTGCCCTCCAATGGGCAAGCTAAAACACTGCACCCTTTCTCTTTATCTTAGCGGTTTCACACCTACACTGCGCTACACCTCTGCTTCTCACTACAGGCTGGTTTGTCTGTCAGTCCACCTTCCCTACATCATCCATAGTGAGTGAGCGTGTGTGGGTTACGCCTTCTATATATACGGTGAATCGGAGAAACAAATTTTTACACTATACTCGATACAGCTTGTATCTTGTTATACAGTACCTTTGTTCGACATTTATCATTACGGTCAAATCCATACTGTGTAATCGTCTGAGAGTGACTACGGGACTATTTATACAGAGATTTCAATTGTACCCTAAAAAATATATACTTGCTATCTTGTTATCCAGGACCTTTTTTACAACATTTTTTATTATGGTCAAAACCAAACTGAGTGAGCGTCTGAGGGTGACTACGGAAATATATTCCGATATTTTCAATTTGGCCAACACTGTATACAGCAGAACGCTTCTGATACAGTAACCTTTTTAGCCATTTAGATTCTGGTGTAATCCATAATGAGCCTGTAAAAGTCTGTCTGTTACTCCGGCAATATATTTGGAACTTTAAGATTACCCCAACACTGTATACAGCTGTACGCTTGTGTTACATAGCCCATATACAGCTTTTCATATTCTTGTGTAATGCATACTGGGCCTGAGAGAGTTTGTGTCTGCCTCCTGAAATGTATACAGAGAATCAGAATGTTTACACTATACTATATATACCTTGTATCTGGTGATACTGTACCCTTTTGCAACTTGTTATTTTATTGAGTAATCCATACTGAGCCTGTGAGCGTCTGTGTATGCCTCATGAAATATATACAGAGATTTACTGTTATCCATAGACTGTATATAGCTGTACGCTTCTGATACAGTACCATAAATCTGCTGGTATTTTGGGTCCATTTTCAAAAACAGGAGGAAGTATGGTGGAAGAGGATGTGGATGTGGGCGTGGAGGGCCACCTGGTACTGATGGTGGTGGTGGTGAATCTGCTGGTAGTGCCAAAAACACAATAGCAGCTAAGGCAGGAGGTGTTGAGCCAGCTTCATGGTGTAGCTCTGGAAGGCCTGTAAGGCTCCCTTTTCTGGGAGTAGGTAGACTGCTTTTAAAGCTGGAGTATCAGGAACTGTTTGTGGCTTACATTGCTGAAACAGCCTCCAGCTCTATCGCCTCCTCTTCTGAAGTTGTAAAAAATGCAAGCACTGAGTCGTAATTGCAGGCTTCTGGTCAGGAGCAACCCTTTTCCTTGTGTCCTTCACCCACACCAAAAGTGAAGGATGTGGAAGCACACACCTCAGATTACTCCATGGAGCTCTTTTCACATACCATGCCTGGGTTAATTTAAAATAGGGCCCATCATGTACTGGAGCAATGTAAATGGGGCAGATCAGACACTGGAGCAGCATCTAAGGGGCACAGTATACACAGGAGCATTACAAATGGGGCCCATTAAAAATGGAGCATTATTGGAGCCCATCATACACTGGAGCATCATCCATGAAGCCCATCATGTACTGGAGCAATGTAAATGGGTCAGATCAGACACTGGAGCAGCATCTAAGGGGCACATTATACACTGGAGCATTACAAATGGGGCCCATTATATATGGAGCATTATTGGAGCCCATCATACAATGGAGCATCATCCATGAGGTCCATCATGTACTGAAGCCATGTAAATGGGGCAGATCTGACACTGTAGCAGCATCTATGGGGCCCATTATTCACTGGAGCACTACAAATGGGGCCTATTATATATGGAGCATTATTGGAACCCATCATACACTGGAGCATCATCCATGAAGCCCATCATGTACTGGAGCAATGTAAATGGGTCAGATCAGACACTGGAGCAGCATCTAAGGGGCCCATTATACACTGGAGCATTATAAATGGGGCCCATTATATATGGGGCATTATTAGGGCCCATGATACACTGGAGAATCATCCATGAGGCCCATCATGTACTGGAGCATTGTAAATGGGGCAGATCAGACACTGGAGCAGCATCTAAGGGGCACATTATACACTGGAGCATTACAAAGGGGGCCCATTATATATGGAGCATTATTGGAGCCCATCATACAATGGAGCATCATCCATGAGGTCCATCATGTACTGAAGCCATGTAAATGGGGCAGATCTGACACTGTAGCAGCATCTATGGGGCCCATTATTCACTGGAGCATTACAAATGGGGCCTATTATATATGGAGCATTATTGGAGCCCATCATACACTGGAGCATCATCCATGAGGCCCATCATGTACTGGAGCATTGTAAATGGGGCAGATCAGACACTGGAGCAGCATCCAAGGGGCCCATTATATACTGGAGCATTACAAATGGGGCCCATTATATATGGAGCATTATTAGGGCCCATGATACACTGGAGCATCATCCATGAGGCCCATCATGTACTGGAGCATTGTAAATGGTGCAGATCAGACACTGGAGCAGCATCTAAGGGGCCCATTATACACTGGAGCATTACAAATGGGGCCCATTATATATGGAGCATTATTGGAGCCCATCATACAGTGGAGCATCATCCATGAGGCCCATCATGTACTGGAGCAATGTAAATGGGGCAGATCAGACACTGTAGTAGCATCTAAGAGGCACATTATACACTGGAGTATTACAAATGGGGCGCATTATATATGGAACATTATATGGAGCTCATCACATACTGTATGGAACATTATATGTGACTAATTATTTGGTATGGAGAAATATATGGGGCTCATTATTCTGTATGATGCACAATGTGGTGGCAATAACACGGTATGGAGAAATATACTGTCCTGTTTTTGAGCTATTGTACAATTTAAAATAGATCAGTCATGTCATGTAAGCAGTGAAGTATGTGTCATTGTACTATACCTATATTTCTGTGGCGTATCGGAGCATCATGAGTTGTGGTATGTGTTAATGGGGCGCACTGACACTCTTTGGCCCAGGGCACAAAAAAACCTGGAGCCACACCAACCCCCCCACAACTTTAGCCAAATAACCCACAGTTTTCAATGCGTAACTATTAGGAAGTAATTTAAGGTTGACAAGCTTCAGTTATAAGAATTGATGTTTTTGGCATTAAAATGGGCACTGTAGGTGTGTTTACTGTCTTCCACTCCCTGTCGACTTTGCTTCCCCATTGACTTGCATTGGGTTTCGTGTTTCAGTCGGCCTCCAGCTTTTCCCTATAGTCGGCCGATTTCGTTCGACCGGACTTCTGCGAAAGTCGGGTTTCATGAAACCCGACTCGACCCGATAAAAGGCAAAGTCGCTCATCTCTAGCTGTCTCTGTTTAAATTTGACCGTAATCCAAACAGCAGATATACGATACTGTTTGAGAAACGGACATCTCTATACGGTGTATGTATGGAAAATTTTAAATCTCCGTCTATCTTTTTCCGGAGTCACACACACGCTTTCTCTGTATAGATGTGACCGTAAACCAAACAGCAGATATACTGTACGATACTGTTTGAGAAGCGGACAGCTCTATACGGTGTATGTATGGAAAAAGGTAAATCTCCGTCTATTTTTTTACGGTGTCACACACATATAGCTTGTATTTGTCTGTGACCCCAGCCGGTAGACAGTAGTGTGTGAGGAGCATACACCTCTATACGGTGTGTGAAAAAATGAATGCTTGGTAACTGCGCAGAAAAAAGGAATAAAAGTATTTTTGCTTTGAAAAAAGCCATCTTCACAGCAGTGTGCACACAGCAATGCAGCTATCAGGTAGCCTTATAAGGCAGCCTAATAACCACCAGCACTGCTGCACACAAAAAAATCCTCCCCTGTCACTGCACACTAACTGTAGAACGAGCAGCAGCAACCTCTCCCTATGCAAAGATCGGCAGAAATAAGATGACGGTCGGCGTTCAGGGCTTTCATAGCCACTGTGACGCCACACAAAGCAAGCCAATCACTGCAATGCCCTTCTCTAAGATGGTGGTAGCCACTGCCCATGTCATCGCGTTGCCCACAGTGTGCGTCCTTGCTCATTGGCAGAGAAAAGGCGCCTGAAAGCATTATGGGAAACGCGACTTTGGCGCTCGAGTCGGTGACCGCATGGCCGACCTCATGCTATGGTCGGGTTTCGATCCGCGAAACCCGACTTTACCGAAAGTCGGCGACTTTTGAATTTGACTGACCCGTTTTAATCAACTCTAACAGTAACCATAGGAAACGAACAGCGTAAATAACAATACATGGCTGTATCAAACATTTTAGTATACGTAAATCTTATTAATAGTCTAAAAATTATCCCTTTTTGGAATTGGTGCAAGCATTGCTGTTGTTTATACACTGGTGATGCCAACTCAAAGAAACTGTGGCATTTTCATATGCTCAGATGCAACAATTAAACCTGTTTGAGTAATATAAAGAGCTTTTTTCTTTGCTAAATGAAAAAGTGAAACAAGTTGAAGGAGTTTTAACAAGTAGCAGAACCGGGGGAGGTAATCAAAAACAACTTGTTAGGCGTCGGGTTCCTGTCGCTGCGCAGCAGGAATCCCGAGCCTTGCTTCCGGCGGTCTCCCATTCCTCTCCAGCCGCAGAGGTGGCTGATCAGCAGACTCGTCAGTCCCGGCGCTCTGCCAAAACTAGCTCCTTGGGTTTGGTTGCTGCTGCCACCTCTGGTCCAGCTATAGCAACGCATGCTGGTCAGCAGCACGCTACTCCAGGGACTAAGTCCTCCTTTCGGTCCACTGAGCATGCCCGTGGGACGATCTCTCATTGGAGATCGGAGGTCACATGCTTAGGTCCTTCTCCAACTCAGATTGGACCATCAGAAAGGTCAGGAAGGTCCCGGAAGGACGCGGCTATAAAAGGTTCACATGGCCACTCAGCCATGCGCTAGTATAGACTGCATTATTAGACTATGAGGAGTGAGTGTTGTATGCATGTATGAATGTCTCTGGTGAATGACTCATTAAGAAACCCCTACTCTTTGTACACATGTGTTGTGTAGTCTAGCCTGTTAAGCGCCCAGGCTTAGGTGTAGGTAGGACAGAGTCTGAGACTGACATCAGTGTCAACCGGTGGCTCTGCATGCCACGGTGCACCTGCTCGACACTCCACCATAGTCAGCATCTATAGTGGCGCCCGCAGGTGCGACGCCACACGCTCAGTAGGTCCAGAGGGACTCAGACCTTGTGTCCTTGGAGCTGAGTTCTGTCACTGCATATTGAGCGCTCTCTTGCCGAGTGCTGTGAATTTAACAGGCTCTGGCATTTATGTTCTGCGGTAGCGCGGCTCTGTGTCGTAACAGAGTTCGCTTCTGTTCACACTGGGTGACGTTAATCTACGTGTGACCTCTTGCATACCGCTTTATACTTCCGCCATTACTAAGCAGCAGTTTACCACCCCTGCACGGTGGACCCCGGGCTGCGAACGCACCTTACTATTATTTTATTATTTGGTGTGTTCCGCCAGTCCTAACACAACTCTTTATTTATGTCATTAAAAATGAAAACAGCTGAAAAATAGCTCTTCTTGGGAATATGCCCAACCTTACTTGCTTCGAACTCTCTTGTTTTCAGTCACAGTATGGCATGATCACCCACACATATAAATGTATCCAGACCGAATTCTATTGCTGGATATACTGCCTTCAACTTGTTTCGTTCTGATGAAGACACAGAAAACTTTTTCCTTGCTCTGCCAGATGTATATTTTCTTCACAAATTGGTGAGCTGGAAAACCTTTTTCTACTTTTTGTTTGCAGAAAAACAGGAAAGTGTGTTTCTCAGCATCAGTTTTACTGTCTTGCACTATTAAACACAGTGGGAAGCCAGGAGGTGTGTGATTGGCATGGCTGTGCAGTAACTTGAAGGAGCAGCATGCTAGAGAAATAAGATAGGGCACACTATAAAATGTTGGAAGTTTAGGGCAAGCAATGGCAGTCCCTGTAGCATTAGTACTACAGTATGGATGATGTGGGCAGGGAGATGTCCAGCAGAATGCACCCATTGGTCCTAGTGGCAGCAAAATGGTATCGATGACAGTCAAGGTAGAAATAAACCTGGCTGTTCAGTTGGTCCAACTCAATGTGCTAAAGTGCATCAGTTTTTGCTTAGGCAATTCCAACAACTATTTGCTCTTTATCTTCCTACTCCTACTGATTTCAGGGGACATCTCCCCCAACCCTGGCCCACCATCCCCCAACCCCTACCTTACCTCATATCGAAACCATAATAATCTTTTTAATATTACTTGCACTCCCTTATCTCCATCTTTTAATTGTGCCCTCTGGAATCCACGGTCTGCTTGTAACAAGCTTCCTTTCCTACACAACTACTTTCTGAACAACTCTCTTAATCTGTTGGCCCTCACTGAAACCTGGATTCAGGATTCTGACACTGCCTCTCCTGCTGCCATTTCCTATGGTGGCTTACAATTCTCCCACTCCCCGAGACCTATAAACAGACATGGTGATGGAGTCGGCAAACTCCTGTCCCCACAATGCACTTCCAGGTCATCCCCCCCGTTCCATCACTCTTATTCCCTTCTTTTGACGTCCACACCATCAGGCCCATTCGTCCCCTTTCCCTCAGAGTAGCGGTCATATACCGGCCCCCAGGCTCACCCACTCACTTCCTTGCCAACTTTTCAGCCTGGCTGCCGCACTTCATGTCCTCAGAACTTCCAACCCTTATCCTTGGAGACTTCAACATCCCCAATAACAGCCCTATTTCCACATCTGCATCCCAGCTTCTATCACTAACCACCTCTCTAGGCCTCTCGCAGCTTTCAACCTCTGAGACACACAAGGACAGTAACACCCTTGATCTTGTCTTTGTCCGGCTCTGCTCAATCTCCCACCTAAATAACTCACCGCTTCCTCTCTCTGACCACAACATTCTCTCCTTCACACTCACAAATCCTCGCCCACCCCAGCTCACTCCTACCTACCACACAGTCAGAAATCTACAAGCCATTAACCCTCAGACACTTTCAGACTCCCTGCACTCATCACTGTCCCCAATCTCCTCTATTTCCTGTCCTAATCTGGCTGTTCATGACTACAATGACACTCTTAGAAGCACCCTTGACCAAGTAGCTTCCCTCACCCTCAGAACCTCCAAGCACAGAGTTAAACAGCCCTGGCTCACATCGCAAACTCAACTTCTCCATCGATGCTCTAGGATTGCTGAACGCCTATGGTGAAAAACCCGCACACCAGAAGACTTCATCCACTTCAAATTTATGTTAAGAACCTATAACGCTGCCCTTCACCTCGCCAAGCAGACCTACTTCACCACCCTGGTCTCCTCACTAGCCAACAACCCCAAGAAACTTTCTGACACTTTTCACTCCCTCCTCAGGCCAAAACCACAAGCACCTATCCCAGACATTTGTGCTGAAGACCTGGCCTCCCACTTTAATCTCTCCCTCTCCTCTGGCATTTTCCCATCCTCCTTCAAACATGCCATCATTACTCCATTACTAAAGAAACCCGCTCTTGACCCATCCTGCACAAACAGCTACAGACCAGTCTCCAATCTCCCCTTCATCTCTAAACTTTTGGAGTGCCTAGTTTACTCCCGCCTTACCCGTTACCTCTCCACTCACTCCCTTCTAGGCCCTTCACAGTCCAGCTTCCGCCCCCTACATTCGACTGAAACTGCACTCAGCAAAGTGACCAATGACCTTCTGACAGCAAAACGTAATGGTGACCACTCTCTGCTCATTCTTCTTGACCTCTCTGCAGCTTTCGATCTCCTACTCTCTAGGCTCCAGTCACTAGGCATTAAGGACACTGCTCTCTCCTGGTTCTCTTCCTATCTCTCTGACCGCTCCTTCAGTGTTTTGTTCTCTGGCTCCACTTCATCTCCTCTTCCTCTTGCTGTCGGGGTACCTCAGGGCTCAGTCCTTGGCCCCCTTCTCTTCTCTCTCTACACAGCCTCAATTGGACAGACCATCAGCAGATTTGGCTTTCAGTACCATCTTTATGCTGATGACACACAACTATGCACGTCATTCCCCGACCTTACCCCCTCTGTACTACAGAACGCCAGTGACTGTCTGTCCGCAGTCTCCAATATCATGTCCACTCTCTATCTGAAGCTCAACCTCTCCAAAACTGAACTTCTTCTGCTCCTGCCATCTACTAACCTCCCTAAATCAGACATTTCCCTCTCCGTGGGTGGTACCACAATAATATCCCGGCAGCAGGCGTGCTGTCTAGGCATTATGTTTGACACCAATCTCTCCTTCACATCCCATATACAATCTCTTGCCCACTCTTGCCGCTTACACCTAAAGAACATTTCTAGAATCCGCCCTTTTCTCACCATGGAAACAGCAAAAACCCTCACTGTAGCATTGATCCTCTCCCGCTTGGATTACTGCAATGCTCTATTAATTGGCCTCCCCGTCACTCGACTATCCCCTCTCCAGTCCATACTTAATGCAGCAGTCAGGGTTGACCATCTGGCTAATCGGTACTTGGACGTGCCCTCTCTTCGTCAGTCATTACACTGGCTGCCCATTCATTATAGGATCCAATTCAAAGTACTTGTTCTCATCCACAAAGCTCTCCACGGTGCAGCACCCCCTTACATCTCCTCCCTCATTTCTGTCTATCGGCCTAGCCGATCGCTGCACTCTGCAAATGACTTTCGACTAACCTCTGCACTAATCCGTACCTCCCACTCCCGACTCCAAGACTTCGCCCGTGCTGCTCCTATCCTCTTGAATGCTCTACCCCAAGAAATTAGAACTATGCACAATTTGTATAGTTTTAGGCGCTCCCTCAAAACACATTTGTTCAGAGTGGCTTATCACGTTCACTAATCAAAGTCATTCTATGTGTAAGTGTGCCTTTGTAGCCCATTCACTATATCCATCCATCCTTCACTCCCTCAAGATAGCTGGATCTTCATTGTAAATATACAATTGTAAATACACACCTGTACTTTGTATCTCCCCCACCATGGTAGATTGTAAGCTCTCACCAGCAGGGTCGTCTTATTTCGTCTTATTTTGCTTTAATTATTGTATTGTTAACGTTGTTACTTATGACTTGTGTTTTGAAACTGTTAAACTGTAAAGCGCTGCGAAATATATTGGCGCTATATAAATAAAGATTATTATTATTATCGTTATTATTTCTGAGACAACTCTAGATAATGAGGTTTGTGATTCTGTTTCTGGTATGGTGTCTGCATGGAACTTATTCCAATGTGGGTGTAGATACATAAAAATTGTTTAGTTGTAGGGTGTCTAACTCGCCATATATCCATAAATCCTATGTCTGAGAAAACTCTGGATAATGAGGTTTATGATTCTGTTTCTAGTATGGTGTCTGCATGGAACTTATCCCAATGTGGCTGTAGATACATGTTGAAATCTCCTATGATGAGAGCTGGAATCCTAGGGAGAAAGTAGCACAAATAGGGTTTTCTCTGCCATACAATTAAAATTCTTAGTCAGATTCTACTAACCTGATTTATGCTTTAAAAAGAATTTGTAGAATTGCTGCGGATCCAGGGGTCATAAAACCAAAAAGCATGACGATAAGGACAATTTGTGGACATCTCCTGCACTGCTGTGTATAGAAGACGTTAAATCTCAGCGATTCATTTAAGTGGTTTTTATGCAACGCATTTTAAACTGTCAAACACTTCTTCCTCAGTAAATTACCACACTTCATAATTTTTATTTTTTATTTTTATTTTAATTTCTTATATTTTTTACTTTTCATTATTTTTCTCATGTTTTTTTATTTTTTATTTTGCTGTAAGTAATGAATAGTAACACATGTAAAAATTCTAGGGTACTAAGTTAACATTTTTGTAAAAAAAAATTGTAAAAGCCATCCCACCATGACAAGGTGTGCCCAAGCTGGATGGTTTTTAGCACTAGTGGCTTACTGTATCTCGCTATGTGCTAACCAGGTCTCAAAACAGACTGGGGCAAAGCTTTTCAAGTGCCTGAAAATCTTGCTCTTTTAATACATAGTCACGTGGCTTAGTTGAAAATAGACTTTCTACATGTATTTAATTAGTATCACTTAGTTTTCCAGCCTTTTGTTAGCCCTGTCACAGCTTTATTGAGATGTGTTGCTGCCATCAATTTCTAAATTAGTTATTTTTTGTTCATTTGAAAAGTAAAAATGTGGAACTTTCAACCCTCTTATCTGTGTTCTATGATCTGTTTTGAAAAAAATATACCATATACTTTGGATTACAAAACTCACTTTTTCCCACAAAAATTTGGGAGGAAAATGGGGAGCATCTTATAATCCGAATGCAGCGTGGTCCCAGGAGGCAGGATCACTGCTGCAGGAGGCTGTCGGTGGCAGGCATGGGGAGATGCTGAGAGTCCCGGGCTAGGAGAAAGGGTGTAACGGTGGTGTGAGGCTATGAGCACTTTGATTTCATAAAATATCGGCAGGGCTCGTAGTCCCACTCCTATTGCTTTCCATTCAGTGGGCTTTGGGAAACTGCCTCCTGTGACCCCGCTCCATTGCAGCCGCCTTCACTTCCCCTCACTGGTAAGCTACGGTAAAATTGGACTATAAGACATGCCATGATTTTATTTAAAAATCTTTTTTACCTATTCTCCTCCCCAAAATTTGGGGTGCGTCTTACATCTCGCAAAATATGGTAGTTATAAGAGATTTTCAATTCATTGTATTCTTGTATTCGAAGCAAATTTTTTTGGAGCTTGGGTTGTTAAATAAATGATGTTTATCAAAACACCATTTCCATTAGGAGTTACCCTTAGAAAGTATCTTTACCAGCCTCTCCTTATAACCTTTGCAGTGATGCATTATATCTAAACACTAAATGTTTTTATAAACAATGTTTGATGGCTCAGTGGTTAGCAGTGCAGCCTTGCAGTGCTGGAGTCCTGGGTTCAAATCTCACTAAGGACAACAACTGCAAGGAGTTTATATGTTCTCCCCGTGTTTGTGCGGGTTTCCTCCCACATTCCAAAGACATACTGATAGGGAATTTAGATTGTGAGCCCCCATTGGGGACAGTGATGATTATGTGTGTAAAGCGCTACAGAATATGTTAGCGCTATATAAAGATTATTATTATTATTATTATTTAATCATCCCTGAGCCTCTCTGTACCGGCAGTCATGGACTAGTCTATGGCCATCATCAATCCATGTTACTGCACGTTCGGAACACAACAGTGTGACTGACATCCCTGCATTTGCGGAGAGGAAAATAAATGTTTTTAAATGTTTGTGTTTAAAAAAACTTGTTTTGTAAACACAAAAATTTAGTGTTTTGGAAAGTGCCAGCATCAGTAAAAAAGGCCCAAATCCTGCAAGAGAAAGTCAGGCTTTCAATGATTAACTAGATCATCTCAGGTTACATAACACATTGCAGTCTTCAGTGACGGCTGCAATTTCTGTGCTGTCAGATACTGACAGTGGCAATTTTTGATGTAAACGTTTGTTAAAGTACTAACACATCCTGTATCTCATCTGGATGCACTATCATCAGTAACATCAGAACATAAAAAGGAATTTGTATCAGTTATTTCATCTGTTCTGATGGAAATCTAACTGCTCTGAACATTCATATATTGTCTATTAAACTGAGTATTCAACATGAGAGGTTTATTAAAATTCACATCTTGAAATGAAAACGTCTTGCATTTATCGCAATGAAATTCTCATTATATTTGTAAACAATATGAACGACGTTAAATTGTCCTGGCAAACTTAATGTTACAGAAATTGTAACTTTTCAACAAACAGAAAATAATTAAAATTGTCTAACTGTTAAAATTCATAGGAACTTTAAAGGAAACCTGTCACTACTTGTGTAAGCTTAGTGCATCCTACTACACAGCACTGTACAGATGTAATTATGTATAAATGTCAGGTTTAGTATTATAGGGGCAAAGTACCTCTTAAAGTACCAGTGCTTCCGGCTCTGATGATGCCCAGGGCAGTTCTACATAAGCACTAATAAGGTCACGTCAACATCCCAATATGTGCTGTGACCATTCCAGGATATAGAATCATAGAATCATAGAATGGTAGAGTTGGAAGGGACCTCCTGGGCCATCTGGTCCAACCCCCTGCTCAAAGCAGGATTCGCTAAATCATCCCAGTTAGATGTCTGTCCAGCCTCTGTTTGAAGACTTCCATTGAAGGAGAACTCACCACTTCTCGTGGCAGCCTGTTCCACTCATTGATCACTCTAACTGTCAAAAAGTTTTTTCTAATATCTAATCTGTGTCTCCTCCCATTCAGCTTCATCCCATTGCTTCTAGTCTTTCCTTGTGCAAATGAGAATAAAGTTGTTCCTTCTAAAATGTGACAGCCCTTTAGATATTTGTAGACAGCTATTAAGTCTCCTCTCAGTCTTCTCTTTTGCAAACTAAACATTCCCAAATCCTGCAACCTTTCCTCATAAGACAGGGTTTGCAGACCGGTCACCATTCTGGTCGCTCTTTTCTGAACTTGCTCCAGTTTGTTGATGTCTTTTTTAAAATGTGGTGCCCAAAATTGGACACAATATTCCAGATGAGGTCTGACCAAAGAGGAGTAGAGGGAAATAATTACTTCACGTGATCTAGACTGTATGCTTCTGTTAATACATCCTAGAATTGCATTTGCCTTTTTTGCTGCTGCATCACACTGTTGACTCATATTCAGTCTGTGATCTATTAGTATACCCAAGTCTTTTTCACATGTGCTGTCACTTAGCCCTATTCCTCCCATTCTATATATGCTTTTTTCATTTTTATTGCCCAGATGTAGTACTTTGCATTTCTCCCTGTTAAAAACCATTCTGTTAGTTGCTGCCCACTTCTCCAGTTTATTTAAATCTTTTTGAATCCTCTCTCTCTCTTCTCTAGTATTAGCTATCCCTCCTAGCTTTGTGTCATCAGCAAATTTAATCAGTTTACCCTCAATTCCTTCATCTAAATCGTTGATAAAGATGTTGAACAATACAGGGCCCAGGACAGAGCCCTGTGGTACCCCACTTGAGACATTCTTCCAACTGGATGTGCATCCATTTACGACCACTCTTTGGGTCCGATCACTAAGCCAGTTATGAATCCACCTAACAGTTGCCTTGTCCATTCCATACTTAGTCATTTTTTCAATAAGGATTGTATGAGAGACTTTGTCAAATGCTTTGCTGAAGTCAAGATATACTATATCTACAGCATTTCCTTGATCCACCCAATCAGTGATTCCATCATAGAAGGAAATTAAATTAGTCTGACATGACTTATTATTTACAAACCCATGCTGACTCTGTTTAATCACTTCATTCTTATCCAGGTATTGACATACATGTTGTTTAATAATTTGTTCAAAGATCTTTCCTGGTATAGAAGTCAGACTCACCGGCCTATAGTTGCCTGGGTCCACCTTCTTCCCCTTTTTGAAGATAGGAACAACATTTGCTCTTCTCCAGTCTTCTGGCACTTGTCTTATGCCGAACAGTCCTGAGCCTCAGCATAGCCGGAAGACCCAGCCTAGTTTGAAGAGGTCCGTGGATTTCAGATCTTGTGGCAGTGATAAGAAAGGTAAAGATCTGTGATGAACGAATGTTCTCAGACAAGGTGTTATCTGAGCACGCTCGTGTGCTAAATGAGTGTCTTCAGCATGCTCGAATAATATGTTCTAGTCCCTGCTGCTGCATGTCTTACAGCTCTTCAACAGCCGTGACACATGCAGCGATTGCATGCTTGTTAGGCAATAGGCAATCCCTGCATGTGTTGCGGCTGTCGAGCAGCCGGGAGAAATGCAGCCACAGGGACTAGAACACCTTATCCAAGTGTGTTCACTCATCACTAATAAAGATTTTATGGAATCTCTGCTTCTTTAATAAATAAAGATCTAACATCTATAAGACTCTATCTTGTTTATGAGATACTTCATTTATATGAGTTTTATTTATTTTATTATTAAATGTTTTTGGACTTAGAATTGATAAAATACACAACTCAATTCTTTTTTGGAGATGTTGATACCTAGCATATGCCACATTATGGATAATTGCCATTTCCCATACCTCATTTTACCTTCCTGAAACTAGATTACAAATGAAACACCTGCCTCAAGTAAATGAGCATGAATTTCTATTGTTGCAGCACCTGCTTGTCTGCGCTTCACTTGCTTTACATTACTAAAAATTCATTTCAGTTTTGGATTGATATATTGTTTTTTATTTTGCAAGGAAAACCTATTTATTTGTTGAAGTATAGTAATTAATTATTTTCTTTTTTATTAACCACCTAATTCCAAATATTTGTCTTCTTAAAATAAAAATTTCAGAAGAATAATTGTGTAATGTAAATTGTAGTGCAGTTAGCTTTCATTCTTTACCATGGCTTTCTTAGTAAATTATTTGCTCTTTCCATCTCTATCCATTGTTTCAAGTGATTGTTTTCTGGCTTTCAGAAACCTGCAGACTCTTATATGTGTTCCCTGAAATGTGTTATGAGTGGCGGAAGACACTAAATAAAAAATAAATAAAGTGCCTTCGCCACTCGGGGTCCACCGTGCGGTGGATGTAATAACCGCTGCTAAAAGAGGCAGATCACTAAGGCGGTAATGTGCACAGGGTTTTAGCTGCACCCAATGCACTGAAGCAGACTCTGTTATATGCACAGAGCTGCAAACAAAAGCATAAATAACGCTGAGTCTGTACAGGGTCACAGACTTCCAGCGATGGAGATACGGTATTAAAGGTCACAGAAGTAGCCTTAAACACCAGGACTACTCCTCTTTCTAGACCTACCGTAAAAATAGGATGCGGAACATTGCAACTGCGAACGCCCGACAGGCTGCAACCGCAGCACGGCGTGAACTGAGCCGCAGAGAAAGCACCGCTATGCTGCAAGCGCGATGCAGGACCCTAGCTGCTGGCAAAGATGAAGCTTGAGCGCGCTGGCACTGGCGCCAATACTGGCTGAAGCCCAAACACTCACACAGATGTATTATCAGAGGGAAGGGGTTCTTAATAAGTCAGTCACCAGTCCAAGCATCCATCACCATACATACAGCAGCCGTATGAAAATACTAGCGCATGGCGGAACGGCCATGCGCACTTTTTATAGCGTACGGGACCTGCCGGAAATCTCCAGGTCTCCAAAAGGAGCCAATAGGATCCGGAGCAGGACCTGAGCACCTGACTCCTGAACTCCAATGGGAGCTCATCCCGTGAGCATGCTCAGAAGATGGCACAAAGGACTTAGCCTCTGGAGATAAATGTGAGAATCTGGATTCCTGCATAGGCATGGTAGAAACCAGATTCCTAACAAAATGCTGCAGTGTTTCACAGAAAAACATGAAAATTGCCTTTTCAGAGATGAAGAGAATGAGAACTCTATAGCGCCACCTGTTGGAAGCAGTAATCTTAAAAGTCATTATCGACCCTTCATCGGGCCTTGAAATGTGACTTGGGATTAAAGCCAAATCAGAATATCAATTTTCAGACAATTTGCATATTCAATTTCCCAGAGGAAAATGCATGGTCTATAAGTCTTCTAACTTTGTCATGCCTTTGTAATGTATAATACAATGTAATGTACTTTGTAGTGCCTCTCCGCAAAGAGAAATGTTACCCCTTAGACCTCAGGCAAAAACATACAGTTAGGTCCATATATATTTGGAGGAAGAAAAGTTCAGACTTTCAGCTTTCATTTGAGGGTATCCACATTAAAATTGGATGAAGGGTTTAGGAGTTTCAGCTCCTTAATATGTGCCACCCTGCTTTTAAAGGGACCAAAAGTAATTGGACAGATTAAATAATTGTAAATAAAATGTTCATTTCTAGTACTTGGTTGAAAACCCTTTGTTGGCAATGACTGCCTGAAGTCTTGAACTCATGGACATCACCAGACGCTGGGTTTCCTCCTTTTTGATGCTCGGCCAGGCCTTCACTGCGGTAGTTTTCAGTTGCTGTTTGTTTGTGGGCCTTTCAGTCTGAAGTTCAGTCCTTAACAAGGAAAAAGCATGTTCAATTGGGTTGAGATCAGGTGACTGACTTGGCTATTCAAGAATATTCCACTTCTTTGCTTTAATAAACTCCTGGGTTGCTTTGGCTTTATGTTTTGGGTCATTGTCCATCTGTAGTATGAAATGACAACCAATCAGTTCGGCTGCATTTGGCTGGATCTGAGCACACAGTATGGCTCTGAATACCTCAGAATTAATTCGGCTGCTTCTGTCCTGTGTCACATCATCAATAAACACTAGTGATCCAGTGCCACTTGCACCCATGCATGCCCTAGCCAGCACACCGCCTCCACCGTGTTTTACAGATGATGTGGTATGCTTTGGATCATGAGCTGTACCACGCCTTCACCATACTTTTATCTTTCCATCATTCTGGTAGAGGTTGATCTTTGTTTCATCTGTCCAAAGAATGTTCTTCCAGAACTATGCTGGCTTTTTTAGATGTTTTTTTGGCAAAGTCCAGTCTAGCCTTTTGATTCTTGATGCTTATGAGTGGCTTGCACTGTGCAGTGAACCCTCTGTATTTACTTTCATGCAGTCTTCTCTTTATGGTAGATTTGGATATTGATACGCCTACCTCCTGGATAGTGTTGTTCACTTGGTTGGCTGTTGTGAAGGGGTTTCTCTTCACCATGGAGATTATTCTGCGATCATCCACCACTGTTGTCTTCTGTGGGCGCCCAGGTTTTTTTGCATTGATGAGTTCACCAGTGCTTTCTTTCTTTCTCAGGATGTACCAAACTGTAGATTTTGCCACTCCTAATGTTGTAGCAATTTCTCGGATGGGTTTTTTCTGTTTTTGCAGCTTAAGGATGGCTTGTTTCACCTGCATGGAGAGCTCCTTTGACCACATGTTTCCTTCACAGCAAAGCCTTCCAAATGCAAGCACCACACCTCAAATCAACTCCAGGTCTTTTATCTGCTTAATTGAGAATGACATAACGAAGGGATTGCCCACACCTGTCCATGAAATAGCCTTGGAGTCAATTGTCCAATTACTTTTGGTCCCTTTAAAAACAGGGTGGCACATGTTAAGGAGCTGAAACTCCTAAACCCTTCATCCAATTTTAATGTGGATACCCTCAAATGAAAGCTGAAAGTCTGAACTTCAACTGCATCTGAATTGTTTTGCTTATAATTCATTGTGGTGGTAATGTCTAGAACCAAAATTAGAAAAATGTAGTCTCTGACCAAATATATATGGACCTAACTGTACATGGCTATAATAATAAATCATGTGATTTAATCATGCAAAACATGGTTTAGGAAGCTTTAACCAGATAATGGGTTCCCTTTAAAAGTAAAAACCTGTTGCTCACTGAGAGAGGAGCTAGGAATAGCTGAACTAGTTTCATCTTTGTCTATTGTTCCTGGCAGGATATTTAAGGTATATTTTCCCTGAAAATGGTCAGGCAATTGTGGAGCCAGATTCAGATTCATGCTGCTCATGGTTAAGGCAGCATGAATCAGGTTATATTCTTCCATTAACACGTCTACTCCACTGTTAGTATTGAAAGCATGTATACCATACAGAGTGTTTCTGTGTAGGTATGTGAGTTAACATGGTGTTTGAATAAAATAGTTTGCGTGCAATAAACAGTGCATGATTGTGTGTACCATGGAGAGAATGAGTGTGTTTGTGTGTGTGACATACAGGATACAGTTGAATATATTCGATCAGCAATCATTTGTGAAAAACACCCCTAATCCCAATCTTAACACCAACCCTAACCCTAACCCCAACTGCAAAGAATGAAAAAATATATATATTTCATAATTTTTATCTTTCTAAGGGGATGACAAAAGGGGGATTTGATTTACTATTTTTTATCACTGTGATAGTACTCTTAGTGTTCACCATTTTAATGCATATCGGCAGTCATTAAGGGGTTAATAACCTGTCAACACAGTGCAATCTCACATAACCTCACACACATGCCTTGCATGGCTCACACACTCAACCTGGTGGTACAGTAATTTCTCCGCCACTATCCCGGCCTAGATATGCTGCTGTAGAAAGCAGAGTCGCTATGTGCTCACTTCCGACATTTGTACACTGCAGATAATCGACTTTCATCATTACAGAAGTATTTGGGCCTACAGGTTAACCATTTAATTTGTGTGTGAATTCCACTCTGCACATATGTGACAGCAGCAATGAACCCTGGTGCAGTATGTCCTTTTGCATAGCCTGGATCAACACAGTACGGACGTGGTGCACATTACGCTTGCGGAGTGGTCACAGATGAAGGACCTCTGCACCCTTCTGCACAGTTTTGAAATGGATTCTAAGATGGTTATTGGTGAAAATGCTTTTATCAGCACCACTATTTCGGTCATGTACACGCTGGAGCACACTTGGAATAGTCTGAATGAGCAGGTAGTGGTCCTAGAGGAAGAGGTGGAAGCAGAGGAGGATGCGGAAAGTATAACAGCCTTCAGTGTTACCCCGCCACCAACACACCATGAACTCATGGAAGTACCCAACACATGAGCACCTTCTTTCTGCACTATCTTCAGCATGATACCCGTATACTTAGGGTGAGAAATAGTGTTGACTACTGGGTACTTTGTTAAATCCACAACACAAGAGTAAATTTAACCAGATGCTCCCCTCCTCTGAAAAGGGTGCGCGCATGCTGGACTATCGAATCATGCTTTTAGACAATCTTAAGAGTGGTTTTCCCCACAGTGTGGCACACAATGTGCATCACAGTTCTAGATTTCCAACCCAGGGAACATCAAGGTGTCATTACAAAAACTTTAACAACAGCAGCAGTGTAAGTGGCATTAGCAATTTCTGTGAGTCATTTCACATATTTTTTAGACCAGCCAGAACACCAGCAAAACAGAGTACAAGTCTGACATGTTGTGAACAACTGGAGAGGATGTGCAGGAATATCTTGAGCTCAACATCAATGCCATGAGGGGAGGTTTGAACCCTTTTGCACGTTCCACTTCAAAAATGTATCAGTGGCCTGAGCTCACCTGTCATGCCTTGGAAGTTTTGTCATGCTTTGTAGCCAGCATTCTCTCAGAACTTGTCTTCAGCTCTGCTGGTAGTGTCCTAATGGATATGTGCAGTCACCTGCCCCGCTAAAGTGTAGACCACCTAAATTTCATCAATATGAACAAGTCATGAATCTCCAATGACTTTTGTACCCCAGTCGCAGACTGGGCAGACTAGGTGATGGTGTCGTTTTTAATGTTCTGCATTGATCTCACGTTATTGCAGTCTGAGACATCTTTGTCATGGCTTCTGTGCCTGCTGTGGCTACTGCTGCTTATGTTGCAAGCAATCCTTTGAAATGTAGAGACTCGAAGTTCGGTCTCCATCTGGTGAGTTGCCTGTGGTAGAAGGTGTGTCAAAGTCCTATTACAATATTTCTACTCTGTGGAAATTGATGCCACCTTTAGTGGTGTGTGACAATAACATTTTGAAATGTGGGTACTCGAAGTTGCTTTTCCATCTGGTGAGTTACCTGTAGTGGAAGATGTGTCAGAGGCCTATTATACTGTTTCTACAAGGTTGAAATTGATGCCACTTTAGTGGTGTGTGACAATATTTTTCAAAATGTGGAGACTCCAAGTTGGATCTCCATCTGGTTGCCTGTGTAAGTAGAGCTTACGGACAGGCAGGCCTGCACGTGCATTTGCTCAACAACCTGTGTTACTTTCCTTACTTATTTGTACCAATAGTACTATATGAAACTGATGTTTGTGCCATCTGAGTGTGACTTTAAAAAATAAATTGGAAGTGTTGCATGAGGTATCAGGGCTCCCAGCTAAGAAAGCTTACACCGCTCCCTTAACCACCAGGTCCTCATTGAAAATTCAATTTAAAGCTGTAATTGCTGGTTGCTTTTGTGACATTAAAAAGGTTCTACTGTGGGTCAATTGATCAGTCAACTGCCGGAGTTACTTTCCTTTCATTTTTCTACCAATAGTACTATATGTTTGTGCCATCTGAAAAGTTGTGGTGAGGGGTGTAAAGTGAACCATGGGGACCTAGCGAGCATGGCAGCTGCATGATTAATTTATTGGGGACCAATAAACATTACTCTAGTATCAAGCAATATGATGACTATTGGATAGGCATGCTTATAAACCCTTGCTATTAGCAGAAAACAGGGGTATTTTTTTGACTTCATAGAGGGAGTTAAAACTTGCATACTACCAGAATGTTATCTTCTCTGCAAAATCTTTGCATTATATACGCCTGTGATCGCAGTATTATATATACATCAACCCCAGCCAATCAAACAGGGGTAAAGAGGCATAGGCAAAAATTGAATAAAACTAAATATTTATTTATAACATTTAAAATACAATTTCCAAAGGGAATCTCTCAAACAGGTAAGAAAGAGGGGTCAATGAGCAAAACTGAAGACCAGTAGTGGTAAAAACCATAGCAAAGGTTGGTTTTGATTATGACTAAGGCTATCACTTGATATCAACCAAAAGCAAATCAATTTACATATGTATAGTGCCCAAATATATAGCGGTATCAATCACAGCAATGACTAACCATATCCCAGCCTGTAAATTTGTAAAGTGCTTCAGTG
Organism: Dendrobates tinctorius; assembly: GCF_039654945.1. Taxonomy (NCBI): domain Eukaryota; kingdom Metazoa; phylum Chordata; class Amphibia; order Anura; family Dendrobatidae; genus Dendrobates; species Dendrobates tinctorius. The sequence goes on from NW_027361766.1 coordinate 37,021,677, forward strand.
CATACATAAAAAAAACAAAAAAAACAATGCTACTACAAAAACATCCCATTACCTACATAGATGTGTGTCCTGGTCTTTTGATGCCCGCTGTCCAACCCCGACAGCACCATTTCGCCTTAATGGCTTCTTCACAATGGGGGCAATGCGTGATGTATGCGACATGTATCTTTTTTATGCAGCATGCACAGCTGATAGTGATATCGGCAAAGTTAGCTTACCATTGCGCATGCGCCATTTTCCGAATTTCCCCTCTATAGTAAAAGTTACTTCCTGACTTGGGCGCCTGGAACACAGACATGGAATGCACTGCACACCGCAATGGCGCATGACCGGAAGTCATGGGGTCATCCCAAAGAGCGCATGCCCTGGCAAACCAGTCGGGACACAATTAAAGACGCTGTGATAAAAACTCAGTAAAAAGAAGGGAAGCGCAACTAAGCTGTATCCAGTTATGGGACATTAAGGAATCTATCACTGAATGAAATTAAATTAAATTACTTTAAGAGGTGTAAATGGGAGTGAGGAAGTGAAAAAGGTGTAAGACGCTCCCCAAATTTTCAGAAGGAAAATAGGGAAAAATAATTAATGTGTCAAATGGGGGTCCGTCTTGCAGTCTGAATTCAGCTTACTGGGGGGATCAGCAGCGCTGGTGGAGCGGGGTCACAGGAGATGTTCGGTGGTCTGGTGATATGACTCCCATCCCAGGCTGGTGCGGCAGGTGCAGTGGCCTTCGGGAAATCCCATTTCAGGCTGGTGTGGCAGGTTTGGCAGTGGTGCTTGGGGCTCCACCAACATCTTCTGAATGCCCGGAGGAGGCCCCACATATCCATTGCTGTGATGCAGTGGCCTCCGGGAAAGACCATCACAGGCTGGTGTGACAGATTCGGCGCTGGTGGTGGAGCATGTGTGGCACCCCAGGAGTTCGGTTGCCACAGTGGCCTTGCCTCCTTCCAAGGGGGAGTGATGTCATGCCTGGAAGCAAAAAAAAATCTCCTTACCAGGTAGTTCCAGTGTACAGCACAGTTCCTGTTCCAGGCCAGCAGAGGGAGCTCTACACCTGACTTCTGGGGAGCTGTTCTCTGGTCAGAGGCAGGAAGTTAGTGAGAGTTAGTGCCTGAACAAGGTTGAGACAGAATGTGTGGAGAGGAGCTGGGGACAGGAGCTATAGCTGAGCTCACCCCCAGGCTTGAGCACCAGTAACCGGGCCCCGGAGCCTGAGGCTGTGTGGGTACTAAAGCTCCCAGCAGCAGAATCCAGAGGACAGAAGACCACAGATCCTCTGTCCCCAACTGATACTCGATGACACAGGAGCACGTGTGAGCCGGAGGTGCCAGATAGGAGCAATCCCTGAAGCAGGCTACAGTTGGCAGTCATGTGAGTGTTCTACCTAAGTGGCAGACAGAGAGAGGAACTTGAAGAGAGTTTAGAGCAGCAAGTACCTCAGAGAATAGTGCTAGAAAGAAGGCCTCACAACTCACCTGAATAAGCAGATTCCCAAATTGCTTTCAGGCTGACCGACTGCAGAACCATCTGTTACCTGAGCACTGGACTGTACCTGCATTGATCAGTAAAAGGTAAAGGAAACTGCACCCAGCTGTGTCCTCTAATTATTCTTGCGTCACCTACCCAACTCTGCTACATCTATCATTACTACCTCTAACATCTACATACTAACTGCCCTGGGACAAAGCTCTGCCTGTGGAGAGCTGCACCAACTTAACTGCATTACCATCAGTCCCAGAGGATCTGCTCTGCAGTGCTGGACACCTCTGACCAGAAACCATAGGTGGTGTCATGAACACTTTATTGCAAACACTTCATTTTTACCTTTTTCACCATTCCCCTTTTATTGGATGCCCAGGGCCACCGACCGGGTCGCCGCTGCCATGACACTGCCCCTTTAAGAAGCAGCCCGGTACCGAGTATCCCCACTGCCCTGACGGGCGATCCACATACACTGCTGGGGGCCAGCACATGCTCAGATTGAGATCTTGGGAACGGTGGCCATTTTCCCAGAGACCACCGCATCGCAGCAATGGATGTGTGGGGCCTCCAGGCTTTCACAAAATGCCAGTGGAGCCGCCCCACACCACAGAGATTCACTGCTGAACCTGCCACACTTTCAGCACCGGCCACACCATCCTGGAAAGGTAGAGTGATCATCACCTGGCAGCTTTGGACCGGGACCGCCACAGAATTGCCTGACTCTTATTGCCACCACAGTATTTGAATGTATATTTTGACTTTAAGGCGCACGCCCATTTTCCCCAAAAAAATTATTTGGGAAAAAGTGCGTCTTATAGTCCGAAAAATACGGTAGCTTCATCATCCTCTCTGTATGTGCTCTAGCATTGTGATTCCCATTACTTCTTTATTGGCTGCACTGTCTAGGCCTTCGTGCTTCCCCCAGCTTATTTGTGGTACCCCAGGGTCTGGTTGCCACGGTGACGTTGCCTCCCTTGCAGGGGGGTGATGTCAGGCCTGGATGCAGGAGGAGGCTCCCACATCAGATAATACACAGCATGCAACACAATTCCTACTCCAGGCCAGAAGAGGGAGCTCTACAACCCGACTGTAGGGAGCTGCTCTCTCTGAGGGGCGTCTGAACCGACCCGAGAGCGGTGCGGTGACCAAGAAGGATGCCTGAGCCTTGGGTTGTGCGGGTGCTGTACACCCCATCAGCCGAATCTGGAGGGCAAGGGGTTGCAAGTCCTCTGGCCACACCATACACCCAGAGGCTTCACAGCAGATGAAGAGTCCAGGGCTGTCAGTGGTAAAGCAGTGCCCGTGAGAGGCTCATGCTGTCTGCCATACCTGTCAGAATGAACATGCAGTAGATGGCCGCAGTGTAGCTACTGGCAGCAGGGTCCTGAAGGGAGAGCACATCTGGAAGGCCTCCAATCGCACCTGATGATGTAGACCTCCGAATGCTTCCAGGTTAGCCAGACTCCTTTTATCATCTGTAACTAGTGTCCCGGATCACATAATCATTTGCCATGAAGTAAAAAGTAAAAAAAATGGCACTATTTTGTTTCCCTTGCTTATACACTGCATACTCGGTCCTGCACCTCAATAGCTACCACCTGAAAAAGACTGTGCTTTTGCCCTGGAGCACCCGCCTCACCTGTGGGGAGCCAAAACATTCTTGCTGCGTCACCAACTGCTCCAATGGTCTTAGCCTGCAGCATCGGTCATTTATTTTTTATTTTTTTTGGCCGAACTCCACAGGTGGCGTCACGTTATTCCCAGTAAATAACCCCACTCAATTAATAGTTCTGGGTTGTATCCTGGTCACAAACGGAGCGCAAGGAAGGGAGAGGGTGAATTAAAATCTTCTTTTTATTAGTGCATGAGGAGTATTAGTTTAAAGGAGTATTGACCAATGTGGGGAGAGACAGGTGATTAATAGGTCATGACAATTAAAACATGTTGTATCAAGAAAAACAATGTAAAAAATTAAAAAATTATATATCAGATACAATAAACAATCAATATTACTGAAATCATTAAAAATAAAGATAAAAATATGCTAAAATAACATAGCAGATAAAATACACAATGACTATCAAATGGGTTTCTCAATCGTTAAGTTTAACCCTTCTGGTGCTAGCGTACCTAATTTGAAGATCCAAAAACTTTCCCTCCTTATTAAGCTCTCATAGCGATTGGGTACGTTATCTCTGATATGCTCTATAACTGTGAGCTTTAGTGAACCTGGATTCTTATTGTGTGCGAGCAAAAAGTGTTTAGATAAGCGGTGAAGCAGATACCCGTTTTTAATATTTTGACGGTGTTTATTCAGTCTGTTATGCATAGACTGAATAGTCCTGCCCACAGTTATAGAGCATATCAGAGATGACGTACCCAATCGATATGAGAGCTTAATAAGGAGGGAAAGTTTTTGGATCTTCAAATTAGGTACGCAAGCACCAGAAGGGTTAAACTTAACAATTGAGAAACCCATTTGATAGTCATTGTGTATTTTATCTGCTATGTTATTTTAGTATATTTTTATCTTTATTTTTAATGATTCCAGTAATATTGATTGTTTATTGTATCTGATATATAATTTTTTTATTTTTTACCTTGTTTTTCTTGATACAACATGTTTTAATTGTCATGACCTATTAATCACCTGTCTCTCCCCCCCATTGGTCAATACTCCTTTAAATACCTGTCCCCTCATGTGATCTGTGTACTGCCACCTGAGGAAGACAGATGATTCTGTTGAAATGCGTTGTGGATCATGCACTAATAAAAAGAAGATTTTAATTCACCCTCTCCCTTCCTTGCGCTCCGTTTGTGACCAGGATACAACCCAGAACTGTCACCGCTTCCTCTCATGAGGTACCTGGCTGGAGCTGCATTTTTAAGCAACGCACGGCTAGCGCTCCTATTTCTTGACCGTCTCCACACTATCTGAATCCCCCTCAATTAATGGCACAACCAGGATCACAGAGTCGGGTCACAGCCACCGCAACCTAGCCACTGAACCGACCGTCCCGATTCTGAGTACCCCAAGGTCCTGGTGGATGTTTCATTTTCACTTTACGAACCAACACTAAACCTGTTGCTTCTCCACAAAAAGGGATAATGAATGTTTTTTGATGGCTAAAAAAGCTAGGTCATAGTTTATTCATCCTGCAATCATCAAACTTATGATTCTCCCAAAAATGATATTTTTTTTAGGCATCCACGATTTCAAAAAACAATGGCTTCTTAATATATACACCTCATGTGTATAAATACCGACTCAGCAGGCATCTACCCTGAAAATGGAATAATATTTGGAATGTTGTTTTAATTTTAAATAACATAAAAAAAGTTTGACAGTGCAGTATCTCAAATACTGTTGGTTGCTATCAGTTACCATCTGTATACCGATAGCAAAAATTACTTTGACTTACCTATTAAGTTTAGGAACGTTAAAGGGGTTAGATACAGTCTGTGGAGACATAAGAAGATAATATGTGACTTATCTGGACAATTGGATTCTTGGTAGCACTTTTGCACTGGATAAATTTGCCACAAATCAAATTTTTGGGAAACATTCGGCAAAGCTACCAAATTTGAATTTCAAAAATGTCAAAACATTCACTCACCTCTTACAAATATACTTAATCTGCAACTGAAATACACTTGTAACTAAAATCTTTAAATACTTGAAAGATAATATGAATTAGGAAGAATCATAATATAAGTGAACTACCTTTGTAAAATATTTTGATGGCAATGGACAAAATGGTATTTTATGCGCTTACCCCTTAATACCCCTTTAAATGTCTTTTAACGACTATTATGTTGATAAATTTGTGCAACTCGTGAATTGGAAAATTCTGAAATAATAAGAACATGGAAGCGTTAACAATTAAATAAACATTTTAATGTCACTATACAAGTAGTGTACGCTTCAAATGATATTAATTGCCTATGGTGTATTCCCCTGTGCTATGATGTCAGAGACCAGTGAGTATAAGTACTCTTCAAAATAAAACGCTCTTAACAGGAAAAGATTAGTAGGTAAGAAATATGTAGGGATTGACAGATAATAGTTTTCTAATGACTCTTAGCCTTATAATTAATAGAAAAAAGCACTGAAAACTGATATAATGCTGCTTTTAATCAACTTGAAAGCATACCAATATACTCAATTAAGCCCTGGTATGCAGTGCCTATGCTTATAAAAGCATTGTGAGCTTGTAGTAAATTATTCAAAGGATATGTCCCAATAATGTACCTTAAATAGTTTTCAATTGGAATCATTTTAAAAACTGGGTCAGTGTCTATATATTTATTTAACATATTTGTTATCGTGTCTCCTAGAGTTCTTTTGATTGTCTTTTTGAAAGCCTTTAGAATGTATCCAGTGTGAAAAAACTGATTCTAGTGCGCTGATTCTTATGGTGTAGACTGCACAATCGCCTATGCATGTAACGTTTTAGGTGGTAGGACTCTACTGATCATGTGTGACCACCAGAACTGGACACATTGGGTAGGCAAGGGAAGTAGAGAACAACAAGGGGCAATAGAACAAGTACATAGCAGAAATATCTCGTCACACGAACATTTTTTAAATTGTTATGTCTTGCATGATCTAACAGAAAAGTAATATGTAATTGTTGGACAACTTCTTTAATGTATTGACTAAAATAAATCTTCTGGGCTTTTTTCTAGGAATATCATAAACATACATATTTAATCAAGTTAGGTGACATAGATGAGATTCCTCCACTCACTATTCTTAACAATTAGGCAAAATGAATAAAATCAATATCAGTTCTCTACATATGGTGGACAGAACTTTTTTTTATTTAATTACACACATTTTTATTTGAATGGTCAATATATAAAGGTCGGTTCTAACAGCACAAACAAAATGCATTGATTTGGTAAAATGCCATCATTTTGTTATTATTTGTCCATACCTTGCAAATAGATCCTCATACTCCTTTTCTCCAACAGCATCTGTGGTGGGAGACCTACTGTAAACTCATGGAAAAGAAATTGGTTTCTAGCCAGACGGTATGTAGAAGAAGACCCAAAAGTTTAGAGGACTTTTATTAACTCCATTGCCGAAATCAAAATTATTGGGCTTTGCTTGTAACAATTTTTTTATGTTCCTATACTAGATGGCTCAATAAGATTACTTCACTAACCTCAGCACTTTTGACTCAAGGCTGTTCCAGTTTGTTCCCAATATGTCTATCTCGGAGCAAATATTCAAGGCCTGGATGGGCAACCTGTGCAGGACAATAGTCAATAGACCCTTCTACTCATGTTACAGACTATCTGAACAATTTAATAGTAATGGCATTGTGGCACTATAATGGTGGCCAAGGGGAAGGATTGATTTCCTCTAGTTATGATCAGTTAACAGAACAAAGCTAATTAGCCAATTTCCATGACAGTGCACCATGCCACTGTGATCACCAGTTGGTGGAACTTCTGGTGTTTTAGAGAATTATATGTCTGTGCTGAATTTCTTTCTAAAATTAAATCACTGTAGTGCATTGTTTTATAGAAATAAATCTTCATGCAGCATTGCTCAGATCACAGTGATAAGTGTCCTACTGTATGAATCATAGGTGAGAGATCACTTTGTATTCCATATTTTGCTGGTCATGGCTTCTACTTTATAGGCCCCATAAACAGTAAGCTAAAGTAATCCATCACATTTTAAAACCATATATCTAACATAAATATTTTTTTTATCATAGTGCCTGCAGTTATATATATACACTGCTCAAAAAAATAAAGGGAACACTTAAACAACAGACTATAACTCCAAGTGGATCAAACTTCTGTGGAAGTCGGGCACTCAGACCATCCTCATGGAGTTGGTTTCTAACCGTTTGTACAGACACATGCACATTTGTGGCCTGCTGGAGGTCATTTTGCAATGCTCTGGCAGTGCTTCTCCTGTTCCTCCTTGCACAAAGGCTGAGGAAGCGGTCCTGCTACTCAGTTGTTGCCCTCCTACGGCCCCCTCCACGTCTTCTGGTGTACTGGCCTGTCTCCTAGTAGCGCCTCCAGCCTCTGGACACTACACTGATAAACACAGCAAACCTTCTTGCCACAGCTCGCATTGATGTGCCATCCTGGATGAGCTGCACTACCTGAGCCACTTGTGTAGGTTGTAGAGTCCGTCTCATGCTACCACGAGTGTGCAAGCACAACCAACATTCAAAAGTGACCCAAAAATCAGCCAGAAAGCATTGGTACTGAGATGTGGTCTGTGGTCCCCACCTGCAGAACGACTCCTTTATTGAGGGTGTCTTGATAATTGCCAATAATTTACATCTGTTGTCTATTCCATTTGCACAGCAACCTGGGAAATTGATTGTCAATCAGTGTGGCTTCCTAAGTGGACAGTTTGAATTCACAGAAGTTTGATTTACTTGCAGTTATATTCTGCTGTTTAAGTGATCCCTTTATTTTTTGAGCATTGCATATATATACAGTGGGGAAAAAAAGTATTTAGTCAGTCAGCAATAGTTCAAGTTCCACCACTTAAAAAGATGAGAGGCGTCTGTAATTTACATCATAGGTAGACCTCAACTATGGGAGACAAACTGAGAAAAAAAAATCCAGAAAATCACATTGTCTGTTTTTTTTTCATTTTATTTGCATATTATGGTGGAAAATAAGTATTTGGTCAGAAACAAAATTTCATCTCAATACTTTGTGATATATCCTTTGTTGGCAATGACAGAGGTCAAAAGTTTTCTGTAAGTCTTCACAAGGTTGCCACACACTGTTGTTGGTATGTTGGCCCATTCCTCCATGCAGATCTCCTCTAGAGCAGTGATGTTTTTGGCTTTTCGCTTGGCAACACGGACTTTCAACTCCCTCCAAAGGTTTTCTATAGGGTTGAGATCTGGAGACTGGCTAGGCCACTCCAGGACCTTGAAATGCTTCTTACGAAGCCACTCCTTCATTGCCCTGGCGGTGTGCTTTGGATCATTGTCATGTTGAAAGACCCAGCCACGTTTCATCTTCAATGCCCTTGCTGATGGAAGGAGGTTTGCACTCAAAATCTCACGATACATGGCCCCATTCATTCTTTCATGTACCCGGATCAGTCGTCCTGGCCCCTTTGCAGTGAAACAGCCCCAAAGCATGATGTTTTCACCACCATGCTTTACAGTAGGTATGGTGTTTGATGGATGCAACTCAGTATTCTTTTTCCTCCAAACACGACAAGTTGTGTTTCTACCAAACAGTTCCAGTTTGGTTTCATCAGACCATAGGACATTCTCCCAAAACTCCTCTGGATCATCCAAATGCTCTCTAGCAAACTTCAGACGGGCCCGGACATGTACAGGCTTAAGCAGTGGGACACGTCTGGCACTGCAGGATCTGAGTCCATGGTGGCGTAGTGTGTTACTTATGGTAGGCCTTGTTACATTGGTCCCAGCTCTCTGCAGTTCATTCACTAGGTCCCCCCGCGTGGTTCTGGGATTTTTGTTCACCGTTCTTGTGATCATTCTGACCCCACGGGGTGGGATTTTGAGTGGAGCACCAGATCGAGGGAGATTATCAGTGGTCGTGTATGTCTTCCATTTTCTAATTATTGCTCCCACAGTTGATTTCTTCACTCCAAGCTGGTTGGCTATTGCAGATTCAGTCTTCCCAGCCTGGTGCAGGGCTACAATTTTGTTTCTGGTGTCCTTTGACAGCTCTTTGGTCTTCACCATAGTGGAGTTTGGAGTCAGACTGTTTGAGGGTGTGCACAGGTGTCTTTTTATACTGATAACAAGTTTAAACAGGTGCCATTACTACAGGTAATGAGTGGAGGAAAGAGGAGACTCTTAAAGAAGAAGTTACAGGTCTGTGAGAGCCAGAAATCTTGATTGCTTGTTTCTGACCAAATACTTATTTTCCACCATAATATGCAAATAAAATGAAAAAAAAACAGACAATGTGATTTTCTGGATTTTTTTTTCTCAGTTTGTCTCCCATAGTTGAGGTCTACCTATGATGTAAATTATAGACGCCTCTCATCTTTTTAAGTGGTGGAACTTGCACTATTGCTGACTGACTAAATACTTTTTTTCCCCACTGTATATATTCTTAAAACTAAATTATGATCAGAGCAGCCTCCCGTAACAAGCAGGTGATCCTTAAGTAAACATGAAAAGTTACGTTTTGTAACTGTTAAAGTGGGACCCTACCCTTATAAATAAAGATAATAAAAAATAGCATTGAGTGAGCAAAAATATGGCTTTCTAAAACAAAAAAATATAAGTTATGTGATAAAAACATGAACATGGGTGGCCCCACAGCTCAGATGCCGCAATCTCTATAAGGCTACGTTCCCACAAAGAGCTTTTGGTGAGTTTGGATGTTACAGATTTTCTGCACCATTTCCGCACCCATTATGTAGAACTAGATTAAGGCCCGATGCTATCGCATGGAGAGGACAGTGACACACCTCTTGCCATGTTAACCCTCAATACATACACACCTCCTCAACATACACTCCTCTCACCTTTCACCATCTCCACTCACATCCACTCACTCTTTCACTCCACATACGACCCTTTCTCTCACTCCGTCTCTCATACTCACACTGTCATCGTCGCTGCTCCATGATCCCCGACATCTTCTTCCGCCGGCGCCATCCTGGATCCCGACGTTGTCCACGCCGGCGACATGTTCTTGCGGCCATGCCATCTTGAGTATTCTGAAATCCTGCGAGTGGACATTAGTGGAGATAGTGAAAGGTGAGAGGAGTGTGTGTTGAGGAGTGGTGTGTTGAGGGTTAACATGGCAAGAGGTGTGCTGTGACGTCACCAGTTACAACTGGACGGAAGTTGTTACAACCCGGAAGCTGCTTAGCGCATTTATTATAGTAGATTAAGGCCCAATGCTATCGCATCGAGAGGATAGTGACACACCTCTTGCCATGTTAACCCTCAATACACACACTTCCTCAACACACCACACCGCCTCAACACACACTCCTCTCACCTTTCACCATCTCCACTCACGTCCACTCACTCTTTCACTCCACATACGACCCTTTCTCTCACTCCGTCTCTCATACTCACACCGTCATCGTCGCTGCTCCACGATCCCCGAAATCTTCTTCCGCCGGCGCCATCCTGGATCCCGACATTGTCCACGCCGGCGACATGTTCTTGCGGCCATGCCATCTTGAGTATTCTGAAATCCTGCGAGTGGACATTAGTGGAGATAGTGAAAGGTGAGAGGAGTGTGTGTTGAGGAGTGGTGTGTTGAGGGTTAACATGGCAAGAGGTGTGCTGTGACGTCACCGGTTACAACTGGACGGAAGTTGTTACAACCCGGAAGCTGCTTAGCGCATTTAATATAGTAGATTAAGGCCCGATGCTATCGCATCAGGAGGATAGTGACACACCTCTTGCCATGTGAACCCTCAACACACAGTCCTCCTCAACACACCACACCGCCTCAACACACACTCCTCTCACCTTTCACCATCTCCACTCACGTCCACTCACTCTTTCACTCCACATACGACCCTTTCTCTCATTCCGTCTCTCATACTCACACCGTCATCATCGCTGCTCCACGATCCCCGACATCTTCTTCCGCCGGCGCCATCCTGGATCCCGACATTGTCCACGCCGGCGACATGTTCTTGCAGCCATGCCATCTTGAGTATTCTGAAATCCTGCGAGTGGACATTAGTGGAGATAGTGAAAGGTGAGAGGAGTGTGTGTTGAGGAGTGGTGTGTTGAGGGTTAACATGGCAAGAGGTGTGCTGTGACGTCACCAGTTACAACTGGACGGAAGTTGTTACAACCTGGAAGCTGATTGGCGCATTTATTATAGTAGATTAAGGCCCGATGCTATCGCATCGGGAGGATAGTGACACACCTCTTGCCATGTGAACCCTCAACACACACTCCTCCTGAACACACCACACCGCCTCAACACACACTCCTCTCACCTTTCACCATCTCCACTCACGTCCACTCACTCTTTCACTCCACATACGACCCTTTCTCTCACTCTGTCTCTCATACTCACACCGTCATCATCGCTGCTCCACGTTCCTTGACATCTTCTTCCACCGGCGCCATACTTGATCCCGACGTTGTCCACGCCGGCGACATGTTCTTGCAGCCACGCCATCTTGAGTATTCTGAAATCCTGCGAGTGGACATTAGTGGAGATAGTGAAAGGTGAGAGGAGTGTGTGTTGAGGAGTGGTGTGTTGAGGGTTAACATGGCAAGAGGTGTGCTGTGACGTCACCAGTTACAACTGGACGGAAGTTGTTACAACCTGGAAGCTGCTTAGCGCATTTATTATAGTAGATTAAGGCCCGATGCTATCGCATCGAGAGGATAGTGACACATCTCTTGCCATGTGAACCCTCAACACACACTCCTCCTGAACACACCACACCGCCTCAACACACACTCCTCTCACCTTTCACCATCTCCACTCACTCTTTCACTCCACATAGACCCTTTCTCTCACTCCGTCTCTCATACTCACACCGTCATCATCGCTGCTCCACGATCCCCGACATCTTCTTCCACCGGCGCCATCCTAAATCCCGACGTTGTCCACGCCGGCGACATGTTCTTGCGGCCACGCCATCTTGAGTATTCTAAAATCCTGTGACTGGACGTTAGTGGAGATAGTGAAAGGTGACAGGAGTGTGTGTTGAGGAGGAGTGGTGTGTTGAGGGTTAACATGGCAAGAGGTGTGCTGTGACATCACCAGTTACAACTGGACGGAAGTTGTTACAACCCGGAAGCTGCTTAGCGCATTTATTATAGTAGATAGATGTATCACACCTATGTTTTTATGTGGATAAGATATTTACATAGTGAGCCTCAAGAAGGACAGTATTACTGATGTATGTAAAGTGCTATTGAAATAATAGTACTCTATTAATAAATAAAAAATTAATTATTATTACCTAAGTTATGTAGGTATGTGTTAGCTATGTAGTTGAAATCTACATATGTTTGCCTAAATTTTTTTTGTTTTTGCCTTTTTTTTTTAATCTATATATACCTATACCTATGTATATTTTTATGGATTTAAATATGTCTATGACATATATGTGAAAGAGATAATTAGTGTAAGATATATCTATCTGCTTAAAATATTTATATATATAACATATATCAAGCTATGTATAGAAGTCTTAGAAGTCTATTATCTATATCTATTTAGAATGTAACTATTATTTATATATCTATATATCTATCAATTCCAGGACCAACTTAAATAGTTTAAAGTAAGACATTTTTGTAAACGACATTTCTCGTGAAGATTTTTGGGCTATTAGGTAGCAATTGTCCTTGAAGTGGTGTATCCACCACTTTGACCCTAACGTTGCTGCGTTGCTTTACTCGGGAGAATGCAACATACAATTGTCCATGGGCAAATACAGGTTCGGGCAAAAAAATTCCAACTCGATTGAGGGTCTGTCCTTGGGATTTGTTAATGGTCATAGCAAAAGCAGGTTTTAGAGGAAACTGTCGACGTTTTAATTTAAAAGGTAACCCTGTTTCTGAAGGACACAAATCGATGCGTGGAATAAACACAATGTCTCCTTCTGCTGAGCCAGTAATCACTTTAGTCTGTATGATGTTGCGGAGTAAGGCAATGACAATGAGGTGAGTGCCATTGCAGAGACCTTTCTTGGTGTTTAGGTTTCTTAATAGCATCACAATGGTGCCAATTTTAAGTTTTAAGAGATGTGATGGCATTCCTGATGGTGTCAGAGAGTTTAAAAATTCAACTGGGTAGTTTTCACATTCCTCTGCCTCATCAGCATCGACAGAATCATCACTTGTATATACAATATAATCACCACTAATGCGATCCATTACTTTACAGTTCAGAAAATCGACGTCATCATTTTTCGGACATAGTATAGCATGTGATGCAGCAGTGTCGAGGCTTTGTTGGTCATTAACATCAATGCAAATATGGTCTCCAAAGATCTCGGTTACTATAGAGCCAGTGCAAAGCATGTCTGGAGGAATTTCAATGACATCCTCTCCAAGGTTATGTTCATTAGACAGCTCACCATTTCCAAGTTTAAGCAACCAAGTGCTGTATTCAGGATCAGTGGAGCGCATGTTGTTAATTAGCGGTAGTCTGGTAAAATGTTGCCAATGTTCTGAATATTTAATGCAGGAATCTACAATGTCTATTCTTGTTCCATGAGCGATGACGGGAAGACATTGTCTGAAGTCTCCTCCAAGAACAATAACTTTACCTCCAAATGGTGTTTTATTTTTTTCAGCAACATTTGTTGTCATGATGTCACGTAGAAGTCTATCTATCACATTCAATGCATGTTTTTGGACCATAGTGCACTCATCAATAATAAAAAGTTTTGTACTCTGTAAATGTTTTCCTGCATTTGTATCGTTTTTAATCCTGGAAACAGATGTTTCGTTGATCGGAATAGGTATGCCATATAGAGAGTGGATTGTTCGGCCTCCTTGTATCAAGTTAGATGCTATTCCTGTAGTTGCTGCAGGTGACACAATTTCTCCTTGTCCTCTTAAATGATGTGTAAGTAGATGGTATAGGTAGGTCTTTCCACTGCCACCAGGTCCATCGAGAAAAAAGCACTTTGGTATTAAACTGCTATTTTGTAAAGCTTCAGTAATGACATCATAGGCAAAAAGTTGCTCCTGATTAAGAGTTTCTTTCATCTCTGCAGCTTTTTTTAACTCATAATCCTTATCATATTGTTTAAGGAGTTGTTTAATATTTTTTGCTGGGCGTGGTAAATTATAATCAGCAAAAGTTTTTCCATGGACTATGAGGACATCTTGGACATCTTTCATAGCATATCCTTCACAATCGATACACTCTTCAGTGTTGCTGTGGTATGTATGACAATAGTCTTGTAAAAAATGGTCCTTAAATTCATTCCACAATTCAAGTGGATTACTGGGGGGGCCAAAAATACAGATATAAGCAAACATGTCTCTAAGTTGGGAAGGCATGTTAAGAATGCAAGCATCTGTTAAAGTATGTCTCCAGATGCTATCATCAAATAATAATCCAAGTGCTAACGCAGCATCCTTAAAGGTTTCATGCATAACTCCATTGACGGTTTTAATGCTGTCTAAACTGGTAGCAGCTTTTACATGCAGTAACAACAAACGTAAATAATAGCGTTCTTGGTCTTTCACACTAACAGTATACATTCTTCCAATAACTGTGAGACCCCCTCGTTTTCTTTGTTCCCATGTGCCTTGTTTCCAAACATAGTGTTCTGGAATTTCGCGGTAGAAATAGTTATGTGCATTGTGGTCGATCTTATTAAGGTTGAAATATGCCATAAGTGTAGAATTGGAATTGAGCTTTTGATGGATGTTGTCTGCAGAGTCATTCTCATGAAAATAGAGTGGTTGAGAATTAGGCAGATGTACGGCTAGGCGAATGATGGCATGAGATTGTTTATGCATAGGAAAAGCAAATATCCGCCATGCAGCCTCAGGTGCACTAACATATCTGGTATCCGTAAATTGGTGTGTTTCATCATGTTGGATGTTATTTTGGGAAATTTCAAGGTTGGCTTTGTCATGTCCTTTGTAAACGTATTTAAATAAATATTTTACACTTTGAATGGAAGCACATATTTCTACATTAATATGGCACTTGTATTTGGTGAGTAAAAATGGGTTATATGGAACTACCCATGAATTGTCAATCGTCTTAGAATGGTGTTCATATGTTTTGCCAATGGGTCTGCGGTAAGTGGGATAGCCATCCTTTTCTTTGATGGTATATGGTTGGTTTTGTTTTGGGAAACCTTTGCTACACTTTCCAAGATCCATACAGGGAGAATTTGGATTGTGTTCTCCACAGGGACCATGAATCATGTGTTGAAGAACAATGTTATGGAGCTGAGGGTAGATTGTTTCATCAGGTATTTCAGCCCAGACTATATTGTCTATGTCCGCCTCAGTCCGTAATTTAGACAGGCTGTCAAGAATAATTAAAATATGAGCGTGTGGGAGACCACGCTTCTGAAATTCAATGACATGGACCATTGCAGTGACGTTTCCAAATAATCCACTGCTAATGTCTTTTAAGAGGGATTCCAGTTTAATTTTAAAGACACGTGCAACCAAGTCTGGTCTGTGTTCAACACGCTGCCACGGTTCTAAATGTGTAGTAATCTCATTCCACTTAGGATTACATGTCATGGTGATAAATAGATCTGGTCGACCATACTTTGTAACAATAGCCATAGCATCCTGGTAGCGCTGCTGCATGTTTCTTGGACTGCCTTCAAAAGAAGATGGTAAAATGACGGTTTTCCCAATAGGGATGCCCTTTTGAACCGATTTTTTGAGTAGATGTTCTTGAAGGAGGCAGTAATCCTCCACTTTTAAATCTTTTTGGTGTTTGCGGATGTAATGTAGGTGATTAGCTTCGATTTTGACATAAGCATCTACTAAATATTGCTGTGTTAGCTTACCACCATTGAGGAGTGGATTAAAGTAATTTCTGACAGATAACATATAGCAATAGTATTGGAGTTGAGTGATCCTCCTCGAACTTTTGCCTTATTGTTTGAGTCCATCATGCCATCCTTGGTCTCCATAAGGGAAAAATATTGGATAGAGGAGGGCATCCAAATTGCTATGGAGAATACTAATTTGTTGTGTTTTTGGAGCTAAACGGTTATGGGGATCAGGTTTTAAATGAATTAATATGTCTCTATTGAAAGGTGGCTCACCATTGTCATTTTGAAACACGACTGCTACTTCACTGACAGTGGGATTATTGTAGCGTCGAGGGTCTTGAGTACGATCTTGTTTAATAGCCATAGTGATGTTTGGCATGACAGTTCCGTTTTGTAGAGATTTAATTTTTTCTTGTTCTTCCACATCACGTAACATTTGATAAGCTTCCACAAAAGGATTAATAGTTTGGATTTGAAGGGCAATAATGTTCATCAATGTAGGATGACATTTTTGATTTTCTTTACATCGTAAGCGTTGTTCGTTTGCGGTAGTGGTATCGAGAATGTAAAGTTGGGCAAATACACGTTGCTGGTCATCTGAGGGATGTAGTGTTCCAGTTCTATGATAGATCTGGCCATGTATGCGGAAACACTATGGGCCATATCCAGGAGGTGGTGAAATATTTGCACCCATGGAGGCAAAAGCAAAGGAACTGTTAATACTTCGAATATTATCCATGAAATTTTTGCTAAATTCACTTTGCCCTTTCAGCAAACGTGTAAAGACATCAGGATATTGTAGTATGGGTACATGGACTTTACCCTTCTGACAGCAGAGCGTAAAGTTGTTATCAGAAGGTATCTCTGCTACAAAATGCAAAGCTTCGCAATGCTCACATACATGGGTCATGTCACCACAGCTGTGTTCGGTAATACTATTTTCATCATTAGTGAAAATGTGAGGTTGTAGTAGAAGTGCATGTCCAACCGATGGGGTGCGCCTAGTTTTGAGACCAACGTATATTTGTCTTGGTTGCACTTTCTGCGGGCTAACTGCAGCTTGTATGTGAAGAAACTGTGCGTTGGTATTGAATGGTGGTATTGATAGGGCAGAAACAGATTGCTGATTAGTTATGTCAGTGAACGGCATATAGGATGAAGTGTGGTAGTAACTTGTTCCACATGCTGATGTGGAAGCATCCTGTTGTGAGTCTACTAATAATGATGAGGAAGAAGCCGTCTGTTGTTGGCGGTGATGGCGTGTAGAGGCTTCTTCAGCCAATGTAATAGATTTAGAGTTAGGGGATTCGTGTGTGAGATGACGATGTTTATAAGCCTTAATCTTGTCAAGTCGGTGCTGTTTTTCCTCAGGAGTCTCATTAGCACGGCGTTGTTTTTGTCGTAGTGCTAAAGCTGCTTTCCTTTCACTGGCATTGTCATACTTTTTGTTATGACTCATGTTGGCACAGGTAAAGGAGTCTATTTGGCAGTTATCTGGCAGTGAAGACGGCGTCCTGGAGTATTGTAGAGTAAACAGATACTAATTGACCCTGTAATTGCCCAGCAGTAGTTATGAAGTGGTAGTGGCAAACTGGCCCTGTAATTAGACACCGGCAGAGGAGCAAGGCAGCAGTAGTTATGGCGGTAGAGGCAAATTGGCCCTGTAATTAGACACCGGCAGAGGAGCAAGGCAGCAGTAGTTATGGCGGTAGAGGCAAATTGGCCCTGTAATTAGACACCAGCAGAGGAGCAAGGCAGCAGTAGTTATGGCGGTAGAGGCAAATTGGCCCTGTAATTAGACACAGGCAGTGAACAGTCAGAGGAGCAAGGCAGCAGTACTTATGGCGGTAGAGGCAAATTGGCCCTGTAATTAGACACCGGCAGAGGAGCAAGGCAGCAGTAGTTATGGCGGTATTGGCAAATTGGCCCTGTAATTAGACACCAGCAGAGGAGCAATGCAGCAGTAGTTATGGCGGTAGAGGCAAATTGGCCCTGTAATTAGACACCGGCAGAGGAGCAAGGCAGCAGTAGTTATGGCGGTAGAGGCAAATTGGCCCTGTAATTAGACACCGGCAGAGGAGCAAGGTAGCAGTAGTTATGGCGGTAGAGGCAAATTGATCCTGTAATTAGACACCGGCAGAGGAGCAAGGCAGCAGTAGTTATGGCGGTATAGGCAAATTGGCCCTGTAATTAGACACCGGCAGAGGAGCAAGGCAGCAGTAGTTATGGCGGTAGAAGCAAATTAGCCCTGTAATTAGACACCGGCAGAGGAGCAATGCAGCAGTAGTTATGGCGGTAGAGGCAAATTAGCCCTGTAATTAGACACCGGCAGAGGAGCAAGGCAGCAGTAGTTATGGCAGTAGAGGCAAATTGGCCTTGTAATTAGACACCGGCAGTAAACAGGCAGATGACCAAAGCAGCAGTAGTTATGGCGATAGAGGCAAATTGGCCCTGTAATTAGACACTGGCAGAGGACAAAGGCAGCAGTAGTTATGGCAGTATAGGCAAATTGGCCCTGTAATTAGACACCGGCAGAGGACAAAGGCAGTAGTTATGGCGGTATAGGCAAATTGGTCCTGTAATTAGACACCGGCAGAGGAGCAAGGCAGCAGTAGTTATGGCGGTACAGGCAAATTGGTCCAGTAATTAGACACCGGCAGTAAACAGGCATAGGACCAAGGCAGCAGTAGTTATGGTGGTACAGGCAATGCCAAGCGTCCGCACAGCAAGTTGGCGTGAGGTAAATGACGCAATTTCACGAATGCAAGATGGCGTCGGCGAAATCTCGCGAGATTTCGCCGACGTCGTTAACACCTCTTGCCATGTTAACCCTCAACACACCACACCGCCTCAACACACACTCCTCTCACCTTTCACCTCCACTCATGTCCACTCACTCTTTCACTCCACATACGTTCCTTTCTCTCACTCCGTTTCTCATACTCACACCGTCATCGTCGCTGCCCCGACATCTTCCTCCGCCGCCGCGATCCAGGATCCAGACGTTCTCCAGGCCGCCGACATGTTCTTGCGGGACGCCATCTTGGATTTCGTGAAATCCCGCGATATTCAAGATAGCGTCGCCGCAAGAATATGTCGCTGGCGTGGACGACATCGGGATCCAAAAAGATGGCGTAGGCGAAATCTCGCGAGATTACGCCGACGCCATTTTGGATCCCGATGTCGCCCACGCCAGCGACATATTCTTGCGGGACGCCATCTTGGATGTCGTGAAGTCCCGCGATATTGAAGATGGCGTCGCCGCAACAACATGTCGCTGGCATGGGCGACATCGGGATCTAAAATGGCGTCGGCGTAATCTCGCGAGATTTCGCCGACGCCATCTTTTTGGATCCCGATGTCGTCCACGCCAGCGACATATTGTTGCGGCGACGTCATCTTGAATCTCGCGGGACTTCACGACATCCAAGATGGCGTCCCGCAAGAACATGTCGGCGGCCTGGAGAACGTCTGGATCCTGGATCGCGGCGGCGGAGGAAGATGTCGGGGCAGCGACGATGACGGTGTGAGTATGAGAAACGGAGTGAGAGAAAGGAACGTATGTGGAGTGAAAGAGTGAGTGGACATGAGTGGAGGTGAAAGGTGAGAGGAGTGTGTGTTGAGGCGGTGTGGTGTGTTGAGGGTTAACATGTGCGTGTGTGTGTGGTGACGTCACCGGTTACAACTGGACGGAAGTTGTTACAACCGGAAGCTGGTTAGGGCATTTATTATTATAGATAGGTTACTTGCATTTTTTTTTAAATATGCAGAGTAAAAAAAACCTCACCATTTCCATCTTAGCATGTGACTGTGGAGGTGTTTGAATGAAGCAGCTGTTGAGCAGTCTATACAGTGGCATCTATCATCCATAGGGTCCACTTGCAAAAAGTTTACATTTAAAACATTTTTTTTTATTAATGCTGTTGTATAACATAATTTTCTACCCTAATCCATACCTTTTTTGGTGGTAAAATGGTGTGTACCAAATGGATGTAGCCCAAGAGAACACTTTTTTGGCCTCCTTATACTTAATATAAGCCTTTGGACATGTTTATGGAAGCATTTATGGAAACATATATTAAAGATTTACTTTGCCATGCTTTCTTGGCCAACATTACAGGCTCTAAGTCTTTTTATTCTTTCTGCTTTGTGTTTTTGTTTAGCAGAAATGGACATACGTCATCTAAAAGCCTTCATTTTCATCCTCATTACAGTGATAGGTATCCCAACAAATCTTTATATTGTCTTAAAATTTGTTCTTGTCAGACGTATAGAGAAGAAATTATTGCCTACAAATGTAATTCTCATTGTCTTGGCTTTAGCAAATCTTTTAATTGTTTTCTCTCGAGTCATTCCTCAATCTCTACATGCCATAGGACTAGAGGACTTAATGGATGATGCAAACTGCAAATTCTTTGGATACACCTACAGAGTGAGCAGAGCAATGTCTATTTCCACGACCAGTTTGCTTAGCTGTCATCAATGCATCCTCATTGCTCCATCTACCAAATTCTGGGTATATTTGAAGCAAAAAGTGTCCCAGAATATATTTGTAATCATTCTTTCTATTCTATTGATGAATCTTATATTATACCGCACCAGTTTTATGTATGCCAATGCAAGAAGGAATTTTTCTTCACCATATACTCTTCATTTGGTGTACTGTGACACAGATTTTCAGACATATGTTTCTTACATTGCCAATGGCATTGTTTTTGCATCAAGGGATTTCCTTTTTGTTGCACTTATGGCTCTAGCTAGTTTTTATATTGTGTTTGTGCTACTAAGACATGTAAGCACAGTGAAAGGTATAAGAAGCTCGGATAAAATCCAGACTAAATCCATTGAGCACAAAGCTTCTAGAGCTGTTATTCTCCTGGTTCTCTGCTACGTCATATTCCTTGGACTGGATAACGCTATGTGGATTTATACACTGACACTTTCCAATGTAAAAACAGACATGAATGATGCCAGGGTTGTGCTGGCATGTGCTTATTCTGCACTGAGCCCCATCGTCATTATTTTAACAAATCCAAAATTACAACAGCAATTGGTATTTCAATTTTGGAAAAAGATTCACATTCAGCAAGCATTTTCAACCAGTTTGGTCTATGAGAACAATGTTAGCAAATAGCTTTAAAAACAGCAAGTTACACTGAAAATGCAGTCTGCAAGCAGCATTATATCTACTATATAATCATCTAATTCTGTCTGTAATGGAAATCCCACGTCGCTGATTGGTCGCCGCCGGCCGGGCGTGACCAATCAGTGACAGGCGCAGTTCGGCCGTGAATTGGCGTGGAATTTGAACTACGCACGCCACCGCGATCATCGGGAGATCTGCGATGCTAGCCGCTGATCTCCCGACGGTTGCCGCTGGTCATCTCCTGTCGCACGGAGGTAAGCGGCGATGCAGCCAGGAGATGACTTGCGCAGCGCTCAATGTACGGATGGTGCCCAGGGTCCAGAGGAGAGGAGACACTCCTCCAGGCCCTGGGTACAATAAACCTGTAAAAAATAGAATTAAAATAAAAAATAGTGATATACTCACCTTCCGAAGGCCCCCGGACTCTTTCCCTCCTCTCACCACGAACCCGGTATCTTCCGGTCCCAATAATGCATTGTGCGAAAGATCGCTGATGATGTCGCGCTCTCGTGAGAGTGACGTCATCTCCGGTCCCTCGCGCTAAGTATTACTGGGACCGGAAGATTCCGGGAATGTGGAGAGGAAATCGGGGGCCGTCGGAAGGTGAAAATAACCTTTTGTTATTTTTTTTAATTCTAGAATACCGGATGCGTTAGAATCGGGCCAACATCTAGTTTATTCATATTAATCTTTGTATTTATATTACACCATCTAAATGGACAGCGATGTGTAGAAATATACTGGACATTTCTCTAAAAAAAGGCATTTTATTGCATAAAATTAAACTTGATCAAATTAGACATGCTTAAAGAAGCACTTCCATCAGTTTTTATCTTCTTAATATATTGCAATCATAATATTATATAGCACTCTGTACTTACAATTGCTAATTTTGACCTTTTACCCAGTTAATTCTTCTGTTTTCCAATAGGTCTATGATATCACCTGTTTAAAAACTGACTAGCTGAATCCTTCACACTCACACAAGTGAAACACTGCATCTACACCCAACTGGTCTCTGTGCAGCCTAGAAAGGCCCTAACTGCAGAACTAAAAAACACCACCTCAGGCCTGACTCCCTAAAAGGCCAACAAGGGGTTTCTTGTACCTTTTGAGGAACCAGAGTGGAGGCCGCAACATAATACCAACAAAAGGAAAGGAGAGTGTGAGGAGACATATGAGAACCCAATGTGAGAAACTAAACACATTCAAATAGAGTGGCGGTGTGAAGGTTAAGGAGTGCTAAAAAAAAGAAGTGGTAAAAGGAAAATGTTCTGGGAGGGAAAACAAACTAACTACAAGAATGCAGCAAGGTAACCCCTAAGATAAATATCTGGAACTCCTAAGTATACATCCACCATGAAATATAGCCAGCAAGAAAATGCAGAGAAGGAATAGTATATAAAGACCCACAAAGAATGTGATAGGGAAAACCAAAATGAGAAAATGGAAAACACCTGGAAAAGAGCAAGCCAAGAAGAGAGAATAAGTACAAAAGGAGCAATCAACATTTGCACAGGGAAGAAAAGAGCCATAACTCAACAGGTAGAAAACCTCAAAAGCAAGAAAATTCTCTAGCAGGGGGGAGGAAGGAGTAGCTGGGTCAGGACTTGAAGAGAGGACCAACTTCGTGTTTCTACATAAAGCAGAGAAAAGAGAATAATTTAATGTGTAGAAAGGCAAAATTTGAATTTGTAAGTACACAATGCTATTTAATATGATGATTGCAATATATGAAGAAGAGAAAAACTTTGATGGGAGTGCTTCTTTAACAATGATTGGCAGATAGAGATGAGCGGGCTGATCCACAGTGTTCAAATACTCTGCAAAACGATAAGCGAGTGTTATGAACAAGATCACACACTCACATGAGTAATAATAGAAGGAAAAGATTTACAAAGAGAGATGCCGTACCTGCACCCAACTAGTCCCTGTGCAGATTAGGAAAGTCCCTAATCACACAAATACAAAACCCCTGCTCGGAACTGGCTCCCTAACAGAATGTCGAGGGGTTTCTTGTACCTCATGAGGAACCAGATAAGAGGCAACAACACAAATCCTACAAAGGGAATGGAGAGTGTGCAGGTAGACACAAGAACCCAGGGTAAAAAAATCAAAACATGTTTTCACAGGTCAGACAGGGAAAAATACAGAGAACCAGAAAATAAATGGACTAAGTAAAAATCTTAACGAAAGGGAAGTGTGCTGGGAAGGAGGACTCACAATCAGACCACAGGAAAAACAACTGGTCTAATCAAGCAAGAGAAACCACAGTTAAGGAGCTAGAAATCCTAACACCAGTTACATAGAAGTATAGCCAGCAAAGAAAGTAAGTTAGAGGTGATTATATAAAGCACATCCCAAAATATAATAGGACAGAAACAAAAGAGAAAATGGAAACCACCTAAAGTGAAACAAACCAAGAAAAGAAAAGCAAGGACAAAAGAACAATCAGCATTTGGACAAAGACAAATCGGGCTGTGGCTGGGCACAGAGAGAAACAGACCACACAGCAAATGGTAACTGGATCAAATCCCAAAAGAGAGCCAGAATAGCAAGGATCAGGCAAAGAAGGTAGTGAAAAAGGGTATATATGTCATGTGGGGCAATATAATAGCTGTCATATTATACTCAATTGTAGTAAGTGTCCCACCACAATAAAATACCTTGGACTGTAAATGACCGGTTGTCAAAATTCACATGAGAAAGGGAGGGAGGGACGAATCCAAAAACAACAACCCATGGTCATATTATAAAATTGCTTTATTAATTGGCAGGGCAAGGAACAAATAAAACATGCTAAAGTGCTGGTTAATCATTGCCAGAGATAAGGAAACAATTATTAATTGGCAGGGCAAGGAACAAATAAAACATGCTAAAGTGCTGGTTAATCATTGCCAGAGATAAGGACACAATGGATCATGTTTGCCAATTGCACAAAAATACAGTCATAAAGAAGCATATGCCATATAAGAGGTATATAATCAGGACCTAGTCAGCACATGTGTTTAGCAAAAGAAGTGCCCAAGGGCCATATATTCACACAGGCTGATGAATGGAAGAATCAAACAAAAATCCGAAACATAATAGCTAGCACATTATTATTACCTGAAAAACGCAAGTGCAGTCAAACAGACTGTATTTTTGCACAATTGGCAATTAATTGAAAATTTTGCATAAAAATGATGATATAGTAAAAATATTTACTTGCCTAAAAATTGTTCACACAGTGTGGTAGCTTTTATAGTCCCTAAAATTGAATGCTTATTTGGATAAAGCAGATAAGGTGATGGGTATTAATGCAATAAGGGAGGGTGTGGCTTAAGAATTTTAACCCCTTTGTTGATCTTATTGACCAAGCACAATTTTTTAAATAAGACCAATGTCATTTTATCTTGTAACTAGCTGAAGAGCCCGGCGCTGCCCGGGCATAGCAACTAACTGTGGTTAGTTATAGTAAATTATAATTATCCTCCATCCCATAGTCCCATGCCCATATACCCATCATACATATCCACGATCCCATAGGCCTGTGCCCATATACCCATCATACATATCCTCCAAACCATAGTCCCGTGCCCATATACCCATCATACATATCCACGATCCCATAGGCTCGTGCCCATATACCCATCATACATATCCTCCATCCCATAGTCGAGTGCCCATATACCCATCACACATCCTCCATCCCATAGTCCCATGCCCATATACCCATCATACATATTTGCCATTCCATAGTCCCGTGCCCATATACCCATCATACATATTCTCCATTCCATAGTCCAGTGTCCATATACTTCATCACACATCCTTCATCTCACAGTCCCTTGCCCATATACCCATCATACATATCCTCCATCCCATAGTCCCGTGCCCATATACCCGTCATGCATATCCTCCATTCCATAGTCCAGTGTCCATATACTTCATCACACATCCTCCATCCCATAGTCCCGTGCCCATATACCCATTATGACATCATCATCACCATGGCAACCGTTATGACATAACCGTCACCATTGCAACCTATGATGAATCAGTGTCGCCATGGCAACAATTGTGACATCATAATGAAGGGCGGGGCTTGATGCACACACACTTTTTCCCCATTATGTAGATAGGGGCAAAATTGTTTGGTGAATTGGAACGCGCGGGGATAAAATTTCGCCTCACAACATAGACTAGGACACTCTCGGGGTCCAGACGTGTGACTGTGGCAAATTTTGTGGCTGTAGCTACGACGGTGCGGATGCCAATCCCGGACATACACACACACACACACACACACACATACATACATACATACATACATACACACACTTGAGCTTTATATATTAGATAACACTTCATGTGCTTCAAAATATTCCAGTGATTCAGAGTTTTTTCATGACATATTGTACTTTAAGATAGTGGTAAATGCAGGTCGATATATTTACATGTGAAAATAACTGTATTTTGGTGAAAATTTTTAAAAATCAGCAATTTTCAAAATATCAATTTTTTTTATCCTTAAATCAGGTAGGCTTTCTGTTAATTAATTTTGCGGAAATGCACGCGTTTCCGCATACGTTCAATTGTATTGCAAAAACGCATAGGAAAACGCTTCACAAAAGTGTCAAAAACGCTTACAAAAGCGCTTCATAAAACGCATGCGTTTTCCCAGGAGGAGGGTGTGCGTTTCCGCTCAGGAATATTCTGCATGAAAAGCGCTACGTGGGCACATAGCCTAACAGCTAGATCATTTTTGAAACTTCATTTTATTTTGCTATGATGTTAGAAGTATTAAAAGTTTAGCAGCGATATATCGTATTTTCAAGAAATTTACAAAACCTGTTTCCATAGGGACCGATCGGACTTAAATGGCCCTTGAGTGGCCAATACATTGGAAACTCCCCAAAAAGTGATAATATTTCAAACTTGCACCCCTCAAATACTTCACAATTGCTGTTAGGAAATGTGTTAACCATTCAGGTACTACACAGGAAATACTACAATGTGGAATAAGAAAAGCTATATTTTCATTTTTCCTCTAAGGGTATATGCACAGAATCTGCACCTCTTGGCAGAAAACGCAGGTAAAAATCCACGCAGTTTTGATGCGGATTTTCATGCATTTTTTCATGC
This sequence comes from Dendrobates tinctorius, assembly GCF_039654945.1. NCBI lineage: Eukaryota > Metazoa > Chordata > Amphibia > Anura > Dendrobatidae > Dendrobates > Dendrobates tinctorius. Next base: position 37,047,896 of record NW_027361766.1, read on the forward strand.
TGATTGTATGCGTTTTTGTAAGCTAAATAAAGATTTGTCATTTAACAAAAAAAAAGATTTGTGATGTCATTTCTGGTCCAACCTCCTCTTTTACATTTGTCCAACCCACACTCCATTACACACACAGACACATAGATAGCTAGATAGATAGATAGATAGATAGACATGGGATAGATAGATAGATAGATAGATAGACATGGGATAGATAGATAGATAGATAGATAGATAGATAGACATGGGATAGATAGATAGATAGATAGATAGATAGATAGACATGGGATTGATAGATAGATAGACATGGGATAGATAGATAGATAGACATGGGATAGATAGATAGATAGATAGACATGGGATAGATAGATAGATAGATAGACATGGGATAGATAGATAGATAGATAGATAGATAGATAGATATATAGATAGACATGGGATAGATAGATACTGTATATATGGGATAGATAGATAGATAGATAGATAGATAGATATGGGATAGATAGATAGATAGATAATTATGGGATAGATAGATAGATAGATAGACATGGGATAGATAGACAGATAGATAGATAGATAGATAGATAAATAGATATAGATAGACAGAGAGATATGGGATAGATGGATAGATAGATAGATAGATAGATAGATAGATAGATAGATAGATATGGGATAGATAGATAGATAGACATGGGATAGATAGATAGATAGACATGGGATAGATAGATAGATAGATAGATAGATAGATAGATAGATAGATAGACATGGGATAGATAGATAGATAGATAGATAGATAGACATGGGATAGATAGATAGATAGATAGATAGATAGACATGGGATAGATAGATAGATAGATAGATAGACATGGGATAGATAGATAGATAGATAGATAGATAGATAGATAGATAGATAGATAGACATGGGATAGATAGATACTGTATATATGGGATAGATAGATAGATAGATAGATAGATATGGGATAGATAGATAGATAGATAATTATGGGATAGATAGATAGATAGATAGATAGATAGATAGATAGACATGGGATAGATAGACAGATAGATAGATAGATAGATAAATAGATATAGATAGACAGAGAGATATGGGATAGATGGATAGATAGATAGATAGATAGATAGATAGATAGATATGGGATAGATAGATAGATAGATAGATATGGGATAGATAGATAGATAGATAGACAGACAGAGAGATATGGGATAGATGGATAGATAGATATGGGATAGATAGATAGATAGATAGATATGGGATAGATAGATATGGGATAGACAGATAGAAATGGGATAGATCGATAAATATAGGATAGATATATAGATAGATACATAAATATGGGATAGATAGATATGGAATAGAGAGATAGATAGATATGGTATAGATAGATAGATACTGTAGATAGCGCCAACATATTCCGCAGCACTTTACATTATAGAGGGGACTTCTACAGACAATAGACATTACAGCATACCAATAAACACATAGATCAAAACAATTACCAAGAGGAGTGAGAGCCCGGCTAGCAAGCTTACAATCTATAAGGAAAAAGGGGAGACACGAAAGGTGGATGGTAACAATTGCTTTTATTGTTCGGACCAGCTATAGTGTTAGAATCGGATGTTCATGTAATGCTGCATGAACCAGTTAACAGTCTAAATAGGTAATAGAACAGACACAGAGGGCTATTAAATGCATAAAGCATGTGAGAACATGATGCGAGGAACCTGGTTATAATAAAAATTTTTGAATGAGCCATAGATATATCTAGAGATATATCCATATATCTATTGATATATCCATTGATATATTCATACTGTAGATATATCTACAGATCTATCCATAAATATATCCATAGATATATGTATAGATATATCCATAGATACAGTATATCCATAGATATATCCATATATCTATAGATATATCCATAGATATATATATATAGATATACAGTATCCATAGATATATCTATAGATATATCCATAGATATGTCCATAGATATAGCTATCTTTTGATATACCTATGGATAGATATAAATAGATAGATAAAAAATAGCAACGCCAATGTTTATTAATGAACAATGTTTAGTTTTGAAAAAAAAAATGGGAAATAAATGGCGTGAGCTCCCGCGCAATTTTCTGCGCCAGAGAGGGAAAGCCGACAGCCGGGGGCCAATATTTGTAGCCTGGGAAGGGGGTAATACCCATGGATCTTCCCAGGCTATGAATATCAGCCTGCAGCTGTTTGAGTAGCCTTTATTAAAATAGGGGGACCCCCGCAAAAAAAAGAACGTGGGGTCCCCCTATATTTTATAGCCAGAAAGGCTATGCAGACAGCTGTGGGCTGATATTCATAGCCTAGGAAGGGGCCATGGATATTGGCTCCCCCCGGCTACAAATACCTGCCCACAGCCGCCCCAGAAATGGCGCGTCTCTAAGATGTGCCAATTCTGGCACTTAGCCAATGTTAGGCATAGGGTTCCTGCCACTGCGCAGCAGGAATCCAGAGCCTTGCATTCAGCGGGCTCCCATTCTCCTTCGGCCGCAGAGGAGCATGCTCAGCAGTCTCGTCGTTCCCGATGCTCTGCTCAGACTAGCTCTATGGTCTGGCTGTTGCTGCCACCTCTGGGCCAGCAATAGCAATGCAGGCTGCTCAGCAGCAAGCCACTCAAGTGGCTAAGTCCTTCCGTCGCTCCACTGAGCATGTTCATGGGACAATCTCCCATTGGAGATCGGGAGTCACATGCACAGGTCCTTCTCCAGATCTGATTGGTCCATCACGGGGATCTGGAAGCTTCCGGAAGGTCTTGGCTATAAAAGGTTTGCATTGCCGCTCGGCCATGCGCTAGTATAGACTCTAGTTGCTACATGTGTGAATGATGACGGATGCATGGAACTGCGAATGACTCACTAAGATTCCCCTCCCTCTGACAATACGTGTGTGAACAGGGAACTAGAGCTAGAGTCAGTGCCAGTCAGTGGCAAGCTACAGGCCACGGTTCATATCATTCCATGGTACTAGCGTCCGATAGTGTGGCCCATTGCAGGGCATTATCGTACCGCGGCAGTGCCTGTCGCCTCGCTGCCGTCTGCAGCAGTTATTGGCGTTCGCAGCTGCGACGCTGCCTGCACGGTAGGTCTAGAGGGACGCTGACCCTGTGTCTTGGGCCAGAGTCCTGTGACCGTATACTGAGCGTGCATCTCGCTGAGCTCTGTGAGCTTGAACAGGCTCAGTATTTGTGTTTAGTGCTTCGGCGACTCTGTGATGTAACAGAGTCCACCCAGCGCACACCAGGTGGCGTTCAACCCACATGTGCTATACCGCCATATTGTGCGTCCGGCTTTGCTTAGCAGCAGCATAACACCTCTGCACGGTGGAGCCCGGGTGGCGAACACACCCACCATTATTTTATAATTTGGTGCGTTCCGCCGGCCCTAACAGCCTCTCTTCCCACTGCCATGGAGTGGTGGCATATGGGGTAATGAGGGGTTAATGTCACCTTGCTATTGTAAGGTGACATTAAGCCCAGTTAAGAAGCCACTCCATTATTAATCTAGGTAATAAAGGGTTAAAAAAAACTCTGATGACACACTGACCAGAGATAACCCTCCGGCAGTGTGTCATCAGAGATAAACCTCTCGCTTTATGGCACTACAGCGTGAGAAAATTCAGGTGAACTCAGGTGACCTGTCAGAGGTGGAGTGACACAATGCGGAGGATTATCTCTGTCATAGTATCACTGGAACCCCTGGAGAGCGGTCGCATCAACTGATGTAGCAGCTCTCCACGGGAGATCGTCATGAGACAATCGTATTAATTGGACTATGTCGGTCACAGGGAGTATAGTGTTTGTTTATTTTTTTAATTTTTTTTCAGGTGAGCGAAGGCTTCAGGGATTAGCAGATTATGGTAAGTATCTACTATATAATTGTCTAATTCTGACTGTCTTTCTGTAATGGAAATCCCACCTCGTTGATTAGTCGCGACAGTTAGGCTGTGACCAATCAGCGACGGTTGCTTAGTCGTCATGGCAACACGGCCGCATTGCTTATTGTACAGGCACATTACAGCGGTTAAAGCTGTAAACAGTAGAACAGTAACTGCAGCTCTGGGTGTAACTTGCGTACAATACATTATGTGACAGCAGAAAAGTGAATGCCGCTCTTGGTGTAACTGGAGTACAATACATTAGGTAAGATTTGAACAGTGACTGCAGCGCTGGGTATAACTGGCGTACAATACATTAGGTAAGATCTGAACAGTGACTGCAGCTCTGGCTGTAATAGGAGTATAATACATTAGGTAAGAGCAGAACAGTGACTGCAGATCTGGGTGTAACTGGAGTACACTACATTAGGTAACAGCAGAACAGTGACTGCAGATCTGGGTGTAACTGGAATACACTACATTAGGTAACAGCAGAATGAGAAAGAGTCTGGGGGCTGTCAGGAGGTGAGTATATCGCTATTTTTTATTTTAACAGAGACTCTAGAATACCTGATGTGATAGAATCGGGCCACCATCTAGTGGACTATATTTTCACTGTATGTGTTTTTTTTTATTCAACACATTAGCTGGATGATGGGACTACTACTTTCCCATCATTGGCTAATGTGTCACTCACTGTCATTGTAGCAAGCAAGGCCGGATGGGACTTGTAGTCCCATTGGACGATGCCTGCCTGTACACACACAGCCCTGCAGACTTCCGCTGACCCTGCACACAGCCCCACCAACCCCGCACATGGCCCCGCTGACCCCGCACACAGCCCTGCTGACCCCACACACAGCTCCGCTGACCCTCCACTCAGCCCTGCCAACCCTGCACACAGCCCTGCCAACCCCACACACAGCCCTGCCGACCCCGAACACAGCCCTGCAGACCCACACACAGACATGCAGACCCTGCTCCACACACAACACGCACACAGTTACCACCCACACTCTGCCCACACACTTCCCTCCTCCGGATCTGCAGTGTTTTATCTGCAGCAAAACCGCAGATCTTTTTTAGACCTGCGGTTAGCCTGCGGAAGTGCCCGACTCAATGCAAGTCAATGGGTGCAGAAGCGCTGCAGTTTTGCACAAAGAATTGACATGCTGCGGAAAATAAAACGCTGCAAATCCGTGCGTTTTTTTCCACAGTGTGTGCACAGCATTTTTAGATTTCCCATTCACTAACATTGTGTGCACTCTGCATTGTGGATTTGATGCAGTTCCCGCGCATCCAAAAATGTCACGGAAACGCATCAAAAACCGCAACGTGGGCACATACCCTTAATCTTCCTTTAGCCACAATTTTTCCACTTTTACAAGGGATAGCAAAAGAAAATGGACCCCACAATTTGTTACCCAGTTAATTCTAATACTCCACATGTGGTAAGAAATGTCTGCTTGGACAATCAGTAGGGTTTTGAAGGAAATGCAAATCTTTTGAATTTTGTAACACAAATTAATTTAGCTGAAATTGACTGCGGATGTCGTGTCGTATTTGCAGGGCTGCCAAAGTACCCAAAAAACCTTGACTATTCAAGGACTTAATTTAGAAGTAAAGTGAGCATTTTGAAACCACTGACACTATACAGAATTCTATAATATTAGGTATTTTTTTATGGTCTTCGGTAATTAAATCGCAGTGCGTTTGAAATTTGTGTGGAACTGCGAATTTTGGGAAATTTCGATTGAACTTGATTCCTTGCGAGAAGGGCCCTCATTCCTCTTGGTATCTGTTATGATCTATGTGATTATTGTTATGCTGTAATGTCTATTGTCTGTACAAGTCCCCTCTGAATTGTAAAGTGCTGCGGAATATGTCAGCGCTATAGAAATAAAATTTATTATTATTATTATTATTATTATTATTCTCCCCTGTTTACTATTAGGAATATTTTTTTTTTCGTTTTTCAAGAACAGATGTAAAAGATGTATACAATTTTATATGCATACCACTGCATATGTCTGTGTATTACCTAAAACTGTTTAAGTCCTAGAGTTAGCTTAGTATACAATACTTTACATACATTTCAACTTATATTAAAACCTCTTCATGATCTTCGCCGTACTAGTACTGCTCTGCGGGAGGTGCCTTTGTGCCCTGAGCAGTACAAGTACGGCGGCACGATCGTGCGGTCTCAGGCTAAGCACTGCGGCGATTGCATGCAGGTGTCAGCTGTATGTGACAGCTGACACAAAGCAGCAATGCCCACGATCGGTGCTAGCACCGATCGTGGACATTAAACCGCACTGATGTCGCTATCAGTAGTGACAGTGGCATAGAGAAGCATCGCGCAGGGAGGGTGGCTAAAGTTTAAAAAGAATTATAATATGTAAAAATATTTTTTTAAGTCCCCAATTAAAGAAAAAAAATAAATTTGATATTTTACCAATAAATACATTTATTTATGTAAAAAAATAAAACAACAAAATTACACATTTGGTTTGACGCATTCGTAACGACCCGCTCTATGAAGCTGTCCCACTAGTTAACCCCCTTCAGTGAACACCGTAAAAAAAACGAGGCAAAAAGCAATGCATTGTCATCATACTGCCGAACAAAGTGTGCAATAAAACGCGATCAAAAAGACGGATATAAATAAAAATGGTACAGCTGAAAACGTCATCTGGTCCCACAAAAAACAAACCACCATAGCGCTCCATCAGCAGAAAAATAAAAAGGTTATAGCTCTCAGGATTAGAGCAATGCAAAAATAATTATTTTTTCTATAAAATAGTTTATATTGTTTAAAAGAGCGAAAATGTAAAAAAGACATAATTGAGGTATCGCTGTAATCGTACTGACCCGAAGAATAAAGTTGCCTTACCAATTTTACCAAACATGGAACAGTATAAAAAAAACTAAAGCGATTCCTGAATTGCTTTTTTTTTAGTTCATTCTGTCTCCCAGAAATCAGAATAGAAAGTGATCAAAAAATGTCAAATGCCTGAAAATGGTACCAATAAAAACATCACCTCATCCCACAAAAACAAGCCCTCAGATGATTCTTTAGGCCGAAATAGGAAAAAATTATAGCTCTCAAAATATGGTGATGCAAAAACTAGTTTTCGCAATAAAAAGCGTCTTTTAGTGTGTGCAGCAGACAAACATAAAAACCTGATATAAATCTGGTATCTCTGTAATCACACCAACCTGAAGATTAAAGTTGCCTAATCACTTACACCACATGAGGAGTGGCATAAAAATAAATAAAACCAATTTTTCACATGCTGTTGATTTTTTTATTCTACCTCCCAAAGATTGCAGTAAAGCTTGGCCCACATTTATCCTGCGCTCTATGCTGAGTGTGCTGAGTGCTTACATCGGGGTATCCATGTAAATCTCTGAAATACGTGATTCAAACAGAACCCCGGAGGAAAATTCCCTATAATGAGACAGATGGAGGCACTGTGGATGCCACAACACCTGTGATCCGGGGAAGTCCGTCTTTTTAGGATTGCAATAAATGTGCCATCAGCCACAGTTTTGTGCACTTCGGAACAGAGGTCAGATGGAGTCCAGAGTAAATGTGTTGCCTCACTATACTGAATAGATTTCATCTGAATTACGTTACTCAGAGATTTAGATGGAAACCCCAAAATAAGTGGTCAGCGTAGAGTGCCGGATAACTGTGATCCCCAACATTATGTAAAATGTTCCCAATAAAATGTTCCACTCAATCCACAAAAAAGCAAGTCTCCACTCAGATCTGTCATCTGTTAAAGAAAATTTAGGGGGCTTCCACGTTAATGGTAGCACAAAGGCTCTGGAAAAGCGAAATGGATCCTCATTAGTGATGAGCGAGCACACTCGTCAAAACATGGTGCTCGCCCGAGCGTCGCAGTGCACACGATGCTCGGAGTTCGCTGAGTATTTCTGGGGTTGCTCGGCGGGAGATCGGGTCTTCTCCCTGCATGTTTGGTGCTTTTTAGAGAGCCAATGAACATGCATGGATTGTCTGCCACACACTGTAATGCCACAGCCATGTTGGTTGTGTCATTACAGTGACTGGCTGGCCGCAAAGCGTCATCAGGTTTATAGCAGATTGGGCGGCGCCATGCTCGTCCCAGTCTGCTCTGTACTCAGGCAGTGTAGAGAAAGTTGCTGCTGAGCTAGGGAGAGATTTGGTTGTTTATTAGTAAGTATGGGTATACCATCTCTAGCGATGGGAGAACCCAAACTGTAAAGATCGGCATCCGTGCTGAACACCTACTGTTCAGGCAGGGAAACCAGGAAGTCCGTGTTACTGTTCAGGTTCAGCTGCCTGAATACCGAGTGTTTGTCGCACTGTCATGTGTATGACAGCATGGCAAACACCGCTTCTGATCACCGAGGAAATCATCCCCGCCAGTCAGAGAGCCGCGGTTCCTTTTTTGAAATAAAGGAGTTTATTCTGGCAGTATCTTTATTTACCATATAACTATAGGATTAGTAATGGAAGGGTGCTTGTGGGCAGGGACAGTATATCTCATTGATGGCACACTGGGTTAACATAGTGGAAACCAAAACCCAGTTGGACCTTGGGATGGAACACGTGCTCCTGACGCTGAGGATTGCGGGTCCTCTTTCAATCAGGGTTGCCCCCTCAGTATAAAGCTCCTGCACCTCATCCTCCTCCTCTTCAGCCTCCATCTCCAAAATGACCACATCAATCACAAGCTGGAAGCACTGCAGCACTGCCTCAGCCAAGCGGCTCTAGGCTGTGCTTAAGTTAATATGCTTAGGTGACAAACCGCCCAATGATGGAGAGTTGTGCACAGCTCTGAAAGAGCAGGCAGATCTGTTGCTGACACCGCTAAACCTATAGCCAGGCATGGTTGTGTGTGACAATGGCCTGAACCTGGTGGCGGCTCTGAGGCAAGGCGAGCTCACACATGTACCCAATGGCCCATGTGCTTAACCTCGTGGTTCAGCAGTTTCTCAAAATCTACCAAGAGCTGCCGGATCTGCTTGTCAAAGTACGCCACCTGTGTGCCCATTTTAGAAAGTCAGCTACAGCTTATGCTGCCCTTGCCATGCTTCAGCAGGTTATGCAGCTTCTGGCTCACCGACTGGCATGTGATGTCCCCATGTGCTGGAACTTCTCAACCTCCTCTCTCCCTCTATCTGACCACCATCTACTCACGTTCTCATCACTCTCATCCTCACCAGTCACCCATGTCTACCAACTTGCGCACCTCACAGAAACCACGCACATCTAGACACTCACACACTCTCTGACTCTATTCTACCACTGTCCTCCATAGCTTCACTACACGAAACAGACACTGCCACTAGTTTCTACAATGCCACTTTTGTATCAGCCATTGACACGGTTGCCCCTTTCATGCATAGCAGAGTGCAATGAATCACTAGACAACTCTGGCACAATAACATCACTAAAAAGCTTTGGCAAGTATCCAGAATTGCAGAGCGGCACTGCAAGAGAACGCACTGGCAAGACGACTTCACATCATTTAAACAAGCAACACTCGCATTCAAATCGGCTCTCACCTCGGCTAGATAATATCCGTCAGGAAATCTGCTTCCAACCACAAAGTGCTGTGACTCCCATCCCTTCCTGCATCTCCCCTGGCTCACTATCCACATTTGATTCCATCAGAGAAGAAGAAGTCTCCAGACTCCTCTTTTCTTCTCATCCGACTACATGCACTACTGACCCCATTCCCTCACACCTCCTCCAGTCTCTCTCTCCAGTCGTCACAACCCATCTAACTACAAACTTTAATCTCTCCCTCTCCTCGGGCATTTTCCCATCCTCCTTCAAACACGCCATTGTTACTCCATTACTAAAGGAACCCGCTCTCGACCCATCCTGCACAAACAACTACAGACCAGTCTCCAATCTCCCCTTCATCTATAAAACTTTTGGAGTGCCTAGTTTACTCCCGCCTTACCCGTTACCTCTCCACTCACTCCCTTCTAGACCCTTCACAGTCTGGCTTCTACTCTCTAGGCTCCAGTCACTAGGCATTAAGGACACTGCTCTCTCCTGGTTCTCTTCCTATCTCTCTTACCGCTCCGTCAGTGCTTTGTTCTCTGGCTCCACATTATCTCCTCTCCCTCTTGCAGTGTGGGTACCTCAGGGCTCAGTCCTTGGCCCCCTTCTTTTCTCTCTCTACATGGCCCCAATTGGACAGACCATCAGCAGATTTGGCTTTCAGTACCATCTTTATGCTGATGACACACAACTATATACGTCTTCCCCCGACCTTATCCCCGCTGGACTACAGAACGCCAGTGACTGTCTGTCCGCAGTCTCCAACATCATGTCCGCTCTCTATCTGAAACTCAACCTCTCCAAAACTGAACTTCTTCTGCTCCCGCCATCTACGAACCTCCCTAAATCTGACATTTCCCTCTACGTGGGTGGTACCACAATAACACCCTGGCAGCAGTTGCGCTGTCTGGGTGTTATGTTTGACACCAATCTCTCCTTCACATCCCATATACAATCTCTTGCCGGCTCTTGCCGCTTACACCTAAAGAACATCTCTAGAATCCGCCCTTTTCTCACCATGGAAACAACAAAAACCCTCACTGTAGCAGTCCATACTTAATACAGCAGCCAGAGACATCTATCTGACTAATCGGAACTCGGACGCGTCCGCTCTTCGACAGTCCTTACATTGGCTGCCCATTCAATATAGGATTCAATTCAAAGTACTTGTTCTCACCCACAAAGCTCTGCACAGTGCAGCACCCCCCAACATCTCCTCCCTCATTTCTGTCCATCGGCCTAACCGACAGCTGCGCTCTGCAAACGACTTTCGACTAACCTCTGCACTAATCCGTACCTCCCACTCCCGACTCCAAGACTTCTCCTGTGCTGCTCCTATCCTCTGGAATGCTCTACCCCAAGAAATCAGGACTATCCACAATTTGCATAGTTTCAGGCGTTCCCTCAAAACACATTTGTTCAGAGCGGCCTATCACGTTCACTAATCAAAGTCATTCTATGTGTAAGTGTGCGTGTGTAGCCCATTCACTATCTCCATCCATCCCTCACTCCCTCAAGATGGCTGGACCTTCATTGTAAATACACCATTGTAAATACACACCTGTACTTTGTATCTCCCTCACCTCATTGTAGATTTAAAGCTCTCACGAGCAGGGTCGTCTTATTTTGCTTTAATTATTGTATTGTTAGCGTTGTAACTTATGACTTGTGTTTTGAAACCGCTAAACTGTAAAGTGCTGCGGAATATGTTGGCGCTATATAAATAAAGATTATTATTATTATTATTATTATTATTATTAAACAGACCTACTTTACATCCCTTATATTTTCATTATCCCACAACCTCAAACAGTTGTTCAATTTTAATGCCTTCCTCCGCCCACCACTGCCCCCTCAGACTTCCCTAATCTCTGCCAAGGAATTTGCCATGCACTTCAAAAATAAGATAGACCAAACAAGGCAAGTCTTTGTTGTCCGACAACCATAACCAATTTATATACCAGACCAATGCCTTAACCCCGTTACTTCCCTCTCCAAAACCACTAAAAGAGAGCTTGCTCATCTTCTGTTAGGGCTGGCGGAACGCACCACATAATAAAGAGATAGTAATAAGGTGTGTTCGCAGCCCGGGGTCCACCGTGCAGAGATGTTAACTGCTGCTCGGTTATGGCGCACAATAAATGGCAGTATTGCATTGGACACACGTTGGTTAAACACCAACCAGTATGTAGTAGCAACGGGCTCTGTTGCTTCACAGAGCCATGGTACCGCATAACACAGAAGCCGTACCCTGTTGGCTGTAACAGGGCACAGCTGAGTCAGCACTAGTGTACGGTCACAAGACTCTGGCCCAAGGACGTGGGGTAAGAGCCTCTCTAGACCCACTAAGCATACGGCGTCGCTCCTGCAAGTGCCCCAAATAGATGCTGGCTATTGTGAAGTGCAAAGTGTACAGTGGAGTACAGGCAAGCCACTACTAAGCGTTGAAGCTCGGCCCTGACTCTGCCTCCTACCTGCCTAGACACTAACTGGCAAGGCTGGTCAACACATCCGTACCAAGGGTAAGGGTTTCATAATGAGTCAGTCACCAGAGACATTCAAACGTGCATACAACAGTCACTCCACATTGTCTATACTAGTGCGCGGCCTTGCGATCCTTTTATAACCGCAGCCTTCCGGGACCTTGCTGATGGTCCATTCCGAGCTGCTTGAGGATCTGAGCATGTGACCAATGAGCAGTCATCTCATGGGCATGCTCAGATGGAGAAAAGCAGGACTTAGTCCCAGGAGCATCTGCTCACCGCCGACTAATGCTGGATGCTATAGCTGAACCAAGAGCGGCAGCAGCAACTAAACGCATAGCATTAGCCTGAGAAAGATGCTGGGACCAACGTCTCTGCTGAGCAGGAACCTATGCGGCTGCAGAAGAATGGGAGACTGCAGAGGACATGGCTTGAGATTCCCCCCTGTGCAGTGGTGCGACCCCGACGCCTAACATCTTCTCTCCAAATCACACCTCACAACTTGTGCGCTTGACCACAGCCCATCCCACCTCTTCCCCAAACTCACCACTACACTTATCCCATCCCTAACCCATCGATTCAACCTATTACTAACTTCTGGTACCTTCCCCTCTGCTTTCAAACATGCCACAATCACACCTATCCTCAAAAAGCCATCACTTGACCCAAGCGCTATGTCCCGCTATCGCCCCATATCTTTGCTCCCATTTGCTTCCAAACTCCTTGAGCAGCACACCCACGCTGAACTTTCAACTCAGTTTGCATCTAATTCGCTCTTTGACAACCTACAATTTGGCTTCTGTCCCCACCATTACACTGAGACTGCCCTGACCAAACATACTAGCGACTTAATTTACAGCCAAAGCTAACAGACGATTCTCTGTACTCCTTCTAGACCTGTCCTCTGCCTTCAACACAGTTGACCGCTGCCTCCTAGTACAGATCCTCTCTTCCTTTGGTGTCAAAGACCTTGCCCTATCCTGGATCTCCTTATGCCTTACCAACCGCACATTTAGCGTGTCCAACTCCCACACTACCTCCTCATCTCACCTTCTCTCTGTTGTTGTCCCTCAAGGCTCTGTCCTAGGAGACCTTCTCTTCTCAATCTATACACTTGGCCTGGGACAACTCATAAAGTCCTATGGCTTCCAGTACCATCTATATGCTGAAGACACTCAGATCTACCTCTCTGGCCCAAATGTCACCTCTCTGCTCTCCAGCATCCCAGAGTGTCTATCAGCCATATCCTCCTTCTTCTCCTCTCACTTCCTCAAGCTCAATGTGAACTAATTATCTTTCCTTCATCTCACATAAATTCCTTACCTGATCTATCTATCACAATAAATGAAATCACACTTTCCCCTGTCCCAGAAATCCACTGCCACGGAGTAACCCTGGACTCTGCCCTGTCCTTCTAACCGCACATTCAAGCTCTTGCCACCTCCTGTTGCCTCCAGCTCAAATATATTTCCAGAATTCATCCTTTCCTTATCCCTCACTCTACTAAAATGCTTGTGCATGCCCTAATCATCTCCCGCCTTGACTACTGCAACATCCTCCTCTGTGGCCTCGATGCTAACACTTTCGTACTGCTCCAGTCCATCCTTAACTCTGCTGCCTGACTAATTCATCTATGTCCTTGCTCCTCCGCTTCTACCCTCTGCAAATCCCTTCACTGGCTCCCAATTTCCCTGCATATCCAGTTTAAACAACTAATACTGACTTACAAAGCCATCCATAACCTTTCTCCTCCGTACATTTCTGAACTAATCTCTCAATATCTTCCCTCACGTAATCTCTGGTCCTCCCAAGACCTCCTTCTCTCCTCGACGCTTATTCTCTCCTGACCCAATTACCTCCAAGATTTCTCCTGAATATCCCCCATCCTCTGGAATACTGTGCCCCAACATGTCCGATTATCCACCACATTTGGATTCTTCTGATGGAACCTGAAAACCCATCTCTTCATAAAAGCTTACAACTTGCAATGACCACGTGGCCACCTCAACACTATTGGAGTTACTGCAACCCCTGACCTACTCTCTCCTTCCCCATAATACTGTAGAATGTAAGCTCACAAGGGCAGGGTGCTCTTCCCTCTGTACCAGTCTGTCATTGTTAGTTTACTGTAAGTGATATTTGCATTTTGATGTAACCTTGTCTAATGTACAGCACCATGGAATTAATGGTGCATATAAATAAATAATAATAATTATAATAATAACTCTACACTGCAGATGTTGGGAAGGATTTGTGAGCAGAAGAGGGAAGTTGTTGACCACCAGGATCAACAAGGCCATTCAGTTCAGATTCCACACATAAGACTTCAGGAGTGGAAATGGATGTCAGACATATGTACCATCCTACAAAACTTATTGTTAAAAAAATTGCCATCTGAAAACGCTGGCGGCAGAGGTCACAGTTCGTTCGACAACCAAGGAGTACAGGCGAGAGAAACACAGGCCCTGAGGCATGGGGTACTTTCACAAGGAGTGCAACGTTTTGGAAGATGCTGAGGGAGTACCTTACTGACCGTACCAACGTCCGCTGTGATTCCTGTGCCTTATAATTATTGGTTATCCAAGCTGGACATGTGGCATGAACTGGCTCTGTACGCCTTGGAGGTCCTGGCCTGCCCTGCCGGTAGCATTTTGTCAGAGCAGGATTTTAGTGCCGCTGGTGGAATTATGACTGAAAAGCGCATCTGCCTGTCAACTGAAAATGCTGACAGGCTGACTTTATAACAATGAACAAGGGCTGGATTGAGCCTGATTTCTCAACACCACCGAATGATAGAAGCGAAACATAAACTCAAATCCAGTGTCTTTTTTTGGGAGGTCTATTGCCATGCAGCTCTTCACACCCACACATGGGTATACGCTTCCTGATTTTGGCTATTTGCTGTTGTCCTCCTCCTTCTCCTCATCCTCATCATTCACCAGCACTAGATCACCAGGGTGACCGTGGTCCGTGATGGAACACCCACATAATTTTTTTAAAAGGGTGTTTATGATGCCCGTAACAAAAAATTTTATACAGTAACTTCATGTGGGTAAATATGTGTCAGCCCATACACTTAGTGTATGGGCATTACAAGTATAGCAGACCCTCTCCTTTCTAATGGGAACATTTTTTAATGAGTTCCTCCTCCCCGTCTCTACCAAGGGGCATTATAGTGCCTGCAAATTTTGGTAGCCCTTGCATTCACTGCATAGGCAAACACTATGGGAGACCTGCTCCTTTCTATTGGGAACATTTTGCTATGAGGCCCTCCCCCCACGTCTCTTCCAAGGGGTATTGCAGTGCCTCCAAATTTTTGGCAGCTCTTGAATTCACTGCATAGGCAAACACTATTGGAGGCTTGCTCCTTTCTAATGGGAACATTTTGTAATGAGGCCCTCCTCCACGTCTCTACCAAGGGCATTGTAATGCCTCCAAATTTTTGGCAGCACTTGCATTCACTGCATAGGCAAACAATATGGTAGTACCAACTTCCTAATAATGGAAACATTGCTTTCAGGTGGCCCTCCTGTACATCTCTTCAAAGGGTTATTGGGGTGCGTCCAAATTTGGGGCAGGTGTTGCATTCACTGCATAGGCAAACAGTATGGCAGTACCAAATTCCTAATAATGGTAACATTACTTTCAGGTGGTGCTCCTGTACATCTCTTCTAAGCCGTATTGGGGTGCATCTAAATTTGGTGCAGGGCAGGCCTTGCATTCACTGCATAGACAAACAGAATGGGAGTACCAACTTCCTAATAATGGGAATATTTCTTTCAGGTGGTTCTCCTGTACATCTCTTCAAAGGGGTATTGGGGTGCGTCCAAGTTTTGGGCAGCCCTGCCACTCACTGGATATGCAACAACAGTATAGGAGTCCCACTGTTTAATAACACTGGGGAACGCAATTTTTTAGGAGTTAGGTCAGACAACTGTTCTTAATTAATTTTTGGATGCTGAATCCAGAAATGATCTCAGTTTTTCTCTATCATGTCAAGTTTTTGAACTATAGGATTTTTGTCTTCTCAAAAATATGTAAACTACTGTACCTAAAAAGTTTTTTTTTGTTTTTTTTTAAATAGTACAAACATGAACAAAAATGAAATATATAAGAAATAGGCATGACAAATATGTTTTTTAACACTATCATGTTTTTTACAAAGGATATATATATATATATATGCAAGTATTTAAGGTAAAAATGTACATTTATAGCTTTTTCTGGAGTGTTTAACTTGAGGACAATCACGTTTGATGCTCCAGCAATAGTCAGCCATCATATGTACATCCCATCTACCCTGGTAACGGTCTTCCATAACCTTCAAATCTTGGTGAAATCGTTCACCTTGCTCATCGCTAACAGCACCAAGATTTTCCGGAAAGTTGGCAAGATGGCAATGCAGAAAATGTAGTTTAATACTCATGTTGCAACCAAGCGCTTTGTAGCTCTCCAATAGTTTCTGAACAATTTCTTTGTAATTACTTGCACGTGTATTTCCAAGAAAGTTCTTGACGACGTCTTTGAATGATAACCAAGCATTCTTCTCAAGATCTGACATAGTCCAGGTGAAATGTTCATCTTTGATGAGCTGTCGAATTTGTGGACCATCAAACACACCAGCCTTGATTTTTTCAATGGACAGTCCAGGAAGTGCCAACATGATGTACTTAAAACAGTCGCCGTCAGTTGGCAATGCTTTTACAAATTGCTTCATGAGACCTAGTTTTATGTGCAGAGGTGGGAATAGTATATTCTTCCTGTCAACAAGTGGCTGATGTAGAATGTTAGGATCTCCAGGTTTAAGACCAGATCTTGGAGGCCAATTCGACTCAACCCAATGCTTTTCTCGAGCTCTGCTATCCCACATACAGAGAAAGCAGGGATACTTTGTGTACCCACGTTGCTGACCAAGAAGGAAGCAAACCATTTTAAGGTCAACACAGATGATCCAATTGTGTGTGTCATATTTCAATAACTCAATAACTCTCTTTACATCTCCATGTTCTTCACGAAGAGAGACAGAATGCCCAATAGGGACTGCACCAAATAAATTGCCATTGTGTAGAAGGACACACTTAAGACTCCGCTTTGAGCTATCAATAAACAGTCGCCATTCATTTGGATTGTACATTGAAAGCCCTAATTCTTGTAGTAAACCAGGAATATTATGGCAAAACACAAAACCGCTGTCACACCGAAAGTACTGCAAAAATGTACTTTCTCTAGTACGAAAGTATGATACCTTCGCTCCTTGTTCAAGTAACTGTTTCTCATTCAGCCTTGATGCTAGTAATTCTGAAGCTTTTTTTGATAAGCCCAAATCACGTGCTAAATCATTTAACTCATGCTGATCAAATCCCTTACGAACTGAATCCTTGTGACTTTCAAATTCTGCATCATTGCTGTCACTGTGTTCGTCAACATCACTCAGAACTTCTAGAGATGGTAGCTGTTCGAAAACTGGCACTGGAATTTCAGCTGAATGAGGCATTGGTCTGATAGCTGACGGTAGATTGGGATATTCTATTTTACTTTTATTTTTCCTGTTAAGTCCTGATGTTTTCACTAAACAGAAGTAACAGTCTGTGGAATGACTTTTTTGCTCTCTCCACACCATGGGGATACCAAATGCCAACTTTTCACGTGTTCCTTTGGTCCACATCCGTAAACTCTCGACACACTGCTTGCACACTGTGAGGGGCCCATGGCTTATCTTGATCACCGAGTTTTACTTTAAAATATGCAAAATATGCTTGTTTGACAAATGCACTGATGTTTGCACTTTGAACTGGAATGGTGAAAACACCACAAATATAGCAGAAGGAGTCAGGGTTGTTTAGGCATTTACAACGAGAGGAAGAAGGAGCAGACATGATCTGAAACAAAGGAAATATGTACATAAGTAAATAAAACACTAAGATGGAAAGTTACAAGCTTTGAAAACTAACAAAGAAAAAAATCATAAAAGATATATAAATTACAACTAAGCGCCCAATGTAAAGAGAAAAGCTATCACAAATCCTATTTATTCCTACTATGATACATTTTTTGTGTAAAGATATTGATAATTATGACGTATTGGGAGCTGTACACACCTCTCACCACACTGTCTCAGTTGTGACTACTCTTACGAGTTGCCACGTAGCTCTATATGAGTCGAATTGTACTAAGATAACAAGTCTTATTACAGAAATCAGTGCAATTGTGCTTCTATGGCAGGTAAGTTGAGGAGGAAAAACTTGACGTGATAGAAAAAAGCTGACTACATTTTTGGAATCAGCATGCCAATTTTAGTATAAATCAGCTCAAAAACCTAACTCAACAGAAATTTTTTTTCAAATTGTTCCCCAGTGTAATGGGAACAACAAAGCATAGCTGGTTGATGAATCTCTAAGAATAGTAAAGGCTGCCTGATGGCCCTATGAAAATAGGTTTTGTGACTTTCAGAGTCCCTCCTTCATAAATGAAACAGGATGTGTCTGATGATGTGTCACACACCACATGGCCAGATAAGGTTGTAAAATGTTTAAATGACATTTCCTAGTGAATGCATTAGTCTTGATTGAAAGCAATTCTAAACTTAAAAAGCACATCAAAAACGCTACGTGGGAACATAGCCCAAGGTGTGGAGGAGCATTTTTGTTTTAGGTTATTTATTTTGCCTTATATACAAGTCATTACCCTGGAAAGGATGTTCTTTTAACATATTTTCCAGGAAAATCCATTTTGGTTTAGTTTTTGTATGTTTTATTGTGAGTCTGTAAAAGTGGCATAAGACTCTGACAACATTGTTCACATCAGTGACCTGGGAGTCAAAAATTTGAGGAGCACTGTTCCCATCGATTTCTGCAATTTCTAGTCCCTCTGCAGACTGTTGGGGAGGCCGCCGGATCTAGTTTCCCATAGACTTACATTGGGCTCATTGCTCAGGTCGAGCAACAGAGCATTCTAATTTGCTTGACCCAAGCAACGAGGACCCGAGCACTTTAGTGCTCTCCGATCACTATTAGCTATCCCTCCTAGCTTTCCATCATCAGCAAATTTGACCAGTTTACCTTCAGTTCTTTTATCTAAATCATTTAGAAAATGTTGAAGAGCACTGGCACCAGGACAGAGCCTTGTGGTATCCATTTGAAACACTCTTCCAATTTGATGAGCAACCATTTATTACCACTCTTTGAGTGTGAACAATGAGCCAGTTATGAATCCACCTAAACGTAGACCTGTCAAATCCATACTTGGTAATTTTTTCAATAAGGATAGGATGAGATGCTTTATCAAATGTTTTGCTCATGTCGAGATATACTATACCACATTTTCCTGATACACCCAGTCAGTGATTCCATCATAGAAGGAAATTAGATTAATCGGGCATGACTTATTTGCTTCAAACCTGCGCTGGGTCTGGTTACTGTATTTTTGTCCAAGTATTTAAATACATGATGTTTAATGTTAAAAACTGATCAAGATTGATGAAAATCGGATGAAAAACTATGATGATACTTGAACTATTCTTTGTTTAAAGGAAAAGAGCAGTGGTGTCTGAATAAGGCCTAAGATCACCAAATTGTGCTATCAAAGCATAGAAAATGGAGTGGAGAACCAAGACCATGTCACCTTTACCAGGGGTACATAGTTTTCTTTTTTATTAATACAATTATTTACCCAATGTGAGACTTAACATGCAAAAAAATAAATATATAAAATGCACAATGGGGTTAAATCTTTTTATTCATTTTATTTTACATAATGGTGCTTGTCTTATTAGAATATAAGCTCCTAAACATACACTATTAACCCCTTTCCTACAATGGACGTACTATTCCGTCCATGTGACCTGGGACCTAAGTCCCAAGGACGGAATAGTACGTCTAGTGCGATCAGCGGTGCCCACGTGGGTTATCACAGCTGACACCCGACACAATGTGTCAGGGGCGGTCACGGACCGCCCCGACACGTTAACCCCTTGCACACCACGATCAAACACGATCGCGGTGTACCGGGGGTTAAAGGGAAGCATTGGCAGGGAGGGGGCTCCCTCTGTGCTTCCCTGACCCCCCCACAGCAGTGCAATGTGCAGCGCTGCTGCGGGGGTCTCTTTCCCTACAGGTCCCCGGATCCAAGATGGCGACGGGGACCTTTGGGGGCCTGTAGGGAGCTGACTTCCTCAGTGCCTGCAAATTGCAGGCATGAGGAAGTCTGCGTCTATGCCTGTGACAGATTGCTGATCTGTCACAGTGATCTGTGATGTGACAGATCAGCGATCTGTCACAGGACAGTGATGTCCCCCCTGGGACCACCTAATAAAGTTAAAAAAAACAAAAGTGCAAAAATAGTTTTAAAAAAATCGCTAAATAAATAAAAAAAAAAAATATTCCCTAATAAATTCATTTTTTGGAAATAAAAAAATACAAAACAATAAAAAATACAAAACCCCTTAAAAAATAAAAGTAAAAAACGAAGCAAAAAATAATGATTTATTATCATACTGCCGAACAAAAAGTGCAACAACGCACGATCAAAAAGACGCATATAAATATCCATGGTACCACTGAAAACGTCATCTTGTCCTGCAAAAAACGAGCCACCACACAGCATCATCAGCGAGAAAATAAAAAAGTTATAGCTCGCAGAATAAACAAATGCAAAAATAATTATTTTTTATGTAAAATTGTTTTCATTGCATAAAAGCGCTAAAACATAAAAAAAAGACATAAATGAGGTATCGCTGTTACCGTACTGACCCGAAGAATAATAGGAAAGAAAAAAGAAGTTCCAGCGCCAGGAATGGAAAATTAAAAATCCATTTTATTGTGCCATTGCATATTAAAATTCCAGCAGGTACAGCATATCTGTCGGATGACTACAGAACAACGCGTTTCGACGCCTCAGGTCTTAATCATGTTCAGAACATGATTAAGACCTGAGGCGTCAAAACGCGTTGTTCTGTAGTCATCCGACAGATATGCTGTACATGCTTGAATTTTAATATGCAATGGCACAATAAAATGGATTTTTAATTTTCCATTCCTGGCGCTGGAACTTCTTTTTTCTTTCCTATTATTGATTGACTGCCTAGTCAAATCCGTGCGCAGGTTCTGGATCCTATCAGCAAGGCAGTGCGGTGAGCTGGATTAATTTCTCTTTTTGTATTTATATTGACCCGAAGAATAAAACCGCTTTATCAATTTTACCGCACGCAGAACGGTGTAAACGCACCCCCAAAAGAAATTCATGAAACGCTGGTTTTTGTTCATTCTTCGTCCCAAAAATCGGAATAAAAAGCGATCAAAAGATGTCACGTGCCCGAAAATGGTACCAATAAAAACGTCAACTCATCCCACAAAAAACAAGACCTCACATGACTCGGTGGGTCAAAATATTGAAAAAATTATTGCTCTCAATATGTGGTGATGCAAAAACTATTTTTACAATAAAAAGCGTCTTTTAGCATGTGACAGCTGCCAAATATAAAAACCGCCATAAATAGTAAATCAAACCCCCCGTTATCGCCCCTTTAGTTAGGGAAAAATAATAAAATTTAAAAAATGCATTTATTTCCATTTTCCCATTTGGGTTAGGGCTAGGGTTAGGGCTAGGGTTAGGGCTGAGATTAGGGTTAGGGGTGTGTTGGGGTTGGGGTTGGAGTTAGAATTGAGGGTTTTCCACTGTTTGGGCACATCAGGTGCTCTCCAAACGCAACATGGCATATGATCTCCATTCCAGTCAATTCTGCGTTGAAAAAGTCAAATGGTGCTCTTTCCATTCCAAGCTCTGCCATGCGCCCAAACAGTGTTTTACCCCCATATATGGGGTATCAGCCTACTCAGGACAAATTGAAAAACAACTTTTGGGGTCCAATTTCTCCTGGTACCCTTGGGAAAATAAAAAAATTGGGGACTAAATGATCATGTTTGTGGAAAAAATATGATTTTTTTATTTTCACGCCCGGGCATTATAAACTTCTGTGAAGCCCTTGGGGGTTCGAAGTGCTCACCACACATCTAGATAAGTTCCTTTGGGGGTCTAGTTTCCAAAATGTTGTCATTTGTGGGGGGTTTCCACTGTTTAGGTACATCAGGGGTTCTCCAAAGGCAACATGACACCCGCAGACCATTCCATCAAAGTCTGCATTCCAAAACGTCACTACTTCCCTTCCGAGCCCCGACGTGTGCCCATACAGTAGTTTTCTCCCACATATGAGGTATCAGCGTACTCAGGACAAATTGGACAACAACTTTTGGGGTCCAATTTCCCCTGGTACCCTTGGGAAAATAAAAAAATTGGGGACTAAATCATCATATTTGTGGAAAAAATATGATTTTTTTTATTTTCACGCCCGGGCATTATAAACTTCTGTGAAGCACTGGGGGGTTCAAAGTGCTCACCACAAATCTAGATAAGTTCCTTGGGGGGTCTAGTTTCCAAAATGGTGTCATTTGTGGGGGGTTTCCACTGTTTTGGTACATCAGGGGCTTTCCAAACGCGACATGGTGTCCGATCTCAATTACAGCCAAAAACGTTAAATGACGCTGCTTCCCTTCCGAGCTCTGCCATGTGTCCAAATAGTCGTTTACACCTACATATGGGGTATCGGTGTACTCAGGACAAATTGAACAATAACTTTTAGGGTCCTGCTACCCTTGGGAAAATAAAAATTGGGGGTGAAAAGATCATTTTTGTGAAAAAAATATAGTTTTTTAATTGTACGGCTGTACGTTATAAACTTCTTTGGAGCCCTTGGGGGTTCAAAGTTCTCATCACACATCTAGATAAGTTCCTTGGGGGTCTAGTTTCCAAAATAGGGTCACTTGTGGGGGTTTTCCACTGTTTAGGTACATCAGGAGCTCTCCAAATGTGACATGACGTCCGATCTGAATTCCAGCCAATTTTGCATTGGAAAAGTCAAGCGGCGCTCCTTCCCTTCTGAGCTCTGCCATGCGCAAAAACAGTGGTTCACCCCCACATATCAGGTATCAGCCTATTCAGGACAAACTGCACAATAACTTTTGCAGTCCAATTTCTCTTGTTACCCTTGGTAAAATAAAAAAAATTGAACCTGAAGTTTTTTTTTTGTGAGAAAAAGTTAAATGTTAATTTTTTTTTTAAATATTCAAAAAATTCCTGTTAAGCAATTTAAGGGTTAATACACTTCTTGAATGTGGTTTTGAGCACCTTAAGGGGTGCAGTTTTTAGAATGGTGTCACTTTTGGGTATTTTCTATCACATAGACCCATCAAAGTGGCTTCAATTGTGATGTAGTCCGTAAAAATAAAATGGTGTTGCAAAAATGAGAAATCACTGGTCAACTTTTAACCCTTATAACTTCCTAACAAAAAAAAAAATGTTGTTCCAAGATTGTGCTGATGTAAAGTAAATATGTGGAAAATATTACTTATTAAGTTTTTTGTGTGCCGTCTCTCTGTGATTTAAGAGCATAAAAATTCAAAGTTGGAAAATTGCGAAATTTTCTAAATTTTCGCCAAATTTCTGTTTTTTTCACAAATAAACACAAGTTATTTGAATGAAATTTTACCACTAACATGAAGTACAATATGTCACGAGAAAACAATGTCAGAATCACCGGGATCCATAGAAGCGTTTCAGAGTTATTACCTCATAAAGGGACAGTGGTCAGAATTGTAAAAATTGGCCTGGGAGTTAACGTGCAAACCACCCTTGGTAGTGAAGGGTTTAACACTAAAAACTAATTTAAGGATTGCATTAGTTTTTCTTGTCTTGTTATATTTCAAAGTTTTCAGGACTAAAGTACTGATGATAAAAATAATATCTGTAGCAATTTCCACGGATAAATATAAAATTGATTAAGAGATTGTGTTATGCAGATGATTGACTTAATTGATTTTGTTACTGTAGGTAATCCCAAGTGACAGTGATATAATGAAGTCAGTAAAGTATATATTGTGTTCTAGTAAATATCTTACTTGTATGGTTGAAGCTGGGTGAACAGGTAGGTTACACACTTATTAATCATAATGAATATTCTACTTTAATGTATTAGTTTTTTTTTTTTTTTTCAGAAAGACAGCATTGGGCTCATTTCTATTAAAGCCTTAACATTCGCAGTTAACAAGGATATGTGTAGCAAGACACATCGTTGTTCCTTATTTATAGGAAATTTAAAATGAGAAAATTGATGCTGTAGTCATGTTCTGTGTAGGTAAAAATACAATTGCAAGCATCATAGAGAGTATTATTAAAAGGAAATAGGTAGGCTGCAAGTCGTGAATTGGTTAAATACACACAACTCGTTGCACTGTTTTGTGGGTTTTATTTGTATGGTGTTTATTATGCAGTAAAAGTGACCACTTACAGCAAACAAATCATTTTTTTTTATTTAAATGTTGAAAAAAATTCAGTATTTTGTACAAAAAAATGTTTTTTGCTTTGTCTTGCCATATTCTTAGACCTATTTCGTTTTTATTCTTTCATTGATGGAGCGGAGTGAGGGTTTATTTTTTGCATAATGAGCTGACGTGTTTATTGATAACAACTCTGGGGAACATACAATGTATTGATCGCTTTCTATTGTTTTTTTTAGGAAGTAGCGGTGATCAAGATAATTTTTTTCTATGTATATTATTTACCATATGGGTTATTATCTTTATATTTAAATATTATCAGACTTTATATGATAATAAAGTACCATACATATATTTTTTTCTTTTATTTTTAATGGGGTAAAAGAAGTTATTTAAATTTTATTTGTTTTATTTTTTTACGGTTTAAAAACTTTATTTTAACTCCATAGCTAACTATTGCAGCTGAGGGGAGCCTTCTGAAGGTGCTCATGTAAAGCTCCGCCATAGACTAAGCTCCATAGGAGTCCATGATTATTCCTATATACTGTGATACTGTGTTTTTGCAGTATATAGTACAATTGATCACAGATTCTAGCAAGATTCTTCCAACAGCTACCAAGTAACCTGTCTATACCCTGTAATCACATCACATAGCACAGGGCCATGTAAGAACACACTGTCAACTGCTGTATTTAAATACAAATTCAGGAAAATTTAGATTAGTATCTAGAGGGTTAACAGCTGCCAGCTACTGTATGTAATACACATGACAAGATGGCATCTACTTTGTTTGGAGGAAGCTCAGATCCTGAGCCTCTTCCCACTTGTGGACTGCTGCCTAGAACATTTATTCACATCTTAAGACATGGCAGCATCAGTTGTGCAGTAAAGATAACATGATGTACAGTGAGTAGATGCCCGACAGTGTGTAGTCCATTGGCATTCTTTGCAGTAGAACAGTGTGGAAGAAAGACAATCGACATTCAAAGAAGCAGACAGGTAGTCTTGACGATTTACTCAATGACATCCATTGGTGCATGAAGGTCTACACTGATTAACATATATTCATTTTGACAAAGGTTAGTTTTTCTGCCTCTGTAGCAATTAAACTGGTGAACCCTGGTGAACAAATCCACTGACCAAACTGAATATCCTCTATAATATGACAGTGGACATGACAATATGCTCATAGCAAACTGGACTAGTTCTTGCCACTGGTCCAATTTGTTGACTCTGAAGTCCATGGTATCAGTGCTCAGGATATGTGCCTAAGGCCGGGATCACACTACCGTGTGTCATGCGAGAAACTCGCATGAGTCTCTCGCATCAACACCCAACTGCAGGTACTCAGGACCTGAGCTGTGGCTGCATGTATTTCTATGCAGCCGCAGCTCCGGTCATGAGTGCCAGCGGTAGCGCCGGGTGTTGATGCGAGAGACTCGTGTGACTTTCTCGCATGACACACGGTAGTGTGATCTTGGCCTAAGAAAGGACATAAGATAATAGACAAAAAAACAGTCTCATAATTAATTGTGGCAAAAAAACACCAAATAGATGGGTTTGTTTACAAACAAGGAACCACTCCAAATTAACACAAGAAAAGGCGAAAACAGAGTGGGTATATTTCAAGCAAGTAAGAAAGTCTGTATTAGTTAACAAACAGTTTAAAAATATGTTGAAAAAGAGATGCAGAAAAAGACGGACAAAAGTGACACCCATCCATCACACAGAGTCAATTTTAGACATTTCTCTTAGCAGCTGTCAATAGAAAAAGAAAGAGAAAGTGATACAATAAGAGCAAGTTTCAAGAAGCACCTATATGTAGTATAAGTCTTCCACTAAGTTAAGGTAAAAGACAGAAATAAATATCTTATGTGTAGAGGGCGCAATTTTGGTCCTTGCTCAAAAGGGCAAGAAATAAAGCCCCTATCTTAATGAATATACAAAGTCAACGCATCAGTACCAAAAGGCATCTCACCCAAATATGTAAGAGAGGCATAGGGTATTCACAAGGGCAAGAAGTATTAACCCCGAGGCATATTCAGAATAAGCCCATAGGAGGCTTACAGTAGGGTTTGTGGCACTTCCACCAACATTTTAATCCTAAAAGAACAAGGAAGCTTTTTGCCAAATAAAATAACATAATATTATTGAACCATACATAAATAAATACAATAAAAATTTAGCGAAGATACAAATGCAAAATTTAAACTACATTCATGGGGTGTATACCGTTTACAATAAGACCAGTGTCCAGATATAGAAGACCATTCTAAACCTGTATACTGAGGTGTAAGTAGGAATTAAATATACATAGGAGCCACTAGTTATATAATGTAAAACCAGCATGTCAACAGGGAGTTGGTTTACATATGCTGAAAATTGCAAATAGACTCACAGGAGCTGCTGAGTCTTTAAAATGAATTAAATGAATGCATGTAATGGAGACCAGAAGGTTCAGATATTAAGGACAGTATATGGATTTCCACGTACAGGTAGTTACACCTAGCAGAAAGTTATGCGCATGTAGGTATTAATTATAATATGTAGATACAGCCACCCTTCATCATTTCAATTGTGTAAAATAGATTAAGCTTTTGAGATGAAGACATAATGTGGTCTGCTTCTTG
The DNA here is from genome assembly GCF_039654945.1 of Dendrobates tinctorius. Taxonomy (NCBI): domain Eukaryota; kingdom Metazoa; phylum Chordata; class Amphibia; order Anura; family Dendrobatidae; genus Dendrobates; species Dendrobates tinctorius. The sequence goes on from NW_027361766.1 coordinate 37,074,835, forward strand.
AAGAAGTGTTTGAAACTTAGAAACGAGAAGAATAAAAACCGAATATCTTTCATTCATCTCTGGACTGACGTCTTTATTCATCCAGCATTCAGCAGTGCAGAATATATCCACAAATATCCTTTTTCATCCAGACATCAACGGTCATTTGCTGAACCGTGGATCTGCTGCAGCTGTCATTTATAACTAACAACCTCAGACACTGGATATATCAGGTTAGTATATTCTGTTTGTTTTCTATTGATTGATAGAAAAATGCAAGAATAGTAACACAAGTAGAGAAACCAAAGAATAAAGGGAAGCAAAATGCAATAAAAATACACATTTTATTGATACATTGTTAGCGTGGCTGGTCTGGAGCCGGAATCTCCAGGAGTGGACCCTCTGGGCCGTGGCACCAAGGGGCCCCTGGCGAGCTGCCAGGTGGAACCGACCCCTATACAGGGACCGTTAGGAGCAGACCCAGGGGTTCGAGTACCAGGGTAGCCGGTACCGAGAGGGGCGGCTCAGGATGGACTGGAGTAGGAGTGTGGGACTGAAGTGTAGATGACAGGACAGAGCTGGAACACAGGGGACAGAGTGGAGTAAGACTGTAGACTGGAACATCGAGGGATGGTTGGAGCAGGAACACAGGAGACAGGATTGGAACAGGAACACAGGAGGCAGGACTGGGGTAGGACGGAAAGACTGGAGCAGGATGGAACAAGAACACCGGAGGCAGGACAGGAGTAGGATGGAAGGACTGGAGCAGGATTGAACAGGAACACCGGAGGCAGGACTGGAGTAGGATGGAAGGACTGGAGCAGGATGGAGCAGAAAAAATGAAGGCAGGACTGGAGTCGGACTGCGGAGTACAGCAGGGGACACGGATAGCAGGACTGCGAGGCTGCTGCAGGGAGCACACGAGAACGGGACTGTGAGACTGCAGAGAGCACAAGAAGAAGGAAGGCCCAGTGTGCTAGGAAACACAGCGATCAGGCGCTTCGCTCAGGGGAAGTGGCCTGATATGCCCCTGTCTGGCCTGCCATTGGTCAGGGGGTGCTTCCGGGTCAGGAAGGGAGGCGCGGCTGTGGCCTATGGCGCATGCGCATTGCATGCAAAGACGCCGTCGGTCGCGTGCCTGTCAGAGGTGACCGCCGTGGCTGTCGGACGGTGAGGGGCTGCGGCATGGGAGCGATGGCCGGGTGAGTATGCAGAGACTGCGTGGGAGCGGAGGCTGGGTGAGAATGTCAGAACGGTGTGACATGCATATTAAAATAAAATAAGTAAAAACATGATAATGTAGGGACAAAAAATGCAAAAGTAAAAGGAGTTTAAAAGGAATACACCAAAATAAACCTGATGCAGGTATAAGTTCACCCTTAATGCTTAAATCAGTTTGGGCTCCATAGAAAGGCTTATATAGAATGTAAGTGTCATGACCCAGACTGGGTTTTGAGTCCTGTCATTCCATGTTCCCGGTCTGGTTATTTCAGGGGTTAACTTTTCTCAGCCTCAGTCTGGTTTCAGGTTTGCTATTTACCTCCGCTGCATCCTGCAGGCGGTGTCAGCTATAGTTCTGCCTTCGGCTGGTGTATCATGATTTGTCCTGCTGTGATCCCTGACTTGCCCCGTATCTGTTTATTACATCTGTCTGTTCTGACTTGTTTCCCTGTAAGTTTGTTGACTCCCTGGTTTTGACTTGGCTTGCATTCGGACCTGCTTCTGTCTTTGTCTTATCTGCTTCCGACTGTTGCTGATCCCCTGGCTTGTTTCTGACCATGTGTACTGCTGTGACCTCTGGTACTTCTGCGCCTGACTGTTTCTGACTTGGCTCATCTGACCATTCTTTTGCCACCTGTTGGTGCTCGTGCTGCTGCTCAGTGTTGCTACACTGTGTGTGTACAACCTCTCTTCCCTCACCAGCACCCCCTGGTAGAGGCTGAGCTATACTGCACTGCAGTAGCATGACATTGTAGCTGACCTATTGTCACGTGGACCCGTCCTGTGTGACACGACCCGCAGGTTGGTAACTAAAACAACAAAACTGGCACTTGTAACTGTCCTGTGTGACACGACTTGCAGGCCAGTAACTGAAACAAGACACGGGGGAAGGGGAAACAGTTACAATGGTGGGCCCTGCTATAGGGAACGGGGTTGTGGAGACCTCCTGCACTCCCCTGAGTCAGCGTCCCTCACACTCCTAACGTTCACTATACAGGCTTCTCACCTGTCGCCGAGCCGGATACCAGTCACCCTAGCACTCCTAAATCTATCCCTTGCTAGGGAGCTGGGTGGTGCAGGCACTGGCCCCACCGCTGTACTAATACACACCAGGGAAAAATACAAACAGGGGAAACACCAAAAACACTTATCTTCCTCTGCTGCAGCACCAGGCAGCAGAGTGCATCACTGGATTAACTTTTCGCAGTGGCTCAACACCTCAGAGTCAGCTGCCACCTTCACCATCTCACTCTGCTGCGGACACCGGGCAGACAGAGTTGAACACCAGTTTCAGCAGTGGCTCCAACCTTCAAGCCAGCTGCTAACTTCACCAGGTTTCTGCAGTGGCTTCACACCTCAGCCAGCTGCTTCCATCACCGTGGTTGGAGTCCCAAAAAGGCGCTAACACCAACACCTGCTCATAGACCATGTGACCTATATAGGAAAAGGGAATGGTCAAATGATCAGGGGACAAAAGCTGCTATAACCCCAGTGACCACCGGGGGCAAAAGGCAAAGCACAGAAAACATCAAGTGCAATGACACTTGTGGCCACCAGGGGCAAAAGGAAACCAATGCAACTATCAGGATGCAATGACACCCGTGGCCACCGGGGGCAAAATTAACCTTAACCCCTTCATGACCCAGCCTATTTTGACCTTAATGACCTGGCCATTTTTTGCAATTCTGACCAGTGTCCCTTTATGAGGTAATAACTCTGGAACGCTTCAACGCATCCTAGCGATTCTGAGATTGTTTTTTCATGACATATTGGGCTTCATGTTAGTGGTAAATTTAGATCGATAATTTTTGCGTTTATTTGTGAAAAAATCAGAAATTTGGCGAAAATTTTGAAAATTTCGCAATTTTCAAATTTTGAATTTTTATTCTGTTAAACTAGAGAGTTATGTGACACAAAATAGTTACTAAATAACATTTCCCACATGTCTACTTTACATCAGCACAATTTTGGAAGCAAAATATTTTTTTGTTAGGAAGTTATAAGGGTTAAAAGTTGACCAGTGATTTCTCATTTTTATAACAAAATTTACAAAACCATTTTTTTTAGGGACCACCTCACATTTGAAGTCACTTTGAGGGGTCTATATGGCAGAAAATACCCAAAAGTGACACCATTCTAAAAACTGCACCCCTCAAGCTACTCAAAACTACATTCAAGAAGATTATTAACCCTTTAGGTGTTTCACAGGAACTAAAGCAACATGGAAGGAAAAAAAGGACATTTTAATTTTTCCAACAAAAATTTTCTTTCAGCATCAATTTTTTCATTTTCACATGGGCAACAGGCAATTTCTCCTGAGTACACCGATACCTTATATGTGGTCATAAACCACTGTTTGGGTGCACGGCAGGGCCCGGAAGGGAAGGAGCGCCATTTGACTTTTTGAATGGAAAATTAGCTCCAATCGTTATCGGACACCATGTCGCGTTTGGAGATCCCCTGTGTGCCTAAACATTGGAGCTCCCCCACAAGTGACACCATTTTGGAAACTAGACCCCTTAAGGAACTTATCTAGATGTGTAGTGAGCACTTTGAACCCCCAAGTGCTTCACAAAAGTTTATAACATAGAGCAGTGAAAATAAAAAATCATTTTTTTTCCTCAAAAATGATTTTTTAGCACGCTATTTTTTATTTTCACAAGGGTAACAGGAGAAATTGGACCCCAAAAGTTGTTGTCCAGTTTGTCCTGAGTATGCTGGTACCCCATATGTGGGGGGGGCACTGTTTGGGTGCACGGCAGGGCGCAGAAGGGAATGAGCGCCATTTGACTTTTTGAAATGAAAATTAGCTCCAATCGTTAGCGGACACCATGTCGTGTTTGGAGAGCCCCTGTGTGCCTAAACTTTGGAGCTCCCCCACAAATGACCCCATTTTGGAAACTAGACCCCCTAAGGAACTTATCTAGATGCATAGTGAGCACTTTGAACCCCCAGGTGATTCACAGAAGTTTATAATGCAGAGCAGTGAAAATAAAAAATCTTTTTTTTTCCTAAAAAAAATTTTTTTAGTTGGCAATTTTTTATTTTCATAAGGGTACTAGGATAAATTGGACCCCAAAAGTTGTTGTCCAGTTTGTCCTGAGTACGCTGGTACCCCATATGTGGGGGGGAACCACTGTTTGGGCACACGTTGGGGCTCAGCAGGGAAGTAGTAACATTTTGAAATGCTGACTTTGATGGAATGGTCTGCGGGCGTCATGTTACATTTGCTGAGCCCCTGTGTGCCTAAACAGTAGAAACCCCCCACAAGTGACCCCATTTTGGAAACTAGACCCCCCAAGGAACTTATCTAGATGTGTGGTGAGCACCTTGAACCCCCAAGTGCTTCACAGAAGTTTATAATGCAGAGCCGTGAAAATAAAAAATCATTTTTTTTCCCTCAAAAAAAATGAATTTTAGCAAGCAATTTTTTTTTCACAAGGGTAACAGGAGAAATTGGACCCCAAAAGTTGTTGTCCAGTTTGTCCTGAGTACGCTGATACCCCATATGTGGGGGATGACCACTGTATGGGCACACGTCAGGGCTCGGAAGGGAAGTAGTGACGTTTTGGTATGCAGACTTTGATGGAATGGTCTGCGGGCATCATGTTACATTTGCAGAGCCCTTGATGTACCTAAACTGTGGAAACCCCCCACAAGTGACCCCATTTTGGAAACTAGACCCCCCAAGGAACTTATCTAGATGTGTGGTGAGCACCTTGAACCCCGAAGTGCTTCACAGAAGATTGTAACGCAGAGCCATGAAAATAAAAAATCTTTTTTTTTCCTCAAAAAATGAAATTTTAGCTCGCAATTTTTTATTTTCACAAGGGTAACAGGAGAAATTGGACCCCAAAGGTTGTTGTCCAGTTTGTCCTGAGTATGCTGATACCCCATATGTGGGGAGGGACCATTGTTTGGGCACACGTCGGGGCTCGGAAGGGAAGTAGTGACGTTTTGAAATACCGACTTGATCGAATAGTCTGCGGGCATCATGTTACGTTTGCAGAGCCTCTGATGTGCCTAAACAGTGGAAACCCCCCACAAGTGACCCCATTTTGGAAACTAGACCACCAAGGAACTTATCTAGATGTGTGGTGAGCAGCACTTTGAACCCCCAAGTGCTTCACAGAAGTTTATAACGCAGAACCGTGAAAATAAAAAATCTTTTTTTTCCTCAAAAAATGATTTTTTTAGCCCGCAATTTTTTATTTTCACAAGGGTAACAGGAGAAATTGGACCCCAAAAGTTGTTGTCCAGTTTGTCCTGAGTACGCTGGTACCCCATATGTGGGGGGGAACCATTGTTTGGGCACACGTCAAGGCTCGGAATGGAAGTAGTGACGTTTTGAAATACAGACTTTGATGGAATAGTCTGCGGTCGTCATTACGTTTGCAGAGCCCCTGATGTGCCTAAACAGTGGAAACCCCCCACAAGTGACCCCATTTTGGAAGCTAGACCTTCCAAGGAACGTATGTAAGATGTGTTGTGAGCACTTTGAACCCCCCAAGTGCTTCACAGAAGTTTATAATGCAGAGACGTGAAAATGAAAAAATCATTTTTTTCCACAAAAATAATTTTTTAACCCCCAATTTTTTATTTTCCCAAGGGTAACACGAGAAATTAGTCCCCAAAAGTTGTTGTGCAATTTTTCCTGAGTATGCTGATACCTCATATGTTGGGGTAAACCACTGTTTGGGCACATGTCAGGGCTTGGAAGGGAGGGAGCACCGTTTGACTTTTTGAACGCAAAATTGGCTGGAATCAATGGTTGCACCATGTCGCGTTTGGCGACCCCCTGATGTGCCTAAACAGTGGAAACCCCTCAATTCTAACTCCAACCCTAACCCCAACACACCCCTAACCACAGCCCTAACCCTAACACATCCCTAACCACAAGCCTAACCCTAATTCCAACCCTAACCCTAATTCTAACCCTAATTCCAACCCTAACCCTAATTCCAACCCTAACCCTAATTCCAACCCTAACCCTAATTCAACCCTAACCCTCTTTCCAATCCTAACCCTAACCCTCTTTCCAACCCTAACCCTCTTTCCAACCCTAACCCTAACCCTCTTTCCACCCCTAACCCTAACCCTCTTTCCAACCCTAACCCTAACCCTCTTTCCAACCCTAACCCTAACCCTCTTTCCAACCCTAACCCTAACCCTCTTTTCAACCCTAACCCTAACCCTCTTTTCAACCCTAACCCTCTTTTCAACCCTAACCCTAACCCTCTTTTCAACCCTAACCCTAACCCTCTTTTCAACCCTAACCCTAATGGAAAAATAAAAATATTTTCTTTATTTTATTAGTTCTGCCTACCTATGGGGGTGATAATCGGGGGGTTTATTTACTTTTTCTTTCATTTTGATCACTGTGAGAGTGATCAAAATGAAAGAATGGAATCTGCAGCCGGCAGATTCGGGCGGGCGCACTGCGCATGCGCCCGCCATTTTCTAAGATGGCTGCGCCCATGAACCGAACCCGCCGGACACCGGGAGCGACAGGGGGACTTAGAAGGTGCCGGGGAGGTGAGAGGGGGTGAGGGGGTTATCGGAATCTGGCGGGGAGCAGAGGGAATGGGAGGGGGGCAGATGATGACAGCGGCGGTAGATCGCCGCTGTCATTCAGTTGCGGGGGGGGCGATCGCCGGTGGGGGGGTGGAATCAGTGTCTCCAGCCATGTCCGATGCTACAGCAGCATCGGCCATGGCTGGATTGTAATATTTCATCAATTTTCATTGATGAAATATTACTATCGCTCTGATTAGCTGTTTCACTTTTAACAGCCAATCAGAGCGATCGTAGCCACGTGGGGGCGAAGCCACGCCCCCTGTGGCGAAGAACAAAGCCCCCTGTATCTGCAGGTCGGGTGACCTTTCAGTGACCTAGGTCACCCGACCCGCAGGGGGGCTTTAAAGTCATGACGCCACATAGGCATCATGGGTCGTGCTGACACGACTTTTCATGACGCCTACGTGGTGTCAAAGGTCGTGAAGGGGTTAAGCCAAAGGCTTGAAGGAAAAAAAAAAAAGGTTTACATACATTAATCCAGAAGCTGACACGGCTCCAAGAATTGGATTGTAACACCTATATACTTAAAGGGGATTTTGCACTTTTTTTCTCTGATCATGGATCTGCTTTGTAACTTGGCAGATCAGGTGTCCAATCTGTCCCAAATATTGCAGGATTTGTTAGTGGAACATAGGGCTCTTGCTTCTTCTCACAACCAACTCCAGCGGGAGCTTACTCAGACTGTTAAATCTTTTCAGGGTTCCATGATTAAATCAGCTGTTAGGCAATCTAACCCCACTGATGTGTCCTTACACTCTCCTGAACCTACAGTGCTGTGCAAATTAATTGGGACAAAGCATTTTTTTAAGTAAAATCGTAAGTTGGTTACCAGTTAGTGATTCAAACCAGTTTTAACTGCTTTGAACAGGCACTCACACCTGTTCAAAGCAGTTAAAACTGGTTTGAATCACTGACTGGTAACCTACTTATGATTTTACTTAAAAAAATGCCTTGTCCCAATTAATTTGCACAGCACTGTACAGTCAGGCTCCCTGATACTTTCTCTGGAGAGGAGAGGTTTCTTGCATTCAGAGAAAGTTGTAAGCTATTTTTTTCCCTTATACCAAGATCCACTGGAGATGAGAGTCAAAAGGTGGGGATAATTATTTCATTACTCCGGGAGGGGCCTCTAACCAGGGCTTTTTCTTTACCTGCTTCTGCCCCTGAATGTAAGCCTGTGGACAGGTTCTTTGAGGCATTAGGACTGATTTATGATGAACCAGACCGGGTCAGGGTAGCAGAGGACATGATTATGGGTCTCTTCCAGAGTAAATTCACTGCTGAGCGGCATTGTTCTGAGTTTAGACGGTGGTCTACTGAGATGTTTTGGGATGGCTCTGCTTTGAGATGTCAGTTCAGAAGAGGACTTTCTGATTATCTCAAGGACGCGCTGGCCCTCCATCCACCACCCAGTTCCCTGGAGGAGGCCATGACCCAGGCCATTCATATGGTCTGGAGGTTAGGAGAGAAAGGAATTATCCAGCGTGAGATTCCTTTATTGCCTGTCAAGTGTGAGGTGATGCCATTCACGGAGATTATGGAGGTTGGTGCCAACAACTTCAAGGAAAAAGAGAGGAAGCGATGATGTGATGGGAAATTATGTTTTTATTGTGGAGATCCGGGACATTGGAAGAATGACTGCCCCTCTTGTCCATCGAGTAACAAACTGCCGTGTCTGAGTGATTGTCGAGAAGGTCACCTAGACTCTCAGGTACCACTTTCATCATTTTGCTAAAGGTGGAACTGTGTTGTGGAGGTGGTTTCACATCCACTTCAGCATTTGTGGACTGTGGATCTTCCATGAACTTCAAAGACTCTAGTCTGGTGTCAAAGTTAAAGTTAGGGACAGTTAGGCTAGAGACTCCCATCCATATCATTGCCATTGATAAGACACTGTTGGCTCAAAATGTAATTAAGTTTGTCTCTGAGGAGTTCCTCCTCAAGGTGGGTTCCTAGCATCAGGAACAAATTTCATCTTATAATATGAAAAATCTTCATGCGGGACTGGTGTTGGGGTTCCCTTGGTTACAGAGGCATATTCCTGTTATAGACTGGTGATCTAGTGATATTGTTAAATGGGGTCTTAATTGTTCCAATGTTGTCTTTCTGCTGTTTTGTGTCTGCCATTAGTCCGGAGGGTATTCCGGAGTACCTGAAGGACTTTGGGACGTGGTCTCTGAAAAAGAGGCTGAGGTCTTGCCACCACATCGTCCATATGATTGTACCATTAATCATATTCCGGGTTCTAAATTGCCCAAAGCCCATTTGTACAATCTTTCTGGCCCGGAACGTACTGCTATGAAAAACTATATCTCTGATCTACGCAAAGGTCACATCCACCCTCTCTCTCACCTGTGGCTGCTGGATTCTTTTTTGTCAAGAAAAAAGATGGTGGTTTACACCCATGCCTCAATTTCCGGGAACTAAATAAAATTACAGTGAGAAGTACCTATGCTCTCCCACTCATTCCTGATCTCTATAACCAATTGTCAGGGGCTATGTGGTTTTCAAACCTTGATCTCAAGGGAGCATATAACCTTATCTGCATCCGGGAAGGGGATTAGTGGAAAATGTCATTTCTCACCTCCGAGTGTCTGTTTGAAAATTTGGTCATTTCCTTCGATCTCACGAACATGCCCGCGATGTTTCAGAACTTCATGAATGATGTTTTTTCTGATTTTAGAGGGCACTTTATGTTTGTATACCTGGATGATATCCTTGTTTTTTTGCCTGACAAAGAATCCCACATAGGTCATTTACATGCTGTTCTTCATAGGTTACGGGGGAGATTCTCTGTTCAATAAACTTGAGAAATGTTTTGTGTCCAGAAGCTTTCCTTTCTGGGGATCATCCATTCTGCCAATGGGTTTCGGATAGATCCCGGAAAGGTACAGGCCATTGTTGATTGGGTGCAACCCAGAGACCTCAAGGGTCTTCAGTGTTTTCTGGGTTTCGCCAATTATTATCAAAAATTCATCAAGGGGTTTACTCAGGTGGAAATCCACTTACCGATCTCACTTGCAAGGAGGGCTGATCTCAAAGTCTAGTCACCCTTGGTGGTTGAAGCATTTACTACATTAAAGAAGTTTTTTATGTCTGCTCCTATATTGGTTCAGCCCGATCTATCAGAACCATTCATTATACAGTATAGGTGGACGCATAGGAGGTGGGAGTGGGGGCGGTGTTGTCTCAGGAACCCGTTATTTTGACCAATTTAAGACCATGTACCTTTTTATCCAGTTGGCCATAAAATTGTCTTTTGAAGAATGGAGGCATTTTTTGGAAGGATGGTTCATCGGATCACGGTGATTATGGACCACAAGAACTTGTCTTACATTGAATCTGCCAAGAGGTTAACTCCTAGACAGGCTAGGTGGTCGCTTTTTTTCTCTTTTTAATTTTTCTATCACTTTTTGACCTGGTTCCATGAATGTCAAGGCAGATGGGATGCCTTATCTTGCATTTTTGATCCGATATCACCCCCCAAACCTCCTTCCTCCATTCTTCAGCATGGGGAGGTTGTTGCTGGGGTATCCTCTGAATTGGAGCAGGAAATTTGGGAGGCTCAGTCTCTTGCTCCTCCATCTTTGCCTGATAATAAGCTCTTTGTCTCGGTTCAGTACCAGTTGAGGGTTCTCCTGAAGTTCCACGATTCTTCTCTCAGTGGGCAACCACGGATCTCAGCCACACGGAAAGCCATTGCTAGGCTGTTTTGGTGGTCTTCCATGACCTCTGATGTTGCTAGCTTTGTGTCTGCTTGTGATACCTGTGCCTCTGCTAAGATCTCCCATAACCAGCCGGCACCGAGAATTGGTGCCATTCCCAATTCCGGCTAGACCTTGGACTCATTTGTCAATGGATTTTATTACTGATCTCCCTCCTTCCAATGGCAAAACTGTTATCTGGGTAGTGCTTGACAGATTCAGTAAACAGGCTCATTTTGTACCTTTGACAGGATTTGTTAATGCAGAAACACTGTCTAAGGTTGGTTTCACATTTACAGATGTCAGAGCTGCGGAGGGCTGTGCATGCAGTTCCTCTGTGAAGCTCCACCCACTGCCGCACCTCCTCCGTTCAGCTCTGCCTACGTCTGCATGTGGCCTGCGTACCTATCTTTATCATTGGGTACGCAGGCCATATGGATGTATACAGATGCATCGACATGTGTCGTTCTAACGCTGCGGTGACCTGCGTCGAACGCAACATGTTGCATTTTGCTGCGGTCGCCGCAGCGTCAAAACAATGCATGCGAATGCATCCACATACATCCACATGGCCTGTGGACCCAATGTTAAAGATAGGTACGCAGAACACATGCAGATGTAGGAGGAGCTGAACGGAGGAGGTGCAGCAGTGGGTGGAGCTTCACGGAGGAACTATGCAGCCCTCTGCAGCTCTGACATCTGCAAATGTTAAACCAGCCTAAGTTGTTTGTTGAGCACATTGTACGGTGGCATGGCCTGCCTTTGAGTGTGGTTTCACAAATTGTAGAGGGGTACAATTTGTGTCCAAATTTTGGAGGGCATTTTGTAAAAGATTGGGAATTTGCTTGCCCTTCTCCTCTGCCTACCATCCCGAGACCAGCGGTCAGACGGAGAGGCCCAGTCAGTCACTTGAACAGATTTTGAAGTGTCTTGCTACATCTTAGCAGGATGATTGGTGTCCTTCATAGCCCGTGGCTGAGTTTGCATTTAGCAATCGGATTATCCAGTCCACTGGCACCTCTTTCTTCTGTAATTATGGTTTCCACCCCCATTATGGCAAATTTTCTAGGCTGGATTCAGGATGTCCAGGGGCTGATACAGCAGTTCAATGGTTGGGGGAGGTGCGGAGGGAGGTACAGAAGATGATTGGGGAGACTCAGGGCAAACAAACATTTTGCTGATAACCGATGGTCTGTAGGATCTATGTTCCTGGTGGGAGGTAAAGTGTGGTTGTCTACCAATAACATTCATCTAAAAGTTCCTTCTGCTAAGCTAGGTCCCAGGTTTATTGGCCCTTACAAGATCATTGAGGCTGTCAGTCCAGTTGCCTTTCGCTTACACCTTCCTCAGTCGCTTTGGATCCCCAATGTGTTCCATAAGTCCCTTCTTAAGTCATTTGTACCATCCTCTGCTGGGTCCCCATCCCCTCTGCCTCCTGTCTCTGTGGATGGTCAGACGGAACATGAAGTGGAATGGATTGTGGATTCTCGCATGGTCTGCAGTTTGTCATGCCCGCCATGTCCGTTATGCTTGTCATGCCCGCCTTGTCTGTTATGCCACATGACCCCTGGAGCAGTGTGCACGTGCGCCGAACTGTCATGCCCGCCATGTCTGGTATGCCGCATGAATCCTGGAGCGGTGTGCATGTGTACTGAATTCTCATGCCCGTTATGTCTCATGCTGCAAGATGCCTGGAGCGGTGTGCACGCGTGCCTTACCTCATGGCTGCACGCCGTTGCTAGGTAACCATCCGTCTCTGCTCTGATTCTGCAATCCTCTATGTATTCCTGGAACCCCTGATCTTGTGACCTTTCCCATGTTCTAGCACTGTCTGATTCTGCAATCCTCTAGGTATTCCGGGAACCCCTGATCATGTGACCTTCTCTATGGTTCAGCCCAGTCTGATCTAGCAATGCTCTCTATGATCCTGGAGCATCTGAATCAGAAGTCCTTCCCTGATCCTCACCCGGAAGTGCAGGTGCTATATCAGACTGCCCCTTCCTATTGTCGGGGACTGAGTATCGTGTTGCTTCCCTGCATGGCTGCTTGGTCTGCTCGGTCGCTCTCTGTATTCTGTGCCCCTGAACTCTGCCCTGTCGTGCATCTCTGCACACTGTGAGAATCATGTGGGAATAGTGGATGAGGGCAGGTATATCTCGCCCAGATACCTTTCCTATGTGGCCTAGTCTGGTCAGTATTGCACCTGCTTGCTAATGAATGATGGGAGGTGGATATAAAAGGATGCCAGGTGGTTGTGTGAGTGTCTCAGCCTGGGAACACAGAGAGTCTGTCTGTGTGAGAGACACACGTGAGTGAAAGCAGTGCCCACTGCAACTGTGGTTTGGCTGGACGGGAGAAGCCCGCCAGTTGGTAGTTAGGTTGTCCATTGTTTAGTTAGTGCCGGACAGGCAAGGATTTGTTTTATTTCTTTATGCATTGCTTTCACCATTAATAAACCTGATCCAGTGTCAGTTATACCCAGATCCCGGCTCTGCGCCTGAGTTTCATGCTGAACGCACGTGACCTTTGACCCCAGCAAAGGCGATCCCGGAGTGTTTTATCACATTGTGGTGGAGAATGCGGGCATTACGTTGCAAGCATGAGCATGGAGGACGTGGTGAAAGCGCTGGTACAGTCCACCGCTGTCCAGCAAGAAGCTAATTGGGTGATGATGGCCCAGCTGAAGGAGTTGGTGGACATGACAGTTACCGATCGTTCGCTTCTCCAGCAGGTGGCGCAGCGCTTGGCAAGCTTACCTGAGCTTAACCTGGAAGCCGAGTCGAGAGTGATTCACGTGAGTCGGTACTGGCAGAAAATGACGACCGAAGATGACGTCGAGGCGTACCTGACCACGTTTGAACGGACGGCGGTGCGAGAAAAATGGCCGAAGGCACGATGGGCAGGCCTGATTGCCCCGTTTCTTTCCGGTGAGGCCCAAAAGGCTTATTATGACTTAGAGACTGAAGCCGCGCAGGACTTTGACAAATTGAAAGCCGAGATCTTGGCCCGGCTGGGAGTGACGACCGCTGTCCGTGCACAGAGAGTGCATCAATGGACTTATCAGCCAGATAAACCACCGCGGTCACAGATGTTCGACCTGATCCACGTGACGAAGAAGTGGCTACAACCCGAGGTGCTGACAGCGCCAGAGTTAATCCAGAGAGTCGTCATGGACAAGTACCTGAGAGCTCTACCTCCAGCCCTGAGGAAGTGGGTAAGCCATGGAAATCCTACGACGGCAGATCAACTGGTGGATCTGGTTGAACGTTACTCCGTGGCGGAAGGACTCCGAGACGACGCTACCCCACCTCGTTCTTCATCATCTCCACGTGGAACCGGTAAGACTGTTCCAGGGAGTAGGGGAGAAGGAAAAATCCCTAAGACAGTGGGGGAGGAAAACGGGACTGTCCGCACTGCGAGGCCGAGAGTAACAAACTATGGTCTAAGCAAGGGGCCCGTTAGGTGTTTCCGCTGCCAAGAGATGGGACATATTGCTGCGAACTGTCCGGTCACTACTGAACCCATGCAGTGCGACCTCACAGACTCTAAAAACCGCATGTCTATGGTTGCACGGGTAGTGAGTGTGAATGCCGGTCAAAAGGATGTGGAAAAACACTTGTGTGATTTAACTGTTGATGGCAAAAGGTGGTGGCATTGTTAGACTCGGGAAGTGTGGTGACTCTGGTGAAGGCCAGTCTGGTGTCAGCCCCGACTGGACCATCAGACAAATTTTCTGTAACGTGTGTGCATGGAGACACCTGTTCGTACCTCACCACGGTCATATGCATTACTACTTCCTATGGGTCTGTGCAACATAAAGTGGGACTCGTCCCGGCGTTATTGCATGATGTTATCCTGGGCCGGGATTTTCCCCACTTCTGGCAATTGTGGGAGAATCAGTTGATACCCCAGGGTAATAATGTACATGATTCTTCTCCCAGGGCGCGTGTGGGTCCCGAACCCCTGGAAGAGGTCTCCCCGGAAGACTCTGGGGAAGAGTCTGCGGGAAATGACCTGCAGTTCCCGTTTTCAGTCATTGCGGGTGATACGGAGGAGACCGGGGAAGAGGAGGAGGCCGACAGCCGTCCACCTCCCCGTTTGCCGGATTTAGAAGTTCAGAAAGATGACTTCCAAAGCGAGCAAATAAAGGATCCTACCCTTTCTCAGGCTAGGACAAATGTAAAAGTGATAAATGGGGTACCCGTAGAACCTGGCTCTAGGCTGGCATATCCTTACATGGTTCTGGAGAATGATTTACTCTATCAGATAGAGAAAAAGGGGGAAGATACGGTGCAACTATTAGTCATGCCAAAACCCTACTGGCGGCAGGTGCTGGACCTGGCCCACGGACATGTGATGGGAGGTCACCTGGGAGTCCAGAAAACCACCGAAAGGATATTACACTGTTTTGTTTGGCCAGGCATGCATCACGATATTCGAGTATATTGTGAGTCTTGTGCTGACTGCCAAGCCTCTGCACCTAAGCCCCGTTTCTGTAGCCCTTTGGTACCCCTACCTATTATTGAGGTCCCGTTTGAGAGGATTGGGATGGATTTAGTTGGGCCCCTTCCACGGTCTGCACGTGGACACCAACATATCCTGGTCATCTTGGATTATGCCACTCGTTACCCGGAGGCCATCCCTTTGCGTAACACGGCCACCAAGACGATTGCCAAGGAACTGGTGCATGTGTTTAGTCGGGTCGGTATACCAAAACAGATACTCACCGACCAGGGGACCCCCTTTATGTCCAGGGTAATGAAGGAGCTCTGCCGATTGTTACAAATCGAACCGTTACGCACATCCGTGTATCACCCTCAAACAGACGGGTTGGTCGAACGGTTCAATAAAACTCTGAAGCAGATGCTGAGAAAGGTGATAGACAAGGATGGGAAGAACTGGGACTATTTACTTCTGTATTTGCTTTTTGCCATCAGGGAAGTGCCCCAGTCTTCCACTGGGTTCTCGCCTTTCGAGTTATTGTACGCACGACGTCCTCGCGGACTGTTAGACGTTGCAAATGAAACCTGGGAGGGTCAGGTCACTCCGTTTAAAACAGTGATAGATCACGTCACACAAATGCAGGACCGTATTGCGGCTGTTATGCCTATCGTCAAAGAACACATGATACAGGCTCAAGGAGCCAAAAAAAGAATCTATGATAGGGGCGCCAAGATCCGTACGTTTGCACCCGGAGATAGGGTGTTGATCCTGGTCCCCACGGTGGACAGTAAGTTCCTGGCAAAGTGGCAGGGCCCCTTTGAGATCAAGGAAAAAGTTGGTGAAGTAAACTACAAAGTATACCAGGCAGGTAAGCGGAAACCTGAACAGATTTATCATGTAAATCTGATAAAGCCCTGGAAGGATCGGTCTGCCTTGTCAGCGGAGCTGGCCCGTCCTGTCTGCTCGCATACCGTACCGGAGGTACGGGTTGCAGAGACTCTCTCGGAGCGGCAAAAGACTGAGGTCAGGCAGTTTCTACTTCACAACCAAAAGTTTTTCTCAGAAAAACCTGGGCAGACTATGCTAATGAAACATGACATCGTAACGGAACCTGGTGTCACAGTTCACGTAAAGCCCTACCGAATCCCGGAAGCGCGCCGTGAAGCCGTTTCCCGAGAAGTGAAGGCAATGTTAGAGTTAGGAGTCATTGAGGAATCGCACAGTGCGTGGTCCAGCCCGATTGTGCTAATTCCTAAACCGGACGGCACCATCCGGTTCTGCAATGACTTCAGGAAACTGAATGCGGTCTCAAAATTTGATGCCTATCCTATGCCCCGGGTCGATGAGTTAATAGATCGGTTAGGAAAAGCCTGGTATATTACGACCCTAGATCTAACAAAGGGGTATTGGCAGATCCCTCTGGCTGAGGCTGCCAGAGAAAAGACGGCATTTGCTACGCCGGAAGGTTTATTTCAGTATGTGTATATGCCGTTTGGACTGCATGGGGCACCGGCGACCTTCCAGAGACTGATGGATCGAGTCCTGAGGCCACATAGGCGGTACGCTTCGGCCTGTTTGGATGACATTGTCATTTACAGCTTGGACTGGGAGACTCATCTCCAGAAAGTACAAGCTGTGATTGACGACCTGTGGGAGGCAGGTCTAACCGCGAACCCCAAGAAATGTCACATCGGGCTAGAAGAAGCCCGATATTTGGGGTATGTAATTGGGAGGGGTGTTGTTAAACCCCAGGTTGATAAGATTCAGGCGGTTCAGGACTGGCCACAACCTGTCAACAAGAAGCAGGTGCAAGCCTTCCTGGGGATCGCCGGCTATTATCGCCGTTTCATACCCAATTTTGCAGCCATCGCTACCCCCCTGACGGATCTTACAAAAGGGAAAGACTCCGTCATGATTAAATGGAGTTTAGCGGCTGAAGAAGCCTTCCATAGCCTAAAACGGGCACTTTGCTCTCAGCCCGTAGTGGTGACTCCGGACTTCCGCAGCAAGTTTGTGGTACAAACGGATGCCTCTGATACCGGTATCGGGGCCGTACTCTCACAAGTGAGGGACGGAGTGGAACACCCAGTCCTCTATCTCAGCAGTAAGCTGAATAAACACGAGCAAAGGTATGCAGTCGTAGAAAAAGAGTGCCTCGCCATTAAGTGGGCTTTAGAGGCCCTCAAATATTACCTGGTGGGCCGAAAGTTCAGGCTGATCACTGACCATGCCCCTCTCAAGTGGATGCACTTGAACAAGGAACGGAATAGCTGGGTGACCCGGTGGTTCCTTGCCCTGCAGGCCTACACTTTTACGGTGGAGCACCGCCCAGGGGTACAGATGGGAAATGCAGATGCCCTGTCCCGAGTGCACTGTTTGGCGGGTGTCATTGCTCGACCGGAGTGGTCTGAGCAGAGGGGGGGGATATGTGAGAATCATGTGGGAATAGTGGATGAGGGCAGGTATATCTCGCCCAGATTCCTTTCCTATGTGGCCTAGTCTGGTCAGTATCGCACCTGCTTGCTAATGAATGATGGGAGGTGGATATAAAAGGATGCCAGGTGGTTGTGTGAGTGTCTCAGCCTGGGAACACAGAGAGTCTGTCTGTGTGAGAGACACACGTGAGTGAAAGCAGTGCCCACTGCAACTGTGGTTTACCTGGACGGGAGAAGCCCGCCAGTTGGTAGTTAGGTTGTCCATTGTTTAGTTAGTGCCGGACAGGCAAGGATTTGTTTTATGTTTTATTTCTTTATGCATTGCTTTCACCATTAATAAACCTGACCCAGTGTCAGTTATACCCAGATCCCGGCTCTGCGCCTGAGTTTCATGCTGAACGCACGTGACCTTTGACCCCAGCAAAGGCGATCCCGGAGTGTTTTATCACAACACGCTCTGTGCTTGTACTCTGCGTCCTGTCTTGTGCCATGTCTTGTGTTGTCTCTCGTGCCATGCTTGTCTTTGCCTTGCTTTGCCTTGTAATACTTCCGCTGTTCTTTGCCTTTGCCTGTTTCGCTATGTCTGGTCTTTGCTATTCTGAGCCTTGTAGTGCTTCTCATGTTTCTTGTCTCTGCCTGGTTTTCTGTACTCTGTCCTATGGTGCTCTCTTGCACATTTCCATGTCTAGTCTCAAGGTGCTCCCTTGACCCGGCTCTGGGCTTCGGCCTACGCTCCGCTGCTAGATTCTGTCCTATTGTGTTCTCTTGCACATTTCCATGCTAGTCTCAAGGTGCTAACCAGACAGGCCCAAATGCATCTGCACTAATCCAGGGTGCAGCGGACCCAAGTAAAATGGCAGCTGCACAGGTGCATAAATACCAAATGAAACAGCCAGCCTACAATCAGGGATTGGTCGTGTGGTACACCAGTGCAGAAAAAATAATCCGCATGTGGCAGTGTTCACACAGGGAATGCAGGGCTTCTGGCTCACAGCCTCTTAGTAACACCATATAGGGGGGCTGCCCAGTGCCAACTAGAATGCATCCCGTGTGAACAGAGGCCACAAGTTTGCAGAACCATTTGGGCCCAACTGCACCCTGGAAAAAATATAAAAAGTGCACAACAAACATATCAATATATGTAAGGTATTGGTTGATATTAAGGCCTTAATACGGAAGCTGACAAACTGCGTCAAAGTTCCTTACACTTGTCAGTCCCTACTCTAACATGAAAACCACAAAAAGAGGAAAAAAAAAAATCCTCCAAAAAATTCAGTTACAAACCAGACAGGCCCAAATGCATCTGCACTAATTCAGGGTGCAGCGGACCCAAGTAAAATGGCAGCTGCACAGGTGCATAAATACCAAATGAAACAGCCAGCCTACAATCAGGGATTGGCCGTGTGGTACACCAGTGCAGAAAAAATAATCCGCATGTGGCAGTGTTCACACAGGGAATGCAGGGCTTCTGGCCCCTTTATGGTGTTACTAAGAGGTTGTTAGCCAGAAGCCCTGCATTTCCTGTGTGAACACTGCCACATGCAGATTATTTTTTTCTGCACTGGTGTACCACACGGCCAATCCCTGATTGTAGGCTGGCTGTTTCATTTGGTATTTATGCACCTGTGCAGCTGCCATTTTACTTGGGTCCGCTGCACCCAGGATTAGTGCAGATGCATTTGGGCCTGTCTGGTTTGTAACTGAATTTTTTTTAAGGATTTTTTTTTTCCTCTTTTTGTGGTTTTCATGATAGTCTCAAGGTGCTCCCTTGACCCAGCTCTGGGCTTCGGCCTACGCTCCGCTGCTAGCTCTGTTCTCGCTCTGACCTGGCTCTGTTTCTGCCTATGTTCTGCTCTGTGTTCCGTACAGTCTTGCCTTATTTCTCGCCTAGCCTTGCCTTGTTTCTTGCTTTGCCTTGCGTTGTTTCTTCGTGTGCCCTTTGCATGCACCTGGCCTTCTTAGCCTCCTGCTCGTGCCTCAGCCATGCCCGCCCAAGCCGTGCCCGCCTGCTTGTGCCTCAGCCGTGCTCGTCGTTCAATGAGCTGTGTAGCCTGCTATGCCCCAGTCGGGTTCGCCTCAGTCTTACCCGCCTGTTTGTGCTGCAGCCCGCCCAGCTAGCCAGTGCCCAGCCATGCTCTCTGTGGTCCCTTGCACCTATGCTGTCTCTGCACTGTGCTCTCCGTGCTTCTCTTAGCATGCGCAGGCCCTCGCCTACCCCATGGCATACCTCTCCGTGCTTCTGTAAAAGTACGCGCAGGTCTTGCCATGTGCCCTCTCGCACGCACAGGTCCTAGCCTGTACTCTATCCCTGGCGTGCCCTCTGCACGCGCAGGACTCTGCTTTTAACCCTGACCCTGGCATGCCCCTCTGCTAGTTCAGGACTCTGTCTTGAACTATGACCCTGGCATGTCTCTCTGCACGCGCTGGACTCTGCCTTGAACCCTGACCCTGGCGTGCCCCTCTGCACGCGCAGGACTCTGCCTTGAACCCTGACCCTGGCGTGTCTCTCTACACGCGCAGGACTCTGCCTTGAACCCTGGCATGCCCCTCTGGACGCGCAGGACTCTGCCTTGTACCCGGACCCTGGTGTGCCCCTCTGCACGCGCCGGACTCTGCCTTGAACTATGACCCTGGAGTGTCCTCTGCACGCGCAGGACTCTGCCTTGTACCTTGTGCCTTGGCGTGTCTCTACACACGCACCCTGTCTTGTTTGTTGAACTTTGAACCCTGACATGTCCCCTACACATGCATCTTGCCTTGCACCTTGCTTTGAACCCTGGCGTGTCCCCTACACACGCACCCTGCCTTGCACCTTGCCCTTGACCCTGGTGTGCCCCTAGCACACACCCTGCCTGGAATCTTGCCTTGAACCTCGGCGTGTTCCCTAACACGCACCATGCCTGGATATCTGTCGTGCCTCCTTGCCTGTACCCTGGTTGGCTGGATGCCCGGATCCTGCCGATCGCCATCAGAGCTCCGGAACCTGATGACCTTGTTGATCATTGTCTGCTGTCCAGAGTCCGATGCCAATGAGACCCAGGCGTGCCACTTGGCACGTACCATGCCATGGACCTTGGTGTGCCCTCCTACGCACCTTGCCGTGTTTGCTTGTTCTCACGTTTTTGCACAGAATGTTTTCCTGAAGTTGTCTTAATGAAGATACCATGAACTTACATCTTGTCTTGCTTCCTGCTTGTCCTTGTCGTCAGACACTCGTACCTAGTGTCTACCTGAGCCGGCCGTCTGGTGCCAGCAGTCGTGGTGGCTCACCTCCTTGGTCTTGCCCCTGACGCTCCCTGTATAGGGGGTGGTTCCTCACAAGGTCAGCTTGCCCTAGGTGGGTGGGTGCCACGACCCAGAGGGTCCACTCTAAAGAAAAACGACTCAGCGTAAGCTGACCTCGCCACACAGTTCACTTCAGTATTTGGTCCATTGGAGGGGTTACGGTCTTGAGGATCGATCTAGGGACCCGGCGCCATCTGTCCATGCTGATCGATTGGTTCGGGCATTTCATACACATTATGGTTATGATTGGGTCACCAAGGAGGAAAACAAAACCAAGCTAAGTCACAGAAAACCAGAGAGGTTGATAACTATGTGGATTGCAGACCCCTAATCCTAACCACACAACTAACAGCAGCCGTGGAGCGTACCTACGATGATTCTAGATGCCTCGTCACAGCTGGAGGACTAAATAAGCCTAAAGCAAGAAAAGGGGAAATCTAAACTGCCCCAGAGCAGACCCCAAAGGAATAGACAGCCCCCACACATGTATTGACAGTGAAACAAGATGAAAGCACAAACACAGGTAGGAAAATAGGCTAAGCAAACAATGGGGCCCACAATAACTAGAAAGGACAGGAAAGGAAAGATACTGTCTGCAATCACACCAAAAAACCCTGCAAAAGTGTCCAAAACTTCTGAAAGCAAAAAAAAACCTGAAGTCACTAGACTTCACTCACTATATCAGCACTCTGGCATATTCTGAGAGTAGAACAAATAGAGGCCAATCTAATAAGGGACAAAAAGCAAATTGGCACATACAGTAACATAAGAGTGGAAATTCAGCACAGCCCCAGCCGGGGCTGGCTGACCACACAAAAACTGAATAGACAAAACCAAATCAAATGTGAACATTAGCAGAGAAAAACTTAGCTTGAGAAGGCAGGAACTGAGCTGGAAACCAAGACCTCAGGAGGCAGGAAAAGATCACCAGCATGGGAATAGGGAGTCGGCTGTCTTAAATCCAGTCTGAGATTCCAGATGTCCAATCCTCATCCTCAGGTGGCAGGTCTCTGTTAATTAGATCAGCTTCATTACCTCCTGCCACCACCAGAGGGAAACCGGAAAGAGAACTCACAAATCCTCTGTCAGCACAAACAGTTCTCTCACCAGATCCCAGAGGCAGACCAGAAAATGAGTTCACAAAAGTACCCCCCCTTGAGTAGGGGTCACCGAACCCTCATCCACGCCACCAGGCCGATCAGGATGGGCCGGGTGAAACCAATCTATTGGCATGAATGTCAGAGGCAGAGACCCAAGAATTATCCTCCTGGCCACAACCCTTCCATTTGACCAAATACTGGAGTCTCTGTCTAACTAAACGAGACTCCAATATTTTCTCTACCTCATCTTCTACATTGCCTTTAACCAATACAGTGTCAGGAGGTGCCGCCATAGGAACTACTGGCTCAACAAACCTCTTCAACAGCGATTTGTGAAATACGTTATGGATCTTAAACGTAACGGGAAGAGCCAATCAAAAAGAAACAGTATTAACATAGTAACATATTTATTAAGGTTGAAGGGAGACTTAAGTCCATCTAGTTCAACCCATATTATGTCCTAACCTGCCCTAACATGTTGATCCAGAGGAAGGCAAAAAAAACCCATGTGGCAAACAGTAAGCTTCACATTGGGGAAAAAAATCCTTCCCGACTCCACATATGAATCTCCAAAATCTTATAAGGTCCAATAAATCTTGGCTTGAACTTTGGAGACGCAACCTTCTTAGAGATATTCTTGGACGGCAACCAAACCATATCACCAACTTTAAACCGGTGACCAATGGTCCTATGCCGGTTGGAAAACCGCTGGACCTTTTCATGAGAGAGTGACAACTTATCCACCACTTGGTCCCAAATTTGCTGCATTCTCTCTACCACAGTGTCCACACCTGGGCAGGCCGAAGATTCCACTTGCCCTGAAGAAAATCGAGGATGAAACCCAAAGTTACCGAAAAAGGGCGACATCAATGTGGCAGAACTAGCTCTATTGTTTAGCGAGAATTCGGCCAAGGGCAAAAATGAGACCCAGTCATCCTGATCAGCAGATATAAAACATTTCAAACAGGACTCCAAAGTCTGGTTTGTTCTCTTAGTCTGCCCATTGGTCTGACGATGAAACGCAGAGGAGAAAGATAACTGAATTCCCAGATTGGAACAAAAGGCTTTCCAGAATCTGGAAACAAACTGGACTCCTCTGTCCGACACAATGTTCTCAGGAATCCCATGCAACCGAACCACCTTTTGTAAAAACAAGGGCACCAACTCTGAGGAAGATGGCAACTTAAGGAATTGGTACACGATGGACCATCTTAGAAAATCTATCACAAATCACCCAGATAACAGTCATTCTCTGAGAGACAGGAAGATCAGAAATAAAATCCATTTAGATATGGGTCCATGGCTTCTTGGGCACCGGCAGGGGCATCAGCATGAATGAGAACAGGGTTTAGACCGAGAACAAGTCCCACAGGACTGCACAAAATTCCTGACATCACGAGATAAGGCAGGCCACCAAAAAGACCAACTCAACAAATCTGTGGTACCAAAAATACCTGGATGACCAGCCAATGCGGAGCAATGAACTTCAGACATCACTCTCTTCCTCCACTGGTCAGGAACATACAATTTTTCCATAGGATAACGTTCAGGTTTATCCTCCTGAAATTCCTCCAGGGCGTGTCTCAAAACGGGCGAAATGGCAGAAAGAACTACCCCCTCACCTAGGATGGTAGTAGGCTCGGTCACAGTAAGAGAATCAGCAAAGAAACTCCTAGAAAGGGCGTCTGCCTTAACATTCTTAGTTCCCGGAAGAAAAGAGACCACAAAATTAAAACTCGTGAAAAACAAGGCTCACCTAACCTGTTTAGGATTCAAGCGTTTGGCCGACTCCAGAAAAATCAAATTCTTGTGGTCGATGAGGACCACAACTTGATGTCTAGCTCGCTCCAACCAATGTCTCCACTCTTCAAATGCCCATTTCATGGCCAACAATTCCCAATTCCCACGTCATAGTTGCGTTCACATGGGGAGAACTTTTGAGAAAAGAAGGCACAGGGATTCATCTTAGAAGTCACAGGATCTTTTTGGGAAAAAACAGCTCCTGCACAAATCTCAGAAGCATCTACCTCCACCACAGAAAAAACACAGCTTATTACGCCTTCTAAACTCCTGACGTTGCGCCCTAGACAAAACCTAATCAAATGTGAACATTAGCAGAGAAAAAACTTAGCTTGAGAAGGCAGGAACTGAGCTGGAAACCAAGACCTCAGGAGGCAGGAAAAAATCACCAGCATGGGAATAGGGAGTCGGCTGTCTAAAATCCTGTCTGTGACTCCAGATGTCCAATCCTCATCCTCATTATCAGGTGGCAGGTCTCTGTTAATTAGATCAGCTTCATTACCTCCTGCCACCACCAGAGGAAGCCCGGAAAGAGAACTCACAACTCCTCTGTCAGCACAAACAGTTCCCTCACCAGAAACCAGAGGCAGACCAGAAAATGAGTTCACAACACATTATCCTGGGAAGTCTTGGGGTCCGGTGGACCCCTTTAGAGAAAGGTACTGTCATTATCCAGACCGGGTTTTGAATCCTGTCTTTTCATTTTCTCGGTCTGGTTATTTCAGTGGTTAACTTCTCAGCCTCATTCTGGTTTCAGGTTTGCTATTTAGCTCCACTGCATCCTGCAGGAAGTGTTAGCTATAGTTCTGCCTTTGGCATGTTTATCTGACTCTGGTATATCCTGTTTTGAAATGCTGTGATCCCTGACTTGCCCCGTGTCT
This sequence comes from Dendrobates tinctorius, assembly GCF_039654945.1. Classification (NCBI taxonomy): domain Eukaryota; kingdom Metazoa; phylum Chordata; class Amphibia; order Anura; family Dendrobatidae; genus Dendrobates; species Dendrobates tinctorius. Next base: position 37,099,260 of record NW_027361766.1, read on the forward strand.
GCTAATTCCCTCTGTCTGTCCTGACTTAGTGTTTCCCTGTAAGTTTGTTGACTCCCTGGTTTTGACTTGGCTTGCATTCGGACCTGCTTCTGTCTTTTGTCTTTGTCTTATCCACTTCCGACTGTGCTAATCCCCTGGCTTGTTTCTGACCATGTGTACTGCTGTGACCTCTGGTACTTCTGCTCCTGACTGTTTCTGACTCGGCTCATCTTACCACTCTTATGACACTTGGTGGCGCTCATGCTGCTGCTCAGTGTTGCTACGCTTTGTGTGTGCAACCTCTCTTCCCTCACCAGCACCCCTGAGAAATAAGTTATAGAAGATTTCAAAAAAGTGTATAAAAGCCTATGGACTATGAGGCTATGTACCCACATATGCAGAAAATTCCTGACTAAAAACCGGACTCCTTCCCAGAAAACGCTCGTCTTTGCACGTTTTTATGCGCTTTTTCCGGAGCATCCCCAGTCTTATAGAATATAGTTAGAAATGCAGATTTTTCCACGAAATTAATGAGCATGCTGCGTTTTTTACCACGGTGCGCTTTTTTTCATGGAAAAAAGCGCATCAATATGCACAAAAAGTGCGGAATTCATTAAAATGAATGGGATGCTTCTTGTAGGCGTTTTTTAAGTGTTTTTGCCAGTAAAAACACTTAAAAAACACGAAAAAAACGCTTACGTGGGTACACAGCCTAAAAGTTCATTTACAAGCCCAAAAAAGTGAGATATCAACATGCACATTGAACATCCAAAAATGGATAAAAAGTAGAGGTAACAAATTACTCCAATGCTTAATATGAAAGAAGCTTGCTATAAAAGGGATGCACTAATCAATGTCCATCTAAATTATATAAATATAATAGGTAAACCATCTTCAAATACAACATGGAAATAGAAGCAGAAAAAAAAGCAATATATAAACTCCATTAGTGCAGGTGTATAATGTAGTCAATAGAAATGTAAAGTGCTGCGGAATATGGCGCTATAGAAATAAAATGTATTATTGTTATTATTAATAGAAAAGCCCATATTGAATGTGCAAAAAGATGACAATAGAGCAAGTAGTCAATAAGACATAGTTTCTTTCACAAGTAGTTCACTGATCAAATGACCCACAATAGAACCTGTTAAAATTGCACACAAGCAGTCAGCCATGGGCCATGGGCCATGCATGAGGTATTTAAGGCTATGTGCACACGTTGCGGATTTTTCCGCGCAGATTTTGTGAAATCCGCAGGACAAAACTCCTGCAGTTTATCTGCGGATTAGCCTGCGGTTTTGCCCTGCGGTTTCACACCTCATAATGATAAGGTGTGAAACCGCTGCGGAATCCGCACAAACTTTATTGGACCCAAAGTACTTTGAATATGTCTGGAACCAGCCACAAGAAGATGGGCCCCAATCCTGTGAGAGAAAACCTCCTCCCAGGACAAAGCAGCAGCAGGGAGCGTAATGGTGGACGTTGAGCCTCTGGAGGCAAGCAGAGGAGGTCTGCAGCTCAGGCACCGACTCCTAGCCAAACTGCAGAGAAGCCAGGGCTATCTAACTTACAGCTGACCCGCTGGACTCATACCGTGAAGAGATCTCTCCCCATCGCGTCCCCTGCATCAGCTGATTGCAGCATGGCGAAGGGCAGAGAGGCCGCGCGGTGAGTTGTAGCCCCAGAGCACTGAGGAGAGGGGCCCAGAATGACTCCGCAGTCTCGCAGCAGCAGGAGCTTGATGGGACTTCCCCAGACAAGCCAGGAAGTGCGAGAACCTGGAGGAGTGAAGCACTGCCTGCCTGTAGACAACCTACAGAAAAGCCGACACTGACTGCAGCTTCACCGCCAGATGACAGCGGTGTGGGGAAGCGCCCAGGAGCCACGGTGACTTCAAAGGAAGGAGGTGAGGAAGCAGGCACGGCTAAGCAGGGACACTGATGATTCAGCAGTCTCTGCAGTGCCAGTGCTGGCCTGCAGGGGCTGCTGTGGCAAGATGCGACATGGGAGATCGCTGTGGAACTGTGCTAGGCCCATACACAGGAGATCAGCTGACACCGCTGAGGAAAGTCAGCGGTGACTCCGCGGCCTCTGTAGTACAGCTGCTCTCCGAGTCCTCCTCAAGGCAGAGAGGGGCAGGGGGAATCCTCCGTTCGGATGCACCGCTTTTCATCCCCAGACCTGCATGCAGGGAGGGGGGCTGGGCACGAGATACACAGTGGAAGAAGCAGGAGGGTCTCCTGCAGCCACTTGACACCAGGGAAGTTTTGTATAGCTGTAACGGGGAGGAACATTTTGACAACACAATTAATAGTCAGTTTATGGGGGAAGAAGCCCCTGTCCATATAAAAAATAAAGGCAAACGTCCATCCCAACGAAATAGGACTTGTACCATGCCAAAGGTGATAAGGGGTGGTATACAGCCTTCTGCCCCCATTGCAATGAAGGGGGAACCTGAATACACTGTACATAGTGATGACAATTTACTTGAAGGCAACCCTAATATCAAAGGAGATGATGAGTGTGTAATTAATCAGCCGGGGGACCCCTTTAAGCAGCTGTTTGATGATCAGAAGGCTTGGATAGAAGCCTTTACAGAAAGGAAGGAACAGGCTTTTTTATGCTAATCTATTTGAAGGTCCTAAGAACGAATCTAATACCACTGCTATTAAAGGGGAAGTGTTCCAAAATATAGATGAAGGGTCACAGCTGAATGGTGGTACTTGCATAAATGACGGCGGATGTTTTGAACCTGCTCTATCACTCCATGATAACAAAGAGGCCATGGACGATCGATTGGGTCACCCAAAGAATGATTTAGAAAGTTTTTACTAAATCTTTTGGGGAGATTGATTCATATAAAGAATATGGGAGTGATTCCTCTGTTGATAAAGTCTCTGATGAGACTTCGTTTTCATACTCTTCTTCTGAGAAGGATACCAGGTGTGAGATAACTACCTCACTAATAGACGCTATACCTGCCTCGGATGATTGCCCAACAGAAAGTTTTTTAGCCAGGATGTGTGGAGCCCTTTTGGAATCATTGGATGTTCCTACTAAGAATCGTATTACTCAGGGAAACCCTTCCAAACAACAAAATGAATCTAGGGCATCTGAAATTTTTGTTAAAAATCTTTTTAAAGATACCCTGCTGCGTTTAACGGAAGATTCATATCCAAATTCTATAAAGGATTCTGACAATGTTACAAAAAACTTAAAGATATCTAACCCTCTTAAAAATCATGAGACCCGACATTCAAACCATTCCCAGAATTTTTCGACATTCTCAGATTCCATGGATAAAATAAAATCTGACATTATCACCTTTAAAGATTCTCTGGCTAATTTTGAGGACTATAAAAGGAAAAACAATCTAAAGATCAGAGGTATCCCTGAATCAGTATAGCCCTCACAATTAAAGGAATATATCTCCTTGACGGCTTTTCATTTGATCCCAAACCTTAAGGAAACCAACTTGATAGAAAAGGTCTTCAGGATACGCAGACCACCCTCTTTACCGTCAAATGTTAGCAGAGATGTTATTGTCTCATTTTACTCAAACTGGATAAGGAATACTTTCTTGGGACTCTCAAAAGACCCTCTACTCCTACAGTCCCCGTATAACCACCTGACGTTCTTCAATGACCTATCTAAAGCCACTTTACAAAAGCGCAAATCGTTTTACCTTATTACCCGTGAACTTCTGCATAATGGAATTTCCTATAATTGGACTCAATCCTCTACTCTGCAAGTGAATCACGCATCTAAAATAATCTCTGTTGCCTCTCCAAAAGAAGGACTCAATTTTTTAAAATCCGCCGGAATAATCTCCACTGGGACCTCTTCTGTACACTTTTTACGGTCTAATTCAGCTCTTCGTCAAAACTGAGTGGCTTGAAATCTGACAGATTTGCTTTTGGCCTTTTTTCTTTTAATCTTTTTTGTCGGAACTATTGTGTCTGAATAGCTATATTCCACTTTATGGACTTTAAATGAACCGGACTCTGCCTCCACAAGGTCTTAGGGTCACACTGTAGTGCACCCGGACACAACAGGTCTACATGTATTTGTTAAGAGTTAACTATTTTGCATAGTTGTGTAGTTTTGCGATCTTACTCGCGCATTAACACTTTTTTCCCTTTTAGGTGCAGAAAATAAGTAACTTATAAAAATTCATATATCATTTATCAGTATGTATAAAGCTACACATGTAATCTTTGTAACTTAGGGTTATGTACATGTATGTATGCCTGTATTTCCCCTATCTTTATAGGGGTATTCTTTTATTTCTTTCCCTATCCCTTTGTCCCTTAATTTTACCTCCCTATTACCCTTTTCCTACCTGGTCCCTCATATTTTACCCACACCCTTTAAAAAAATTTAAAATATCAATAAAGATTATTGAAAACAAACAATTGACATGCTGCGGATTGTAATCCGCGGCAAAACCGCGCAGAAAAATCCGCAGCATCTGCACAGCGGTTTGTTGTTTTTCATAGGCTTACATGGTACTGTACACCGCTGCGGAAACCTCTGCGGGTTCGCAGGGCCAAATCCGCTGCGGATCCGCAGCAGAATCCGCAACGTGTGCACATAACCTTAGTGTGGCAAAAACAGCTGCGGTGCAAATTAATTACCACCACACAAAAAACCCCTCAGGGGTCAAAATGATCAATAGCTTGGAGGATTCCCTACTCTATAAAACATAACCTTTAATCAGTCATTAAAACCTGAGACAATACATTTAAACACAACAAGTGCTCGTGCATAACAGTGCTCAATAATAAAAAATGGTTCGGTCTCACCTCTTGTTACGGACATAATGGTCCCGGTCTTGTTTCCAGATATTTTCTGCCGGGTACTGGGTCCACAATGAGGAAGTGGTTGAGAAAATAAGGGAGAGGGATATAAGTGTGCAATAAATCCCTACCTCCCTGCCATGCCCCGGTATTGCTCCTGTCCTCACAAGGACAGGCCCCAAGTGGACCCTGTAGTGTCACCCCCAAAAGATGAAAAAGGGGTTACTTCCTCCCTATGCATTTCCTCCCCAATAATGGGGATTCATCAGGGGAGTTCAAAATATAATAATGAGGGTAAAGAGAAATTGTTTTATGTGGTCCGTAAATGAAAGAGAGGCCCTGCTGTGGCTAAGTGCCTCAACTGACAGAATGACTGTTCATATTACTGCCAGAAGAAAAAATGAGTCCCATGCTTGGCTACATAGATCCCCTTATATAGGCCCCGTTCATATAGGCCCCGCCCCCGGCGTCTGACCTCATGAGGAGTGGCCAGATTGGTATCCAATGGGGGTCCGATTATGTCCCATTCAATGAAAGCCTGCCTTTTAATAAAATCAACACTTAGTGCCATCCCATTATTTTGTTTTAAATGCCCGATCACATCCCACTGGTGCCATGATGTTTACACAGATGATAAAGCAGCTCAAAGCTCCCCATTCATTTATTCAGATAATCAACCAGGATAGTCGCGGTTAATCACATAGATTATTTAAGGTTTAGCGTTCCATAGTGGAGCGCAAACCTGGAAGTGCCCGCACCATCAATAATATGCTTCCTCCCTCTAACGATTTGTTCCCACCTTTGAGAGTGAGGCGCTGTTTACAAAGCGCAGACCTGATATGACTGCACAATTAGTGGTGCACTGTCTCACGCTGTGGGGAGGAGGACCCCCATAGAGTGACTGGGCCAGAAACAAGGCGACCGCCATCAGGGTTCCCGAAGGAATGACATCGGGAGGGCAAC